>NW_026521904.1:3175000-4375000 GCF_021234435.1 Artibeus jamaicensis
CTCAATAGCTATTCAATATTGTAGTTATATATACGTATAATTTAACAACAGAATTTGCCAGTCCAAATATGTGGTTTGTTCTTCCTACAAGCTTGAATATGTTTTAGTGACTTATGTTCTAGATTTCCACTTCTATAGTTTCTAAATAGAAAGTTATTTTGCAATCCGTGATTACTATCCACCGCAAACATGAGCAGAATCAGTAATTTTAAGTAATCCTATTAGAAATATTTCCAACCTATGCAATTCCTAACTTCCTATTGTTTCTTGAGAATTGAAATGGCTTTTCTTACATTTAATATCTTCAAATACATACATACATACATTCATACATAAATGGAGTGAAAAAAGAAAAGTTCTTAAAATTTTTTTATTCATTGATCTGAGAGAGAGAGAAAAACATCATTTTGTTGTTCCACTTACTTACACATTTTCTGGTTGATTATTTCATTTGCCCTGACTGAGGAATGAACCTGCAACTTTGGCATATTGGGACAATACTCCAACCAACTGAGCTATGCAGGCAGGGCAAGAAATGTTTCATTTATGTAAATTACAATTCATATATAACCCAAAAACTATTTTGAGGTCTGCAGAGTTTCTTATGTCTTTTAGGACTTCACAAAAAATTCTAATATACCATTTCAAAAAGGAATGTCTGTGATCTAGGTATTGATTACGTGTATGCCTTCAATGTGTGAAAAATGAGCAAATACACACTAAATAAGTATCTTTTTTCCATAGTTAGTTGTAACACAGTCAACTAAAAATATTTAAAAGGTTATTTAATTTTTATAAAGAAGAAAATTTTAGGAATTTTTCTAGCAAAACATGGCTTTTTAAAAAATATTTTATTTATTTTTTTTTTAGAGAGAGGGGAAGGAAGAGAGGGAGAGAAACATCAATGTGTGGTTGCCTCTCATGTGCCCCCTACTGGGGACCTGTCCCACAACTCAGGCATGTGCCCTGACTGGGAATCCAACCAGCGACCCTTTGGTTCTCAGGCAGGCACTTAATCCACTGAACCACACTGGTCAGGGCTGTTTTTCTTTTTTACATCATTTGTTTCTATAACCTATTTAACTAAAATGCACAAAATATTTTCACTACAGTTACTAAGGAATTAAGATACCTGAAAGGCATTTTGAACTATATGAGAAAGTCAGTCTAAATCCAGATGATATTGGTATTATCACTCACTTTAAGTAGGGATTAAAGTTATATATAACATATAATATATTTAATATGTTCGTATATACATATATATAATTTTACAAGGTATAATTACACCTATACAAATTAAATATGGAAAAACTCCTCCATTTTTATTCCAGAAAGTCTCCTGAAAGCGGATCCCAGTTTTTGATGTTCTTGTACTGCAGTGACTGTTTCCAGTGCTGCTAACTATAGAAAGCCTTACGAAACAGATGTACTTCTTAGTGCTGATTTTCACTTCACATAATGAAGAAAATGTAAAACAAAGACCTCTGCAACTTGCTTAAATAAGGATAGTCTTTCATTTTACTCAACCCTCCCACATCACATGAAATACTTAGTACAGGAGGACTGGGATACCTGGCTACCTGAGGAGCGTTGTAGAGTTTAGATATAAAATATAAATAAGCACTCCAGAAAGTCTAACTTACATTGCCTTTATCTCTTTCTTTTGTTCTCTAACTGTATTTTTAGTCAGGTGTTTAGATGAAGATTGTATTAGTGAGAGAGTAAATTTTAGCAGTAAAGGAATATATATATATATATATATATATATATATATATAATATGAAGAATGGTCTACATATTGTGATAATGAGTTTTCAGTTTTTCAAAAGCAGAAAAATTGACTTGAAACAAATCATAAATAAAGCAAGATATTTGAATTCAGCATCTGGGGTCTTTATTAATGATTATGCTTCCCTTGACAATGTGGTATTCATGACAATTTCACTGACAATATAAGTTTTTCTTAAAAATTAAATTAGTTAAAATAGCACCCTATAGTTCTATTAGTTTATAGCAATAACATTCTAAACCATAAAACCTGTATAAATAGAAGAGAACTCATCTAAATCATTGAGATTTTAGTATTTTTTTATACTAAAAAAAACAAAGAAATCAGCCCTTGCTGGTGTAGTACGATGGATTAAGCATTGTCCTGTGAATCATAGGGTCCAAGGTTGGATTCCCAGTCAGGGCACATGCCTGGGTCGCAGGCCAGGTCCCCAAAAGGATGCATATGAGAGACGACCACACACTGATGTTAAAAAAGAAAAAAATCAGATTCTCAAAATTATTAAATTGCTATTATTTAAGGCAGCTACTTGATTGTGATAAAAACTTAGAACTTTTAAATGACTGAAAGCTGGAGAGAATGTTAGAATATGACAGCTACTTCAGAGTGAATGCCTCAGTGTAATTTTTGAGCTAGAGTTAAAAACTATGAGCTATAATTAAAAATAGCTACAAAAATTTATAGCAATATCTAAATTGTGATTTTCCTTTAATAATTTGATTGATTATTTCTGCGTATGCAAGAGTTCCTGAAATCTTTCAGACCCCTGTGGTTTAATATAAATCTCAAAATATAAAAGCATCTTGTAGGAAATTACATAGCAGATGAGATACTTCAGGATTTCAGATAATTTTAGATATGCACATTTTAAGACAACTTTAATACAACTAACCTTTGCTTGCTCTTAAAAAAGGAAAAAAAACCCTACCTCTTCAATTTGTTTTATTCTATGACAATTGCTTTTATAACTGGTTTGTAAAATAATCCTTGACTTGAAATAGATTGGCCAGCAGAAAGGCTTTGACACAATGGGATGTTGAAAATAACAAAGGTCACATTTATTAGGTATATTCAACACCAAATGATAATCTGCAAAATTTTATTGATTTAATACAGTGTAGAGAACTGTCAGGTTATATTTCACTATCTTTCCCCATTTTCATGTGTTATTCCTGCATTTATAAATGCAAAGCTTTCAAGTTAATGACTGCAGGTGGCATGATTGTTCCAAAGGTATTATAAGAAACAGATATTTTATGCAAACAACAAAAAGAGTATTACCTCTTTCATTTCCACAGGGCTTGTGTCTTTTCAAAGGTACAGGAAATGATCTTGCTGAGCATTACAAATTACCCCTAATATCATTGAAAAAGTGTGCATGTGCTTTTGAAGTGACAGAGTCCTGGAGACCTGCCTTGACATCTCGGTTCTGCCACTTACCTGCGGTAGGAGATGTGGTCATCTAAACACCTTGACAGTCTAAAAAATGAGGCTTATAAGATGTGCTTTTCACAGTTGTTATAAAGATTAGAGGAGTTGTTATTTTCAGTGCCTGGCAAAATATATATTTACCAGAAATACTGTGTTTGTTATTAATATAAAGAGAATCTATTTATTTAGGTACAACATTTAGTACTTTAAGGTCATCAAAAATATAATAGGAATGAAATCATTTTGATTCTATAAGGGGCGATTTTACAAAGAAAATGTAACTTTCAGAGAGAAAACACAGCATAAGATCATTTTACAAAATGCACATACTATTTTATTTGTATGTGTTTAATATATTTCTATTTTTAAAATAAATATAAAAATTATTTCTAAAAATATATAACTTTTACTAAACCTTATTATTTACATGCTCAATTCAGTTAATTAAAAACCACTGTTGTGTAACTTAACCTATACAATTCTTTGAATTTTTTGTCAGAATTAAGTTTTTATTTGGATTCAGAATTTAGATATACTATATTTTAAATGATTTTAAGCTTAATAAGAATAGTTCTCAATACTTATATTTTCTTGTCATTCTTTACAACTGGAGACAAAGGAAAAATCAATATTTAAGTCATTCAATAATCTTATTTAAAATTACAAATATCTTTATTTTTTTTAAATCTCAGCCCTCTTTAAAAAAACATAAAGATCTGTGTCTCAATTGAATTTTAATTAAAATAAGAGATCTTATTTAAAGACATCTAAAAATATAGTGGATGATATTTTAAATATGACTAATAATTAGTAATAATTTTATCGGTTAATACACAAGAGTTTATTTCTTCTTTAACAAGTGTATTATAACACATTCTTCTAGGTCCAGCATTAGTAAAAATTGCCTAGTGCATTATGGTTTAAAATAAGGAAGGTATCAAATAAGAAAATAATTTATATAAAATTCTATAGTAAATTAAATTAAATTAAACTCTTTATGTATGAAAGCTTCTGGGTATAAAATTGAGAAAACAATTTTATTTTTAAAAATTTAGCCCTGGCTGGTGTAGCTCAGTGGATTGAACATGGGCCTTCGAACCAAACAACCGCGGTTCAATTTCCAGTCAGGGCACAGGCCTGGGTTGCAGGCCAGTTCCCAGCAGGGGACCCACAAGAGGCAACCATACATTGATATTTCTTTCCCTCTCTCTTTCCCTTCCCCTCTAAAGATAAATAAATAAAATCTTTTAAAAAATTTAAACAATGTAAGCTTTTCATAATAGTTCAGGGTGGGTCAGTCGTGCAATAATTTTAAGATATGTGAATTTTTTTGGTATTGTGATGGGTACAACATTATCCACTATGTTTTAATTCAAGGCATTCTCCAGTTCCAAGGTGGCTAGGGGCTCAGAACATAAGCAGAAAACCAGATGTTGGAGAATCCCAAGGAATTCACAAGTCTAAAAGAGAAACCTTTCTTTTAAAAAAGTTAAAATTTGAAGAATCAAGATCCAAAAGGAACTAGTTTAGTCTTTTGTATTGTTTTTATCCTGAACAAACTGACAAATGTGTAAGATGCATGATTCTAAAGACCCAAGCAGAAATGGGCATTTGAAAGATAAAAAACTTAAGTCAATCTTTGGACAGTCTCACAGTACAGGTGATACAAATGTTAGAATTTGAGACTAAAACTTCCTAAGCAAAAAGAGCCAGGTAGGTGTGCAGATTATCACTTGTGACTTCAGAAGGGCTGAAACTCAGACTAGAAATATCACAATTCTAAGTAGGTCAAGGAGATCTACCAAACTTTTAACTATTTGTCAAAAAGATCAGTCATTTCTGAAGAAAATAACATCTGAGTTTCTAGTTCAATACAAAAATAATTTTAAAAATTACCAATAACAGGTCTAAATGAACAAAGTAAAGAAAAAAAAACAAAGAACACTGATGATATTAAGGTATGGACTTAAAAGTAAATGATATTATATGGTCATGAAATAATAGACAAGATGAAGAATTTCACCAGAAACTTGAAATCATTAATAACATAATAAAAATTGCAGAATACAAATTAAGAATTTAGTAAAATGATTATAAGCAAATTAAACAAAACATAAAATTACTAGCAATTTAGACAAATAGATTATATTTAGAAGAATAGCTAGAGAAAAAAGTCTTGGAAACATAGCAAAGCATGTAAGACATTTATAAGACTTTGAGAAATGCCATTTTCTATATCTTCCCCCTAAATTAAAAAAAATTAAATTCATTTTCTATGTACAAGAAAAAAAAGCAAAAAATAATAAATTAGAGTTTTCAGAGAACTGAGATCATAGGGACATACTGCCACCCCCAAATGTGGAGAAACAAGTGAATACAGGGAATCAGAGCCAAGATTAGATCAGATTACCTGGGGTGGAAGCCACTGGAGCCATAAACTGGTAGGAACATGTAAATGATAACTTTGACAAATTGCTGAAGGCAAAGAATGGTCCACTGTGAGAGTGATAAAATCTTGGGGCTGCAGTTTTATGGGGATTCTTATAATTTTGTGGATTTTACCTCCTGGAAATGCACCAAGTTCTCAAAAGTGAAGGACCAATAAAATCATTATTATTTCTGGCAAGGTAACCATTTTCAAATACGACCAGGGCATTCTCCAGAGCAAAGGCCCACTGAGCAAGAAAAGAGTCTTTCCCCCACCTCCGAGCATATCCAAAAGCAGAGAAGGGAAATTACCTGAGTTCAATCCCCTGAAGCTTTCCTTGGTCACCTGAGGAGGAAACAAAGCTTTGAAACACCTGTAAAAGTGACAGCCATGGGACACAGTCTCACTGAAGAGCTGAAATTTAATCATAGGATTATACTCATACAACACGTCTTTTCATTCACACCTTAGCCATATTAACAATGCTTTAATATGATAACAGTAAATCATAGCTAGAAGGGTTGCAAGACACTCATTTTATTTAATGAAATTTAAGAGACACCCTAAAACAACAGGGGAGAGAAAATAAGAACAGGAGAGATAATGGACACCTCAAACAAGTACAGAAAACAAATACAAATACATTAAATTCAACCTATTAGCCATAGTAATATAAAATCGCACAATAATATAAAGTAATATAAAGGCCTATGAGCCTCTGTTTCTATTATGTGGAACAATATGTCAAGATTTCAATTAAAAGTTACAAGGAATGGTAAAGACAGAAAAAAACACTATTCCTTTCACTATTTTAACAGATGATACAAACATCATGACTGTCCTAGATATGACACACTAGTAAAATTATCAGATAGAAGATTACAAATATGATTAATATATTAAGAGCTCTAATGAAAATTAGACAACATGAAAGAACAGAAAGTTGAAAATTCTAAGAAAGAATAAAAAGAAAATACTAGATATCCAAAACACTGTAACAAAAATAAAGAATGCCTTCGATGGGCTCTTCAGTAAACTGGACAAAATCAAGGAAAGAATCAAGAAGCTTGAAGACATTTCAAAAGAAAATTTCTAAAATAGCATGGACACTGAAAAAATCAAAACAGAACAGTTTCTATGGGAACTGTAGAACAGTTTTAAAGGTATAATATGTACAACACGGCAGAAGAAATAACAGCCATGAATTTTCCAAAATAAATGACAGATACTAAACCACATATTCTGAAAGTTCAGAAAACTCCAAAAAGGATAAATACCAAAAAAACTATACACCTAATTATATCATATTAAAACTATTGAAAATCAAAATCAAAGAGAAACACTAAAAGCAGCCAGAATAAGGAAATACCTTACTGACAGAGGAATAAGAATAAAAATGGCATTTCATTTTTGTCAAATCCATGCATGCAAGAAGAGAATGTGATAAAATTGAAGTGTTAAAAAATAAAACTACTGAAGTAGATTTGTATTTCAGTGAAATTGTTTTTTAAAAATATAGGAGAAATAGCCCTGCCTAATATGGATAAGTGGATCGAGTGTAGGCCTTTGAACCAAAGGGTCACTAGTTTTATTCCTAGTCAGGGCACATGCCTGGGTTGCAGGCCAGGTCCCCAGTGGGAGGCACATAGGAGGCAACCATTCAATGATGTTTCTCTCCCTCTCTTTCTCCCTCCCTTCTCCTCTCTCTAAAAGTATATAAATAAAATGTTTTAAAAATAAAAGTATAGGAGAAATAATTTCTCAGTTAAACAAAAACTAAGAAAACTTATTACCAATAGAACTGCCCTCAATAAACATTACGTGAAGTTTTTTACGAAGAAATAAAATAATATAAATTAGAAACTCAGATCTACATAGAGAAAAGATGAACATCAGAGAAGGATAAGTGAATGTAATTTTAAAAATAGTATCTTTTTAAATTGACTTAATATGTGCCCATTTATTTGAAGTATAAATAACAATAATGTATTGATGACTATAGTAAATGGATAACTGAAATGAATGACAGCAACTTCATAAGATATGGGAGGGAGGAACTGGTAATACTCTGTCACAAGGTATTTGCATCACCCATCAAGTAGTTTAATATTATTAGATTATTTACTTACAATAATTGTAAATGCATAACGTAAACTCTAGGGAAACCACTAAAATTTTTTTAGGAGAAGTGTGATAGACAATATAAGAGAGGAAAGAAGATGTTATCAAGACAATTATCACTTAAAACCGGAGAAAGCAAAAGAGATGATGATAATGAAAAAAGTAAAAGGGAAACAGCAGCAGCAAAAACAAGTACGAAAGAATTACAAAAATGACAGATATTATTTCAACTGTATAATGATCACTCTTAGTGAGAACAATCTAAATATACCAATTAGAGACAAAGACTATCAGAGTGGATATAAAAACAAACCCAACATGTTTTCTATAAGAGACATACTTTAAAGTCTTGAGTGGATTTAAAATAAAGAGATGGAAAAAGACACTCCAACAGTGATCAAAAGAAAGGTGGAATCATTATGCTACTTTCTGACAAAATATGTGTCAGAACATGGAAACATCATGGACAAAGAGGTGCATTCAATAATAAAAGTATGACATTCCTCCAAAAATAACAATCTTTAGCATTTATGTGTCCAATAGTAATGCATCAAAATATATGAGGCAAAAATTGATAGAACTATAGAATAACAGAAAAATAAAATTTTAGTCTTACAGACTTCAACCTCCCTCTTTCAGTAATTGATAAGCACATATAAAATTATAAGAATGTACTTGACCTAGACATCATCCTCAATCAAAGTGATCTATATATGTATAGATGGATAGAATACATACTTCATTCAACAACAATAGAATGTATATTCTTTTCAAGTTTACATGGAACATTCCCCAGATAGACTACCCTGGGGTCCGTTAAATACATCTAAACAAATGTAACAGCATACAAATCCTGCAAAGGTTGTTCTCTGACCACAGTGGAATTAAACTAAAAATCAATAACAAAAAATAGCAGGAAATCCCAAAATATTTAGAAACTAAATGATATACTACTAAATAACATGAGAGTCAAAGAGGAAGTCTCAAGAAAAATTTAAAAATTGATTGAACTAAATTGAAATAAAAAGACATCAAAAATTGTGGAACTGAAAGTAGCACTTACTGATATTTATAACATGAAATAGCACATGTACAAAAAGAAGGTCAGAAATTAAAAACCTAAGCTTTCACATTAGGAAATTAGAGAAAGAAGATAGTAAAACTTAAACCATAGTAATAAAATAATTAATAAAATTTAGAGAAAAAACAGTGGAGAAAATCAACTAACTTAAAGCATGGTTCTTTGAAAAGATAAAACTGGTAAATCTATAGCCAGGACAACTAAAAAAAAGTGAGTAAGAGGGAACACACATTACAAATATTAGAAATTCAGGAAGATAAAGTATTACCGATTCCACTAACTTCCAAATAGTAATAAATCAATGTTATGAACAACTATCTCCACAAATTTAATAATACACATGAAATTGACCATTTCCTCAAAGGACACAACTAACAAAACACACACAAAGAGAAGGTGATGTGAGTAGACATGTATATATTAAATAAATTGAGTTAGTAATTAACAATTTTCTAAAAAAAATAAAACACCAAGTCCAAATGACTTTTTGGAAAATTCTATAACCATCTTAAGGAAAAAAGATTCAGATTTGTAATAATTTCTTCCAGAAAATTGAATTAGGGAGAACATTTTCTAACTTATTCTATGAGATCAGCATTAATATAACACCAAAATCAGGCAAAGATTGTAAAAGAAAGAAAAATTATAGATCAATATCTCATGAATATAAATACTAAAGGTTGACACAATATTAGCAAATCAAATACAAGAACAATATATTTCACAACCATTAATAACATTTATTATAGGTATGCAAGACTGTTTCAACATTCAGAAATCTATATTGTAACCCAGTATATCAATAGGTTAAAATATTTTTAATGATATGAGCACATCAACTGAAACATTTGACAAAAAACACAATCTCTATTGTAAAAACTTTTAGCAAACTAGGACTATATCTTCTCAATATTGAACTTTAAGAAGAAAAAAACCCTACAACTAACTGCATGCCTAAGGGTGAAAACCTGGAAGATTTTCTCCAAAGATAAAGAATAAGGCACCGCTTGTTTAGCACTGCTCTCCAGCATTGAACAGGAAGATCTAGCTTAAGCAATTAGACAAAAATGTAAATAAAAAAGATATAAATCAAGAAAGAAGAAAAAAACTATCTTTGTTTGGAGATGACATAATTATCTAGATAAACAAAATAAATATTATTAAATTATCATATAATAATAAATTATTAATAAATTTAACACTTTAATTTGCTGTTGAATCAATATCAAATATTGATAAAATATTTATATTATATTATCAAATCATGAAAATAACAATAAGTAATAAAATAACAAATAGTAATAATTTAAAAAACCTCTATAACATCTACCTATAGGTCCTATAATATAAAATTAATCCACAAAAATAAATTTCTTTTTTACAAACCAGCACTGAACAATTAGAATTATACACTAAAACACAGTATTACTTACAACATCAAAAGTACAATATTTTGTTATAAATACAACAGAATATTTATAGGTTCCATATGTTGCAAATGATATACATGATAAAGAAATCAAAAGAGTTATACACAAATAGTTTGTGTTCATGAATAAGAAAATTTAATATTGTTATAATATCTTCCAAAGTTATCTAAAGTTTAAAAATATTTCAAAGTTCCAGGAAATAATTGTGTAGATATTATAGATATAGTAAATTGATTTTGTAGATATATTTTGTAGACACTGCAAACTAATTCTAAAATTTATGTGGAAAGATCCAAAATAGCCTAAACAATACTATGAAATAGGAAAAAATTTTGGAGACTGAAACTACCCAACTCTAAAAACTTACTATATAATCATAGCAACCAAGAATGATAATGGCAAAAAACAGACATATAGTTCAAGGGAATAGAATGAAGACATAGAATGAGGTGTCTCATTCATGCTGGATATCTCATTCTATGAGACATCGAACATGAACTCACATAAATATAGTCAACTGATCTTTGAAGGATGAAAACAATTCAGGGGAGAAAAACTAGTCTTTCCAACAAATGATATTGAGGAAATAGTATATGCTAAATAACCTGGATACAGGCCTTTCTAATTTCACAAAAACTGGTTCAAAGTGAATTAAATATAAAATGCAAAATGATGAAACAACTAGAAAACATGGAGGAAATATAATTGATGTTGGATTTGTGATGAGTTTTTAGATACACCAAAAGCAAATTAATGAAGAAAAAGATACTTTATTAAAATAAAAAAATCTATTCTGTGAAAAACAATGTGAAAAAATGAAAAGATAACTCACAGAATGGGAGAAAATAACAGCAAAAAATTGATATTGTCCACTGTTTTAAAAATGTTTAGCTATTCTTAGAGAGACATAGCAATGCTTCATCATAGTTTTAATTTTATTTTTCTTATTTCCTGATAAAGTTGAAATTTTTATGTTCTTGTTTGTTCTTGGTATAGACTGTGATAAAATATTTATATCCTTTCCATGTTTTTTTCTTCTTAAATTGAGTGTTGTTTCTTATGTTGCATTGAGAGTTATTTATATATTCTTTTTTTAAAGATTTTTTTTAATTTAGTTATCTTTAGAGTGGAAGGGAAGGAGAGAGGGAGAGAAATATCAATATATGGCTGCCTCTCATGCGTCCCCTGCTGGGAACTGGCCTGCAACCCAGGCATGTGCCCTGACTGGGAATGGAACCGTGGTTGTTTTGGTTCACAGGCCCACACTCAATCCACTGAGCTACACCAGCCAGGGCTATATATTCTTAATACATGACTTTTTGTTGAATATTTAATTCTCTCATTTTGTAGTTGTCTTTATTTTTTTACTATCTCAGTGTCTTTCACAGACAATGTTTTCAATTTTTATAAAGTCCAATTTATCAGTCTTTGTAAGGAACATGATTTTGGTATCATGTCAAAAAAGTAAATTCTGGTCATGACCATTTCTCCATTTCTGCTCTGTTATTTTTCTAAAGGTTTTATTGTGCATTTATATCTATGATCCATTATGAGCTAATTTTTCATTAAGGTATGATGTATAGATTGTGTTTCATATTTTTTGCACATTAGTGTCCATTATTTCAACATTATTTGTTGAAAAGTTGATGGAGAAATGTGCTAGACAGATTATCTTATTGTTGTTTGTTTTCATCAAATATTTTTCCTGCCTCCTGGTTACTAGTCATTCTCTCTCTCTCTCTCTCTCTCTCTCTCTCTCTCACACACACACACACACACACACACACACACACACACACAATGTCTGAGAGAGTACTTGGGTACATATAGGTATTAAACCTAGAAATAATTAAGAAGAAAGATAGTGGACTGATAAGAATTGTGACTGACATCCACTCAAGAATTAAAAATATTTCAAGGACACAAACAACCTAAGAATATAAGTTCTATAGTAAGTAAACATGGACCATCTAAACACATAAGTTTTGCTTACTTTTATTCAGGTAGCAATGCATGCAATGTCCATATGTTTCTACAAACAAGTATTTGTGTATATGTCACAACTGGTAAATCTCAAGAAGGTATATATTTAAGGAGATGCATATATAAAATCTTGAAGCTCTATGAGGGAGCATTACAAAATAAATATGATGATAATGTGGCATGAAAGATTCTTTAATCCTCTGATGATTTCATGCTATTGAAAATTGGGAGTGCCATTATGCACACTTTAGCAAGGACATGAATATTGCATGTCAATGAACAAAGTGAAACCTGTTGGTTGAAAATAATCCAAGGAGACTAAAAATGTGATGATATCCTCCCTTTTCTCAACTGTAGTGCAAATGTGATTACAATTTATTACTGGCAGCTTCAGTGCAAACAAAAATTTTTTCTCATTGTGGCTGGCATAATTGTTTTAAGCCTGGCCTCCTCCACTGATTTGCTAAATTTCATTTGTTATCATGGATTTGGGCTTCAGATTTTATGTCTAGCAAGTAAAAAGGATCAAGATATCTGTAGCATTCAATATACTAATCTTAATACATTAGAGCCATCTTTCCAAAATGGAATTTAAAATAAATCCTGAGAAATTTAAATGTCCTAGATCTAACCCTGAGGATTAAACACACAGAGACAAACATTTATTTTTCAAATTATTAATATTAGAAGTTCAAATACCATAATACAATAGAGATATTATGCTACTTATAACAGTCATTTTATAAAGATCTGAGTTGTGCGTATATATGGCTATAAGCTTAGACTCTGGAAGATGATTTAGATGAAGTATTTATTTTTCTAGGAAGTCATCTTTGGAAGTGTTTGTACCAAGGAATTCTGTCTCTCCCACAATCCTTTCATCTTGTAGTATAAATGCATGTCTACCTGACTGCATCCCTCCTTAATGAAAGGGAAGAACTGAAGTCAAAGATGTTATGTGTTACTTATCTTTGTATTCAAAACAACTAATACAGAATCTGACTTATGGTGGCTCTTCGATAAATGTTGTTAACAACAGGCATGGAAGAGTGAGCGCATGAATAAATCAGTGGTGTGACATTAATATATTTGCAAAATTGTAAGAAATTTTGTGCCATGGAAGAAAATAGAGATTTTATTAGTGGTACACAGATAACTTGCACCTTTTCTTTTCCATTTTCATTTGTAAGAGATCTTGTGAATCCATAAAAACTTGCATTCTCGAGAATGGGTTATTTGATTTCTCTAAACATTTTTGTGGATACAACCATTTTTTTCTGTTTTCTAGCTAATAATGGCAAGACATGGTGGCCTAAAACAAGTCCATTTCACCATCATGTGGGTCAGCAACTACTGATGAATTCAGCTGGACTATTAGCCCTCATTTGAAGTTATTCAAGTAGCCAAGTTACCGAGCAGCTTGAATGAGGCTGGATATTCTAAGATGGACTCATCATACGTGTGTGTAGCAGTGGAGGCTGGCTGTCTGACCATGTGATTATAACAGGATAACTGGGGTTTATTCACCTGACCAAAGGAGAATTTATAGTAGCAAGAAAAGACGACTCCCACTGTGTGAGTGCCTGTCAAATCAGTACTTGTGTCATGTTTCCTAATATCCTAATGGCCAAAGTTAAGTCCTTGGGCCAAGCCCAGAGTCAGTATCAGGTTGGTTAGGAACACAGCAAGTTGTCATTCATTGTGGGGCACTGACATATTGGCTAATTGATCGCTGTATAACACAACACAACACACATCCTAGACTATGTCTGGCAGTGAAATCACAGCTCATTCACAATAGGTTCTATTCAAGAATGGAAAAAAAAACAAAATGAAACAGGAAATAAAGTTTAAATTATTTTCCAGTTATTCCCATTCCACTGGGAATATAATTGGACATCTAATTGAAATAGTGTTTAATTCAGCTGGATTTTTTAATATATTTATGCAACAGAATCTGATTATCAATCAATCCTTTATTTATTTATATTTCATCAATTTGTTCATATATAGTTACAAGATGTATGAAAGCTGGAACACCTCTAAATGTATTTCCCCCCTAAAGACTTCTATCTATGCCAAGAATCTTTCTATTCTCACTGTTCCTGCAGGTTACTTTAGATAAGTCTCAATAGTATTTTTTATATGTCACCTATTCCCTGAGAAATCACCCACCAAACAAAGGCAATATCTTCTCTTGTTAACACTTACAGCATCCAAAGCCTGCCTTATAACATCTCTTTATCAATATTTAGCTTATTCCAATAAGTATCCATTCTTCTTCTTCAAAGCATGCTCCTTGCAAACAAACCATGTGTTGCTCATATTATATCCCCAGCATCTGAGTTAGTTGCTTAATAAGTATTTATATATATAAATATATTTATATATATTTATATATATATAAATGATATATATATATAAATAATTCAGATATATCATGGCTCTTTGTATTCAAGGGTGTGAGTCTTTGTATCTTTAGAGCTTATCACAAGCAGTGCCTACCATAAGTGTTCAATAAACATTTGTTGAGCTAAATTTAAGCAATTATGCATTTGATAGGTTTTGTGGTCTTGTGTAATAACCTAACTACCACATCCAACATTCTTTCTGGAGGAAAAATATGTTCTGAGTTCTAAAAATCTCCTAGCAGATGAACTTTTGAAGCTCAATCTGTTTGTGAATTAGAGGACTGCCTGAAATGCAAAAATACACGTGATAATTGCTTCTCAAGTCAGTACTTCAGATGTTTCATATTATGACTGAATAATCTAGATTCCTCTATTACTATTTGCCCTTGAGGAAGTAGAAAACATGTTAGAACATAATCTGAGAGCTGTTGAGCATATTGAAGATAGTTTTTTAAGAGAAATATTTTTATAATAGAATGAGGTTATTTAACAATATCTTGATTCCACATGTGAAAAGCCACAATGTATAGTCTGCCACAAAGGCTTGAAAATGACTCTTTATTTTATAAAAATTAGTTTATCTTTTTTTATCTTTAAGTTATAATTTGTCTAGGGAAGACTTTTTTATCCTATTGTAGTGCTAATACAGTAATTTCTCATTCAAATTTACTTATCATTTTTAGTTATCACGAGTCACAATTTAGTTCCCCTTGAGTAAATACAACCTTTCAGAAATTCTTTGCCTTCTTTCTTCTATTGTCCTTTATCCTTTGAGAAGTTGAACTCTTGAGATTGAAGATAAGGAATTATTTATTTTTCTAGTATCAGAGAAGCTGCATTGTTGAGGAGGATCATTGACACTCAGACCCCAGCTATGCAGAGTGGAGTTTAGCTGTTATGGTCACTGGTCATCCTACAAGGGTTGCCAGGCCTCATCTAGTTTCCAAGGCTGATGATGTTGGGTCTTGCACTTGTCTACTGAAAAAATTTCTTATATCCCATAGGCTTTTCAACCGAAACCTGGGTTTCCCCCCGTGTAGGTGTTTCCTCAGAAGTGCCACCACTTGCCGTAGACAAATATACTAGAGATCGATTTTTATGCACCTTCCAGAGTATACAACATTTGTATGCAAAATACCAGCTATACCAGGCCAAGAGTAAGGCAGACACCCTGTTCCATAATCCTTCTTGGAGTTCAAAATGGGAAGCAAGATCAAAGTTTTAGTATTGACTATTTTGTAACCCTTATAAAATCTGGCATTTATACTATCTTGTTGATTTTCACTCATATATACAACATGATTGCAGTGCCAGAAAATTTGAGTTTCTGTGTCTGCATTCACCCTGCTTTCATTAATTTCTAGCATTTTTAAATCTACACTACAGCAACAAATAAATAAAAATATAACTAATGAATAAACCAATATTTAAGACAACATAAAATGTAAAACACACTCATTTTTATCAATAAAATCTTAATAGCAAAACTAGACAAAGAAAATAAATCTACAGACTAATATCCCTCATCAAGGATAGAAAAAAATTAAAATTTCAGTTTGCTAAAATTCTCTAAATTTACTAGTGAAATGCACTTATATATGATTCCAGCTATGCATGAAACAAATAATACCCCATGAATAAATATAGTTTATCTAACAAAATCAAGAACAACATGATATTTGAAAATCAATCAGTGTAATTCACCAAGTGAATAAAGAAGTAATAGTATCATTTCAATATTCAGAAAAACACATATGAACTATTGTACATCCCTTCATGATACAAAGTTCAAACTAGAAAAGCAGGAAAGTCTCTCAATCTAATAAAGTCTATCTTTAGAGAGAGAAAAAAACCTCAAGCTGATATCACTGAATATAGTCTTGTTAGAATCTGGAACAAGGCAAGGATATTTGCTCTTGTCACTTCTATTCTACCATTTATCGTATGTTCTGCTGATTTCAACCTGGCAAAAAAAGAGAGATATAAATGGCATGCAGTTTGAGAAATAAGAAATAAAATATTCTTTAATTTCAGGCTACATAAGCTGGTACATAGAAAATCCTATGAAATGTATAAAGCCTACTAAATATATATATAGCTACTGGAACTAACATGCAAATTTTATAAAGTAACAGGATAAAAAATAAAAATAAAAATATTATGTTGCACTTCTAGACACTATAGCCAAACAATTAAAAAATACTTTATTTGCCCTGGCTGGTGTAGCTCAGTGGAACCACAAAAGCATACATGTTTCTCTCCCTCTCTCCTTCCCCTACTTCCCCTCTAAAGATAAATAAATAATAAAATATTTAAAAAAAAATAAAAAAATAAATACTTTATTAAAACCATATCAAAATAATATAAAAACTGAAACATTTAGTGATAAATTTGGTCTTTGGAATAGACCTAAATGGTAGGTAATATTTTTATTACTGGATACAAAGAAGAAATGGAAATGCAAAGTGCCATGAAATTTTCCAACATGTTAGGGTTTTTATTCATCCAATTTTCCACTAATAATACATGAAGTCACTGAAATAAAATCAAGTATAAAGAATTATTAATTAAATACAAGATTTAAGATAAGCTTATTTTCTTAATTGTAGATTCTATAATTCTGCCAATTAGAATAAAACACACCTGAAGTAATCCCTAGTATTCATGCTGAGTTTGAGCTCAATACAGGATTTCCTTTGAAAACATGAACCAGTACCAGTCTAACGAGGTTAATTTAAATTTTTGAGAAATTTATCTTGATTTAATTGTTTTTATTAGAATTTTGGGCAATAATGTGTAATTGTGATCATGTAAAACCTTGAAATATATATATTCAGTTCCACTATATGTGCATACAGTGAGTTCACAGCTTTAAGTACCTTTTTTCAATATCATTGATCTTAACCTAATCTTTGAAATTATATTTATTAGTATTTTATTTTATTTTTCATTATATTTTATTGATTATGTTATTACAATTGTCCTCATTTTCCCCCTTTGTCCTCTTTACCCAGCACCCCCACTCTCTTAGGTAATCCCTACACTTATTCATGTCCATGGGTCATGTGTATAAGTTCTTTGGCTACTCCATTTCCTATACTGCACTTTACATCTCCATGGCTAGTCTGTAACTACCTATTTGTACTCCTTCATCCCCTTACCTCTTCACCAAATCCCTCACATCCCTCTCTCATCTGGCAACCATCAAAACACTCTCCAAATCCATGATTCTGTTCTTGTTTGCTTAGCTTGCTTTTTAGATTCAATTGTTCATAGATATATATTTTTGCCATTTCATTGTTCATAGTGTTGATGTTCTTCTTTTTCTTAAATAAGTCCCTTTAACATTTTGTATAATAATGGGTTGGTGATAATGAACTTCTTTAACCTTGTTGGCAAGCCTTTATCTATCTACCCTTTGATTCTAAATAATAGCTTTGCTAGGTAAAGCAATCTTGGCTGTAGGTTCCTGTTTTTTATGACTCTGAATATATCTTGATGAACACTTCTAGCCTGCAAAGTTTCTTTTGAGAAATCGGCTGACAGTTTTATGGGAACTCCCCTTTAGGTAACTAACTGTTTTTTTCTTACTGCTTTTAAGATTCTCTCTTTCTCTTTAATCTTTGGCATTTTAATTATGATGCATCTTGGAGTAGGCATATTTGCATCCATCTTTTGGGGACTCACTGTGCTTCCTGGATTTGCATGTCTATTTCCTAGTTCAAATTAAGGAAGTTTTCTTTTGTTATTTTTTAAACAGATTTCCAATTTCTTGCTCTTTCTCTTCTCCTTCTGGCACCCCTATGATGTGAATGTTGGACTTATGGATGTTGTCCGAGGGGCTGCTTATACTATCCTCATTTTGGGGCATTCTTTTTACTTCTTGTTGTTCTAAATGGTTGTTTTTGATTCCTTATATTTCTAATCATTGAGTTGATTCTCTGTTTCATCCACTCTACTGTTGTTTCCCTATAAATGTTCTTTACTTCACTTAGTTTATCCTTCATTTCTGACTGGATCTTTTTTATGCTGTTGGGGTTCTCACTAACTTCCTTGAGCATCCTTATAACCAGTCAGCATCTAGTAGATTGCTTTAAAATCTGCATCTGATAGATTGCTACTCTCCATTTTGTTTAGCTTTTTTCTGGAGTTTTGATCTATTCCTTCATTTGGGCCATGTTTGTTTGTCTCCTGGTTTGTCAGCCTCTCTGTGTTTGTTTCTATGTGTTAGGTAGAGCTGCTTTGTCTCTGAGTATTGGTAGTGTGGCCTAACGCAGTCCTGTCCTGCAGGGTCCAGTGGCAAAACCTCCCTGAACACCCAAGCTGGGTACTCAACGTGAGCCCTTCGTGTGGGCTGACTGTACCTTCCTCTTATAGTTGACACATGCTTTTCTGTTGTCAGGTCAATGGGAAGGATTTTCCCAGGCCAGTCAGCTGCAAGGACCAGCTGTGACCACATACTACCAAACTCTACCCTCCATAGAAGATTAGCTGTGCAGGGACACCATGGTGGTGCTCCAAAGTGGTCTGTAGCTGTCCAGTGGATGCACTGGTTTTGGGATTTTTCAGGTGGTGCAGGCCAAGGTCATTTCCCACCTGTGCTTTGCCTCAGGCATCCTGCTGGATCTATAAAGCAATCTGATATGGCTGTTACTTATGCTGGGTTTAGAAATTCCCAGACAAAGCCAAGCTGTGAATCTAAGCTGGCTACTGCTAGTGCTGGGACTGGGCCTCAATACAGTCAGCTGTGGCTTGTTTGATAGGATTTAGGAAATTGTGAAGCACAAGCCAAGATCAACCATTCACATGGAAAAGCAACATGGGTGGGCCAGTGAGTTGAGTGGGGCAGCATCTCTGGGAATATCCAAGATCAGCAGGGTCAAACAGTGTTAGCCAGGTTAATGGAGTCTCAGATATAGCACCAGCTTGCCAGTTCTGTAGGGGGAGGATTTAAAATATGGACAGTAGCCTCTACTTGCCTTGATGCCAGACACTTCAGTTCCTCTCTGTATGCCACTGGTACCTTTCAAGCTGCTTCCCTGGTACTGGAGCTCAGAGGGAGTGAGTCTGAGTAGGTGAGTCTGTGTGTGGGTAAAGAAGAACTGTTTGGGATTCTAGCAGTTTCTTCCTCTGACTCAATCCCACTGGTTTTTTGCAGCCAGAAGTGGTGTGGACTTACCTTCCTGGCATTGGAACCCTGTGCTAGGGGTGTGGTGTGGTGCTGAGATGCCTTGCTCCCAAGATATCCCTCCAGAATTTTTATCTACCGCACATGGGTATGGCTCCAGCCAGTTCCACATCTGCGTCCCATCCTACAAGTCTGGATGGATGTGGTTTCTTTAATTCCATAGTTTCATTTAATTCCATTCAATGTGATTTCTGATGGTTTTGAGTATATTTTAGTTGTAATTTTGATGTGTTTGTGCAAAGAGGCAAACCATGTCTGCCTATGACACCATATTTAATTGTATTAGTATTTTATTCTACTTCAGTCTTACAAAAGACATATTTTGTAATTAGAATATTCTAAATTTTGTTGTTATTATGTTTTAGCTTCTAAATGATATATCAAGGTATGAATAATATATTCTGTAGATGCTTTACATAGTAAACTGCACAGGCTTGATATAAGATTGCTGATAATGTAAAACTGCATCTGAGAAGTACTAAAATGAAGTCATTATTAGTAGGTACACTTGATTTGAGATGGAAGATGTGTTAATGACTGTTAAATGAGGTATAGTATATAAAGATTTATATTATGAAAGGTGTTTAAGTGATTTCAGGAATAACTATTACAATTAACATAAACACAGGCATCTGATTTGTATTACTCTTATTTTTTAAGATAATTTTATACAACAGCAGAACTAATTCTTAATGGAATTTTCTTTTGTGGGTGGAGAAATGACTTGTTAGTAAACAAACAATAGAATACATTCAACAACAGATGTAGCTATTATCTTCCAAACAAAAATCTGTTTTATATTTCAAAATATATCTCTATATAATTTCCACTTTGAGCTCATTACACTTTGGCTACTAGTCATATTTTAGAAAACACACTTAAAAACCACTTTCAAAATCTGATAAATTCTGGCAATGATAGAGATGTTTGTGTAGATTTATAATTGTACTATTTTGATGTATTCGTATTTCTAAAATTATTTTAATATTAGAGTTTCAAATTATGGCATGCTGTTATTTAACATAAATTAAAACAAACATTTTCAGCTAGTTATTTATCAACATCTTCAGCTAGATACTTCCAATGCTACTCCTTACTTGCATTTTTGTCCTTAGTGTTATTGTTGTTAGAGGATCAGAGATTGTTCTGGCCGTGTGCTCTCACAATTGTTTTGTATAGCAGAAAAAAAATTAAAAAAGAGGGAAGTGAGGAAGTCTAAGGCCCAGTTTTACCTCTTACTAGTTTTTGTTTCTGTGTAACTTAATTTTCTAATCAAGAAATGTATGCAGGAGGACATTCAAATTTCTTCTATTAAAATCTTTAGCAGTTTTGTCAGGACTTGAAAGGTTCTTTCTTCTCTCCTGAAGATTTCTTTCCTCAGTGGTTACTGCACTGCTTTTACCCTTTGGGATTCACCTGAATGCAGACTGAAGTGGAATATATAGAATAAATATAGAATAAATAAAGAGATATGATTCCTTTGAAGACAAAGATGATGGCAAAAATTAAAAAAAAACATTTTTAATATTTTTAAATTATTTATTTATTTATTTTTAGACAGAGGGAGAGAAACATCAGTGTGTGGTTACCTCTCATGTACGGCCACTGCTGGGAACTGGCCTGCAACCCAGGCATGTGCCCTGACTGGGAAGCCACCTGTTACCCTTGGGTTCCCAGGTGGGAACTCAGTCCACTGAACCACACCAACCAAGGCAAAATTATTAAATTTTAAAAAACTGATTTTTACCTGTTTTTAGTATTGGGAGCTGGACACAGGAATTCTTTAATAATCTGATAAAACATTTTTCAGAAAAAGTATATAAACATACATAACATCTTTTTTTCTTATTCTTTTATGTTATTCTATTGCAATTTTCCCGATTTATACCCTTTGCCCTCTGCTGCGCAGACCACTCCCTGCTCCCACAGTCAATTCCCACAGCTTTGTCCAGAGATCACCATAACTGTTGCAGAATTTTAAATTTGTCTTGTGACCATAATTCTTGATGTGGTTCCTCTGATATTCTGAAGGAATAACTCAAGCCCCGTTGGTCTCTGATCTTCGCATTTAACTCTAAATTTGACAAACTGTTCCACTCCTTCTGACCTCTTTTTATTTTCTGTGAGAAATATAGAAACCTGGGCACTGAGATATTTTGCCTTTCTAAACTAGACATGGTATCTCTTGGTGTTTCACATTTATCTCATAGTTTTTTTAGTGATTCAGTAAAATTATGGAGAAATTGTTATATTCTATTGCCTGTCAGATACTAGGTCTTAAATCAGTGTTAGTCACTACAACCCTTATTGTGCATTTCTTCCTTTTATATATACTATTGTTATTATTTGTACTGTTTTCAGCCAGGATTTGTCTCATTTTATTGCTTATGTCTTTATAAGTTTACTCTCTGCCTTTCCTGCAACAGTTAAAATATGAATATATCAAGGAATATATATTCTTACTTAAATAGTTGCATTTCAAAAGATCTTAGAACATAAAAGACTCAGTCTTCTCAGCCAATCATCTATACTATTTCTTTAGAAACAAATTTTCCTAATTTAAGAATACTCTTTAGGCTAAATGAGAAAATGTTTCTATTATTTTCTAACCAAATTAGCCCCATTTTTCTCTTTTTATACATCTTCCTCTCTAATTTAACTGTGCTGGCATTTATACTCCTTGGAAAACATGTATTGAAACTTCATGTGTATTGATTTTAATTTGAAGGCAAAGTGGTCATTTCAATGGATGAACGAAGTTAATAATAAAATGTATCATCTCATCCAAACCATGCTGAATTTAAGATACTACTTTTCTTAATGTTTAATCCTGGAGAAATCAATGGGAGATGTCCAAGTAAAAAACAATTCACAGAAAAGATTTATGTTTTGGAGAGAAAGACACAAAGGCAGAAGAGTTAAACCTTTGGAAATAAAAATTCCAAAAAAACTAGTTTATGTTCCAGGAAATAAAAAATTGGGGGTTTGGGGTGCAAAACATTTTAAATGTACAAGCATAGACAGACAGGAAGGCATTTTTACAATGCTAAGAGAAAATAGGCCCTGGCTGGTATAGCTCAGTGGATTGAGCGTGGGCCTGCAAACCAGAGTATCTCGGTTCAATTCCCAGTCAGGGCAAATGCCTAGGTTGCAGGCCAGTTCCCAGCAGGGGACACACAAGAAGCAACCATACATTGATATTTCTCTCCCTATCTCCTTCCCTTCCCCTCTAAAAATAAATAAATAAAATCTTTAAAAAACAATGCTAAGAGAAAATAATATGTCTCCCATTTCTGTGTTGATCTACAAGTGTGACTGAGCACAAGGACATAATGTAAATAAACAGGAAGTGTGCTAGGGATGTTTTTCCCCAGCATAGCAGCTGCTAACCCAGTTAATTAATGGCTTAGAAGGCAATAGTTTTGATCACAATTTTCTCTAAACAACAACCTACTATTCTAATGCATCTGAATAGCTTTCTCAAGATATTACAAAATCATTTGAAAGTATATGTTGGGCCTTACAGTCTTTACAGCAGCAAAATGCCAAGTATTTCAAACAAGGAAGAGAAACACAGTTATTTATTTCTAACTTACTGTTTTAACTGTCAGTAACTGCAGCATTAGGGTTCATTAAACAATAGCTGATTTTCTACAAATTCAGAGAGAATTATTTGAAGTTTTTGCAATACTCTTTTGTTATACTGCATATTGGCTTCTACAAAAAATTAAGATACAAGCTAAAAACATTCTAGGATAGTGGTAAATAAAGCGATTTGTTTCACAGTTCACTTAGATGGTAGAAATTCATACCAGAATGCATTCTAGAAACTCATCAAAAATAAGCACATCCAAGCTTGGTAATTTCAATGTGGCATATTTTAGTTTTAATAGATTTTTATTAAATTCATAAAAGTTAATGGACTAGGGATTAAGTCATTATGAACTCTGTCCCAATTGTCTGTTATTAATAGCGTCACAATAGTGATGCCATTTTAAAATACTTTCATTCTAAAAGCCTTCTTTTAGTCAAGCATGATTTTTCATCTTGGAGTTCCTACTCCAACAATTCCCTCACGTGGCTGTCTCTTATTTTTATCCCCCAAGTTTTGAGAAATCTCAAACTTTGATGTCTTTATTATATATTATATATTCAAAGTATGCAATACAAGTAATGCAAAAACTAAAAACATGTGCAGCTTCATTTGCCCTTTTAGGTTGGAAAGAAATTATTGATGATACCATTAAGACTCTACTGTTATATAGAGTTAGATGAAAAAAATGACCTCCTTGAAATTTAGAATCTAAATTAATGTTCATCTTAGATCTGTTTTGTCCAGACTCTCCTCTGTACAAATCAGTAAGATAAAATTTTAATTAAAAAAATTAAAATTGAAGTTTGTATTTAAGGTGTCTTTCAGATTTAGAACCACATTTTTTTTCCTTCTTAGCCACACATAGCCACGATTATACCATCTACCTCATATTCTGTGATACATATGGATTGCTGATAGAATTTTTGCTTCCACTGAAGTATACCTATTTGTTAGCTCATCTGTTCAGATACACTTGTCAATCATATAATCTGATAAGTTAATTTAAAGCATTTTGTGTTTCCCAGATTTTTCTAAACTGACCTTGAGTAAGTAATGTGTTATTTTTAAAGATTTAATTGAAATGAGATGGGTCAAGACAAATGTTTATTATCTGAAAGTAACTTGTGGTTGGGCTGTGTACTCCAAATCAGCTACTTTAAGTTATTATACTTAATTGTTTGTGAATGAGTTTCTGCTAAGTTTTATAGGAATAGCTACTTGAATGGTTTAAGGATATATGCATTTTAAATTTTTTTAATTTAATTATTTGTCAACTACAGTATTCTGTCTTTAACTTAAAGTAAAACTTGACATAAGTGATACAACATCTAGAAGACACACTTTTGAAAGCCTAACATGGTTGAAAGACCTGATTTTGATGACCACATATATATTCTTTCTCTTCAAGGACTCGAAGAATGGACTCTAAGGCAACTTATTTAACTCTAGAATTTAAGAGTTCAAGTCCTCTTGGCAACATTAACTTTGTCCTCCCCGGCAGAGGCATTATAATAGCATCTTTTAGTGTGGAATCACATAACACTTTGTGACATATCATTCGTCAAATAATAAAATAGGAACCACATTTGTAGTATAATCTTAACTGTGCATATGGAGCTTTTGTATTAGTCTACAGTATGTCCTGAAGCTAAATTTGATTACTGTTCCTCTAGGAAGATGTTTAAACTAAGTTGAATTATGTAGAGTTGTACTTATGGTTTAAATGGCACTCTCCTGTGTAATGTAAATAAAGTAGCCCCTGCAGTGAACAACTATGCATATAAGAAAGAATAACATCAGATTATTTGGTATCCAAAGATTTAATGTATCTTTTTCTGGGAAATCTCTGATGCATTTAAAAACTTTCTCACTATCATTTTAATAAAAAGTATTATCTAAGCCAAGCTTAAAATTTTAAATGGAAAATAAGGGCATGCATTTTTAGTCCACCTATATATTATAGGTCAGATTTCTTCATCCCTTGACCCTTAAAGAGAACACTTTAAATGGAAGAACAAAATACAGCTAATATAAATGTATGCTGTAAATAAAATGCATAAAGAACTCATTATGCTGAAAAGGTAGTAGATTAAAACATAAATAGGTTTAAAGAGAATGTATACAAATTTATGACTAATAGATACATTATGGGTTCTTAATGGGAAGTTAGGAATGATGAACGTGATCATATAAAATATAGAGACTGTCTACTATGATCTATAAGATCCAATTAGGTACTGGTCACTTGTAACATTTCATATAGCATTATTTTTCATAAGAAGGTTCATTCAAAATGACTGATTACTATACAGTAAACATAAAACTAAAATTATAAAAATTAGAAATAAAATTCAACTTTCTGTCCTCTCTTACCTCAATTAAGAAATCAAAAAGCCTTTCTCTGAGGTTAAAAACTGGTAAATTATATGAGAATGTTGGAGAACATCAGCAACCATAGTGAGAGATTTTAATACACATGCATCAGTAGCTTTAGATGAAACAGGCAAAAGAATAAGGAAATCTATTCCTTGTCCACAGAAATTAAACTAAAAATTAGTTCACAAAAATTAGTCCAAACACAATATATTTGTCTGTTGCAAAACTTTAAAACATTTACTATGAAACCTCCCTAGTGTCAGTAGAAGTAAAGGCAATAAATCAAACTAAAAAATGTTAAATATATTTAGAAGCTAAAAACATTTGTCAAAATAATTCTCAGATGAAAAGATAAGCATGGTGGTAATATGAGAGAGACGTATGATCTTAATCATATTCATATATAAAGCAGAAACTTTGCATATACATTGTTTTTCAAGAAGCCAGTGGGGGAATTAGCAAGCTAAACAAAAAGGAAATAGAACAGAGAAAGCAACCCTGGCTGGTGTGGCTCAGTGGATTGAGCGTCAGCCTGCTACTCAAAGGGTCGCTGGTTTAATACCTAGTCAGGACACTAGCTTGGGTTGAGGGCCAGGTCTCTAGTTGGGGGCACATGAGAGACAACCACACATTGATGTTTCTCTCCTCTTTCTCTGTCCCTTCCTCTCTCTCTAAAAAGAATAAATAAAACCTTAAAAAAGAAAGAAAGCTGTCTTTCCAATTTGGGGCTGTTATAATGGCTCCCACAAAGAAGGGTTGTTGCCATTCTGCCATCAACAAGTTAGTGAGCAGAGAGTACACCATCAGCATCCACAAGACCATCTACAGAGTGAGCTTCAAGAAGCATGTTTCTTGGGCACTTAAAGAAGTCCAGAAATTGCCATGAAGGAGACATAAAGGAGATAGGAACTCCAAAAGTGCACATTAATACTAGGCTCAACAAAGCCATCTGGGCTAAAGGGATAAGGAATGTCCCATAGTATATCCTGGTGTGGTGTCCTTGAAAACGAACAAGCTCTATACATTGGTCACCTATGTACCTATCACAACTTTCAAAACTCTACAGTTAATGAGGGAGAGAACTAACTGCTGATTCTCAAATAAAGTCATAAAACTTAATTAAAAATAAGGCAAATATTAAAATTGATATTAATTTTAAAATAAACAGAAAGCAATTACATATAAGTATAAGATTTTGGAGAAGACTAAAAAAAAAAGAATTGAGCCCTGGCTGGAGTAGCTCAGTGGATAGAACATGGGCCTGAGAACTAAAGGGTCCCTGATTTGGTTCCCAGTCAGGGCACACGCCTGGGTTGTGGGCCACCCAGGAGGAGGTACGCAAAAGGCAACCACACATTGATCTTGCTCTCCCTCTCTTTCTCCTTTATGTCTCTATAAAAATAAATAAATATTTCTAAAAGAAAGAATTAAAAGGATCAGGAAAGATGTTTTTTTTAGCTTTAAATTAAAACATTCTCAAAATTAATACAACAAATATCATTATGTTTTAAAAGATGTATAATTAGAGATAAAACAATTTATTTAACAAAACAGAGATAGAAAGAGAGAAGTAAGAAATCTGAGGGGAATCTAGCAACCATCTCTCACAATAATTTTCTAAGAAATTTAATAGGTACCCAAATACTTTATTTTATTTGTTTTTAAAATTTTTATTTATTGAATTTATTGGGGTAACATGGTTAATAAAATTATGTAGGTTTCAGATATACAATTCTATAATACAATACATAATCTCTATATTGTATGTATGTTCACCACCCTAAGTCACGCCTCCTTCCATCACCATTTACCCACTTTTTATCCTCTTCTCATGTGTTCTGTTAAAGTCCACTTCAGATATTTTCTAATAATGTGTCTTCGGCTTCTGCTGAGGTGACTGAGGGACCTACCTTTATCAAAGTAGAGACCCTCTGGCATGTTCGAGAGGTCCTGAGAGGTACAATCTCACTCTCTTGTAAGTGTCCTCTGCATGACCGAATAAGCTAACTTTTTGCTCTTTATGAAGTTTCAGCAGAAGTTTGTGGAGTCACATTCTGAGCTTTTTCTAGAGTGCACTTTCCTTACAGAGGATCTCGTAATTCTTGTACTTTGCCATATAAAGAGACTGAGAATGTTCAGAAGCATCCTGTCCTCATTTCTTTTCCATAACACTTCTTACCTCAGTTTGTGTCTCTCCTCTTACATATTGCAGGAAGCATCAGGAAGAATCTATGACCACCTTCAGTATTTTTCTAGGAAATTTTTTCACTTATAAAGCCAAACTTACCACTTACAAGTTTTGCTTCTACATAACTGCAGGAAATAACTATGCTAAGAATTCTGCCATTCTATAGCAAGGATCCCCCCAATTTTAGTTTTTAATAACAGGTTCCTCGCTTGTTCCTGAGCTCTCATCAACCAGTTTTGACACTACTTTTAAAGTTGGTAACAAAATGGAGGAAATGATGCTCACTCCTACTGGTGAAGCTTACCTTCATTCGCACTTTCTGGCAGTTTACTCAAGAGTCTAAGTTCTGGAGTTTTTGAAGTTGGCACTGCACTTGTTGCAATTGATATCATTAATTACCTAATGGCTGTAAAATTGAACTATTTTTCATGTCTACAGAGCTCTGAGTATGCTAGTTTCCCTATATTGGGTGCTTCTAGATGAAGAAAATAAAATCTAACTGCAAGAGGAAAATAAGATCTACTGCAGAGTTTACCAGAGGTCATTTTGTTTTTATTTCGTCATAAACAAACAAACAAACAAACAAATAAAATGTTATATATTTCTACACTAATATATATTTATATACCTTGAAATTTATTCCTTCGTTGCATTATGCTGAAATTATATCTTCTTTTATATGATAATCAGATCTCATGTTATTGAGATAATTTAAATTCCAATCTTACGCATTAAGTTTTAGATCATTTGTTTGATATCAGAATATTCAACTCAAATTATTTTGATGATTATCTGTCTCAGGAATTATCAGATAGGACTAATTTTTGGTTCCTGAACCCCTGAACAATGATTTATAGAACAATATAATCCTATAACAAGTGTATTGCTGGAGACTACAATTAGTTAGAAATATGAATCTGGAGAAGAAAGATTCTGCAGCTACGACAGTGCATGTTAATGTCACTGACAATAGAAAATAACCCCCTTAAAGGCACAACATACAGAGTTCCATTACTCTGGCTCTTATGAACTCACAAGACAATGAACATTTCATAAAACATTTTTCCTGCTACCTTCCACATCAATGACATACTAAGTAAAAATACCCTGTGTTGTTCATCAACAGCCCATAAGCATCATTTCATTTTTCTTTGCATAATCACTTTATTCCCTCAACTCATAAATCTGTACGTGCTGATTACAATTCTTGCCCATCAATCCAAATTCCTTTTTTCCCACATACAATATTTATTGAATGGATCAGGGGAACAATCCTTCAAATAAAAATGGGTTTGGCTAGTCACAATCAGGTCATTAATACATCAGTAAAGTTACTGTTCTTCAAACAATGAGAAAATAAATCTTTAAAGAGATTTACATTAATGTAGACTGTTAATGAGCAACTGTGGTGTAATTTCTCAAAATCTGCATTACTTTGTCACTTAATAATATTTACATAATATTTTAAGGTCCACATTTTTATATTAATTATCATAGAAATCACTTATTATAGCAAGTGTCTTTTTGACGATTGACAACTTCTAAGGTTTTTCTGTCAGTTTCAATGAAAATATTAACACATTTTTAGTGAATTGAAGTAGTTATTGTAATATATTAACTAAGACATCAACTATAATTGCAATATCACCAAATTTCATTACAAAAGCATTAAATTAATCCAAAAATGTTTTTTACAAATTACATGAGGTCATAAAATAGATAAACTAAATTTAATATAAATGTTACACATTTCAACAAATTATTGTTTGGAGAGAACCACATTTTTGAGAAATTAAAATTACATAGAAAAATTTTTTAAATTTTTATTTATTTATCTTTAGAAGGGAAGGGAAGAAGAGAGGGAAGGAAATATCAATGTATGGTTGCCTCTCGTGCGTCCCCTGCTGGGAACTGGCCTGCAACCCAGGCATGTGCCCTGACTGAGAATTGAACCGTGGTTGTTTAGTTCGTAGGCCTGTGCTCAATCCACTGAGCTACACTGGCCAAGGCAATTACATAGAATGTAATGTTGTAGATAAGTCTACACATGCAGAGATTTTATAAAAATATTACAGAGTAGCCCTGGCTGGTGTAGCTCAGTGGATTGAGCGCAGGCCTGAGAACCAAAAGATCGAGGTTCAATTCCCCGTCAGGGCACATGTCTGGGTTGCAGGCCAGTTCCCAGCAGGGAATGCACCAGAAGCAACCATACATTGATATTTCTCTCTTTCTCTCCTTCCCTTCCCTTCTAAAGATAAATAAATAAAATAAAAAATACATACTAAAATATTACAGAGTATTTTATCCTTTGAGTTACAAACACATGTTGTAATGATTTTTTCATTTGCCACTCATTGAGAATTGCTCAATTTTAGGAAATAACCAGAATCAAGTTTTACTCAATATCAAAAGTCAAAGGTGCATTACTAGTAAGATTTAGATGGTCATGTGTAACCAATCAAAAATGAATATTTCTAACAAACTACACTAACATTTTCAGCATCTCTGTTCTGCCATGGTTTTGAAAGGAGACAGTGTTTGAGATAATGTAATACCATACCCGATGCATATCAAGTTTAATTTTTGGTTCTACTCATTAACCTAAAAAGAGAAAATATCAGTCAATAAAACTTCTATGGCACATATTGTTAGATAATAATCTGAGGAAAATATATATAACATTTTAAATTACAGAATTGACATAAAGCAATTTATATATCATGACCATTAAAATAATATGAATTACTAATTAATGAAATTTATCTACAACATAGCTTATTTGATTTAAGACATTATCATTTTAAAAGAACATTTAATTTAAAAAATAAAAGCATTAATTATGATCAGCCTGTCTGAGTCTGAATCAATTAGCATATTTGTCTGAATTTGTTAGTAAATGCATGTGTAATTCACATGTGTACACACACACATATGTATTTACCACAAAATATAAAATACATTGAAGTGAGTGTTTAACTGAAATGCCAAAAATCTCTATCCCATAACTGTAAGTAAGGTTTTGAACTTCAAAAATGTCTCATACTGAACACATTGCTATGTGTCTGTTTAGCCCGCGGCTTTGGGGTTTAGGTGCTATTGTGGATGCTTTTATGCACCACCTTGGCTAGGAATGCCCATTATTTGGTTATAACTATCTAGATGATGCTGTGAAGGTATTTTGTAAATGTGACTCACATTTTCCTATAAGGTCATTACCTGCAGTAATTTGGATAGATCTCACCCAATCAGCTCAAGGCCTTTAGAGCAAAACCTAAGGTTTCTCAGAGAAAGAATTCTACCTCAGATTGTAACATATACATCTTTTCCTGAGTTTCCAGCCTGATGTCTTATGTATGGATTTAGGATTCAATATGGCAACTTCAAGTTTTACCTGAGTTTCTAGCCTGTAGTCACACAGTATTGATCAAGGACTTGCCAGGCCCCCAATAATCACGCAGCCAGTTTCTTAAAATCGATCTCTCTCTCTCCTGCTCTCCATACATATTTCATATTGTACCCATAATAATATGTATCATGTAGATGATAATAGATCAATATCATTGTATCTCCGTCAATAGTTTCTGCTTATATGAGTCTTGGGAACCTTGACCCGTGCAGTGTGCTCTGGATTACCACTTACTGTCTCTGCAATCCTGGAACATTTCTCTGATCTCTCAGTCTCTGCTTCTTTATCTTTAAAATGGGGGCACATTTCCTTTTCATTTTATTGTGGCAATGGCACTTAACATAAGATCTACCTTCTTAACAAATGTTAAGTGTTATCTCCAGGCACTATTTTGTAAAGCAGAGCTCTAGAATTGACTCATCCTACACAACTAAAGTTACACTTGTTGATTAAAAAAATCTCAATTCCCACCTTCACCCAGGCCCTGAAGATTCTATTTTTTGCATCCATAGTCTGACTATTTTAGATACCTGATGCATGTAGAATTATACAGCATTTTTCTTCTGTGTAAGTGGTTTACTTCACTTTGCACTGTGTCTTCCAGGTTCATCCATGTTGTCACGCTTGGCAAGATTTCTTATAGCGTTACTTATACGTGTGTAATGAGAGTTAAATGACATAATGCATAAAACGCATACCTTGAGAGTAGCTGTCACTGCCTAGGTGTTTCTGAAAAGATAGCTAATGTATTTATACTATCTAATTACCCTTGAAGAAAGTAACTGAAAAAGACAAACCTTCATAAAATTGGTAACTGTCCACTTAAAACTATAAGCATTATCAAGGTGTTTATTTTCTGATAGAGTGAGAGAATTTTGAAAGGGACCAATTACAATAATTAAATACCTTGACAACATCAGACATGACAAATGTGCAGAAAGAGCCGCAGGAGTCTCCTGCATGTGTCTGTGGCAGACCTAGCTCTTGGAAAACAACAGTGAGGCCAGCAGAGAGGGGTTTTCTTCCCTTTTAATAATTTTAGGTGATGGGTGTACTTGCCAGTTCTCTCACCTTCCCATTGCCTTTCTTTACCTCATTCTCATTTTTTGTTGTGTTCCACAAGCCTCAGCTATGTCACAGATTTATGGTATCGGGGTAGGAGGTGCACTCAGTCCCTCTCCAGTTAGCAGAAATATTAATGAGAGTAGCAATCAATGGGATCAAATGGGGTTTGTACAGTGCCTGAAGCTCCTCAGGGGTTGTTATGTAGGTAGCAGGTGATGTTTTAGTCCTGTTGTTTTGATATTTTCCCTATAGGATCTGCTTCTTCCCAATTTCATCTGTAGCAGGCTATTCATTACTTGTACTCATGTTAGTACTTAATATTTCACTACACTAGAAGGGTAAGAAACCTATACACAGAATGTAAGCACTACTATTATACAACACTAAACTTTAAAAACAAACAAATAAGGACCTCTTGGAGTTTGGGTTAATCATGAGTCCAGGATAAACCTACTATGAGAGGAAGGTCAGACCGGAGAAGGTTACCACCTTTTACCTGTGGTAAAGAAGCAACTTGACCTCATCATCAGGGTTGGGTCTTGCCAGCTGACTTACCATTTAATTCTGTGGGAGGGAAATTGAATTTATCTTACAGATCTTTATGCTTTCTGCCAATTAAAGGGAGAAATAAATAGGCAAATGTTTGTGATCTTTAAGTGATAAAATGCATGTGAATGCACATTGATCATATTATTTTACAGTGTTCAAAATATTACTACTTGAAAAGGACCCAGGTGTGTTTGTTTTTCCAGAAAAGTATGGTTTGTTTAGGGATCACATAATCTAAGGCATTTAAAATGTCCAGGAAAACAAGTTTCTTTTTTTTTAAAATCAACATTCAATCTTGTGTATGCATCTCCTGCTTCTAAATATCAAAGGTATTCTTACATCTTTATACATCATAAGCTCTTCTCAGTAAATACCATTGCCACATCAGCATTATTTTTCCCAAATCATTACTGCTTTTGAGTTCTGAGTTGATCCAGGTTGAACACTACTAAGGAGAACATCTAAAAAAGTACTGAATGAAAAGAATTTTCTTATTTATTGTGTAGATATTTTAAATTAAAAGTTTGACCAACAACATAAATATTTATATTATTTATTTAAGACATTTTCTTCAAATTTGTAAGAATAATGTGCTCTTCAAACTTATAAATATGTCCCTGTCTCTCTTCATAAAAATCAAATGCAAAACAAGGGCTTATTAAACTGTTTCTGAAAATCTGTCAAAATAATAAAGGGTGCAAGAGCATTAAACATCCATTGGAGCAAAACTATCTCTGAAATGAGGATGTTATTTCTTCTTTAATCATCTATTATCATTAAATTGGAACATTGGTTGGATTTCAAGTATAGTAAGTGGTCTTATAAAATCAGCTGTCATATTATATTACTCTATGTGATTTTATGAGATGTTGTGTTAGCAAAGAATGAGAAAGCACTGACCATAATTCAGAGTAGTATAAAGTAGATAACAGGACTTGACAATGGAAATTTGAAAGGGAAAGTACTTACAGTAGTTTCATATCAGACATTGCCATGGACTTATAAATTTAGCATAGAAGTTTAGTGTGAAGGTCGGTAAGAATGTATTGCTCAGAAAAATATTGATCAAATTTCTGGGAAGAGTCCAATCCTGTTTAGTAGTTTTAGATGCTGTATTGCTTCTGGACAAACAAACAAACAGAAAAAGCAAATGCAAAAAAAATCATCTCTTTAACAGCTACAATGTAAGAAATAGCAAAAAAAGTTAAAATCCACTTTAATACTTCACTAAACAATTTGAAACCAAATTCTTGTTCTTTCATATTTATTCCTGAAGTAGTAAATAAGTAAAGATCTCCAGCTTTGAATAATAGATATTTACAAGGCAAAAAAATCTGTAAATAAAGACCCTTTTAGAGCCATGATAGTATTTTATTTAAATCATCAATATTCTGGACAGAGCTTACTTTATGAAGAGAAGATTCATCCTCTGCTCAAGCATAATTGCATTATCAGATATTAAGAAGAAGTCATAAATCACAAAATGGAAATTAGCCCTTCAATGGCCATTTTATACTCTGAAGATTATTTTAACATTTTTGTTGTCAACCACAGTAAAAGCATGTTAAAGATGGGAAACCCAAATTTCAACATCACTCCAACCTGAATAAAATTTAAATATATGAACACTAAATTGAATAATCAATAATAGGTTTTTAGTCAGATAAACATCTCTTTGGCAGTAAATGGCATATAGGCAAATCCATCGAAGCACACTCCATCTTCATCAGTGTCACATCCTTGCAGGATCTTGTAGAAGAAAGAAGGTATTTCCATCTTTTCCATTGCTCCACTCTTTTTCAGTCTCCATTAAAAACTTGCAATGACACAACCACTTTCTGTTCATTGCCTGTTCAGATTTGTAAGTGGAATTTATTGCAAGCAATGTTATTTTACAGATTAAATTAATGTTATTATAAAGAGCTTTAAATCTCCTAGATATTTATGAGTCACGCTGAGAAAAGATCTGTACTCAGTTATAATGATGAATGGAAGTCCTCCAGGTTTTTGCAGATGAAATTGCCAGCGAGCGCATATTTGGAGCCCAGAAGTGATAACTATAATTCCAAAAGAAGATCGAAAGAAGCACTGTGCCGTGGATGCACCAGTTGGGACTAGCATGCTGTTGGTGGATTGAGTGAAGTTTTGCTTTCAAAGTTGGTTGATCCGTGCATAGACAAAGCTGAAAGTATTACAAACTAAGAGCATGAGTATTTCAGTAGATGTATTGGTGGTAGATCATTACAATATGTTCCAGTCGATTTCACCTCTTCACAATGTGACAATGCTGGTATTTATTTCTGCCACCGATAGGTGCAGTCTCTTTGTCTATGCTCCTCTATATGTACTGGCCATATAAGCTGGTTTTGGCAAATAAGGTATGACTCTTCTAGTCTTCAGCTGAATGACTGAGCATGCATGCGTCCAGGTGAAATAAACTGAAGAATTGCCTAGCTAAGCTACACAATCAGAAGAAATCATAAACTGCTTGTTTAAGCCACTGCATTTTGGAGAGATTTGTTTCATAGGAATAAATAAATTACGCAATAGCAAAACTCAGGTGAAAATGTAAAGATGAATCACATATTACATCAAATTTCCAAAGCTAGTCTCTTTCTGTTATTTATATGAGATAATATAACACTCATGATTGAAGAACTCATGGCTACTTAGAATTTACCTATTGTGCATTGTCAGGGGTTTTGAAGCAGAAAAAAAGAACTTGAAATGCAAAATGCAAATTATCATTATCACTAAAGTAAAACCTTGGTTAATTGCAAGTTTTAATCAAACTGTTAGAAGAAAAATGTAAGTTATGTTAAAGTTTTATTTGTATTTTCAGGTAATTTTGAGTTATGTTTAAGTGTGGTGGTTTTCAAATATAGAGTTTGCTGATGCCTGATTTTCACTCTAGACTCTCCGATTTAATTTATGTGTGTAGGCCTGGGTATTCAGTTATTCTCTCAGACAGAGAACATAGTCTAAATCACTTTGCCATATGTGTTTATAAAAATTTAAAATAAATAAACATATATAATGTTTTAATACTTTATAAGAAATATAATTATTTATATATGCATATTTAAATATATAGATAGCAGTGTATATATAAAGTAATATATGTGTATATATACAAGAAAATATATATTTCTTATTAAATGTTATATGTATAGAATGTGCATATATGTGCATATATAAACATCATACTAATAATGGTGACTTTGTACTGTTGCCAGTACTAAAACCAGAAATTTTCTTGCTTGTATTATTTTGTATAAAAGATACTGTATTAATATTTTTTAGAAATAGTAGACCAAAAAGAATGACAAAGGTTGGGAATATCTCTGACTAGAAACTGAGTGATAAAGCTGTTAGCTACCTTCCTCTATTTACTTAGAATTATTGTTAATTTTACAGATTTACTAGAGTTAATTTCTCAAACAGTACATGTGAAACAACTGAAACATTAATCTAAAATATATGATATGCTTTTTAAAAATAAAATATGGCTATGATTCTTGGAATTTATATAGTATTAGTACTCCAAATATTCTAATTATCATTCTGACAATATCTCAACAAGCAAAATACTTACAAAATTTAATAAGGATAAAAAATAATTCCCCCCTCTCTCATATTAATAAAGTTTTTTTACTAGGTTTCATTAAAGGTTATTCTAAGTAGATACAGACAAATTTATTCAGAACAATTTAAGTATGGCTGTTGCGCTGGCTGGTGTGGCTCAATGGATTGAATACTGGCCTGTGAACCAAAGGGTCATTGGTTTGATTCCCAGTCAGAGCACACATTTGGGTTGTGGGCCAGGTCCTCAGTAGCAGGTATGCTAAAGTTGACACCACACATTGATATTTATCTCCTCTTTTTACCTCCCTTCTCCTTTCTAAAGATAAATAAATAAAATCTTTAAAAATAAAGAATATATGCATGTATATATGTATATATATGTGTGTATATATAATTACATAGATAATTATTTCCTCTTTATTTTTATATCTAAATTGTATTTAGATTTTGTACAAAATTAATCTCCATCCTATTCTCTAAATGTTTAAAATTAATTTCCTCTAAAGGTATTACACTACATTTTTCTAATTTGGAAGTCCCCATTATTCAAATTACGGAACAAAAGGTGGGCCACACATAAAAACCAACATGTTAAATGTCCAGGTATTTCTTAATGGTCTTCTACTCCTTTTGATTTTTACTGCAAAATCTGATAAGCATTGCATATGTTTTCTTATTGATTTATGTCTTACAGAAGACATCAATTATTTTCTCCATTGATATTAGATATTGATTCTAACATGATAATTGACCAAAATCTGCAATTTGTCAGAAATTTCTCCCAGAAGCCATACACAGCTCCTATCATTATTTCTATATTGCTCAAATGCAGTGGAATAGAACAGTTTTGATTCACTATGTCTACAGTAATACATTTTAAAATTCTGATGGTGGTTTTCCATAGAAAGACTCACTAAGTAGGAGGGATAGTGACTGACAAACTCTTTTATATCAAGAGAGAGGGGTCTTTATTTCGATTAACTTGGAGACCTTGGGCAACCACTTCTGGTGCCCAAACATGGTGTCCTCTGTCCATGGCAGAGCTATGGAAAATCCCGCTATCAAACACTGCATATGGATGCTGTGAGAATGTACATGTTCGCATTTAGAGAGACACAAGTCCCTAAAGAAAGGTAAATGCCCTATATTCCGCCAGAGAACAAGTGAATGCTAAAGTGCTGCTGTACTTTTTCTTGAAGGAGTGTTATTCAAGTATAATGCTGTCATGACTCCAAGGAAAGAGAAGTTAGATACACCCTCTACTTGGCATATAATTATATATTTTATAAAATTTTATATATATATAATATGTATACACAAGACAATGATTTTGCTATAATAATAATAATAAAAACTAACAAACACATAAATTATATTTTATCTTTACCATTAACAATAGAATATATGTATGTTAGACTAATTTTATATCAGCATATATCAGACATGGTTTAAAGGTTTTATGCTCATTAAGTCACTTAATTATTACAAAGCTCTTATTTAGAACACATGACAGATAAAAAATGAGATACTAACAAATTATTAACTTGAGTAAACTCCCTAATATCTGTAATATGTTTCAGACTGGAATTTAAATGCAGTAAGTCTAGCTCCCAGAATCTATGCTTTCTAAAGTTATATGAATCAACTTCTAACACAATATAAATTATCAAAGAATACTGCATTTTAGCTTCTTTTCAGATAATGTATACTGGTAACTTAGGACAAATTCTTATTACCTCATTTTTATTCCATCACAAAAGAAGAAACATATTTTTCTAATCTTTTTATAGTTATAAAAATATTGTATACCATATAAGCTTTAACACTGGGAATTTATGACTAGTTTAACTTTGCAGATAGCAACATATGTATTATTTCTGAAGGTGAAGTTTCATTATTCACTCTTCTCTCACACATTGAGAGGATGAAATTGCCTTTAAATAATAGGAGCAAGTGGTGCCTGTTGGTTAAGAAAAATTATCCCAGTTATTAGGTTTGAGAGGAGAAAGCATATATAATTGATATTTAATAGTTGAAATGATGGGCCATAGCCAGGCAAAGAAAGGGAAAATGGGGCACTACAGTAAGGAAGCCCAGGAGAGGAGGGTGGACTCTCCCTGCTGAGAAGAGCAGCAGGGTAGACACAGGTGTTTAAAAGAGGACCTTGGTTCACTGTTGGTGGGATTGCAGACTGGTACAACCATTATAGAAAACAGTATGGAATTTTCTCAGAAAAATAAAAATCGACCTGCCTCTTGACCCAGCAATTCCGCTGCTAGGATTATATCCTAAGAATCCTAAAACATCAATTTCAAAGAACATATGCACCACAATGTTCATAGCAGCACAATTTACAATAGCCAAGAGTTGGAAGCAACCTAGGTGCCCATCAGTAAATGAATGGATCCAAAAATTGTGGTACATATACACAATGGAATTCTATGCAGCAGAGAGAAAGAAGGAGCTACTACCCTTTGCAACAACATGGATGGAACTGGAAAGCATTATGCTGAGTGAAATAAGCCAGGTGTTGAAAGGCAAATACCATATGATCTCACCTTTAACAGGAAGCTAAACAACAAAACAAACAAGCAAGCAAAATAAAAATAAAGATACCGAAATGGAGAACAAGGGGACAGCGACCAGAGAGGAGAGGGGAGGGAATTTAAGGGGGGAAAAAAGGGGAGGGATTTGGAGGAACAAGTATAAAGGACACAGGGACAATAACTAAGGGGGGTGGAAATGGGAGGGAGGTGGGGAGCATGGGGCAGGGTGGGCTGGGATGGGAGAAATAGACAGAAAACTGTACTTGAAAAATAACTAAATAAAATATTAATAAATAAATAAATAAAATAAAACTGCAGAAACCCAAACCCTTTCTCTCTGGTACTTGTGTATTCCTACTTGAAAATAAAAATTTGGGAGAAGGAGCAAACAGTAAGTAAAAGTTACTAAAAGAGTGGAAACTCGATTATCTAGGACTCTCCCATGTGGACATGTTAAGAGAACACAAGTCGTGAGTAGCTATCCAAAAAAGGGCAGGTGGTGGTGAATTGATTTTGTTTAGTTTTGTTTTCTGAGTGAGCCCAAAAGACATTCATGTAATAAATAACTTTTCTGGGAATGAGTAGAAGCTTATTCTTAAGATCTAGAGTTAACTGGTTTTATATTTGCAGATTTAATAAGTAGGAAAAATGCTCAGTCATTCTGAAAAAGTAAACTTTACATGAGTCAACTTTATTTATATTTTTAAAAAATAAATATTTGCCTAAGGAGGAATCACAATTATAATATCATTTCTAGTATATGTATCATGCAGTTTTGGAGTTTATATTTGGAAACATAAAATTAAAACCCAAAATAATTAACCTTACTATGAGAATTCATATAACGAGAATGATGATAACCTTCTGTTCTCAGCCAAGTGCCAGTTCTCAACTTAAGGGAGCTAAAGTTTTCAACTTCTGGGGAGGGAAGTAAAGGGATGGTCAGAGAGGCTGGCCAATGAGGGCAAGGAACAGCAGGTAACCTGACCTCAGGAACTGATGAGCGAGGAGAGGTGGGTTCAGTGGTCTCCTACCTAAATCTTTCTTGATGTGGCCTAGAAACACAGGAAATTAACCAAAAGACTCATGAAATTGCTGACATTGTCCTATAAACTACAGTAAGCAATAGAACTAAAATCCCCTCTATTAACATTTAAATTTAACCTGTTAGTACCACCAGGTGGAACTAAATTTCAGTTGAGATATGAATGAATTTGAACCTCATCCACACTCAGTGGTGCCCTGAACTATTGCACAGCTTCATCCTAATGATTATATTAAGCTCTCTGTAGTACAACACCCAATTTAGATCATTGGATTTTCAGATTCATCTTTGTATGGAGTTTTACCATATATGCCTAAAGCAACAAACCTTGATTTCCATAAGTATTATATCTGCCTAGTCCATACTTAGTATGACTCACTTAATCTAGGGAAACTATTTTGGCTACCAGCAGCCTCTGGAAATCACTTGAGGACTTATCCATCCAGTGAAAATAATTGTTACTTGGGCCCACGACTTCCAACAAAGAAAACATTTAAAAGAAAAATAAAGCATCCCACCCTGTTTTGTACAATATGTAAGAGTTAAGATGTGAAACTAAAAGAGAAAATGAGAACCTGGAAGTCATTTGCTGATCTTTAAGAAATTGCAAGGAAGGATTGCACTTTTTGTAAGGAAAACTGATTTCCTAACAAGCCACCATCCCACAGATAAAAACTGTACTGTCTGGGCAGAATATTGAGATCTGAGAATAAGAAAAGCAGGTAGATTTGAAGAGGACCCACAGTGTGAGGGAGTTACTGACCTGTGGAGCTTCCTGCTGTGGGGGCTTTATCCTGAGGGTAGCTGCAGAGACACGCAAAACTCCTTACTGTTCCTACTGTAAACACAGAGCAAGAACTGTGTGACAGCTGGGATGAAATTTCAGAAAGGACACAATGATCTAAAAGAAAAGAAAGAACTCAAAACTTCTGCATATAAATTCTGTCATGTGTCTAGTACAACTTTGTAACATGCATTCATGCAGTAGACTAAAAACAGGATACACTAGATGTGAACGACAGCCAGGAAAATGAAGATTTGATAGGTTGCCTACTCAGAGGCAAGGGGAAGTTTTAGGTTTGAGTCAAACTAGGTTAAATTTCTTCTAAAACAAAAACATCAACCCTCTTCATAGGACTTGAACTGTACCCATAGTTTTGACAACAAAACCTTCACAATGTCAAGGAGGTTATGGACAACTTTGTGAAATTAATTTAGACAAACGTACAAATCCTTAAGGAAGTATCACTTATGAAATACCAAGGGTGATTTGAATCTATAGTAGTTACGACAGGGACACAGGGATAGAAAAATAGAACAATGGAAGAGGGCCAGAAACACATCCTTGTACTCATGGACGTTTGGCAGATAACAAAATGTAACCATAGAGAGCGAGGGACGCCAATGGACAGAATGAAATTGAACCATATTTTTCACAGAAAAATCATTTTAAGGTAGTTATAGTCCTAAGTATGAAATACAAAAAAAAAGAGGATAATATAGAAAACCATCCTCTTACTTTGGATAGGAAAAATTTCTATTAAGGAAAAAAGCACTAAGCAATTAAAAATTAATAAATTCCATCATATTAAGGTTAAAGTTTTTTCTCAAAAGATGCCATAAGATTATAACAGAGAAATGCCAATTAAAACTACAGGAAATGTCCATAGATGCCCACCTGGTGAGCAAACATGTTAAAACTTGGCATTACTAGTGTGGATGATATGAAGCAACTGAATTTCCTATACATTGTTGCTGGACATAGAAAGTGATCCAACTGCTGTTGAAAATATGTCATAACTGGTATATTTGAGAGCACTGTGAATCTACTCTGTACATTAGAGAACAGGCTGGAATTCTTTATTTTTGTTTAACATCCCCGAATTGGAAACAACATAATTTCCCGTTAACAGTAGAATGGAATAATAAAGATGGAATGTTAGCTATTGGAATACTATATTGCCACACTACAGGATCCGGCAGAAGTGATGCCTGCCTGAGTGTAGTTGGTAGGGTAATAATATGGGTATAGTACTTTACAGTTTTAATTTGAACATATCACCTAAAATATTATATGGTGTGCTTGAGTACAATATTGTTATGTTACAGAATTATATGCTTATAATTTTGTAATAAAATATTTTGTAATAAAAAGGGGGTGTTATTTGTGATAAACCCTATATTTAAACTGTGGTCTGCTAACTGGCATTGTGGTGCAAGAAATGTTTGATGTTGGTCTACAAGAAAATAGGAGCTCATACCAGAATAAAAACACCAACTACTTCACTAAGCACACTAGGTAGTCTCAGTGAAGATGCTGTACATTGATTTACATTTTTGTGCATTCATTTGCATTTATTGTCAACTGATTTCTCGAGAACTAACTCCTTGGAGTAGCATTAATATACAGCAAGGAAAAAGAACAAACTACGAACCTGTGTAAGGAGATAAATAATGTGTGGTCACTGAAGAAGAACTAATGAAGAATCTCAGGGGAGCTGGAAGTGTTCTACTGATTGATTCTATTGGTAGTTACATAGGTGTATATTTAATATTTAACACTACAAATTTGTGCTTATACAACTTCATATGTGTAAGCCATATCTCATATGAGACAGCATAAGAATAAAGAAATCTTCTGTGTGTAATTTCTAAACAGGAAAATTGCTTTAGGAAGATTACAAAAAAGGACACCTTACATATAAAGGAAGGAGATTTTCCCAAGAAAATCACACTTACCTGAATTGAACAGAGCAATGATTTTAAAAAAATTGATCGGGTCACATTAGACCGGGTTGAATTAACCAAAATGAAAGGGAATGTGAGATTGTTGCACTGCTGAAAGGAAGGAGGTGGCTCTCACACAGCAGAAGAAAGATACATAAAGGAGTGAGAATATTCCTAGATGTCTATATTAGCCAGTCTTGAGGGGTCATGGAAATAGAAGTCTTAGCTGGGCAATGGTAAGTGCTGTAAGAAAAAGGAAGATGGAAAAATAGGGGAGGAAGAACGGAAGGAAGGAAAACAATAATGAAGTCCTTCCCCATCCCCCCAAAAATCAGGAAGTAGAAAAAAGTAGAAAATAGAAAGTTGCCTATAAAGAAGTACAGCCTGAAGAACACAGAGAAGAAAGAGTCCAGGGTGAAGATAGGACATAGGTAGAGTAAGTGAATACAAATGGATGATCCATTATCTATAAAAATTCTAATTCTCAGAAGAAATAAAAGTCCATGTCTCAGGGTCTGCAACAGCTCTGGATGAGATTGGTGCTCCTCGGTAGTGGCTCCTAGTGGTCTGGTGACTTGTTCACCAAAAAAAGAGAAGTGTCTGTTGTTGTAGACCTCTCTGACCGATTTTAGGAATTGTATCTCTACCCCTTGTGGCTAAGGGTCAGGGACGACATTTGGAATGCAAGCCACAGGAGACAAAGCTTGTCTCTGGTAGCAAACGCTGCCTCAGTTCCTCTCCCTGCCCCCAAAGCTTGGTTGGAAGTCAATGACGGGTAAGACCCCTCACAGCGGGGGGCAACCTAAGCCAGACTCCATCACTTAGGAGGCCTTCATGGAAGGACTCTGAGGGCTGCAACAATGAGCAATAGACTCTCACCCCCCAGCTTTGTCAAAGCCTGAGTCCCCAAGTTCTCTGGGAGAGGTGCTTCCTGGCTCTAATCCCCTTAAACCTGAATATCTGATGGGGAGAGGTGCAGCTCCTTGCCTTGCCAGAGCAGTGCCCTGGGGAAAAATCTGGCATCACAAAGACTTGCTGATAAACCTGTGAAATCTGCTAAGAGTGCTTTCATTCACGATAAGGGTCCGAGAGGAAATGAGTACCTCTCCCAAAGTTTCTGCAACTCTCTTCCTGACAGACACTGACTCAGACTTTGAAGCCCCCAGATTTCTTTGTAATGTTATCTACTGTTTGATCCTTGCCACCCTGTATTCCCATGTATTACAATCCAATAAAGGCTATGGAGAAAGGCACTCAGGGCCTTTTTCTCCTCAGAGAAACTGGTCGCTGCTGGGCTTTGTCTCCCGTGAGAAACTGGCCACAGCCCACTCCTCCTCCCCAAACAGATCGAGCATCTCTCGGCCATATTTACCCATTCGCACATGTCCATGGCACTGGGGGGACTCGTGGAGAAGTCACCCCCACAATGTGTCCATGCTTGCACATCCCCATGCTTTGGACCACATAATAGTGAGAGGGGGACAGAATGACTACCACGAACACACCTGTTCAAAAAGTGAGAATGGGAAGCATGTAGCAATCAGTGGTCTAAAGCAATCCTGAAATCCAGTTGAGCACCTGGTATTAGGGCTGGGGTGACCTCGGTCAGGAGAAGGAAGAGTGGCATGCACTGTGAGCAGAGACAGGACAAGCTGAAGCCCACTGGCACTTCTGCTCATCTGAAATTCCCTCTGACCTGAGTGCCTCTCAGAGGCAAATGAGCTACAGGTCACAGTTTGTTACCTGTCTATGAGGAGGTAAGGACAAAAATTAGAACAGATATTTAGAAACTTTTATCACTTTATCAGTCAAGTGAGTGAGCAGTGGAGTCTTATTGTTAAATACAACATAAAGAAGTATGAGTGTTCATCAAATTGTTTGATGTAAGTCAAATGATACCAACAGAAATGGTTCTAAAGCAATGGGGTCAAATGAGTGTATACCAGTTTTACTTGAAAGTATGACCTGTCACTTATTTACCACAATTGATGGTAAGTTGCTAAAACAACATTGTGTTAACATCCAATGAGACTATTAAACTTTCAGAATTTAATGGTATTGCATAAAGGCATAAAGAATTAAGTTCAAAACCAAAGAACTATTTGAAAGCTACAGAAGCAGATGTTCAATATTTTACATATAAACATGAGTGCATGCTGGGATTTTTATAAAGTAGCACTTTGGGTTGCTAAGACTGAGGAAAACATAAACAACTGCAAAAACATCAGCGAAACACTGCACTGAATGTGTTTGCTCAGATATGTTCGGGAACTGCTACAAAGAAGGTAACTGAAGTACCCCTCTTCAATGGCATTCCATATCTGAACCTGAATAGTACTGAGGACCAGTTAGAAAAGCAAATAATGCTAACAAAGTAGTTTCCATCGTAGCTTGATTGATGCACAGATATTGTTAAAAGGACATTTGTTTTACTATATGAACAATTTAAGTTTGATGATTTTAGGTTGGAAGATTCTTTTTTTTTTCATTTTTAACAAACAAGTATCTCTGCACTATATAAAACTATAACTTACTACATTGCAGACAAATGCAACTTGAGGTTAAATTTTGGGTCCCAATATATTCTAATGGTGAAGCTGCAATAGCAGAACACATTCTGGAATAGCAGCCTTAATTAAGGAGCTTGTAGCAGAATGTAAAGCAGCATAATACTTCCTTTATTGACAATGTTATGTTAAAAAAGTAAAGTCACTTTGACTAACCAACATGCTTACTGATATAACATAATCATAAATAATGTAAAGGCATTATGTATCCAATTGGATATTATTTTTATTAAGTAATAAAATGGAAAGTGATTATGAATAACTACTATTGTAGGTTCAGCCACTAAGTTTGTTGATGTTGAAGAGTCTATCAAGAAAGTTTGCACTGAGAAAAGAGGTGAGGTTTTGTCAGCTAAGAAACCAGTCTGATTCTCACTGTGAACCAGATGTGAATAAAACAGCTATATTAGTTTATTTGTCTGATATATTTGTCATTTTAGTAATCCTATTGCTTATGCAAGAATGATGCAATAGTCTTTTCAATAGCAGAAAAAGTTAAACAAAAGTAAGAAGTCAGAGGCTTGCTTTTAACACACTGCAAGGACAAGTTCCAAAATTCCACTGTTTTTAAAGGAGATGATGGCTCTGTTATTATACACCTGCCAAATGTATCATAGAACACCCTATAAATGTTGTAGTATACGTCGACTTTCTTCCATCCAAAGAAGATCTGTTCATATAAAATTCATGGATCCAGAATCCATTCATTTCCCTGAACAATAATATAAAGTAATCATAACTCTGCAGCATCAATTATTAGAATTGCTACTGATGAAGGAGTGAAGACACTTTTGAGCACACAACATGACTTGCTTTACTTTGAATAAATATGAAAGTGAATATACTCAGCTTGATAAATTGCTTTAAAAATATTTTCTTCCTGGAACAGAGCTTCTGGGAAGGGAAGGGAAGCTCAGAGGAGTGGTTTATCTAAGTATTATTCAAACAAAACAGAAACAATTTAGCTGAGACTTATCCCCTGTGAGTAGCATTTCCATCAATCCAACATATTTTAGAGAAGTTAATAAACAAGAAGTGAACTTATTTGTCACATAAAAAACTTTAAATATTGATGTAATCAGTGTGCATTCAGTTTACCCATTAGCTTTGAATAAGAAGGAATTGTTATTTTCTTCCCAAGAGTTTTCTAGCTTTTGTGGAATTATGATTTCTAGTATCACCATATATATGTATATATATGATATTAGAAATTACAATTATACATATATAGTTTTATAAATTTTTCTATGCTACATTTTCTGATATTTATTAAAATTATTATTGTTAACAATAAAACTTTATAAGAAGAATTTAAACAGTGTTTTTTTTGTTTTGTTTTGTTTTAAATATTAAATTTTATTTAGTTACTTTTCAAGTACACTTTTTTTTATCTATTTCTCCCATCCCACCCCACCCCCTCACCCGGTCTCCCCCCTCCCTCCCATCCCCCCCCCCCCGCCAGTCCTCATCCCTGTGTCTTTCATACTTGTTCCTCCAAATCCCTCCCCCCTTTTTCCCCTTAAGTTCCCTTCCCTCTCCCCTCTGGTCGCTGCCCACTTGTTCTCTATTTCAGCGTCTTTGTTTTTATTCTGTTTGCTTGTTTGTTTTATTCTTTAGCTTCCTGTCAAAGGTGAGATCATATGGTATTTGTCCTTCAATGCCTGGCCTATTTCACTCAGCATAATGCTTTCCAGTTCCATCCATGTTGTTGCAAAAGGTAGTAGCTCCTTCTTTCTCTCTGCTGCATAGAATTTTTTTTAAATGCTATTCTAATTAGCTGCAATAATTAGTAAAATTTGAAAATGTATAAAAATAAAATATTTGAACTGAAATAATTTAAATTAAAAAACTGAAAGGTGCCAGCATAAACCATCAATGTCATGCAATAACTTTTCAACGAGATTAAAAACACTGTGCAATAATCTATTCAAATACAAAAAAAGATTAAATAATAAAGGCCCTCAAGTCAGAGATTGGAAAGTGACTCTGAAAGAGAATTTTTGCCATTATTTTCTACTGGAGAAGCAGAGAGATATCTACTGGATGTGTCTGAGGTAGGGAAGAGGGCACATAGAGCTTAAACTTTTCCCTCTCACACTTTGAATTTGAGACGTGTACTCTTGTTTGTTCCAACCCATTCCATAACCTGGAGATAAAAACTTTTTCCTCGGGGAGCAAGATCTAACTAAGTTTTCTAACATAGCCTATGACTATGTGATTCATAAGATACACTTTTACCTAGGTCAAGACAAAAGCTGCTATGTTTTGTCTCCCCATGCTTGGCTCCTTTGCCCATCTAATTTTGGCAAGTGGCATTTGTCATTGCCATTTCTCAATGCTTACTAAGAAAAGAAGTTTTGCATCAGAAGCTGAAAACTTGGGAGGAGATACTGCTTCCATCAAAATAACAATTTATTATTTATCTTGTATAAATTAATTGCAGTCTCTGTCTGTCTCTCCCCCTCCTTCCCTCCCTTCCCCCCTTTCTCATCTAGTACGTTATCTGTGTATCATCTAATATTCTAGTCTTTGAACTGGTATCTTTGCACCAAGAGTATTTCATATTTACTTCTGATAACACTTTCACCCATATGTTATTATCAGAAACAATATCATGTTTTGCAACTCATCCTGTTGCAAATCCTGTACAATACAATATGCCTGTTACTCTGATCTCCAAACTCTTTTTGTGTCACATGGAAAATTTTCCTGTACTTACGAATTACCACAGGGATGATCATAAGAGAGAAAAATAATGCCATCTTTCCAGCTGCTTTAACAGACTTAAATAGACTTTTCATGCGCTGCTCCATTCACAGGAGTTCTTGTCAACCTGCGTTATATGTCAGTAACACAAAGCCTTAAAGACATTCCCTCTGGTTAAATAAGAAAACCTAACAGTTTTCCACAGCATACAGGATTAATCACACAGAATTATTATGCAAAGTGATAACACACTTATTATAATAGAATATATACACCATTAAACAAACAATGGCAGAAACTTTTAGGAAGGAGAAAAATAAACATTAATTGATGATGATAAGCGGAGAAGGAAAGGGCCCCCAGGAACAAGAAAATTCTCATTTCACTAGTGAAGTGTTTTGAGTCTAAGAATTTCAACGCTGTATATATGTACTGGCCCCTCTTGATTGACAAGATGATTCATTGGAATCATCTTCAGGGAAACATTTGCCCTTGACAGTCCTGTCAGCCTGGCACACAGAGTCCATTACTAAATATCTTGTCTTTCATTTTCAGTTTTATGCTTCTAAACCCTTCTTGGTGCCAAAGAAGCCAGGTAATAGTACAATCCAGAGGAGGAATTTTTAATACCACAAAATAGAATTAGATGAACTGAGCATTTTAATTGTGTGTTTCTGTTTCCAAAAGCTGCTTCCTTTGTACCAAAAAGCACAGGATGACAGTAAGGGATTTTCTTGTTAATCTACATGTTATGCTAAAGGAAGCACCCTTCTTACGTTTGATTTTGTTAGTATAAAGCACCAAAACCAAACCAAGGGGGCAAAGAAACTTGGTTTTTAAGAATTCTGTTTTTTTTAAATGAGTTGCACAGTCACTTTATAGTTTATATTGTCCCCGATATTCATGAAAGAATGGTTTGTGTATACCCTTTGTATCCTTAGGTTTGCTTTGTGTGCCAGTAAGTTCACCTCTTTGTTCTTATCAGCAAATGTGTAAACAGAAATGTACATTACCATTGTCCATCATGGCTTCTTGCATATTTCCCCAGATGATGGCGATTGAATGTGGCTGGAAGTGTTTACTCTCTCTGTGGGTCACTGGCATTTCTAGTAGTAACAGAGATAGAGCTGGAAGGTGTTGTTGTGTCTTATTAATCTTGTTGACTTGAGAGACAATCTGTGTCCCTGTATTGTAGCCAGGAATTTCCAAGTTTTGTATTCTCTGAGAAAGGATTTTATCCACCATTACACATCAATGCATTCTGTGAGAGCTTCAGTATATTGAGAAAGAAGTTCAGTTACCTGTAATAACTATACCATCCTACACAATATTTAGGGTATTGCATTAAAACTTTTAGATATGGTAGAAGCTCTGATCTGCAAATCAAAACTTGACATTGCAATCTCAGGTCTACTGCTAACATATATGTGTGCTTCGGGATAGGCTAACTTTCAACTCCGGGTTTCAGTCTCCCTCCTCATAAAATGATGAAGGCATGCCAGATATTGCCTCTAAGTGGTTCAAGTGAGATGCATGGCAAAAGGGCATGGAGCTGTTGGTAACTATTGGGCCCAAGTCCAGCTTAGGGTGTGCAAATTCCTTTTTTTAATAGCAGTCTGTTAGTTGAAAAATACACATTTGTTTTAGATTTAGCTTGGGAGGTCTTCATTTGCAACTCATGCTTTTAAAAAGCTTTTTAAGTAAGCTCTTTTCAATGCAAGCTCCTTTGATTCTACAAAAATCTTTTACATTAATATCCAAACTAATTGAATGCTATAGAACCAAATGCCAACATGTCTGATAGAAGAAAAGTAACAGATCAGAAAGGTTACTTCCATCATTTTCCTTTGGCTCTGTAGCCTAAATAAAACTTGTGTTTTTCCAAACTTTATAGTAAATACTATCATTAACAAGAACCATTAATATGGAATTCTCCCATTAGCACACAGTAGTCCATTAAAAAAGTGACACCATACTGGTGGGTGCACTGATTATCCATTTTCCTTTTTTCTACACTGACTTTTTACTCTTAGTCTACTTTCTGGCTGTATATGTAGGGATCATTAAATGCATAAGAGTCTCAGATAGCTATATTTTAGCTGCTTGTCAAATATTTACATGTCATGGGTAGGGCCTCACAGAGGAGTGTGATTAGTTGCCAAGGAACATCAAGACTCAAATGCAATTGTTAGTATTTAAAGGTTTTTCTGTTTATTTCTGCACATGCAGAGGATAAACACTGTCAGTTCACAGTAAACTTTGGCGTATATATAATTTTCAAAGATGCTAGTCCTCTAAAGTTTTGCATTGTTCAGAACACATGGCAGAGCGTAAGATTTTCAGTGAGTTCTTTGGGGTTAATAATGCCATGTGTGAAGAATCAAGCAACTGCCTTGCCCTCTGGCCCCTTTGAAATTAATTAGAAACTTTCATTAAACAGTTTAAAATCTAACAGAGACTCACAAGTGAAGAAAATAAAACTAAACAGAAAAACTCCAATCACAGTTGTGAAAAATATAAATTCTGAGTTTTATATTTTGAACAAACAGAAAGACACAAACAACTTGGGTTTAAGAGAGAATAACACCAGCAGAATACGGGAAACACAGCTACTGTTTTGCAAGATGCTCTTTCGAGTGATGTTCAGGAGATTTGATTGGAGGCAACCATTTGTCTCAGTTACTTGAGAACTATTTACTAACATTGCCCTCCCTGCCAAATATTTTCCCTTCATTCCCACTGATGGGATTAGAAAGCTAATTCCATCTAATGACAATTCCCAGTTGGTAACAAATGCCACTGGCTCTCTAGATTTGCTATACTCTTCACCCTCGAACTCAAAGACACAGTAGGAATATGGAATCTGTTTATCCTTAAAATGAGTTGTCTTTATAAGGGAAGATGACATTAGTATTTGCTCTATAGTTATGACCTTATTTGCTCTCTCCCTACTCTCTTCTCTTTCTTCCTCTACCTCTCTATTTACCCTGTTTTCCTTCGTCATCATTTAGATATAGGAGCTGAGTATTTTTAAGGTCTTCACAAATTACAATAATAATGACTGTCTCTTCTCTCAGTAAACTACAGTCTGAGTAGACTTGGAACAGAAAGAGCAGACAATGTAAGAAAAATATAAGAAGAAATAAGAATAGTAGAAATAGAATATCTGCTGAACTTGATGGAGATTTAGAATGTAGCTTTATATAATGTAGTACATAGAGCAATGGACCCAGTTAACAGATCTGAAATCTGGCCCTTGTTATACAAGTAATTATATATAATATTTAAAAAATGATCTTTATTACCCTAAAGGTGCAAGGAAGAAAGCAATACAAAATGTGGTAAGTGCTCTGATAAAAATGCCAACCATTTGCTATGGGAAAACAATACAGTAGGGAAGAATTCACAGAAAAAAATGGCATTTGAACTGAGAATTAAAGATTATGGTGAATTTTAGTAATCAGATCAGAGAGTGAAAATGAGAGGGAAGAGGCATTTCAAAATGAAACCACAACACCAGCAAAGAAAAATATGAGCTGTTATTCAGTAATTCAAAAAGTTTCAGTTCAACAAAGACATAGAATGTTGTACTCAAAATTTGTAGTACTTATTATGGTAACTCCCAGTGGGCTTTCAAGTGATGCTAAATTTTTGTGCCAATTTAAAAATTTTGTGAAACACATATAATATCACAAATACAAAATTCGGAATGTTTTCTACAGATATGTCAGTAGTTCTTAACAATATATGTATTTTTATTTATTTTATTAATAATTTTATTTAGTTATTTTTCAAGTACGGTTTTTTGTCTATTTTTCCCATCCCAGCACCCCCCACCCCTTGCTCCCCACCTCCCTCCCATTTCCACCCCCTTAGTTCTCATCCCTGTGTCCTTCCTATTTGTTCCTCCAAATCCCTCCCCTTTTCCCCCTTAAATTCCCTTCCCTCTCCCCTCTGGTCACTGTCCCCTTGTTCTCTATTTCAGTGTCTTTGTTTTTATTCTGCTTACTTGTCCGTTTTGTTGTTTAGCTTCCTGTTAAAGGCGAGATCATATGGTATTTGTCTTTCAACACCTGGCCTATTTCACTCAGCATAATGCTTTCCAGTTCCATCCATGTTGTTGCAAAGGGTAGTAGCTCCTTCTTTCTCTCTGCTGCATAGAATTCCACAATATATGTATTTTTAAGGGTTGCCATGTTCTGCAAAGACTTTTTTCAGTCAACATTTAGTGAAAGGGTTTAATTTGTTTTCACTGAGGTATTTTTATATCTTTCCTCTCTTATTGTTAGATTGGTTAAGTTTTTTATTGTTATTCAATTACGGTTGTCCCCATTTCTCCCCTGCCAACCCCACCCCCACCTCCCACATTCAATCCTCCCCTCCCCTCTTGTCCTTGTCCATGGATCCTTTTGACATGTTCCTTGACTTGACCCTTCCTCTTCTTTCTTTCATTATCCCCCTCCACCTCCCCCCTGGTCACTGTCAGTTTGTTCTTCATTTCCATATTTCTGGTTCTATTTTGCTCACTTGTTTGTTTTATTGATTAGGTTCCATTTATAGGTGAGATCATATGGTATTTATCTTTCCCACCTGGCTTATTTCACTTAGCATAATATTCTCCAGTTCCATTCATTCTATTGTGAAGGGTAGGAGCTCCTTCTTTCTTTCTGCTGTGTAACATTCCATTGTGTAAATGTACCACAATTTTTTGATTCACTCATTTACTGTTGGGAACTTAGGCTGTTTCCAACACAGTTCTTTTGAACTAGTGTTTCAGGATTCTTAGGGTATAATTTCAGCAGTGAAATTGCTAGGTCAAAAGGCAGTTCCAGTTTTAGTTTTTCTGAGGAAATTTCATACTGTTTTCCACAGTGGCTGCATTAGTCTGCATTTCCACCAACAGTGTACTAGGATTCCCTTTTCTGTAGAACCTCTCCAACACTTGTTTGTTGATTTGGTTATGATGGCTATTCTGACTGTTGTGAAGTGGGTTCTCATTGGAGTTTTAATTTGAATTTCTCTGATAGCTAGTAAGGCTAAGTAAACATCCATTCACATGTTTCTGGGACCTCTGTATGTCCTTCTTAGAGGAGTATCTGTTCAGGTCCTTTGCCCATTTTTTTTGTTATTATCGTGCTATGTTGCATCACCAAATAAGAAGAATGGGTCAATAGCTTAAAATGGTACATTGATACCTGAAAATGGGAGATAATAAATAACAAGGAAGCAAATTATGAATAGGATACCAGTGTTAATGAGCAATACAAATCTGTTAGGTACTAGAACATCCAAAATAAAAGAATGATGGAATTTCTTAAGAATTTGGAATGAAAAACTAAAGACAAAAATTATGATGATAAATATCGCAAAAATCAGATTTGACTGGGCCATCAGCTCACTGTTTTCCCTAATACTCACTCTCTTGCCTACAGTGAAATATGAGCAGGCCTTCTGTGCTTTCTTGTAAATGTAAAACTTTAAAAAACAACAAAACAAAACACTTTTTTTTTTAACAGAGCACAGTGAGTTTCATACACTAGCACAAAAGTTAAAGACAATTTTTTTTCTAGGAGAATAAATGAGACATTGGCAAAATAGTCTGTGTCATGTGCCCCCTTTGGTAGGTAATGTATCATATCAATGGAACATAGTACAAAAGAGCAATTACTATCATGATGTGTAAGTAACATCAGATATGTCACTTTACAGCTACAAGAATCTCTATATTTCAGTGCATAACATAAAGTGCAGATGACATGGAATTCTCAAGAAGGTCTCTATTTTGTTCATCATTAAAAATCAAACCATAAGAAAGGGGATATTTTATTAATAATATGAAAATTTACTGATTTCAAAATACATTAAGATTAGGTCTCATGGATCATTGAAACAGATAACAACAAAGGGCCAGTTAAGAAAAGGGTTTGTGATGATGAACTCCTTGAATTTGATCTTATCTGAGAAGCACTTTATCTGTCCTTCCATTCTAAATGAAAGCTTTGCTGAATAAAGCAATCTTAGATGTAGGTCTTTGGGTTTCATTACTTGGAATACTTCTTTCCAGCCCCTTCTTGCCTGTAAGGTCTCTTTGGAGAAATCTGCTAACAGTCTGATGGGAAGTCCTTTGCAGGTGACAGTCCCCTTATCTCTTGCTGCTTCTAGGATTCTCTCCTTCATTTTAATCTTGGTTAATGTAATGATGAAGTGCCGTGGTGTGTTTCTTCTTGGTCCAACTTCTTTGGGACTCTCTGAGCTTCCTGGATTTCTTGGAAGTCTATTTCCTTTGCCAGATTGGGGAAGTTCTTCTTTGTTATTTGTTCAAATAAGTTTTCCACTCGTGGCTGTTTCTTTTCCCTTTCTGGTACCCCTATAATTCGGATGTTGGAACGTTTAAAGATGTCCTGAAGGTTCCTAAGCCTCTCCTCATTTTTTTCAATTCTTGTTTCTTCATCCTTTTCTGTTTGGTCATTTTTTTCCTCCTTCTGGTCCACTCCTTTGATTTGAGTCCCAGTTTTCTTTCCATTACTATTGGTTTCCTGTGTATCTCCCTTCATTTCAATTAGTTTAGCCTTCATATGTTCCTCTAATTTGTGACTAAAATCAACCAGTTCTGTGAGCATCCTGATCAGCAGTGTTTTGAACTGTGCATCTGAAAGTTTGGCTATTTCTTCATCGCTTAGATTTATATGAAATATTAAAGGGACTTACCTAAGAAAAAGAAGATAAAAAAGATGAACAGTGAAAGGACAGCAAACTCACAGTTATTAAGAACCACACCTAAAACAAAAGCAAACTAAGAGGACAGCTAGATCAGGAGCAGAACCATAGAAATGGAGATCACATGGAGGATTAGCAACAGGGGAGTGGGAGAAGGAGAAGGGGGGAGAAGGTACAGAAAATAAGTAGCATAGACGGTAGGTAGAAAATAGATAGGGCAAGGGCAAGAATAGTAGAGGAAATATAGAACCTAAAGAACTTGAGACACATGGTCATAAACTAAAGGGGAGGAATGGTGGGGGAGGGGTATGCAGGATGGAGGGGAATGAAGGGGGGAAATAGAACAACAGTAATGGCATAATTAATAAAATCTGTTTTTTAAAAAAGAAAAGGGTTTGTACCTGAATGATGATTCCTACATCATTTTATTTGCAGAGATCAATTTTCATTTAAGAACATGAAAAAACTCTTAGTGTCATGTTTAATAAAATTTAAAAAACTGAAACTATGAACAACCTTGATATCATACACAACTGTACAATCATGATTCCAGGTACTTCTTTGGACAGGGATTGTCTTTATTTTTTATTTTGAAATATGCTTTTTGGGGAGAAAGTTGTGTATCAAGGGTGAAACAAATATATGTCATTCCAAAGCACGGAAAATTCAATGATTTTAGAAAAAAACTCAGATATAATGCTTACCTTAAATAGCACGATGGAGCTATTAGACTTTTGACATAGCATTGTTTTTTAACTTGGGGATGAGCTATCTTTATTACTTAGGACACCAGATACAAATGATAATCACTTTTTTAGTTTTTAATATCACTTAATGATATTATTCACTCACTGGGAAAAATAATTAGGTATTAATGAGAAATGAGACCACAGAATATAAAAAAATGCCATCCAGTATCAAATGCAACTAAATACTATTAGCAAGGTCATTTTTGACTGTCTTATTATAGTTTTTTTCCTTTCAAAAGTTGCCCATATTTTAAAAGTATTGTACTGTTCAGTTCAACTTGAAAAAAATTTCAACTGAGAAAATACGAAGCCTCTCAATATAGGTATTATTATATCAATTGCCTGTTCATCATGATTTTTATAATTCTCTTGTGTTCCATTATCAAATCTTGAAAACGAGAGGTGTCTCTTGATTTAGTATATTTAATTCATTGAAAGTACTCTTTTTTAAAAAAATCTTTTCTAAATGAAAAAATAATTATCTTACAGTTGATGTTTTTAATTTAATTGTAAATATAAATTTATAAATGCATTATTTTAATTAAATTTATTGGGGTGACATTGTTTAATAATATTACATAGGTTTTAAATGTATATTTCTATGGTACATGATCTTCATATTGTATCAGGTGCCCACTATACAAAATCAAATGACCTATTGTCACCATGGAGTTGACCCCCTTGAACCTTCTAATAACCTTCATCCTCCTTCCCTCTGGTAACCACTATACTGTTGTCTGTGTCTGTGAGTTTTTGTTTGCTTATTTTTCTCATTCGTTCATTTGTTGCTTTTGGTTTTATATCCTACATGTGAATGAGATCATATAGTTCTTAACTTTTTCTGCCTGACTTATTTCAAAGAATATGTGGTACATATATACAATGGCATACTACTCAGCCATAAGAAAAGTTAAAACACTTCTATTTGTAACAACATGGGTTGACCTTGAAAGTAGTCTTTTGTTAGAACTTCACACTTCGTCTGAATGTCATTCTCTTACTATTTTTCCACGCTCACTTTGATGTGGCCTCACTGACCTTGTAATTTTTTTTTTTTTGCTTGCCAGGCTGTGTGCCTTTATTCTAGCTATTCCCTCTGCCTAAACACTCGAGAAATCCACTTGCCTAAATCTCTCACCTCCTTCAAGCCTTTGCTTATATCTCACCTTCCCAATGAGGACTGCCGTAAAATCCCTGTCTTCTTGCCTCACAGGCATTGGTTATCCCTCTCACACTGTTCTGCCATTTTATATACCCTATCACTTTCTAATGTACTAAATAACCTACTTGTTCATTAGATATATTATTTATTTTATGTCTTCCCCCTTCAACATAAAAATTCCTTAAGGGTCAGGAATTTTGTCTGCTTATGAACTTAATGTATTCAAGTACCTAAAATGTTTTCAAGCAAATAAGAGATGTTCAGTAAACATTTATGTTGACTTCATTGATTAGTTATCAAATAGTTATGAGCTAAAGTTGCCTTGTTGAATAAAAGTACTGACTGATTTAAAATATAATAATATGAACACTGACCAATGACCCAGGCTGCCAACAGGCCAGATGTAGATACCTGTGAGAAAAACAGAAGACCAAACAACCTCACTCCTAATAGTTAATAATTAATAATATATATAATAACTATAATGTAGCATTATACTTTATTTTGACAAATTTATATTATGATAAAGTCTTTTAATCTGGGTAAAATTGGTTGTTGTTTGCCAAATATCCATTAAATGGTTCGCATATGCTGAATTTCTGAGAAAACTTAACATATTATATTTAAGAAAAAACTCTAAGAGATGATGTTAGAGACTCAAGTTTAAACCAGGTTGTGAAAGAAGTGCTTCCAAATAATCACTAGGAGCTAAAGAGAACCAGTTATTAGTGGTAAAACCAAGGAGACGACTGATATGAGGAAAAAGTGACCGATGTTTCCCAAACACCTCATCTAATTTGATGATGAAATGTTGTCCTTTACAATTTTGAACAAATAAGAAATATTTTAGACTTCTTTTTACTTAATCATATTTATATTTCAGGATTATCCAAAGATAATGTAGATGGGCCTAACAGATAAAAGATTAGCAAGTGTAATATATAAATGTAATTTATTCAAATATTGTGTTTATTTTTCTAAAGTTTCTTATCAATTCTAGTTTGATTACTAAGTAGGATGTCAGAAAGGAGACAAAACATGCATGACTTCTGTGTTTTTAATCTTCCCATTTCCATTATATAGAATAGTATTCGAAAGATGCAGTCTAAGCCAGACTACAGTGCCATTGGAAATTATAGTGCCATTATTTGCAAACTATATTACCTTAGGCATGTTGCTTAAGCTCTCTTTGTTTAATTTAATTCTATCAGTTAGGCTGGGAAAATATTACTCACCTCCAAAAACATAAAAATAAGAGACTAAATGTCTGTTAATATTACAGACCAATATCTGAAATACAATAAATGCTCAATAAACCTGACTATTATTGCGATTATTGCAAAGAAAAACTAGAAATAGAGTATGTGATGATTTGAAGAAACTCAAAGCAGCTTAGCTCCGAAGAGTGTAAAAATATCCTGATACCATCTTCCACTGTACAGGTAAAAATATTTAACTCTAAGCGGAATTATAATATGGAACACAGAGGCAAAAATTGATTAGAAACAAAAATATATTTTAATATGTTAGAAATGCCCTTTCATTCTTGTATGTTCTTTCAAAAATTATCCCCAAATTACAATAAAGAGAGAGAACAATAAAGAGAAATAAAAACTTAAATTTCTCTTAACTAGGAGATATCTTTAAACATTTAACTCACAATATTTCATGATGGAGACAATGGAAAATAGTAAATGGCTTAGCAGAGCAGGAGAAAGTCAAATCTAAGAAAAAAGCATGAGAAATTTTCTCAGATTGCAGATCCCTTGCAAGTTTATAGAAATGATAGGGAAGATTATTCTGGAACTAAAAACTGAAACAGATTAAACTAAGAATGATCACCAGACTGAATTTCAAAATATTACATGGGAAATACCAAAAATAAACAATTTACACATTTTAAATGGCATACAGTTCTGAGCAGTGTGATGGAGTCTTGCACTCACCATCCTGCTGAGTCTCACCTGGGACATGAATCATCCATCCCTTTGCCCAGAGTATCCACACTATGTATCCACTATGTATCCTGCCTGTTATCCACTCAGCACTCTTGGATATGAGACAGAGAGACAATGCTCTCTCAAAACTTTTACTACAGTGCATTGTTTTAATGACTATATTTTATTATTAGTTATTGTTAATCTTTCACTGTGTTTAACTTATAAGTTAAATTTTAACATAGGTATATATGTATAGGAAAAAACATAGCATATAGGGGGTTTGCTATTACCTGAAGTTTCAGGCATCTACTGGGGATCTTGGAATGTATCTCCCACAGATGAGGGGAGGGAATTACTGTGTAGATGAATTAAATCTATTAATCAGTTAATAACAGTGATAATTCTGATCTACAAATATACTACCTTTCTCTAAGCTTTATTTCATATCTCTAAGCAACTTTGCATTATTTTCAGTCTGTCCAACATATATTTTGTTAGCTTTATCCCTAAATATTGAATTTTTTCATGATGTTGAAGATCATGCTTTTCATTTCAGTTTTAATCATATTGTAATTAAAATATGGAAATATAGTAAATGCTTAAACTAATCTTGAATGAGTGCTAAATTTTGTCAAATACCTTTTCTTCACCTATTGAGATTAGCATAAACTTCTATTTTTTTACTTTAACCTGTTAAAAAGGTGAAATAATTAATTGATTTTTTGAACACTAAATATACCTTTAATTCCTGAGATAAACACACAATTTAAAATTTTACATGGTTGATTACAGGATTCCATCACATTAAAAAAAAAAAGCAGTGTGTATTTTTGCGCAGTGGCAATATTGTAGCCAGTGAGGTTATCTGAGTAGTGATTATTGATAATTGAAAAAAAACAGTGATAAGTTCTGTTTTGTCACTTAGTTAAGTTCTTGGAGCAGTTGAATCCTTTGGAGGCTTTATTTTAAGTTTGTAGGGCAAGCTCAGAGAAGCTTTCGGTCCATGATTAATCGTGCCCCACTAGAAAAGTGATATTTTGTAGATTCTACTGGTCTCATTTATTATAAGATATTTGCCATGTTAATTTATGGGATCATGGTCTGATTTCCACAAGTGCCTGTTCCAGTGGTTCTTTATCTACAGATGACTCTCACACAAGTACAGATCAACCAGAGACAGAGGAGGTCCCTTCTGCAGTACATGATGATTTGAGAAATTCAGTAGCTTAACTCAAGACAAAGTAGCAATAGGAATCAGACAAAAAAGTGTCTCATATTTAGAAAGAAGTATAGATAATATTCCCTTTGATACCAATTTAAAGATTGTATTTAACCTCAAAATATCATTACCCAGTTACTACAATTAGAAGGCCATGATATTACATAAAGACTAACACTCAATTAACATTTGAACTCATTATCAATAATGTATTTTTGTCTATCAGAAATCTAAGCAAATAATTATTTCGAACCTAATAATTATGTATATTTAATTTTAAGTTAATTAACTATAATCCTAGAATGTCTGGATGTGATTGTGCTTTTTGCATATAATTAAATAATATGGCTCACTATATTTTATAAAATTTCCTCTTTCCTAGTATTCATTACTATATGAAATAATTCAGCTAGCTACAGAAATTTCTCAAAATATGCCAAACAATTCTCATATTGCAAACTGACATTTATTGAGAGTTTACTATGTACCAAAAACTTTACAAACATTATTGTGGTGTGATGGAAAGAACCTTGTAGTTGATGCTACTTACTTGGGTTTATTTCTCAGGTCTCAATTTCTGTGTGTCAATGGGAAAACTCACGCAAATTCTCTGAGCCTCTGTTTCTTTATCTGTAAAGTCAGGGAGAATGACACTAAGAAAATCTGACCAGAAACAAGATATTAAAAACCATGATCAAACCATATGATACAATATTACCTTTGACATCATGGCATTTGCATATTCTCTTTGCTATTTGAATTCTATGTAATAGTTCATTTTCTTTATTTCATATTTCACAATATGTATTTTATTATATACATGTGTATTTGCATATGTGTATTGACAAATGCATGCACAGACGTGTATGCACCTGTGCACACCCCTACATACCCACACTATACACACTTTTTTAAAGTATACTTCAACAGTTTTTAAACATGGAAATCAATAGCCATTCTTTCTAAGACTGAGAAATATATAAACTACTCTTTTCATGTACCGACATTTCTGCACATCATATTATCCATCGTTGTACCAGAAACAATTAGATAATTCAATTGTTCTTACTAATTCAATAAATGGGAGTTTAGGTCTCACTTTAACATGCCACGGTCATAATTTTTTCTTTTTCATACACCAGTTACCCTTATTTCACTCTTTAAAACTGGTACTGAAAACCACTGTTTATCTGAATTAAAAAGGCTTCACAATTTCTCAGACACTTCTCGAGTGCCAGTAGTAGAGTGACTAAATCTCTTGCATTGTTCTTAAATTACCTTTGATTTACAGATCAACCCTCATGAGTTTAATTACCAGAGGATAAATGTTGCATCACATACAGTCCCAGCTAATATGATCCATGGCTTTCAAAGTATGTTTGGCAGTGAGAAGAACTAAAAAACAACATAGGAGTAAGAGAAACAGACATCGATGGCCTGTCAAAATTTTGTAGACACCACGCTATTATCAAGGCACATCAGGATAAAATAAAATGACCTAGCTGACCACAGGCTTACAAATGTCTTGGGAAGGAAAGAAAAACGGTGAATCAAAAGGTAGCTTTGTTGCATGTCCCCCCAGGCCTTCTTATTGACAGGAATGACAGTGGTCCCAAGATGCACCATTATCTATGACCAGCAAGCAGACATCAAATGCTCCTGAGCTGTATCTGTCAGAACAGAAAATTCAGCTCAAAACAGACAGGGCTTGTTACATTTTGTTCAGCTAAGGTTTGTCAAAAGCCAGGGTCACTTGTATGTGCCCTGCCCTGAAGGGGAATTGTAAAGCCAGGGAAGTACAGGATGCCTCAATGTTGCTTCTGCGAGGAGACTTTGAGTCTGCTTGACCAAACTGTTTTGAAAGTCAAGTTATGACTCAAAGGAAGGAAAAACAAAGTTAATAGTCTGCCATTTAACTACTTAGGAATGAGGCTCACATGCTAAAGAGGCAGAGTTTTAAAAGATTCTCAGATTCAGAGAATTTTTTTTGTTAAGTGTGATTTGTTATTTCAAACTCAAGAAAGAAAATACTACTGTTACTGAAATTAGAGAGAACAAGTTAATGTGTTCTGGCCAAGCAATTTATGTCAGGGCATTATGGAGCTTATTACAGTCTGAAATATTTACACTGGTAAGAGATCCCTCTAATTTGCTTCTTTTTGACTAAAGAGAGATTTTATACACAAATGTCCAGCCTCTGACACTTAAGTAAACGCAATAACTTGGGGAAACATCTGTTAACCACCCATAAGAAAATGCAAGTTGAACGTGTTTCTTTAGTTGACTTTTAAAAAAAGTTACACAAACGTTCTTTCCTCTTTTAATACATTTGAGGGTGAAAATGTAGCCATTGCCACAATTGAACAAAGAGATTTTCCTGCCCTCCCTTTTTTGTATTTTTTAAATTTTATTCAATTTATTGGGGTGACATTGTTAATAAAATGATATAGGTTTCAAGTGTACCATTCTATAATATAACATCTGTGTGGTATATTGTGTGTTCACCACCCACAAATCAAGTCTCCTTCCATCACCATTTATTTCCCCTTTACTCTCTTCATCTTTTTCTTCCCTTCCTTCCTCTACTCCTTCTTTTTCTCCCCTGCTCTTCTCTTCTTTTCATTGTTTTACTTCTCAATTCATAGCTTATTAATTTTCCCAGGTCCAGAAACAAGTTCACTTTTTATCACACCTGTTCTAACTGTTCTTGCTAAAAAATGAGATGAAGTTATAATTCCTATGCTTATGCAGATTTTTAAAAGGGTTTGCGACTGAGGGCCATGATTATTTTATTTTGCTCACATGATCTTTTCCAAAAGCCTAATTGATTTGTCATCTTAAAAAACTGAGAAATCTCACACAATAACTTTAATATCCGGATTCCTGGAAAAAAGAGGGGGTAATTTCACAGTGTTGAACTTGAGTTTCTACTTAGTACTATTCTAAAATGCTCAGGGTAAAGAACACAGCTAGACAGGACTTGTGACCCCCAGGGTGCCACAGTTCCACCAGGTTTATTCCTCTCGTGTATCCATAGAGGTATATCTGCTGGTTCTGCTCTAATTCAATTAACAAATTAAACTAATCATCTACTTTTGATATTGTACATGGCTACACTTCTAGTTATAAATTCACAGTTTACAATGTGATTTTCTAATTATTTAATACATGGAAACACATTATCCATCACTAGACCATGAGCTTTGTCAGGAAATCAACCATATTTTAGATATTGTTTACTATCTATATTGGTGCAATATGGCACATACTGAGTGGGCATTCCATGAATGCTTGTGGCACAGAGAAAGAAAGCAAGGTAGGGAAGGAGGAAAGGAAGAAAACATTTTGAATAATCAAAATTCATCTTTCATCTTTCCCTCTCCAAAAGTAACAGTCATGTGTATGTCCTTCAGTAAATATTTTTGTTAAACTGGCTAAGTATACATGAACATGGGCCTCAGAATTTTACATCAGCTAGCTAACACTGTGGGGAACCTCACATGAAGTTCCATAGATATGTATCTAGTTAATTTTAGAGAAACTTAATGATAATGATTGATGACATTTTTGGTTAATACCTTTTTCCAATAATGTTGTTCAAGATCATAATTATGCCTTAACTATTCACAAACCATAAAGTTAGAAATTTTATGCCAACTATAATAATTAAGGTAAAGAATTATTTATATTGTGAAAAAAATTAATTCTTCATGTCCTGGATTAGCTTTAACTTTTGATGGCTCAAACATTTATCTCTATACAATATTCCATTCCTCAACATTTAAACTAGAGGAAAAAGGTAATAGATTTGGAGGCATCAGCCCTTGGGTTCAATTCCTAGATTTGTCATTTATTAGCAGTCATACAGTCGATAGTCACTTAACCTTGACATGCCTTCATCTTTTTTATCAGTAAAGTGGAGTCAAAAATATTTTCCTCAATTATATTACAGTATTATAAAATTCAATTGAAAATGCTATGTAAAAATGTAAACATTTTGTTTTTAAGATATCTATAAGTATATCCTTAATAAGAAATATAAAACTTGATAACAAATTCCTACCTTTATTATAAAACATACAATTTGATATTTTCTGTTTGTCATGCAACCTGATAAAGACAGTAGGTTTAAACAGTCAATTAATCAGAAGAATGGCCATCATAAACAAGTCAGAAAACAAGTGCTGATGAGGTTGTGGAGAAAAAGGAACCCTAGTACACTGTTCGTAGGACTGCAGACTGGTACAGCCACTGTGGAAAACAGTATGGAATTTCCTCAAAGAATTAAACATTGAACTGCCTTTTGACCCAGCAATTCCACTGCTGGGATTATACCCTAAGAATCCTAAAACACCAATTCATAAGAACCTATGCACCCAGATGTTCACAGCAGCACTATTTACAATGACCAAGTGGTGGAAGCAGCCTAAGTGCCCATCTGTAAATGAATGGAACAAAAAACCTGTGGTATATTTACACAGTGGAATACTACACAGCAGAAATAAAGAGCTCCTACCCTTCACAACAGCATGGATGGAACTGGAAAATATTTTGCCAAGTGAAATAAGCCAGATGGGGAAGATAAATACCATATGATCTCACCTATAAGTGGAAACTAATCAACAAAACAAAAAAAGTGAGCAAAGTAGAAACAGACACATGAAAATAAAGAATAAACTGACAGTAACCAGAGGGTTGGAAGGAGGGGATAATGAGGGAAAAAGGGAAAGGGCCAAGTCAAGGGTCTTGTATAAAGGACCCAAGGACAAAGGCAAGGTAGGTGAGGGTTTAATGCGGAAGATGTGGGGGTGAGGTTATCAGGGGAGAGTAATGGGGAAAAATGGACAATTGTAATTAAACAACAATACAAAATTTTTAAAAAATCAGTAGCCAATTTGAATGAATTGACAAACTAATGCTGTAATATAGACAAAAAAGATCAATTCATGCTAGCAGAACAATGTAAATTATCAAAAATAGTGTGTTAGGATTATGTAGATTAATTTACTCATAATTCATTAATCTGAGATTTCTAATGCTAAAATCACTGAGTCTCTGATAAAGTGCAAAATTTCTTTCACTTTTATTTCTTTCTTTCTGTGTAGATTTGTGTAAAGTAAACAATTGTCTAATTATTTAGGTGAATAAATACAATAAATAAAATTTATATATCAATAAATAAAACATTTATATTTAATAAATAAAAATCAATTGCATTTTATTTGGGGGGTAAATAAATAAATATTTATACAAATAAAATTACAGAGAAATTACACAGGGGTACACAGAAATTCTAACCATACAATAATGACCTTGTCCAATAAGCTCTATAATTATTTCTTTCACTTTTTTCTAATATACTGTAGAAATTTTAATTCATATCTCTTAAGCAAGATCAAATGACCAATTCTATGAAGTTCTTTTGTAATTCTCTGTAAACATTATTTACTCTATTCATTGCTATAGCCTTCCATATATTACATTTTTAAATTTTTTAATTTATTTTATCTTTAGAGGGGGAAGGAAGGAGAGAGGGAGAGAAATATCAATGTGTGGTTGCTTCTCATGTGTTCCCTGCTGGGAACTGGCCTGCAACCGAGGCATGTGCCCTGACTGGGAATCCAACCGAGATCCTCTGGTTTGCAGTCCCGCTCTCAATCCACTGAGCTACACCAGCTAGGGCTGTATATTACATTTTAATTACCCTATTTTGCTGTGTGTAATGCACACATGTTTGCCCAAATTTTTGAGGGAAAAATAAGGACACGCATTACACATGGGTAGTACTAATTTCATATCCAAATAAGTGTTTTTAATTCTTTTTTTTTAGTTTATGCATTAAAAATTTAACCCTAGAAAGCAATAATAATATTCATATAGAAAATAATGCCCTGGAATACAATAACCAAATTTGTTTCTAAATATAAATACCTAAATTGGATTAAAAATTAAAATGTAAGATTTTTCCTGAAAATATAGGCCAAAAATGTGGGTGTGCAGTATACATGGGAGCACATTATACACACAAAATATGGTGTCTGTTTACATGACTACCTCTAATAAAATTGTGAAGACCATGAACACAAAGATTTGCTAGTCTTCATGTTGGAACACACACACACACAAAACATCTAGTGGAGCACCTGTCTGTACTTTGCAAGTGTTCTATAAATATTTTCTAAAGATTTCATTTGTTTATTTTCAGGAAAGAGAAGAGATGGAGAGAAAGAAACATCTACGTGTAAGGGAAACATCAACTGGTTGCCTCTTGCTTGCCACCAGCTAGAGACCTGGCCCACAACCCAGGCATGTGCCCTGATAGGGAATTGAACCAATGAACTTTTGGTCTGCAGGACAGTGCCCAATCCCCTGAGCCACACCAGCCAGGGCTGTTCTGTAAACTTTCTTTTTTTTTTTTTTTTTTTTTTTACAAAAGTTTATTCTTAAATGTACAACGGGCTCCCAGACAACACTTCATTCTAGCTATAGGTGGCAAGAATGTTATGACAGGGAATCCAGATGTTAATACAGGAGTGGAATGAAGGATCACCAGTGTCCCAGTCATGAGAACAGCTTACTTTTTGCCAGATTTCTTAATTCCACCTGTGGCCAAGGGGCCCTTCCCCGCGGCCTTCGCTTTTAGTTCCTCAAGTTTCTTCTGCTCCTCTTTTTGCTTCTGCTTGAATGCCTTATCTTCCTCGTCCATCTCCTTGGCCTGTTTCTTGGGCTGTTTCAGGGGCTTCTTCTTGCCACCTTCGCGGCCAGACATGGCACCTACCGCCCCTTCCCCAGTCTGTAAACTTTCTTAAAAAGAGGAATGAAAGGGTTATTCTGCTACTGATCAAAACATAAAATAAACTTTTAAACAATAAGAGGAAAGAATGTGTGGAGAAGGATAATAACTTCAAACTTTAATTGAGGTCTCTTCCCTCCTCCCCGTTCTCTTTTCTTGGAGCATCGTTTGACTGACTCTTCCTTTTTTCTTAGAGGCAGACATTTTTGTATGCACTTTCTTTTCAGGTAGGTAGACATACTTTTTAATCCAGCAAGGTAGCAGGATACAAAATTAATATCCAGAAATCAGCTGTATTTTTATATGCCAATAAAGAACTAATGGAAATGGAAATTAGGAAAACCATCCCATTCACCATTACTACAAAAAGTATAAAATACTTAGGAATGAACCTAACCAAGGTTGTAAAAGACCTGTACTCAGAAAATTATAAGACACTGCAGAAAAAATTGAAGAAAATACAAATAAATGGAACATATACCATGTTCATGGAGAGGAAGAATCAATATCATTCAAATGTGCAAACTACCCAAAGTGATCTATAGATTCAATGCAATTCCTATCAAGATTCCAATGGCACATTTCACAGAACTAGAACAAATATTTCAAAAAATTTATGTGGAACCATAAAAGGACCTACACAATAACAGCAATCCTGAGAAAGAACAAAATTGAAGGAATATATTACCTAATACCAAACTATACTATAAGACCATAATAATAAAAAACAGCATGGTACTAGCATGAAAACAGATACATAGATCAATGGAACAGAATAGAGAGCCCAGAAATAAACCTATGCTTTCATGGTCAATTAATATTTGACAGAGGATGCAAGTACATGTAATAAGCTAAAGTTAGTCTCTTAATAAGTGATATTAGAAAAAACTGGACACATATATTCAGAAAAATGAAACTAGACCACCCTCTTATATCACACACAAGAATAAATTCAAAATAGATAAAAAACTTAAGTGTTTGACCCCCAAAAAATAAAAATCCTAGAAGAAAACATAGGCAACAAAAATTTGGACATTGCTCATAGCAATATTTTATCAAATATATCTCCTTAGGCAAGGGAAACAAAAGAAAAATAGACACTTGGGACCACATGAAACTAAATATGTTTTTGCACAGCAAAGGAAGTCATCAGCAAAATAAAAAGACAACCCATAGACCAGGACAACATATTTGCAGATACATCTGATAAGGAGTTAATATCCAAAATTTATAAAGAACTTACAAAACTCAGCACCAAATAAACCAATTAAAAATGGGAAAGGGCCCTGAATAGATACTTCTCCAAAGAGGTCATACAGATGGTCCATAAACATATGAAAAGATGCTCAATGTCACTAATCAACAGAGAAATGCAAATTAAAACCATAATGAGGTATCATCTCACACCTGTCAGAATCACTATTAGCAATGAATCTACAAACAACAAGTGCTGGTAAAGATATGGAGAAAAAGGAACCCTTTTGCCTTCCTGGTAGGATCGCAAATTGGTGTAGCCCCTGTGGAAAGCAGTATGGAGACAGCTCCAGAAATTAAAAATGAATCTGCCTTTTGCCCCAGCTGTCCCACTTCTGGGAATATAACCAAAGGAACTCAAAACACTAATTTGAAAGAACATAAGCACCCCTATATTCATTGCAGCGTTATTCACAATCACCAAAATATGGAAGCATCCCTAGTGTCCATCAGTAGATGGATGGATAAAACAACTATGGAACATTTACACAATGGAATACTATTCAGCCATAAAAAAGAAGAAATTTCACCCTCTGTGACAGTATGGATGGACCTGGAGAACGTTATGGTAAGTGAAGTAAGCCAGTCAAAGAAAGACAAATACGGTATGATTTCACTCATATGTGAAATCTAATGAACAAACTGAGCTAACAAGGAAAGTAGGAACCAACTCATATATGGAGAGCTGGATAACAGTTAGTAGGCGGGGAGGTTATGGGTGGAGGGATTGAGGAAAAAGGACTCAAGGACTACAATAGTGTGGTGATTGAGGGGGTAGGATATAAGGGGATTAATGGTAATGGGAAAATACAATAAAGATTAAATTTATAAATGAAATCACACATTGAAAAAAAACAGAATTACCTTGAAAGCCATTGCTTTTGATTGCACTTACTAAAGAAAAATCTTTTTAAAAATATACTGATGATAAAATGGAAGGTATATGACTGAGGGCATGGCTTATAAAACATAAACTGTGTAAGAGTGCAGAGTATGTGACAACTGAAAAAATTATTTTCCTTTCCAAAGAGAAAGAAGATTTTGACCAATCTGAAAAAAAGCAAAGTATTGTAAGGAATATGACTATAATTTAGGCTCTTGTGAGTACTTGAAAAGGAATCATCACATCAGCACAGGAGAGGTTTTTAAAAAATCAAGTTTAGAGGAATATTACAAGTAAATCTAAAACACAGGTGGCCAGTACAGGCCCGTGGGGCAAAGTCCCCTAGTTAAGGACTAGTTACATTTATACAGTCCTAACATTGCATTAGGCCCTTTGAAGGCCATGGTGAGGCCGATGTGCCCCCCCCCCAACTCCATGAAAATGAGTTTGACACTGTAGGAAACTGTTCTGAGTGGTGTGGGCCCAGGTCCCACTCGGAGATCCACAGGACCCAAGCCTACAGATAGGTTTTCCCTCGGGTAATCAGGCCTGCAATGTGCCTAGGCTGCTTTGAATTTTGCTTTTTGCTAAACACTCCTTCACCCAGATTTGTCACAACATTTACTAAAAAATAACTTCCTAAAATCCATGATAAACCTTCCAAGGACTAGTGTAACCTGTTCAACCACTTTTACTTTTTCATTTGCAAATATCCCTCCTCCGTGATGTTTTCTGTAAAAGGTAATCACCTAAAGCAACTTGTGCCTAGTAAATGATCACCATCATGTAATGTGCTGAGAAACCCAATAAAGGCCAGTAATGGCAAGGGCCAAGGTTTTTGCTCCCTTTGAGAGAAAAGCCTTGTTGTCCCTTTTTCTCCACCAGATTCAGTAATTCGTGTGAATGTCGGATTTCATCCATAATGACACGGACACTGTAGGACTGTTTCCCCATCATGACACCCCTGGTCTAAAGTAATGCTTACATTTTCAAATGGAATTCAAAAGGACTGGCAAACTAGAAGATGCTAAGAGCTGGATTTGGATAATACTGCAGGTGCAGACTCACAGAACAGGACTACAGAAGAACTGAGAGTGTTGTTGATAATTGTCAGCACACGATGATAACCAGAATCTAGAGGAACCAATCACCATGAAGCCAAAGTGAGAGTGGTTAGAAAAAGTTATTCAAAGCAATGGCTATTTGTCCAATGCAGGTGATGGGTAAACTTCTGGAAATTAAACTGTTCATAGAGAGCAGAGAGAGGAATAATATAAGAAAGAGAAAATATTTAAGTTTAAATATAAAGTTTAAATATAAATACTGAACCTAATGGTAAAGTTTAAAATATAAATACTGAACCTAATGGCAGCAGTGATTTTGTAATCTTGAATTATTTTTTTTTTTAATTTCAGCTACTAATTGAAATGCAAATATCAAAAAATTTTCACTATATTAAAAAAGTTATAGTTCTTACTTTATTCAGATGTGCACAGTTACATGGCCACAAGATTTTAAATGGCTACTTTTACTTCTACTTATAGTTAGGAGTTTAAAGGGCTTTAGGGGTCTTTTAGAATGATATTAATAGATATTTGGTAGGCAAAAAATGGGTTTTGTTAATTTGGATGATCTATTGTACATTATTATTATTTTTGTAGTATTTGATTAATAGTTGGTGTTTTGTCATTATTCATGATTACAAAGTTATAATATTATAATAATGACAATATGGTATGCTGTCATTTTAAATATTTTATGGAAAACAAAGTCTGGGCTTTCGTTAAGAAAAAAAAGATCTTTTCCTTCCTTTAGTATTTGGTTTATTGAAAACTTTAAAAATAACCTGAGTCCAAGTTTAGGCTCCATTGCTTACAAGTTTATACCTTGAGCAAGTTGCTTAACATATCTGAACTGCCGTGCTTCTCCTGTTCACATGATGGGATGAATACACTTGTTCTGGTTTTTCAAAAGGATCATTGTATGGTTCCAAAGCGTTAATCCATAGGAAAGTATACTGACCACAAAAGATCTCTGTAATGCAATTTACTGATTTGTCAATTGTTATAAAATATTTCTAAACATTATCCAATGTGTTATTTCATTGTTCATTAAAAGGTACTTCATATTTATTCACAAAATAAAATCACCTGACTATATAAATTGGTATGTTCCTTTATAACACCTGATTTCATCTTCACGATTAATAAGTGAATTCACATTGTATAGCATTGGGATACTAGGTTATTGAAAATATGTGCCAGTTTATTTTTTACAGTTTAAAAGGATATCATTGACATCCATGACATAAGAACTACTTTAAAGGCATATATATTTTATTTTATTTTATTTATATTATACACATTTTAGTTTATTTGGATTCAGAATAATTATTAATATGTATGTAATAAAATAGCATTTTTCATCCCTCAAATTATACAGTATTTGGAGAAGAGATGGACTTTTTTTATTTCAGAAAGTAAACCTCTTTTTTTTTCTGCTCTACCATTCTTTTTTTCCTATTTTTATTGTTGTTCAACTACAGAAAAAATGGGATGTTTAAAATTTTCATATTTACTTCTCTTAATCCTTAAAAATAAATTTAAAAAATTTTACTGGTTATCTAGGTTTAGGAAAATAGCCGAATAAAAATTGACTTCCTAAATCTTAGTCAGTTTAAGTAGATGAAAGAGAAGCTTTTAAGAAATCCCAGAGGAATCCACAGAATACTCATGCACTCAGAATCATTAGTAATTACCTTCAATTTTAGCACAGTTTTTGTAGCCACTTATTCTGTTTAAACTCAGCCAATGAGATGGCAAGAGCAAAAAATTTTATACATACTGGAAGAGCTTATAATAGAGCTGTCATCAATAAAATAAAACATAAAATATTCAGCAAAATCCCTGTAACATTCTCAGGGAAATTAAAATTGAGACTTTAGTCATTGTAAATCTAGAAGAGTAACTTTTTTCCATTCCCAAGCACTTTAAATAAGCTACAAGAAGAACTTTCTATTGAAAAAGAAAACTGAAGGCTGGAAAGGTGAACCCAAGGGTTTCTATTACCCTTTGTTATGCATAGATGGTACAAACTTGCAGTAGGATGTGTATGAGAAATTGAATAACCAGAAGGGAGGTGGGAAGAGATAATGGGGGGAAAACAGGAAGGATTTCCAGGAACATTTATAAAGGAGGCCTGGACAAAACCAAGGGGAAGTGGAATCAGGGATGGGAGGTGGGGATGGCTGGGGTGGGGGGAGTGGTGGGGAGAAAATGGAGACAATTGTACTTGAACCACAATAAAAAATGTGAAGTAAAATAAAATAAATTTAAAAAGAAGCTGAAGTTGCAAGCATAATAAGATGGCTTAAGGAAAGAAACTGAATTGTATGAAGGTTTGTTTACTGACTTCTCTGAGCACTTAACCATTGTGCCTATATTTCTATGTATATAGTATAAACCTAGTTTAACCACACTAGAACCAGGAAATGATGATCCTGATGTCAGCTGCCACCAGCCTAAAGTACTTTGGGGAATAAAGATTTTGCTTTTTCTTGCTGAGAAAAGAAAATAAATGTGGAATGAGAATCACTATAAACCACTTTAACAGTGGCCCTCCACCCTACTTTTGCCAAGATATATGAAGTCATTTATTTCTCATTTATATTATTTGGTTAGAATTTTACCCATTGAGTAGCTTGCAGAAATTCCATGACTATAAACATGTTCTGGAAGAAAACTTAAAATGCAAATTTTAAGAGTTTTGGAGTTTTAAAGTTAAACTACAGAATTCCATTAATCTTCCAAAGGAGGAGGTTTTAGTGGAAAACACCAGGGCATTTTTTCATACTGTAATCTATTTTCTTCATTAAAAAGAAAGCATTCAAAGCTTTGACTGTAAAAATTCCATAATCCAAGTATCAGTTTGGAAAAGTTAAAAAGATTATTGACCCGTAGGCCATTGTGTTGCTGGTATTTGATAGGCAGTTGTAAATGAAGAATAGGTGATAATATAAGATGAAAAGTGATCTCATAAGACATCAAAGATGTGTAATTAGTGTTCTTGTTTTCATAAGAAGGGTATCAAATTCATTTATTCTGAAAATATTTATTAACTGCCTATTATGTATTAAGAAAATTTGGGGGGTATTTGTTTCACAAGCAAATTGCATTAGCTTGTGTTTCATCCAGAAAACAGAACCTAAGACAAGGAGCTGAGTGCTCACAAGTTATTTTAGACAAAAATTCCAAATGAAGGAGGTAAAATGAATGAAAGATCACCTTGCTAACAAGACACCATAATGGGCAACTGTGGTTTGATCATGCTGTGGACACTCTGAGATGCTGTGTCAAATATAGTTTAAAAGGTTCACAAAATGAAAGCCAAAATATTTATGATCCAACAAACAGCCATCCTCTATTGGCCAACTGTTGCCTTATCAGGTGTTAACTCTCTCAAAATCTTGGGTTTGCTCAGGGGTCAGAACATCCAATAGAGTTTTCCCATTTCTCTGCCATGAAGCCCAGGGCAGGAAGAAAGATATAACCAGTGTTGTGGAGAAAGTGCTATCAGTAAAAGGGCCAAGAAGTTATTGGTTATGGAAGCATATTACAAGAAAAGAGGGAGTGTGTCATATTCATCTTAATAGATTTATGTACATTGCTGAGTACTTATTATGTGTCTGGCACTGTTTTAGGGACACAGATACAGTCATAAACAAAACCAACTACAATCCCTACTTTCATAGCATTAACTACAGTAGCAGTGGGGGTGGGAGAACGTGCTTTCTCAGATGGTAATTAAGCAGAGTGGGGTAGGAATCCCTGCAAATATCTGGAGAAGCATCTTTGCTGACATAATTAATAAGCTCAAGAGTTCTAATATGCAAGTTTTGTGAAGTATTCAATAAAAATAAAGGAGAGTAATCAGGGTCTTCTAAATAACTGTGGTAAGAATGTCACATTGTGTTATCCTTTGAAGCCATAACTTTAAATCTTTTTTTAAGCAAAAAAAAGAAGGAAGAGCGATCAAAAGTGGCAATAAGCATTAAGGGAAAGCCCTAACTTGCCACTAGTGTCAAAACTATGATGAATTCAGGAGAGAAATAGGAAAATGTGGATTCTCTGTCTACCTGCTATTGGAATTGTGAAGGCTGGGGAAGGGTTAGTATTTCTCTAGTTATAGAAGATAAATATGTCTAGTTGTGAAAGCAATCAATAACAATTTGAACAACACATTTAAAAGAGATTCATCTTTGTATTCCTTATAGCTCATTGCAATTTTTTAGAAATATTGTGAATAAATGACTTATTGGTTTGTAATGTTATCTACTCATTTAATAAAAAATTGGTAGAAGGACTATGTCCCACATAATGTTCAAAGCTTGCTATGGGAGTGAGATGATCATATTTACTTGAGTAAAAGACAGATGCTGAGTCTGCACTGGAGAGAAACTAGTATTATGCTGAACTACAGCGTGTTAATCAATAACCAACCTTACCTGGCACCGAACTCCTCCTTGTACTTCCTGATTCAAACATGTTGTCATCCTTACAGTCTCCCATCTTGCCAAATATCTTCTAACTACAGACTTTGTCATCTATGTTATAGTTTCCCTTTCAAGTTAATCTCTATTTATCCTTCATATTTAAATTCAACTGTTAGTTCCTCAAAGAAGCTTTGACTTCATGGACCAGGTCAACTCCCTCTTTCAGACGCTTTGACAACACCTCTTACCTCTGATTCTAACACTAAACTCAAGTCTAAGTTTATGTTCATGTATGGAGCAGTTTGATTAATTTCTGTCTTCACTATTAGACTCTAAACCTTCTAAAAGTAGGGATTCATGCCATGTTTTACTTTCCCTTATATTCCCAGCACAGTGCCAGGCACATGACAAGTACGTAGAAATATTGCTTGAATCAATGAAAGCTTGGACCAAAGGAATGGAAGTGGAAAGCCAGACTTTGGCAGAAATTTTGAAATAAATGAATGCATGACTAAGTGAATATCCCTTGGTGTTATTTTAAGATTAACTCACATTTAAGAAGTAACTCTTCAAAAATTATATGTTAATATGTCACATATTTATACCATTTGATAGAATGAGAAAAGAAGGCATGTGCCTTCAGTGCTTTGATTTAGAAAAAAGTGAATAGACAAACAATTTTCTAGAATGAATAAGGAAATTGTGGAAATGGCATAATTCTTTCAGCTAATTTTTTGTTTTGTATATGTTTCTCACTCTATCGCCTTCTCCCCATCCCCACCTTACTCATATTTCAACACTAAAACCCATCTCCTTCATAATGCTTATTATAATATTCAATCAATATTGATTATACTCAAACCCCTAGGTCTGGTTAATGTGCGTCTAATTATCTTTTCTTCCTGATTTCACAGGTAAAATATTCACAACAGTAATGGATCTACACAACTACCAGCAGGAAGCTAACTGGATGATTGATTAGCAACACATGTAGTCATTTTTTCATTCTCAGCAAATATATTTGCTAGTGGCAGAATATTTGTTATCAAATATGATAATAAGTGGGTGCCTTACCTATAATTTTAATGACAACAATTTACTGCCAAAATGCAAAATGGCCAATTATTTTGTTATTTTTTATACTACTTCCTGTTACTCTAGTTTAACTCTAACAGGTATCTGTAACATGACATCCATAAAGAAAAGAACAGTGATTAAATTACCGAAACTGATGGAATCAGAGAACTGTTAGGAACAATATGTCTCTTCAAGTTTGAGTCTTACAAATTTTAATGACATATAAGAGCTCACTTCCGGGTCATAGCTCACTTACTATCCCTCCTGCTGCTTGTTCACTTGGGGAACATTTTCTTTGCCTGGTCACTAAATAGTAGCATTGAACAATACTTGTCTCCTTTATCTCATTAGTCAAGTAGCATGGATATTTTATTAAAAGAATAATTTAAAATATTTTTAAAAGGCAAGTAAGACACGACAAAGGAGTAACAGAATGTTTTTGTTCTTTAAATATTTTTTAAATTTATATACCCTTAGAAAAGGAATTGAGTATAAAATCTCAAGTTTATAGCTCAAAGTTATGTTGCTATTTTTATTCTTTTTATTTCTGACAGCAATATTTTTAATAAAATAAAATATGCCCAATTAAAAATATAAAGAACTGGAAAAATGAACTTTGCCAGAATGAAATGAATTTAAATTAATCAAAAGCTATGTTAAAATACCACAGGCTACTAGGTTGAAAAGTGAACAAGGGTCATAGGAGGGGGTGTGTGTATGAATACATATATGTGTTAGGCAGTATTGCACAGTGGATCAAAAAGAAATTTCTGGATACAACATCACCAACATCACAGTAAAAATTGAGAAAACCTTTTCAGTCTGATATAATGAAATGCAGGCTTTCATGAGAAAAGACTATAACTAAACACAGACCAGAGCATTTATATTCTTCTTGTTTTTCTTATATGTAAGTCGAGGATAATAAAAACCTGACATTCTAAGTTGGATAATTACTGAGGATGCAGTAATGGCACAATGTGTTAAGTAGTAGAACTAAGTACTATATAATAATATTGTTAGCATTTATTGAAAACTAGATTTATCTAATTACTAAGCACTTCACATTTATAACTTTATCTAATCATCATAACAATTCTATATTATACATATTGTTATGTCCCATGTTTCAAGATTTTAAAAAAACACCTATAGTTAAGAAATTAAATTATTCTTCAAGGTCATTCAAGGAGGAAGTCTAACTTGCTCCATCACCCAGTGATATACAAGCTTAAATCTCTTAATTTTAGGTTTACTGTTTCTTTTTCTTTTCTGTTTTAATCTTAGTTGGGACCTTCTAGAGCACCTGTTTCACTGTGTACATATCTTCCAAAAATTTGCTTATTGTATTATAATAATCTGCACCTTTCTTCCCCTCTAGACTGAGAACACATTAAAAGCAGCGCTGGAATCTCATGCATCTTTGTACTCAGAAAACGTAGCTTTCCACCAAGCTCCTAGAAAAGAATACTAAGTATCAGCTAATGACCAGCTGAACATGTTTTCATTTATTGTTTTAATCAAAACCATAACATCTATAAGTAACAATGAATATTGAAATGTTTTGGGTAACTTAAATATGCATCACAATCCTTACAAACATTTGGTCATTAAAAAAAAAAAAGTTACCTGCCTGGTGTGGCTCAATGGATTGAGCATGGGCCGAGAACCAAAGGATCACTGGTTTGATTCCCAGTCAGGGCTCATGCCTGGGTTGCAGGTCAGGTTCCCGAGGGCAGCCACATGAGACAGAACCACACATTGATGTTTCTCTCTCTCTTTCTCCTTTCCCTTTTTTTTTAAATAAATAAATAATTAAAAAAAATTTAAATACGTTTTCTCCTACTCTCAAAACAAACCATTATTTTGAAAAGTCTCAATATTTTGGGATGATTTTGATTTATGTTATTTGTTTTATTCAATAAACTGAGAGAGATATTTGTGACCAAAGGTTCATTATAGTACATAATATTTTTAAGCCACTTATGTATTGCTTCTCATATGTCAGGTGCTGCCCTAAGTGTTTTATTAGTTTAATCTCCATGATAATCCTATGAAGAAGACCCTATTATTATCCTTGTTTCATAAAAAAGCAATTCAGCAACTTGCCCAAAGTCACATCTCTGGGAGTGGAAGTACCAGCATCCTCACGTTTGCATCTGGACTTCAGCATAGTACTCTTAACTATCACACTCTGCTCATTCACTTGTGATTCACTGAACTACAGCTTTCCTCCAAATATTTTTGGAAAATCCTTTGTCCACAGTAGCTTCTATTTCTCTTCCTTTTTTTTGGCCATTTTCAAAATAGGGCTTATTAAGGTATAATTTACAGTTAGTAAAATGTACTGACTTGGTATTTGTTTCTATTGGAAAAGTGTGCACAGTTTTGTAAATACAACAGAAACCATGGATACAACATTTCCATCATCCAACAATTTCCCCCAAGCTTCTTTGCAGTTAATCGCCTACTCCAACTTCAGTTCTTGAAAACAATTGGTCTGATATTGGTCTGTATACTTAGTTTTATTCAGAATATCTTGTTACTGGAATCATACAATACTAGCCTTTTGTATCTTAATTCTTTCATAAAAGTGTAACACTTTTAAAATTTGTCTATATTTTCATATATACCAATAGCTTTTCCCTTTTTATCCCTGGCTAATATTCCATTGCATGAATGTCCCACTATCTGTTTAACCACATACATAAGGACATTTTGCTTGTTTCCAGTGTGAAAAAATTATCAAGAAAGCTTCTGTAAACATTTACAAACATGTCCTTATATGTAGACATATATTTATTTTTATATCTCTAAACATAGGATAGTGAGGCCATATAGTAAATATATTCTTAACTCTATGAGAAACTACCAAACTGATTTCCAAATTGTCTATATCATATTAATGCTCACCAAGAATGTATATGATTTCCAACTGCTTTGCATCCTTGTCAAAACTTGGTATTATCAGGTCACATTTTTTTAATTTGTGTTATTATTTACATATCTTGTATACATGCAGAGATTTTTTATTGTGATTTTAATTTACAATATCTAAACAACTAACATTTCAAACATCGTTTATTTTGTTTAATTACTCTCTGTACATCTCCTTTGGTGAAGTATCTGTTCAAACCTTTTATGTATTTTGTAAAAATGAATTGTCCGGCCCTAGCTGGTGCTGGCTCAGTGGATTGAGTGCCAGCCTGTGAACCAGAAGGTCACTGGTTTGATTCCCAGTCTAGGGCACCGTTCCCTTCTTCCCCCCACCAAAAATATCTTTAATCTAAACAGAAATTCTTGATTATCTCTTTTATATATATTTTACAAATATTTTCTTCTAATGTGTCTTTTTATTTCTTGGGACATGTATTTTTATTACTATCTTTCAATGTGGTGAAATACACATAAATAAAATTTTCCATCAATCATTCTTAAGTGTACAACTCAGTGGCATTAATATATTCACACTGTTTTGTAACCATCCTCACTACACATCTCCAGAATCTTCACATTTTGGAAAACTGACACTCTGTCATCACTAAATACAACTCCCATTCCTCCTTTCACCCACCTCTCGGCAACTATCATTTTACTTTCTCTTGCTTTGAATTTGACTACTTTAGTATCTCATATAAAAGGAATCATGTGATATCTTCATGATTAGCTTTATTCACTTAGCATAATATTCACATAGTTTATCCATGTTATAGCAGAATTCTCTTTCTCGTTAAAGCTGAATAACATTCCATTCTATGTAAATGACATTTTTTGTTTACCCATTCATCCATTGATGAACATTTGGATTGCTTCCACCCTTTGACTGTTGTGAATAATACTGCTATAAATATAGCTGTACAAATTATCTGTCAAAGTCTCCATGTTCAATTCTTTTGGATATGTATCCAGAGTAGAATTGATGGATCATATAATAATTATATTTTTAGTATTTTGAGGAAATTCTATGCTATTTTTCATGGGAGTGGCCTCATTTTGCAATCCAAACATTATTACATAAGGATTCTAATTTCTCCACAATCCTGCCAACAGTTGTTACTTTTTGTTATTTTGATAGTAGCCATCCTAGTATGTGTGAGGAAGTACCTTATTGCTGTTTTGAGTTTCATTTTCCTTGTTATCAGTGATTTTCGGTATATTTACATATGCTTATCACTGATTTATATGTATTCTTTGAAGAAATGTTTATGCAAGTTCTGCCCATTTTTCGGCTGTTTTGTTACTGAGTTATAGAAATTCTATAAATTCTGCATATTAATTCTTTACCAGAAATATGATTTGCAAATATTTTTTATGCGAATCAGGTTTCTTTCTATTTTCTTGTTTGTGTTCTTTGATGCAAAACATTTTTAATTTGATGTAACCCAGTTTACTTTTTGCTTCTTTCCTTGTGCTTTTGGTGTTATGTGAAAGAAATTTTTGACAGATCCAATGTTATCAAGTTTTCCCCTTATTTTTTTCTAAAAGTTTTATAGTTCTAGGTTTTACATTAAGATCTTTCATGCATTTTTTTACATCTCTTATTTTATTATTGGAAGATGTTGAATGCAATGATTTTGTTAGTGCCAAATTAAAAGATCGAGAATATTCTTCAGAAATTTGACAAAGCTCCCGACTTCCTCCAAAGTATTACAAATCTCCCTCCATAATTTCCAGTGAAGTTTTCCTATATTACATTTCAACAGACAACATTATTTCTCTAACAATTAGTTGTTTGATCTCATTTCTCCTATCTCACAAGTTCAATAAAATCATTGACGCTCATTCCAAGCCATGATTTTTTCTTTTTATTTTCTTAAATTTTAATTTATTTATTTTAATTGTTGCTCAAGTACAGTTTTCTGTCTTTGATGCATTTTAAGTCAATTTTACATATGGTATAAATTAAGGGTCCAACTCTATTTTTTGCATGTTGATATCCAGTATCCTAACACCATTTGTTTAAAAGACTTTATTTTCCTCATTGAATGGTCTTGCACCATTTTCAAAAATTTTTCAGTCATACATGGAAGGGTTATTTCTGGGCTGTCTATTCTCTTTTATTGGTCTATATATCTGTCTTCCTGTTGTATCATATTGTGAGGATTATTGGAGTTTTGTAGGAAGTTTTGAAAACAGAATATGTGAGACCTCAACTTTGTTATTTTTCAAGATTGTTTTGGCTTTTTGAGATTCCTTGAAATTCCACGCAAAAATTAGGATACACTATTCTTTCTCACTATTCTGAATGGAGATTTTGATAAGAATTGCACTGAATGTGCAGATTGCTCTGGTTAGTATTAACATCTTAACAATATGAAGTCTTCTAATCCAAAAACACAAAATGTCTGTCTTTAATCAGTATGTTCTTCAATTTCTTTCAGCAACTTTTATAGTTTTAAGTGTAGAAGTCTTTTGATTTTTTTTGGGGGGGGGTTAAGTTATTCCTAAATTTATAGCTTTTCTGATGCAATCATGAATGGAATTTTTATCAGGGACTTCCTGCCCCTTGTCCAGCAGGAGCCACCCTCTGCCTTGCGTTAGTGCAAAATCGGGGCCAAGCAGGTTTTCTGCCCTTTCCATGGGGCAGAGACATTTTTCTTCCACTTCTCTCACCCGGAAGTCAACGATCTTTACTTGGGTCTTGAGGACTGAGAGATTTCCTTACTTTCCTATAGCAGCTTAATGCTTTTCTTGCATGATAGAAAGATCTAGAGGTGTGTGCAAGTATACGTGTATGACACACCTGGGAGGGGTTCTCCCCAGTCTTCTACTCCATCCTAATCTTCCTTGTGTGCTATCAGCGGAGGTCAGTATGAGAAAGCACAAGGTGGGTCGCAATTTAAAACCTCACAGTGGAAGCTTCCAGGGATTCTAATATGTCACATTAGACCCCACTTGGTATTTAAAATTTCACTAAAAATTTTAGATGTTTTGTTCTAATCCACTTATAATGGAATCCACATTTTCTTCCCATTTGTAAACATGCAGAGACTTTATTTCTTTAATATGACCTTTCTCCCTTTTTCTCCTTTTGATATGAACTGGCCTCACCCAGCAGACTGACTCGCCCACTTCCCTCTCTAGCACATCCACTCCGTTAGTCACTCAGCCCTAAGGACCATGAGGTTCTGGTCAACATCATGTAAATTTAGGAACAAAGCCTTTGGTCTGTTGACCAAAGAGACAGGGTTTCAGTCAAACTAGAGATAACATCCAAGCCTCAGTTGTGTTTCCGCTCCAGACTCAGGAAAGTAGACTGACTCCACAAAGCAGTCTCTTTCAAAAATCAGACAGAGCAATGCCATGGCTGACATCAGGGCCAGATGAAATGATCAAATACCTCACCTTAGTGCCAACCAATCAATAGAGACCACAACCCTAGCTCCCTTAGTTCCCTATAAAACCTATATGAGCCATCAAGGAACCAGGTCTTGAGTCAGCATGCACACACCTATAAATCTGGTAGTGGCACCATTTCCCTAAAAATAAGCCTTTACTTTCTTGGCTGCAAATTCCTGTACAAGTTTGATTGGGATATGATGCAAATGGGTGAATGAACCTTTTTAGTTCAGTAACACATTCTCCACCAAAGATTGGAGTTCATTTGTTTCATTTATCCTCAAAAAAGCTTTTGAGTTTAGTTTTCCTGACTACCTTACAATCCTCAAAAATATAATAATTACATGGAGTATTTGACCCTTTTCATTTGGAGTTTTCCACACCCTGCATGGAAAAAGAACTTTTTACATTTTTTTACTGTTTTATACTAAAAATTATCCAATTCATGGTTGATTTATAGTTCAGATATAAAACAAACACAGTCAGCAGTTATCAAGAATAAGCAGAAACATAATTTTCGGGATTTGTCATTTTGATTTATTTTTCATTTAACCAGAATTATTTTCTCTCCTCTTCTGAACCTTGTTCTTTTCAAAAGTAATCTCATTTGAGATAACATGGATGGATCTTGAGAATATCATGCTAAGTGAAATAGGTCAGATGGAAAAAATCAAGAAGCATATGATTTCATTCATGTGTGGGAAATAAAACTGGTGATGGTGATTGAAACTGCATGAGGTCCCCAGTCGCCTACTTTGAAAGGGGCTGACATGTAATTGTCCTGTGCACAATGTTTCTTGTATCTTGCATCTTCTTCAATAAATGTCTCTATTTTTCATATTACATGGCTGGATACCTTCTAGACAGATACGTTCTGGATATATATATATATGCATATACATATATGCATATATATGTATATGCATATATATATATGTAGCCTGTTGATATTCTCATGGAAAATAAATAAATCACACAAGAATTAAAGCAAGAAATAATTAGACCTATTTTTTTAATCTGGATTTTCCTTTATCATATTATAAATTAATTAATTTTCATTTTTCTTTCTAAACATATCATTTCTTAAATGATAAAGTAAAACAGAAGTCACAATTGATTCAGTTTGACTATTGGGTCTATTTTTTGTTCAACAAAAAATTCTTGAGGATCTATTTCATGTGAGTCAACACTCTGTCAGATATTGGAGACTTAACTGTGACTACGTCAGTGTTGTGTCTGACTTCTGGCCTTCCATTATAGCTGTACAATTGAATAATAAATTACTATAACTTTGGATGGTTATTAAATCAAATGTGGAAGGGATTTTTTAAGTGGTAACATACTGATTCTGTTTATTCCAGAGATTTTGGGGAAAAATATGTTTGCGTTTGACACATTCTGAATTCTCCCATCCAAGTACTAACCAGGCCTGACCCTGCTTAGCTTCTGAGATCAGATGAGATCAGGCACGTTCAGGGTGGTATTTTGAGTGTTTACAACAATGCACTCAGATGAGAAACACATAAATATATGTATAAAATGAAAATGCAATACTATTGATTTGATGGAGGTCAAGTTACCTAAAAGTTTTGTTCATTGTTATAAAATAAGATGGTTTTACTACAACATTTGCCTGCATTTCATAAATACCACCTAGTATTCTAGAAAGTAAAACAAACTCATGGAACATTTTGTTTAGACATCTTTCTCAGCATTGTGTTTGAGGTAAAGTGGCCACTGGGAATCTTGCAGGACATGCCTAGAGAGTGAAATGTTCCAGAGTAAGTACTTCGAAACTCTGCTCTCTCTTTCAGTGAAAGTCTTAAAATAAAAAAGCATAATACTCAAAATCAGAATGTAACCATTTATATATAGTAGGAAATCCATGATGTCTGTAACTATAGCACATAAAGAACTAGAGGACTCCAACATATGATAGCAATAGTAAAACTCGCCTGTGCTTTCTATAGAACATACAAATCATCTAAGGAAGCAATTTTCAAAATATGGTTCACAAATCACTAATGCTCTTAGGAATCATATCATGAGGTTCTCATGTAGCTTATCAAGTTCAGAAAAAAATTAATAATTGTATTTGTTTACATACCTTTCATACATTTAAAAATAAGATTGGTCTTATGTTCACAGAAATATTTATATTTTTTAATAATTATTTTATTCTTAAATAAATCAGTGTGTCTCAACTACCAATTAAATAATAAGAAAAATCTTGTTTTGTTTAATATTTCATTTGAATGTTGTAGTTTTAAATTCACCCTTTTGGTTTTTCATATTGAGCTCCACTCTATCTACAGTTCGTTAAAATGAATCAACAATTCAAAAGTGTCTCATCAAAGCAAATAGTAATTAAATTGATACATATCTAAAAACTGGATTGTATTAGAAGGTTGATCAATGTTTCTCATTGCCTCTAAGGACAATATATCACCAATTTAGAATTTTTGCAGTAGTGACAGAAAGTCATAGACAATATTGCAAAGTTTTAAATAAAGTACAGGGACCTCTCTGATAAGTCAAACTATTTAGAAAATGAGCATCAAGTAAAATATTTCATTGAATTGATTAACTTCACCTGTGAAGACAGGAAAAGTCACATGACTAGAAAGACATCATCTAACATTATACACTACTTATTAATTAGATATGAAAATGTACTCTGAGAAAGTAAATCAAGCTGTCATTATTTTAATCAGATTATTAAATTTGGCACTGTATGATGTCAATTCTTTGTAATAGAGATTATCAATTAAATTTAACTGTTCATTTTAGCAATTCACTTTGAGTGGATCAATTTTCTGATGTTTAGTATATGTATGAGGAGTGGGACTCACCTCCTTTTTCTACTGTATGTGATAGACAATCATGCTATAAGAGAAGTAATGATTTACAATTGCATTCTAAGCTATTGCGTAGGTTTAAAAAATCTGTGCCGGCTTCATTATTGAAGGAATAGCAGCTATGCATATACCTAAACATCAATCTACATTCTGTTTTTGTTTATTTTTTAATAATTTATTAAGGTAAAAATCACATAACAAAAAATGATCCATTTAATGATGAACAAGTCAGTGGCATTTAGTACAATCAAATTGTTGGACATATGCTCCTTCTACCTAGTTTCTAAGTATTTTCATTACTCTAAAGTAATATTTACCCATTAAGTAAGTTCCTCTCCTTTCCTAAGCCCTTGCAATCAATAAATCTGTTATCTCTGCCTATGGGTTTATCAATTACAGATATGACATAAATAAGATCATATACTATGTCATCTTTAGCATGTGGCTTTTTTCAATTAGCAAAATATCTTGGAGATTCATTCACATTATAGAATGTACCAGTACTTCATTCTTTCTTTATGGCTGAATAATATTTTATTATGTGGATATACCACATTTATTTATCCATTCACCCATTGATGAACATTTGGACTGTTGTGAATATTGCTGCTCTAAACATACATGGCCATGTCTGAGTATCTGTTTTCAACCCTTCTGTGTAAACACAAAAGTGTACATGAAGTGGGATGTCATTGTAGTTTTGTTTTTGATTTGTTTTTTTGTTTTGTAGTTTTGATTTGTTTTTTTCTAATGATTAATCATGTTGAGCTGCTTTTCATGTGTTCTTGGAGATTTGTTTATCTTCTTTAGAGAGATGTATATGGAAGTCCTTTGCCCATTTAAAAAAATTGTTATATGTCTTTTTTAATAGTTCTTTATAGATAAATGTTATTAGATAATGTATTTTGTGCATACATTTTCCCATTCTGCAGGTCGCCTGGGTTCTGAGTTAGGCAAAACAGGGACAAGTTCCTTGCATTAATCCTTCAGATAGCCTCCAAAAATATTAGGAAAGGTATACACATTAATTTACAAATAAGGTCTGTTCTACTCACTCTAGAACAAGGGACCTGAGCCACCTTACTGTAAGTAGACATTCCTTTATTAATATTGCATAACACCTGAAATATAGAAGGTAATAAATACAAAATTTTGATGAATTTACTTAATGTGTCACTGCTCATTATTATTTCTGTCAATTCCTGTGTATAATGCTCACAACTAGTACCTGGTCCATCACCACATCCCTAATCAAGGGAACCATTGTTTTGAGCTTAAACTGCTACAATTTTTATAACCAGAATCCTGACCCATCAGATCCATTCACCACAAAGCAATCAAAATTAATCTTTTTATAACACAGTTCTGATATTTTTCCCCAAACCATTATGCTCCCCTCTCTCTTAGGATAAAGTATAATATTGTCAAAATGATATTATAAGAACCTTAAACTACCTCACCCCACCTTAATTTTTATTTCCAGCTTTTTGCCATTCTAGCTCACTAAATAAAGCCAAGCTACATTGTTGTTATTGTCTTTATTTCACTTCTGGAAATTGCCAAACTATCTGGTTTCACTAGAACCATTATATACATAGCCATGCACCTTAATATACTGCATAACTCTGGGGGGAAATATGTAAATGAAACTTCTGAGGTTGAAGCCAGCCTTCTTGTCCTGGAGTTGAACATGTGGAGCTCATGACTGACCATATGTGATATTTTCTTCTTGATATAATTTCCACATGTACATCTCCTTTCATTTAACTACCAACAATCATTCTTCAATTCTCAATGAGAGATTAAGTCAGAGGCTTAATAATATTTTTATAATAAAAATGAGTACACAGTCATGTATATAGAGTTTTCCAGTTAATAAAATACTTACCATGGACACAATTTATTACCTAGAAATCCTATGTGATTGGCTAGAATTTTTATTATCTTCATATGTATATATAATTAATTGAAGTTCAATAAGTTTATAATGTCCTACATCACTGAGAGCAGATAACAAAACAGAACATACAATCACTAAACATTTCAATTTAAAATTCTTATGTTTTTCTACCAAATGAAAATACCTTTTGCTTGGTTATATAGAATATTAATGTACAACAACAGTCTTTGCACAATTATTGTTTCTGAAACAAAATTATATGTTTTTTAGAGTATACACATGTCATTGTTATTTAATAATATTAATTCTATTCAACATTTTAACCTTAGCAATTTTATTACACAATTAATTAGGATAATATTAAAAACAGGAAGTCTCTCATATTAACATTTTAATTGTTTTATTTAAAATCATTGATCATAACTATTCATCCTAATTTGATGGACTTTGTATTGATAAAATAATATGGACTATACAAAATTATTTGTTGAAAATATTATATAGTTATCTACTACATATTTTTAGTAATCACACATATTTTAAACACTTAACCAATGCAAGTAAATTCAAGTTTTATAAAGCTTGCCATTTTTTTCTGTTGTTTTTTATTTTGTGTATTGTGAAAAATATCTCTGGCAGGATTATGCAATATTTTTTTCTTTTCTTTCTTTTTAAAGATTTTATTTATCTATTTATTTGTATACAGAGGGGAAGGGAAAGATAAAGAGAGGAAGAGAAACGTCCATGTGTGGTTGCCTCTCACATGCCCCCAACCAGGCCTGCAGCCCAGGCCTGTGCCCTGACTGGGAATCAAACCAGTGTCCCTTGAGTTTGCAGGCTGGTGCTCAATCCCTTGAGCCACACCATCTAGGGCAGGATCATGAAATATTAAGAACACCAGTTAATTTTGAGTATATGACCTAAATTCCTGTGTAAATAATAACAAATTAATATTAATTTTAGGAGTATGATTTATTTTGTATTTGTTAGTAGTGGTTGATGATTTTTTAAAATATAAACTACTGATATAAAAAATCATTTTGAGATACATGACCATCAAAGAAAATTAAGTTTCCTTTTGTGAAGGTTTTAAATTCATTGCATCAGCGACCGAACTGCTAGATCTGGTGTTTTCGGCACAACTGGATTTGCCACTGTACATTTGGTTCATTGATTTTTGGGAATCTCCACTGTGATATATGGAAATAATTCAAGAAATTCTGGTCTTTGCTTATCACCCAACTTTTACATTTAAAATCATTTAAAGGGATTAGTCTTTCTGTAAGATCTCTATATTAACATAGCAATAATATCATGTTATTTATGGATCTTAGTATAGGCATCCTGAAGCTGTTCCTTTGGTTCTTCTGAGTCAAAGCTTTTCACTAATTTCTCTCCTCCTGAAAGAATCATGTTCTCATTGATTCCATTATTTATATCACAGCTGACTTCTCATCTCTCCATTATGAACATTAAAAATAAAAATAAAAAGACTTACCAGATTGCTATTTTAGTTATGTCAACAACGAATGTTTTGTTTTGATGTAACAGCATAAAGTATCTGTGGTGTATATTACTTACAACCGAAATTCAGTGTTGTAGCATAAAGTTCTTAGATATTTAATCAAACATCTAAATATAAAATATATACTTCTACTGACTAACAGAGACAAGATTCTGATTACCTATCTTTGAGGAAATGAAATGTTTGAGAAAATTATTTGGTGCGCTCCACTATTGTACCTGTCATACACTTTTAATTAAAAATGTATTGATGCATGACTAAATTGTGTTTGGTGAAAAACGAAGTCATTTTCGTTGAATTGCAGTAATGTACACATCACCCAATGAAGTAAGTCCGTGCAGTTATAACACAAAGGCAGCTCAGCACAGTGAGCCTCTCACACCTCCATCTCAAAGCGGGTGTAGACAGGGGTGGGGGTGATGCCAAGTATCACAAATTGGTGTGGATTCAATCAATACAAATGTGTTTACTAATCTAGTCTAAATACCTGTAATGAAACCATTTCACTAATCTATGGAAAATTAAACATGTGGAGAAATGAATGAGAAATAATGGTTAGCTTTCCTTTTTTGCCTCCTGGAAATGCATGTCAGAATTCACTAAAATCATTCACTCTAACTATCTACAATGTCAGTGGATAAAATGAAATGGAATATTTGCATACTTCAAATAGTGGTGGATATATCTTATTATGAGTTTGAAAATTAAATCTAAAAGATCTAATGTTGTGATTTTTAAAAATGTTAGCTACAAAAACATATCAGCAACACAATTAAGCCCCCAAAGTGGAAATCACAGACTAATGATAGAGGCATTGATTTTTAGTGAATATTTAAAAATACTCACTAAATATTCTAAGGTGCTTTAGAAATACACTCAAGCATAACCCAGGAAAAAACATAAAATAATAAGTTATTCAAATTTGGTAGTTCTTTCTGTTCCTAAAACAGACCAATAAATAGGTCTAAAAGTTGCACTTGATAATGGAGTAATACATTAATTAGATCAATAATTACTAATTCACATATTCTCTATTAAAAACCACTCTGTTTTATACTAATCACTGAGATAAAGAGGAAAACACATTATTTAGTTAGTCATGGGAGAGGATTCGTGTTAGATAATTCTACATACAGTATCTCACTTAATCCTGAGGGCACTTGAGTAGAAGAAAAAATTTTCAATGAAGTAACTGCCACTCTGAAAAACATACTCAGCTTTCAACACCTCTAAAATGACTGACAAATTTAAATTGTGACCAGACAAATTTAAACTGTTCCTGAGCAGGTAGGCCTAGGGCCAGTCAGTATGTGGGTTCTTGCCTTGTGTAGGAAAGATTTCACAACACGAGTCCAGGTGACTATGGAAATAGTAAAACAAGGAAGGGCTTAGCAAAAAAGAAGAACCAGGAGAGTCTAGGCTGGGCTGCCTTGGGTCACTGGGAAGTCAGAATAAAGGGGGCCTTGGGGACAGGTTTAGGGGATCATCTTGTGCCAAGCTGCTGCTGCTCCTTACTACCCTTACTATAAGTCCTTGGAGTCTCTTCAAGTTTGGGAGATGTGTGCCTGTGAGGGAAGATATGAGGGAAGAAGAGTAGAAAGGGAATGATGTGGGTTGCTCCCAAAGGGATAGAGCGTGTGCTGGGTTCCTTGTAATAAGGCTTTTACGTCTCTCTCGCAGGTGGGAATATTGGAGGGGGGTGTCTCATGGGACGATTTCAGCAGAATATTTATCAGTTTTCCAGGTGTACCCTTTCAGGGTCAATGTCCTCAATGATTGGTCAGCACCAGGGCAGGGATTCCTTAGTCATTGCAGCAGGTCCTGGCATTTGCCTACCTGTTTTTGCTGCTTTTCTGGGCCTGAAGCTGAAATACAACAGAGACTTGTATGTTATCTGTAGGAAGGTGACCTTCTAGATCTGGCTGCAAATTGAAACTAAGACTCCCTACTCACTTTTATGGAAGTCAAGATAAGAGAGTGAGATTATTCCTCTGGTAATAGGAACTATTGAGAAGATCAGGCAGTCATTTTTTTAAATTTACATATCTAACTCAGAACTCCTGGAAGAAATGAAAGTTAAAAAAATAGAAAAAAGTAAAATTCTTGGCTTGCTACTGAAAGTAAGCCCATGAATATCTCTAGATAATGTAATAATATAAAAGAGATGTGAGTCAAGTTTCCCAAGCTGTTACTGTTGTGGTTATTGTCCTCATCAGTTTGTGTCCTTTCCTTTAAAAACAATTATTTTGTCAGAGGTTTTATAAACAAGTTAAAAATTTAAACCGACACCATGCTGGGAAGCAGGTCCTTCATCTGGAGAATTAGGATCAGCAGAGGTTTCTGAGAGCACCAGTGGAGCTGGGGATGGCGCTGCCCCTTTGCAGAAGTAAATTGACTCTGGAAACACACATGGAACCACTTTTGTTTGTAACTCCAGTGACCAATATTATTCATTTTCACTTACACAAATTACTTAGTAGAAGGGAAACAGCATGTTTAAATAGTGAACTTTCAGCAGAGTGTGCTGGGGGAGATTTATTACTAGTAAGAGTTGAGTTCTAGGAATGCTGAAAGCCGGAGGGCAGTGCAGATGCAGGCAGAAGGATTCAATCACAGGTTCAGGTGCCTTCCTTCACTACGCTGTTGATGACTAGGGCATCCCCATAGAATCCGTCTGTTCAACATCTTGAGAGAACATGTGGCATTTAGTGAGACATGCTTAGGATAAGAAGTGTTATTAAACAGCCCCTTTCCTTCTTACTGTTCATTCGTTTCCCATCGCTATTGCTTCAGCAACTGCAGGTTCACTTGGTCTCCCCCAGTCAATTTTTAACATGCCAATATTTTGGAAACATTCATAGATCTCAAAACCCACATATAGGTAGTTTTTCTCTGAAGTACAATAGATCCAAATTCTTAAGCAGTTGCCCTAAAATATTATAAAAATATAAAAGTTAATCTAAAGAGTTGTATAGCATGTCTGTAATCTAATATTCAGGTCTCATTAAAAAGAATTTTTTTAATATGAAAACCTTGCATGGATCATCATAAGCTCATTACAAGTATCTGTTACAAAGAGATGTTGGAAAGAATGCTTCCTGAGATCTTCTTCCCAAATAACATTTCTTCCCAAAAGAGAACTATTCCACCTCAAGAAATTATATTTCCAATGTTGTTTCAATACAAAGCAAAAAGTAAACTTTACTGGATTCTTCATTTAGGAATCATGTATCAAAAGAATGGGAAATTTAGAGCAAATTCTACACATGAACAAAAATCAGTGACCCACATACAATCATATAATACATACATGGAAGTATAGTTATATACTTATATAATTATAATAAACAAATATTAATACTGAAGGGATTCAGGAAAAGTGTCCTCAGAATATGCCACTTTGGCATGCAAATTGTTATGCGCTGAAGGTAGTAAAGGTTCAGAAGACTCAGCAAGACCTTTTACCTCCCTCTTAATTGATAAAAAGGATTCATATAGGGACCTGTACCAGAAAAAAGACATCAGCAAGAAAACAAAGACTGGCCAGGTGTGGTAAGCTGGGTAGAGCTCTGCAGGTCCTGTTTGTTTCTCTTTGTGCCCCATTGTACCTGCGTGGTGTGGCAAATATTTGTTTAGCAAAAATTAGTTCTCTCTAACTTCTTGTAAATGGTCTTTTTTCTCTTTGCAGACTTAGACCTCGACCCTGCTTTTCTTAGCTCAGGATGTCATATACAGCTCTCTGGGAGCCTCTAATGTTTTTTTGAGATCCATATATGTGTGTGTGTGTATGTATGTGTATATATATATATATATATATATATATTAAATTTGTTTTTCTTCTGTTAAAGTCTCATATCTTTTTAGTTATTAGACTAGCCAACATAACATAAAATGGTAGAGGAAAAATTTTGTCCCTACAAGACCATATATTTTATATATACATAAATATGGAAAGAGAGAAAGAGAGTCTGTCAGAAAAAAGTCCAGCCATTGTCAACAAGAATGGTTAGTGTGACATTGATGTAACAGTATATAATTATTTTAGGGTTATTTGTCCCATTTAAGTTCAGCTTATTTAGTCATGTTTAGTGATCATAAAAAATGTACTGTAATTTAAAATATCTGCTTATTTGTTTTTTTTAGTACAATCTTTATTTCTATCACTTGCAAAGCTTAGGTTCTCATGAATTATAAAATGTATTCACAGAATATTTATCCTGGCACTTTTCACTCTCTTTAATAGATCAAAATATTTTATTTTAGTCCCTTGAGAAAATAATACATAGTTTTATGTTTCCTTCACTAAACAGAGTAAATGCTTTCATTCAGTTAAAAAAAAAGCCGTCAACTTTATCAACTAACCTTAAATTTAGAGGATGTTTCTCCCCATTTTAGTTAAGTGTGAGTCAGAAACAAATTATTTGAGACAGTTCTCTGATTGCCATTAACAACAAATTTAAAAATATAGTGTGATCAATTTATTATTAGATTTCTTTAGTTGAAGGCCATCTGTGTGTATGCATCTAATACTTTCCTTGCTGTGTTACCTATTACTTAAACAAGTTGTGGTGAATTGTATGGTCCCATTAGTATGGTCTTTTGATATGCTAATATAATCACTTTTTTCCTTAAAGTAAAAAAAATTTCAAAGAGACTGTAACTATACACATTCAGAACTTATCACCTACAACCAAATACCAGATAGAGCTAAGCCTAGAATTTTTAACTTTCAAGTGCCAAATCTTCAAACTCATTTATTAATTTTCAGGGTCCCCCAGTGGTTGCCCTATTAATAAGATCAAATTCTCCACGGTTCAAATCTTGCTCAAAATTGAAAACCTTTATAGTACTGACAGGTTTGGGCATATGTAAATGTGTTCTCCCATTGTCAGCCTGTCTTACAACCTTACTTCAGAAATAAGTCATTCTGTACACAAGCTTTCATAACTTTCTTATTTTTGTCACTTCTCACTTGTTACCCAGAAGAAATCCATCCTGCTGCAATGGGTAAAACCTTCTTTATCTCTCTCAAAACAGCTTTCCCTATTCTTTGCATTTTTAAACATTTTTCTAAACACATCCATGCATCTACTCAGCTATTTCCAAAAGACAGGCATTGGGGGACACCTTCACTGAGCCAGTAAGGGTGGTAGTGAATGTCTTCCTCCTCAGATAATTTCCAAGTTCAAAACCCCATGGTATACATGAAGAGTTTAGATTACAACTTTTCAACATTCTTTTCTGTACATTTATTAAAACTGAATTTTATCTGCCATTGGGCTGCCCAATTCTCCCGTATGATTAGAGCCATCTGGAGCATCTCCCAAAACCCATTAGTTTTTAACTAACCAAAATAATTCAGTGTTATCAGAATATTTCACCATCTCCCTATTTATGTTGTCCTCTTCAGCATTAACAAAATACACTGCAATACACAGGTTTCAATACAAAAAGCCACCATCTCATTCATCATCTTCTCACACAGAGGAATACACATGTGTTATCAACCATTGTTTTAACCTCTCAATCACTTTTCACAAAACCTGTACATTCTGATTCATTACCATGACACCTCATACCAAAGAGTAAGAACTAGACAATCAGTATGATGGTAAAGAAGCAACATTTCATTTCCTACTTACCTTTTGGCATTTGGAAACAGTACCCGGGCACACAGTGAAAAGGCAAATATAAAAAATGGAAAATAGTTATGAAATAACATTTTGTATTTTTTCATAAGGTCAAGTCTAATGTAAAGCCACTAGGCAATGCCTAATGCTCTTCTCACATCTAGGAACAGCAGGACCTTTCATAAGACCTTTAAGCTTTTACTTAGTTATGATTTTGACTTTGGTGTGTTATAGATTAAGTCATCTGATCTGTGTCTATATTTCTTTTAGCATATTTGTAATAATGTTAGCCCAAGATATTATCATTTTAGCTATTGAACTGTTAAAAATATTAAATAGAATGTAATGGTTAAGTTATTAAATTCTAAAATTGATTATTATTTACCAGAGATTCTAATATATATGTTCTATTATATATATAATAATAGTAAAATAGCATAAAGAAGAAAAAGGAGATAATCGAGTACTTGTTTAAATCCCCAGTTACTTTCATTTTGAACTCACTTTGAAGAGATAAGATTTTTTACTTAAATTACATAAATGTCTCACTTATACAATTTAAGTCTAGTATTTTTATTTTCCATAATTAAAAAATAAACAAATTTTTATAGTTTCTCATTATGTCTAATATATATTATGTTTATATTTCTTAGATTATATTTATATTTTCATAAACAAAATTGCCTAATACAAAATACAAGCAAACACGTGCAAACATTTAAAAATATTATATTAATCATATATATGTCTAACACATATACATAAATTTTATATATAATTATGTGTGTATATGTGTGTTTTTGTATGTATATGTATATGTATGTATAATACATATGTCCATCCCTGTGTAATGGGATGATCTGGAAATGGAAATGCTTAGATGTCTGTGCAATTTTAATATTTCAGTTAGTAAACTATCTTACAGTAAAAGTCAAAATGTTAGTTTGTCAAAGTGGGAATAGAGGGAACATTCCCCAACATAATAAAGGGCATATATGAGAGACCTACAGCCAACATCATACTCAATGGGCAAAAACTAAAAGCTTTGCCACAAGATCAGGAACAAAAGAAGGTTGTCCACTTTCACCACTTCTATTCAATATAGTATTGGAAGTCCTAGCCACAGCAATCAGACAAGAAAAGGAAATAAAAGGCATCCAAATTGGAAAGGAGGAAACAAAACTGTCACTGTTTGCAAATGACATGATAGTGCACATAGAAAAGTACCAGTGGCATATTTCACAAACATAGAACAAACACTTCAAAAATTTATATGGAACCATAAACAACCCAAAATAGCAGCTGCAGTTTTGAGAAAGAAGAGCAAAGTGGGAGGGATCACAATACCTGGTACCGAACTGTATTACAAGGCCACTGTAATCAAAATAGCATGGTACTGGCATAAAAACAGGCACATAGACCAATGGAACAGAACACAGTGCCAAAAAATAAACCCAAGTCTCTACGGTCAATTAATATTTGACAAAGGGACAGCAACATAAATTGAGTAAAAATAGCCTCTTCAACAAATGGTGTTTAGAGAACTGGACAGCTATGTGCATAAAAAAATGAAACTCAAGCACCAACTTAAACCATACATAAAAATAAATTCAAGGTGGATAAAAGACTTAAATATAAGCTGTAACACCAGTAAAGTCCTAGAGGAGAACATAGGCAGGGAAATCTCAGATATTTCATGCAGCAACATTTTTACTGATATGTCCCCTAGAGCAAGGGACATAAAGGAAAGAATAAACAAATGGGATCTCATCAAAATAAAAAGCTTCTGCACAGCTAAAGAAAACAGCATTAAAATAAAAAGAGAACCAACCATATGGGAAAACATATTTGCCAATGATATCTCAGACAAGGGGGTAATCTTCAAAATATGTAAAGAACTTATATGACTCCACTCTAAGAAGATGAGAAACCCAATTAAAAAATGGGCAAAGAACTTCAACAGATGCTTCTCCAAGAAGGACATACAGAGGATCCAGACACAGACGAAAAGATGCACAATATCACTAGTTATCAGAGAGATGCAAATTAAAACCACAATGAGATAGCACTTTACACTGGTCAGAATGGCCATCATAAATAAATCAAGAAACAACATGTATTGGAGAGGTGGTGAAGAAAAGGAAACTCTAGTGCACTGTTGGTGTGATTACAGACTGGTACAACCACTATGAAAAATAGTATGGAATTTTTTCAGAAAACTAAAAATGGATTTACCTTTTGACCTGGCAATTCCACTGCTAGGATTATACCCTAAGAACCCTGAAATACCAATCCAAAAGAACTTATGCACCCCAATGTTCATAGCAGCACAATTTACAATAGCCAAGAGTTGGAAGCAACCTAGGTGCCCATCAGTAAATGAATGGATCAAAAAACTATGGTACATTTACACAATGGAATTCTATGCAGCAGAAAGAAAGAAGGAGCTCCTACCCTTTGCAAGAGCATGGATGGAACTGGAGAGCGTTATGCTAAGGGAAATAAGCCAGGTGGTGAAAGACAAGTACCCCATGATTTCACCTTTAACAGGAACCTAAATAACAAAATCAAAGCAAAATATGACCAAAAACACTGAGATAGAGAACAGGCTGACAGTGTCCAGAGGGGAGAGGGGAGGGAATTTCAGGGGAAAAGGGGAAGGGTTTACAGGAACAAGTATAAGACATATGGACAAAAACTTGGAGGGATGTGGGAGGGTTGGGTCAGTGAGTTGGAATGGGAGTAAAAGACAGAAAACTGTACTTGAACCACAATTTAAATAAATAAATAAATAAATAAATAAATAAATAAATAAATAATTTAAAATGTTAGTTTCATATTATTTACTCCTTTGAACATATTCTTTCCTGTTATTCATTAATATCCTACATTATATACTTTATAAATGATGTGCCACCATCATGTAAAAACATGCATAGTTAAACAATTTATGTATTTTGTGAAATGTGAAACAGGTTTGAAGAGTTTTAGACCTGTTGAAAATTGGCTTCCAGCCAAGATGGGAGCATAGGTAGAAACACTTATCATCATCACCAAGGGACTTATTATTTGAAATGTTAAAGGGACATATCTAAGAAATGTTAGATATTTACTTAAGAAATAAAATACCAAAAACTGTGCACAGTAAAATGATAACAAGCTCACAACTATGAACAACTGAACCTAAAAAATAAAAACTAAGCAAACAACTAGATCAGGAACAAAATCACCAGGATCAGGAACAACAGAATCAGGAACAGGATCTCCATCAGAAATGGAGATCAGGTCTCTGGCTCATAGCCCACTGTTTGGGACCTACACTTGGATGGCATACCTGCTTGTTCTCTTTATGGGTCACTTGACCTTAGCAGTAATAAGGCGACCCACAGCATCCGAGAAAGAATCTCTCTCTTGATGACTCGGTGCAGCATTTGCTAGTGCATTTGCACACATTCTGGCTTGAAAGCATAGTCTCTTGTGGCCCTAGAAGCTGCATGGCCAATGGTGGTGCTGGCTCCACACAAAGCCTTTAGAGGGTAGAGCCTGAAGACAGTCCTCTGCTGGGAATGAGCTAATCTACCTGGATGACCACTTAGCAACCACTTCGGGTTCTAAAGGATGGTACTTTAAAATAAAGTAGGAATTCTGGCCCCTGCCTCTAGAGTTTGACTTTTCATGGCAGCAGGCACCTGAACCCCACTTTGGTTCAGTAACAGTATGATGTTCTGCATGTAATTTTTATTGGCTTAACCCCACAACAAGCCAAAGGGCAAGACAACTCATTGATACAATCAATAAAGTCCATAGCCAATCTGCAGTGGTCCTAGAACATGATTAAGAAGAAAAATTTTTGAGTTCCAGCCAAGGTGAAGGTGTAGTTAGAAACACCATTCTTCCTTGCACAATCAAAAGAAGGGTAACAGCCATTCTAAAAACAATAAACAACCAGAAGTGCCAGAAAATCAAATTGCATGGAACTCAGACAACCAAGATGTTAGAGAAACATTCACCCAGATGGAGAGTGCCACAACAAGCAAAGAGGGTTGCCTCACCCAGGTGAATACCTAAGGTCCCACTCCCTTACAACATAACAGGTGCACTGAGACAAAGAAATATGGTCCAAACGAAAAGTTTTTTGGATCAAAACTCCAGAAAAAGAAGCTACAAGGAGATAAATAACTTGTCTGATGCAGAGCTCAAAATACTGCTAATGAGGATGCTCACAGAAATGGTTGAATATGGTCACAAAATGAAGGAACAAATGAAGGCTACCCAAAGTGAAATAGGGCATAATATACAGGGAATCAACAGTGAAGGGAAGGAAACCAGGACTCATATCAATGATTTGTAACAAAAGGAAGAAATAAACATCCAAATAGAACAGAATGAAGAAACAAGAATTCAAAAAAATGAAGAAAGGCTTAGAAAACTTTGTGACAACTTTAAACACTCTAACATCACAATCAGAGGGGTGCCAGAAGGAGAACAAGGAGTTGAAAACTTATTGGAACAAATAATGAAGGAGAGCTTCCCCAATCTGGTGAAGGAAATAGACTTCCAGGAAGTCCAGGAAGCCCAGAGAGTCCCAAAGAAATTGGACCCAAAGAGGAACACACCAAGGCACATCATCATTAAGTTACCCAAGATTCAACATAGAGAATCTTAAAAGCAGCAAGAGGAAAGGAGAGAGTTAATTACAAAGAAGTTCTCATCAGACTATTAGCTGATTTCTCAAAAGAAACCTTGTATGCAAGAAAGTGCTGTAAAGAAGTATTCGAAGTCATGAAAGGCAAGGACCTACATCCAAGATTACTCTATCCAACAAAGCTATCATTTAGAATGGAAGGGCGAGAAAGTGATTCCCAGTTAAGGTCAAGTTAAAGGAGTCTATCATTACCAAGCCCTTATTATGTGAAATGTTACAGGGACTTACCTAAGAAATAGAAGATCGAAAATGATAAACAGTAAGAGGACAATAAACTCATGACTATCAACAACTGAACCTAAAAAAATGAAAACAAGAACTAAGCAAACAACTGGAGCAGAAACAGAAACAAAGAAATGAATATCAAATGGAAGATTTTCTGTGGTAGGGGTGAATGGGGGAAACATACAGGGAATAAGAAGCATAATTGGTAGGCATAAAATAAATGTGAAGAGGTAAAGAATGGTATAGGAAACAGAAAAGTCAAATAATTAATATGTACAACCCATGGACATGAACTAAGGGGGGTAATGATTGAGGGTTGGGGGGACTCAGGGTAGAGGGGGAATAAAGGAAAAAACTGTAATGGCATAATCAATAAAATATACTTAAAAAATAACTAGAGATCACATGGAAGGTTATCAGCTGGGAGGGGAAGGGGAGAATGGGGAAAAAAGTAGAGGGAATAAGAAGCATAAACAGTAGATACAAAATAGACAGGGAGAGGTTGAGAATAGTATAGGGAATGGAGAATCCAAATAATTTATATGTACAACCCATGGACTTGAGCTAAGGGGTGGTAGGGGGGAGATGCTGGAGGGTGGGGAGGTGTAGAGAGGAGGTGAATAAAAGGGAGAAAAAAATGGGACAACTGTAATAGTATAATAAAAAAATATATTTTAAAATGTTAAAGAAATAAAAATTTGAAGTTGGTTAACAAGATTTTACTCTTTAAACTAGAATTATCCAGAAAAAAAAAGTAACACTAAAAACAAAGAGCAACGATAACCTAGGAAGTAGTATCCTGGTTAGAAGTCTAAATAGAGCTCGGTTGGATTTATAAAAGGAGAGCTTTAAAAGTGATAATAACGTGTCACTTATTGACATGCACATTTTAGTTGGATGTTTTTACTTTCATATGTATTCGGCTTTCCAGCATATCCAATATGCACCGTCAACCTGTTGTTTCAACCTCTTTAATTATAAATCTTTATAATTAAAAAATTAATTTTACAATGATTAATGTAAATACATTTATTTTAATCAGCACTCCAAAAAACATATTCTTCATACAACTTTTAATAGTGGTATTATAATAATTAGTGCTTATAAATTACTCTTTTCCACCTTAATATTTCAAACAATTTAATACATCTTGTAGTAGTTGCTCTTTCTGTTAAATAATGTGCTGTTGCTCACCCTTGATTAGATGGACACAGTTTTGGCATCTAGATAAACCGTATCTTCTGCATATTTTTATTTTTTTTCTTCCAGAAGAATACCACAGATGACCTAAAAGCTGCATAAATTTACTTTTAAAAATAGCATCTTTGGGATTAAGTTCCCTTGTTCGAGTCTTTTCATTTGTAAAATAGTAATACTAATCCACATATTACCGTATTATCAGAGTTTTATAAGGATTCATTAAGAATACATAGATAAATATGTGTATGTACATATATACACACATCTTTTTCTATTTTTAACTGATAGCTGTACACTTTAACTTTTTCTTTTTAGGAATATTCATTCAGACCGACAATTCAGCAATTAATTACATAGGGGAACTTGATTTCAGTTCACATTTTTTCTTTTCTCAAAGAGTAAAACATTAATGTTTTGCCAACCAACCATAAATTTTTTTCTCCTGTAGGAGTACTTGAGAATATGGGTGAAATTTCCAAGTTAGACCTTAATTAAATGGAACCCAGCTAACCAAAATTTGTAAAAAGGAACATTCATGCCCTTCATCCCTAATGTTATGTATGAGAAAGACATACAATCACATGGAAAATCCCTAGCTTCTTTTATATAGTACAGAATTTCCTGACTCATCATATCTTCTTCATATTTTATGTTGAACATTATAGAAGGTCGATTATATTTAGCATATATAGTTATTGTTTAGGAAAATACACATATAATACAATGACAGAGATTTCTTTTACAAATAAACGAAGACCATTTTTAGATAAACAGATTTTCTACCTACAAATTCAATTAATCACAATTTCTCTTTTTCCTTCTGTGGTTAATAGCTTATTTTTTGGTCTCAGACACGTGTTTTTTTGGCTGTTTTAGAACTGAATTTGTACCAAACTAAACTAAGCAAATAGATTTCTATGTGCCTTGAAGTAAGTCCTTATTTGTTCTTACTTCAAATTAGCATAAAAACAGTTACAGCCATCCACCACATTCCTTTTCCTTGGTAAATTTATGCTTTTATTACAATCAATAATATGTAAATATAATTTTATATTTGTATTCCAACTTTAATTTTAAAATATTCCCAACTCTAGAAAAAATTACTCTTTACCCAGGTTCATCAACTGTCAACATTTTTAAATATTTGTTGAATTATTGGAGAGTAACTTACAGGCATGATGACAATAGTCTCAAAATGTAAGTATATATCTCCTAAAAACAGTAGTAGTATTACCCTACAGGAACACAGTAAAATGTTCACAGTAAAGAAAGTTAACATTAGTACATACTAATTTCTAATATACAGTCAATATTCAAATTTTTAATTGCCCCAATAATGCTATTAATAGCTGTTTTTTCCTTATTCTTTGTAAGTCAAAGATCAAACTGGGTTTTATTTTTTTTAACCTAGCTATCATTTCTTTTATGTTAGAAACTGAATTCCTCCAAAACAGATCAGTCTTGGTAAGGGACATAGAAGCCACCCAGAAGAGACTTTCCTTCATCAGCCAAATTAGACACAATTTGCTATTAAACAAGCATTAACAAACACGAATTATAAGATATTAGTTGAATAAAGAATTGATGAGTTCTTACTAGTATTAAAAACAAAACGGTAAAATGGGTGACTTGAGATGCAAGGACTATTCCTAATAGATTACTAATGCATATAAGGGCAATAGTAGAGTTAGAAAATCATTACTTTACTATAAATATAGAAATGATTACTTTAAGTGAAAATTAGAAATAGATGCTAAAATTGTTGGTGAATGACTTGGAGAATAGGACCCAGTCTCAGCATATATCCCCACAGATTACATGTTAATACAAAGATAAAAAAGAATTAGTAAGTGGAAAAATCTGTAGATTACCTGAGCAAAATGATTGAATTTAGCATCTCCAATAATGGGGCACCATAAACTGACATATGCCCTCTGATATGAAAGGACATAACACCAATTTAATAACAGATTCAAGAAGAAATTGCAATCTATTTTGTGTGAGTCAAGGAGTTTACCAGAATGGGAACCACTGGCTGATTTACTTTTTATGCTTATTTTGTTTTGATGGAAGTATGTATTATCTAATTCACAGTCAAAAAGAGGAACAGCCTAGCTGGGTTGCTCAGTAGGTTGGAGTGTCATCCCGTGCTCCAAAAGGCTGTGGGTGCCATTCCCGGTCACGGCACATGCCTAGGTTGCAGGTTTGATCCCTGGTTGGGATGCATACTAGAGGAAACCAATCTCTCTCTCTCTCTCTCTCTCTCTCTCTCTCTCTCATTAAATCAAAAAACATGTCCTGGGATGAAAATTTAAAATAAAAGAGAGAGAGAGAGAACTAAAATTACTCTCTAGTTAAATATGTGGATGGAAAAAACAGGGTTCTATGGACAATAATTTTACAGGGTGATCTGATCATAAATTCATTTCTGACTGGGAAGGTTATGATGGGCAGTAGTGACAGATTTTAAGCCAGCCATGCCCATTTTTCTTGTGCTTCTAGGTTAACATGCCTTTGAAAATACCAGAAGAAATACCTCTTGAAAGAGGTATTAACTCTCTAGAGAGCACATAATCTTGTTGATTATTTTGTAATCCACTTCCTTCCCACTTTCCCCCACCTCCATGTGATCTTCCTTATTTTACTTTCTTAATTTCAATGCAAAAAAGAAGCTGTAAAACTGTTACTTTACTAAGAATTGAAGATCTTGCTCCCTGGTATATGTTGTCAGTCTGTCTTAAGTAAACTCGTTAAGAATCCTCTACAGGTTTGGATGTTTCCTACATCTGACCCTCCGACTGAAAGGTTTAGTAAAACATTTAGATATTTCCAAATGTGGAGATGTTCCTATGGGAAATCAACACAGTTGTAACTCAGACTTTTCAATTTTACTGGATTGTTATTTTTTTCAAATAAGCCTCAAATATAGAATAAAGTTACCATGGTATGTTAATTTTGAAATTAGTTTTTCCTCTTACATGAAAGTATATTTGAATCAAAAGCAATGGATGAGTGACATGGTGCTTACCAATTTGTTTTATCATATGCAGGCCACTCACCTACTAACTTTTATTAAGATACATGAAAATAAATCGGCATTACATACGGATATGTCTCCTTGCTTTTAAAATATATTAACTAGAGACATAATACATATTTATTACACATGGTTTCAGAATAGTCAAGACATCTAAATTTCAGCTACATCTACTTTTTAAAAACTTATTTTGTAGATACTCTTTTTTAATTGGGAAAAGCAGTCTTTTTCCCAGGCTTCCTCAATATTTTGGTAATACAGAAGGAATTTTTTTCATAGTGAAAAGACCACATAACACCATGAAAACCAAAGTTTATGATGGCCTTCAGCAACAGTACTTTGCATGGCGCCTCTATAATTTTATTTGATCCAGAAAAGAAAAAAAAACAGTTTAAGTTATATAACAAACATTCCCTTCAAATTTCCTTTCTTTACAGGCTTGCACATGTATTGTTTTATATATGCCAATGTCAGCTTTTGTGATACAATGCTGCCAAAAATACTCTTTGATGAATGCTAATAAATTCAAATGCTTTATATTGCCCTGTAGTTTTTAAGGTTAGGGGTGGGAAAGAACAAAAGCTGATTCTAAATAAATTATAGCCTACAATTGACATTGAAAACTGGGCCAAATACTCAAGGCTTCAAAAGATGGAATCTGTCCAGTCAGAATACCTCCTTCTCCCCCATCCATATTAATCAATGGGACCGCTTAATATAAAAGTCTTTATAGTGCATACCAGCAAACGTGGGTTCTTACGTTACAACACAATAATCTATAGTTAATGGACATAGAAAGTTTCGCAAAATTCCATGACATGTTGGAATGCATATTATAGCTCTGTTACTTACAAATGAAACTTGTAGCACATGATCTTGATTCTAAAATATTCATTTATTCCAGCAATAGAACTCTAACAAGGCTTTGTTCTTGATGAAAAGGGTAGAGTTTTCCACTATTTACTATCTATTAACTATATGTTATTGTAAATCATTTTCCAAGTGAAAAAGTCTGATACTGTATCACTAATAATACAGTGAGTACCTATTATGACTATTCTTAGAGCATTTCATTTCAAAATTGTTTGACTTTTTTTTCTGATTAATTTAAGTATTCCATTTGAGAATGTTATATACTAGTTTTCAAAATCTGTAAACCCTTCTGAGAATATGGTGTGGAAAGACTGAAAGTGTGTGGCCTTATGTAGGCTGACAGTGTAAGTTTTCATTCAAAATGGACAAGTAGGCAAAGGGAGTGATCACTGGATCACTGGATCACTGGAGAGTGATCCAGACAGGGAGCAGGCAACTGTGACTAGCCTGTGAGAAAATAAGGTCTATAGCACCTGAGTTAAAACAACTCTGAGTACATTTAAATGAATTGGAGCTATAACTCTGTCAATTGCCAGACCTGAGCCTTCAAAGACTTTTGCTCTGTATTTTCTTACATATTATGACATCAATCCAAACTTAAAATGTCAATCATGACAATTACTATCTACAAAATTGACTTCTCTCCTGAATTCCCTATTTATTCAAACTTTACTTCATTTTCCCAACCACTGATTGTTCTGTAGAAAAACAAATCTAGTCTGGCATTGGTATTCATCCTTATCCCTGCTGTAATTTGCATTTCATTTATTTTACAGCACTTGCATATATAATATTTCTCATATGCCAAATATTATAAGTATTTCCTAATAAGTCATATTTGATATCATTAGATTTCTTAATTTTCCAACTAATTCTATTTATATGTTTTCTTTTTATGTTTTAGATACTAATAATGTTGAATTATATTATTACACATGATTACACTCCTTTACTTTTTCTTTATCTTTACTGTTGACACTGTTACAGATGTCCCCATCCCCCCTGCTTGGCCCACCTCTGTGAAGCCCCCACTCCACTTTCCTTCTGGCCATTACCAGGCTGTTATGTTTCTATGAGTTAAGTGTAAATGTTTGTTGGCTAATCTCTTCACCCCATTTCATCTAGTTCCCCCTCCCCCTCCTTTCCAACAGCTCTGTTTGTTTATATTTTCACTTTATTCATGGTGACTCTGGTTTGACAGAAATTATTAAAGATATCAAATCTATTCATCATATTTTGTGGTTATATCTATTTAGATATGGTATTTACTATCCTGAAGTAATATAAAAATTCATCTATATGTTCTGCTTAAGTTTAAAATATGGGTATTTAACACTTATTTATCGTTAACTCTCAATCCATATATAAATATATATATCACTGTGGGAAAAGTTGAAATATTTACAATATTGAAATCTGTCCATTAACTTGATTTATTACTCTATTTATTTGACCTTTATATATAATATATATATAATATGTGTGTGTACACAGATATACATAACCTATATACCTTTATTGATTTTGAATGGCAAATCTAGATGTTATCGTATAGTGTTATGAATAAATACTATTTAATGTATTTTACTTCATTTATAGAAAACATTCAGAAAGTTTCTAATAGCTACTTTAAATTTTTTCCTTCCAAATTATTTTTTATGGTTGTTCAAATACAGTTGTCTCCACTTTCCCCCAACTGCTCCCCCCACCACCCTCTATCCTAACCCCTTTGGTTTTGTCCATGTGTCCTTTACACATGTTCCTTGACAACCCTTCCCCTATTTTCCCCTCTTATCCCTCTCCCCACTTCCTTCTGGTTACTGTCAGTTTGTTCTTTATTTCAATTTTTCTGTTTATATTTTGCTTGCTTGTTTGTTTTATTGATTAGGTTCCACATATAAGTGAGATAATATGGTATTTGTCTTTCACTGCCTGCCTTATTTCACTTAGCATAATGCCCTCCAGTTCCATCCATGCTGTTGTGAAGAGTAGGAGTTCCTTCTTTCTATCTGCTGTATAGCATTCCATTGTGTAAATGCACCATGGTTTTTTTTTTTGATCCATTCATTTATTGATGGCATTTAGGTTGCTTCTAACACTTGGCTATTGTAAATTTGCTACTGTGAACATTTGGGTGCATAGATTCTTTTGAATTGGTGTTTTAGGATCCTTAGGGTATAATTCCAGCAGTGGTATTTCTGGGTCAAAAGGCAGTTCCATTTTTAGTTTCTGAGGAAGTTCTATACTGTTTTGCACAGTGGCTGCACCAGTCTGCATTCCCATCAGCAGTACACTAGGGTTCCCATTTCTCCACATCCTCTTCAATACTTGTTTATTGATTTGTTTATGATGGCCATTCTGATTGGTGTGAAGTGTTTCATCGTGGTTTTAATTTGCATCTCTCCGATGGCTAGTGATGCTGAGCATCCTTTCATATGTCTCTGGGCCCTCTGTGTGTCCTCCTTGGAGAAGTGTCCGTTCAGGTCCTTTACCCCCTTTTTAACTGTGTTGTTTGTCTTCCTGGAGTGGAGTCATATACGTTCTTTATATATTTTGGATATCAAACCCTTGTCTGAGGTATCATTTGCAGATATATTTTCCATACATTTGGTTCCTTTTTCATTTGGCTGATGTTTTCTTTAGCTGTGCAGAAATTTTTTATTTTGATGAAGTCCCATTTGGTTATTCTTTCCTTTATGTCTCATGCTCTAAGGGACATATTAAAAATATTGCTGGTTGGAATATCTGAGATTTTCCTGCTTATGTTCTTCTCTAGGAGTTGATGGTGTTGTGACTTATATTTAAGTCTTTTATCCACCTTGAGTTTATTTTTGTGCATGGTGTAAGTTGGTTGAGTTTCATTTTTTGCACATAGCTGTCCAGATTTCCCAGCACCATCTGTTGAAGATGTTACTTTTATTCCATTTTATCTTTCTGCCGCCTTTGTCAAATACCAATTGACCATAGACACTTGGGTTTATTTCTGGGCTCTCTCTTCTGTTCCATTGATCTGTGTGTGTGTTCTTATGCTAGTAGCAGATTACTGTGTGTGTTCTTATGCTAGTATTTCGATTACTGTGGCCTTATAATATAGTTTGATATGAGGTATTGTGATCCCTCCTACTTTGTTCTTCTTTCTCAAAATTGTTGCAAGCTCTTCAGGGTCATTTATGGTTGTATATAAAGTTTTGAAATGTTTGTTCTGTATCTGTGAAATATCCCATCGATATATTAATAGGAATTGCAGTTAGTCTATAAATTGCTTTTGGTAGTATGGGAATTTTGATGATATTAATTTTACTAATCCATGAACACAGTATATGATTCCATTTATTTGTATTTTCATTAATTTCCTTCTTCAGTGCTGTGTAGCCTTCTGAGTATAGGTCTTTTACAACTCTTTGGTTAAGTGTATTCCTAGGTACTTTATTTTTCTTGTTGCTATAGCAAATGAGTTTTTTTTCCTGATTTCTGTTTCTGATACGTCATTTTTGGTGCACAAAAATGCCTTTGGCCTTGGCTGGTGTAGCTCAGTGGATTGAGCGTGGGCTGTGAACCAAAGCATCACAGTTCGATTCCCAGTCAGGACATATGCCTAGGTTGTGGGCCCAGTCCCCAGTGGGGGCCATGTGAAAGGCAACCACACATTGATGTTTCTCTCCCTCTCTTACTCTTTCCCTTCCCCTCTCTCTAAAAAAGAAAGAAAGAAAATATTTTTATAAATTCCTTTGACTCCTGAATATTGACTTTGTATCCTGCCATTTTGTCAAATTCACTTATTAGGTTGAATAGTTTTATGGTGGAATCTATAGGGTTTTCTATGTATACTATTATGTTATCTGCAAACAGTGATAGCTTTAATACCTCCTTTCTAATTTGAATGCCTTTTATTTTTTCTTTAAGATTTTATTTATTAATCTTTAGAGGGGAAGGGAAAGAGAGTGGGAGAGAAATATCAATGTATGGTTGCCTCTCATGTGTCACCTGCTGGGAACTGGCCCTCAACCCAGGCATGTGCCCTGACTGGGTATCAAACTGTGATCCTCTGGTTCACATGCCCACGCTCAATGCACTAAGCTACACCAGCCAGGGCCTTTTATTTTTTATTTTTTCTTGTCTGATAACTGTATTGGCTCAGACTTCCAATACTATGTTGAATGAAATTGTTGAAAGCAGACATCCTTGCCTTGTTCTTTCAAAGTCATTTTTGTGGATCTCTGGAAATGTATGATCATAAAGCAAATTCTAGTGTTAGCAGAGAACATGTTGCTTTAACTTCTTTTAATCATAGACCCATCTCCTGTACTATATTTATTATTGTTGGCAGTACTACTAAATAGGATGTTTCCTAGATTACAATATGTTTTTAATGACTTGTTTTAATTTTATTTATTATCAAACTGATTTAAATTGCTAACCAAAATTGCTTATATAATTTTAATGGTTATTAATTATACTTATTTTTATTTATTGAGTTTATTTTTCAGTTTTGGTTTTTAATATTCTTTTTTGGATATATTTTATTGATTATTCTACTTATTTATGCATTTATTCTTATTCTACTTATTCTTTTATTTGTTGTCCCATTTTTTTCTCTCCCCTTTATACCCTTCTGCCCTTCACCCCCTTCCCTCCAGCATCCCTACCCACTTGGTTCACATCCATGGGTTTTACATATAAGTTCTTTGGCTTCTCCATTTCTTATACTATTGTTAATCTACCCCTTCTATCTTGTGCCTACCAATTATGCTCCTTATTCTTCATACCTTTTCTCCACATTCCTCCTTTGTTTCCCTGCTGATAACCCTCCATGTGATCTCCATTTTTGTGATTCTGTTCCTGTTCTTGTTGTTTACTTAGTTTGCTTTGTTTTTGTTTTGTTTCAGGTTCAGTTGTTGATAATTGTGAGGTTGCTATCATTTTATGGTTCATAGTTTTGATCATATTCTTTCTCTAAGGTAAGTCCCTCTAACATTTTATATAATGAGGTCTTGGTGATGATGAACTCCCTTAACTTGACTTTATCTGGGAAGAACTTTATCTGTCCAATCATTCTAAATGTTAGCTTTGCTGGACAGAGTAATCTTTTTTTTTTTTTTTTTTAGAATCAATTTTATTCAGGGGATAGCTTCTCAAAGGAAATGTGGACAAATGATCAATGACAGCACAAGCTTAAGATACCAATCACTGCCTTGTGTTTGCAAAGGTCTGTTTAATCCCATTCTCAAGACTGCTGGGAGTAAATTTTAGTAAGTTTCTGATTACTAATAATAATCCTACAGAAAGGTTCTGTTGAGATTTTCCATTTGTGGTTAGTAATGGCGATAATCCAGAAGTCATATTTAAAGAATACAATTAGTACACTCAACAACTTTTTAAATATGTACTTTTATTCCTCTAATATTCATGATTGTAATTTATCAAATTGACCTGATGGTATAAATTGTACCCTATGATACTTTGTGGTGAAAGAAACTAGAAGCATCGATGGAAATAGGAGACCAAAAAAATCTGTAATCCTAAAACTCAGCATAGATCATTCAAAATTAGTAGTTGTAATGATTTTATTGCAGAATTTGTTGGTAAACTGCCATACATTGGTTAACTAAAGCATAAACAACCATGGTCTCCTAAGTTAGTAAACTAAAACATACAATAGCTATAATTATTAGAATACATAGTTCCTTCTGGGCACTGTGTTATCTTCCATACATAGATTATCTTCCATACTCAGATTCTCTTTTTTGCTATTTAAAATATATATTGTATTGATTATGCTATTATAGTTGTTCCATTTTCCTCCCTTCACTCCCCTCTTTCTTGCATACCCCCTCCCACCCACATTCCCTGCCTTTAGTTTATGTCTATGGATCATACATATAAGTTCTTTGGCTTCTACATTTCCTATACTACTCCTAACCTCTCCCTGTCTATTTTCTACCTACCATCTATGCTACTTATCCTCTGTACCTTTCCTCCCTCTCTCCCCACCCACTCCCCAATCCCCCACTAATAACCCTCCATGTGATCTGCATTTCTGTGGTTCTGTTCCTCTTCTAGTTGTTTGCTTTGTTTGCTTTTGTTTTTGTTTTAGGTGTGGTTGTTAATAATTGTGAATTTGCTGTCATTTTACTGTTTTTATCTTCTTTTTCTTAGATAAATTCCTTTAACATTTCATATAGTAAGGGCTTGGTGATGATGAACTTCTTTAACTTGACCTTATCTGAGAAGCACTTTATCGACCCTTCCATTCTAACTGAAAGCTTTACTGGATAGAGCAATCTTGGATGTAGGTCCTTGCATTTCATGACTTCAAATACTTCTTTCCAGCCCCTTCTTGCCTGTAAGGCCTCTTTTGAGAAGTCAGCTGACAGTCTGATGGGAACTCCTTTGTAGTTAACTGTCTCCTTTTCTCTTGCTGCTTCTAGGATTCTCTCCATTTTTTAAAAAAGATTTTATTTATTCATCTTTAGAGGGGAAGGAGAGAGGGAGAGAAACATCAATGTATGGTTGCCTTTCATGCATCCCCTGCTGGGAACTGGCTTGCAGGGAACCAGTCTGCAACCCAGGCATGTGCCCTGACTGGGAATTGAACTGTGATCCTCTGGTTTGTAGACCTGTGCTTAATCCACTGAGCTACACCAGCCAGGGCTCTCTGTCCTTCATTTAAATCTTGGGTAATGTAATTATGATGTGCCTTTGTGTGTTGCTCCTTGGGTCAAACTTCTGTAGGACTCTCTGAGCTTCCTGGATTTCCTGAAAGTCTATTTCCTTTGCCAGATTTGGGAAGTTCTCCTTTATTATTTGTTCAAAGAACTTTTCCATTTGTTGCTTTTCCTCTTCTCCTCCTGCCATCCCTATAATTTGAATGTTGGAATGTTTAAAGATGTCCTGGAGGTTCCTAAGCCTCTCCTGATTTTTTTTTAATTCTTGTTTCTTCATTCTCTTCTGGTAGGATGTTTCTTCCTTCCGGTCCACACCGATAATTTGAGTCCCAGTTTCCTTCCCACCACTATTGGTTCCCTAAACATTTTCCTTTATTTCACTTAGCATAGCCTTTATTTTTAAAATCTAATTTATGACCAAATTCTACCAATTCTGTGAGCATCCTGATTACCAGTGTTTTGAACTGTGCATCTCATAGGTTGGCTATCACTTCGTTGCTTAGTTGTATCTTTTCTGGAGCTTTGATCTGTTCTTTCCTTTGGGCTATTTTTTGTGTGTGTCTTGATGCACCTGTTACATAGTGAGGGGGGAGCCTTAGGTGTTCACCAGAGCAGAGCAACCCATGTAGCTGTGTTGTGATGCTGTATGTTGGGGAGGGGTTCAAGAGGAAACAATGGTGCTTGCTCTGCTCTCTGTCAGTTTTCAATCACCTCCCCCACTTCCCACAAGCAAATTTGGCCCTTCTGGGGCTGATTCCTGGGTCCGCGGGATTGTGTACATTCTAGGACCCTGTGGGTCTCTCCAACAAGCTCTCCTGTGAGACTGGGAGTTTCTCTTGCTGCTGCCTCAACCCCCACAGGTGTTTTTAGTCAGTGTTTTGAGGCTTTATACCCCCCACTGGTGCCCTGGGTTGTGTGGTCTGTCTCTCTCTCTAGGTGTTCCTCCTGGTTTATCTGCACACAAATGTGGTACTGCCCACTTTACCAGCTGCTGCCTTGCCAGCCAGCTGCAGTCTTGCAAGCCTTGCTCCACAATCTTCCACCTTACGCAGAGTCCTCCCGGCCTGGCTGCCCTTCTCTGCCCCTCCTACCTATCTGGATGAATGTGTCTTCTTTAACTCCTTGGTTGTTAGACTTCCATACAGCTTTATTTTCTGTCAGTTCTGGTTGTTTATTGTTTTTAAATTGTTGTTGTCCTTTTGGTTGTGCAAGGAGGTGCTGTGTGTGTACCTATGCCTCCATCTTGGCCGGAAGTCAGATAGAGTAATCTTGGATGTAGGTCCTTGCTTTTCATGACTTTGAATACTTATCTTTAGCTCCTCTTGAGTGTAAGATTTCTTTGGAAGATAGTCTACTGATAGTCTTAGGGAAACTTTTTTGTAGGTAACTATCTCCTTTTCTCTTTCTGCTTTTAAATTCTCTTTTTATATTCAGTCTTGGATAATTTAATTATATATCTTAGTGTATTTCTCCTTGAATCCAACTTCTTAGGACTCCCTAAATTTCCTAGACTTGAATTTCTATTTCCTTCATCAGATTGGGAAAATTTTCCTTTATTATTTTTTCGAATAAGCTTTCAGTTTCTTGCTCTTCCTCTTCTTAATCTGGCCCCCCTATAATTTGAATGTTAAAATGTCTAAAGTCATCTCAGAGGTTCCTAAGCTTCTCCTTATTTTTATTTTTTAATTTTTAAAAATATTTCTTCATTCTGTTCTGGATGAATGTTTATTTTGCCTTTTGTTTCAGATCATTGATTTGAGTCCCTATTTCCTTCCTTTCACTGTTGGTTTCTTGTATATTTTTCTTTATTTAACTTTGTATAGACTTTACTTCTGGCCCAAATGAAAGATCAGAGCAAAACTCCAGAAAAAGAACAAGTGATGAGGAGACAATCAACTGATCAGATGCAGAGTTCAAAACACTGGTAATCAGGATGCTCACAGAAATGACTGAGTATAGTGACTAAATAAATTGTATTTATTTTTAATGATATTTTGTCTGTTTATCTTAAGGATATCTAAAATTTCTTATTACTAATAATTTGACTAAATATTCTTAGGCTTTACATATAAACAACTATAGCATTTACCATGTGTTTCTTATGTTGTAATCTCTTGCATGAACTGATTTCATCCATTTATTTTTTATTTAAATATTATTTTATATTGTTTTTGGATTCATTTGCAGTTTTATTTGAAAGCAATTTATAAATTTGTTTTGTTTTCATAAGCACTATAAATATAGTGACACTAAACTTGGTTTTATAGTTGTATGTATTTAAGAAAAATTGCAGTGAAATCAGTTAACATTGGGAGAGTTTTGATAACTTTTTACCAAACAACAAAGTTGGAAGTTTTCGTAAAACATTCAAGTTGAAAATACAGACCTAAACCCCTCCAGTTTGCCTCTGTAAGACTTTGTGGTCTGGTCCCAGCTAACCAATCCAACTTCCTTCTCCTCAAATTGCTTCCAACAGAGAGAAGCATTCAGAAAATTATTATATAATATCTAAACTGACAAGCCACTTTTGCCTTTCATTGGGAAAGGGATCTCTATTATTTGTTAAGTGTGGAATTAGGCATTTGTTTATTCTATCTCACAAATATTAAGGCTAGAAAGAAAATTAAAAGATTGTAATTTTAAAGCCACTATTATACCTTTCGCTATTTCTACAGGGTGAAGTCCAGCCTATAGCCCATTTGTTTGAGCTCAGTTAAAATGGGTTTCTGTAATAGGCTTCTTTTTTAAATATATTTTATTGATTATGCCATTACAGTTGTTCTATTTCCCCCTTCATTCCCCTCCACTCTGCACACCCCTCCCCCACCATTCCTCTCCTTTAGTTTATGACCACGTGTCTCAAGTTCTTTAGATTCTGTATTTCCCCTACTATTCTTGCCCTCCCCCCTATCTATTTTCTATCTACCATCTATGCTACTTATTTTCTGTACCTTCTCCCCCCTTCTCCTTCTCCCACTCCCCTGTTGCTAACCCTCCATGTGATCTTCATTTCTACGGTTCTGCTCCTGATCTAGCTGTCCTCTTAGTTTGCTTTTGTTTTAGGTATGGTACTTAATAACTGTGAGTTTGCTGTCCTTTCACTGTTCATCTTTTTTAATCTTCTTTTTCTTAGATAAGTCCCTTTAACATTTCATATAATAAGGGCTTGGTGATGATGAACTCCTTGAATTTGTTCTTATCTGAGAAGCACTTTATCTGCCCTTCCATTCTAAATGAAAGTGTTGCTGGATAGATCAATCTTGGTTGTAGGTCTTTGGTTTTCATGAGTTGGAATACTTTCCAGCCCCTTCTTGCCTGTAAGGTCTCTTTTGAGAAATCTGCTGACAATCTGATGGGAACTCCTTTGTAGGTGACTGTCCCCTTATCTTTTGCTGCTTCTAGGATTCTCTCCTTCATTTTAATCTTGGCTAATGTTTCCCTAAGGGGGAGTTTACATAGCAATAACAATAAGAACAACGAGAATTAGACCCAGTGACAATCTGGAGGTTGAGGGTTTTATTTTATTATTTTTAGAACATAGAATTCTTTTATTTTTATTGTTGTTCAGTTACAGTTGGCCCAACTTTTTCCCCATTGCTCTCCCTGCCCCATTCCCCCACTCCCACAGTCAACCCCCCCAAATTATCTGTGCCCATGAGTTCCCTATTAGTGTTCCTTGGCTTGCTCCTGCCTTCCTTTCCCTTGTAATCCCCCTCCCTCTCTCCTCTGGTCACTGTCAGTTTGTTCTTTATTTCTATGTCTCTGGTTCTATTTTGGACACTGAGTTTTTAAACTGTTCAAGGAGTGTGGCAGACAAGGCCAGTGCAAGGCAATGAGTTGGAAGAGAGACCCATACAAGCCAAGGTCATCTAAATGTTGTAAGCACAGTGAGAGGAAAAACTGAACACTAGTGTGTAGGACAACAAGGAAGCTTGCTTCTGCCATTTCACTTTATTTTATTTTTTTCTGTGCTGGCTAGAACATTTAGTACACAATTACATAAAAGCAGTGATAATGGATATCTTTATTTGCTATATCTTATTTTAAAGGAAATCCTGCAAATATTTCAGTTGAGAATTGTGTTTTGGGGGGGTAGATATCTTTAATGGGTTACTTTGCTAAAAAATTTAGTGATAGTTGTTGAATAATATCAAATACATTTTCCTGCTTACTTTGAATTTGTCATATGGTGATTTTCATAGCTTTATTCTCCTTTAATCTATGTGGTGTATTCACATTATAACATTTTTACTATTAATCCAACCTTTAAGTCCTGTGATAAAACTTGCTCGTGATTGATAATAATTTTTAACTGTAGAATTTGATTTCTGAATACAGAAATGTAAGACTTTTGACTTATATTCACAGCAAGATTGGCCTGTACATTGTTTTTCTCATGCTATCATTGACTGGTTTGGAATTTAAGACTATACTGGTTTAATTGAAATGATTGTGAAGTATTCTACCTTGTTCTTACATGTAATTGAAGTTATCTGTTTGTTGAAATTGTGGAATTTGCCTGCAAAACCATCACAGTCAGAGGTTTTCTCACAAGGTCCTTAAATGACTACTTCTATTTCTTAACTACTTGTAAGAACATTGATTTAAATAAATAAATAAATAAATAAATAAATAATATATATATATAATTTATCTTTGGTAAATTTTATTTTTCCTTCCATTTTCCCATTTTATTGGTGTTAAGAATAGAATAAATTTATTAGTAATGTTCTCTACTGGTTTATACCACTTATGGTTCCATTTGCTGATATACAATTATTTCTGTCTTCTTTCTTTGTTAATCTTGTACTTATTTGCTTATACTGATTTGCTTATTTCACTCGATCTTATGCAGCAAAAATTTTATCTTTCTTGACCCTCCATGTGGTCTTTTTTTCTATTTTATTTTCTAATGCTACCCTTACTTTACCTAATTTTTCCTTAACTTTTTAAGTTTAATTTTCTGTGTTCTAGTTTTTCTCACTGCTGAGTAGGTCATTAGCTCACTTAATTTTCATCCTTATTTATTTTCTAATCAATGTATCTAATGCTATAAATTTCAATTTTATATAACTTTTGCTCAATTACCTTAGATATGATATATATAGCTACTATATAATAATTTATGCTAAGCATTAATGTTAAATGCAGTCCTATATATTTCTTAGGACATACTTATGATATTATCAGAAACAGATTTGCTCTTTAATTCACTTTCCAATTATTCACTGTTAGCATTAAAAACACAGTTTTTGTTTTTGACTTTATAAACTATTATCAAAATCTTTTAAATTCTTTTTATGATTTCTTATTTTTGCACATGGGTGATTTGAAAATATTAATTTATATTACCATGTGCGTGGAGATTTTTAGATTTAAACTTTCATGACTTCCACCTTAATTGTATTTTGCATTCATTATGTTTGTAGGCTTTTTCCATTAATGAGGACTGCTAAGTGTCCACTTTATATAAATATTCTGAACATATTTGAGAAGAATTTGTTGCTACCATCATCTGTTGTACACAGTATTATTTTTTTCATTTCAGTTTTCATTTGTTCATTGCTAATATAGACAGGTAGGGAAATAGGTATATAAATAAGACAGACATATGTTATTGCTTAAACATGGAATATGTTTGAATCACATACTTAATAAATTAGATTCAATAAGTATGCAAACTATATATGTAATATACATGTATATAATCATACATTTGTGTTTGCTCAATTTAGGTTATTAAATATATGGTTCAAATATTATCCTAAAACTGTGTTCATTATTTTATGTTTGACCTATCAATGATTGAAATAGTTCTCTTGAACCCTCAAACTATGATTTAAAACTTAGTGATTTATCTTTATAGTTAAATTAATTGATTTATATTTTTGATTCTATAAGGATAATATTCAAGTTTAAAAATTGTTTGTTTTCCTTGTAAATATTTTAATCACTATGTAGTGACTCTCCACTACAATATTTTTATTTTAAAGTCCATTTTGACTAATATTAATATGGCTCCCTCGGGTTTTTTTTAATCATGTATGTGTTATACAGTTTAAATATTTTTAACTCTTCAATGTATATATTCTAAATAGAATGCATCTTGATTTTAATATATTATAACATGGAAATCACTGTCATATAAATGGAAAGTTTAGTGCATGTGTGCTTATTGAAAATATTCATATGTTTGAACTTGTTTCTAATATTGCTCTTTCAATACTCTACATTTCTTTATAATGCAATTTCCATTTTTTGATATTTACTTGTGTTACTTTTTTCTTTCTTTCTTCTCTCTATTGATTTGGAAGTAACAAACTATTGTTTTTAGTTATATAATGGTTAGTCTTAAAATTTGGCCACATCTAATAAATAAGTGATCCCATTTCCAGGAATATAGTCTAAGAATCCCAAAACATTAAACAGAAAGAATATAAGCACCCCTATGTTCACAGCACCATTAATTATAACAGTCAAGGTCTGGAAATAGCCCAAGTGCTCATCAGTAGATAAGTGGATAAAAAAGCTGTATTACATTTACACAATAAAATTCTATACAACTGTAAAAAAAGAAAAAGAAAAAAGGTAAAAGAAAAGAAACTCTTACTCTTTTTAGTAGTATGGGTGGACATGGAGAATATTACGCTAAGCAAAATAACCTGGTCAGAGAAAGACAAATACCATATGATCTCACTCATATGTGGAACCTAATGAACAAAATAAACTGTTGAACAAAGTAAAACCAGAGGCATGGATGCATGGAACAGACTGATAGATCTCAGAATGAAAGAGTGTGGGTGAGAATGGAGTGGGTCTTGGTGGAAGTGGGAAAAATGGGAGACATATGCAGTAGTGTCAAAGATTTAAAAATCAATTTACCTTTATTTCTTAATAACACAATTATATTGTAACTCAGAGTACCCCCATTTCAAGTTGCATGTTGTTTCATACCAGTATTTGAGCTCTATTAAAATATGTAAATATGCTAATACCACATTAGATAATATTTTTATTATCATTATTAAAAATATTTTCCTAATTGTACATTTGCTTATCAACTTATTCTTTTCTTTCATCTAATACCATTCTTTTAAGATTATTTTTATTTTCTTTTATAAATTCTGTAGAAGTTTCTTTAAGGCAAATTTATTGATAGTAATCTCTCTTTTTATTTTATCTGTAAATCTTCATAACACTTCATATCCTAAGAGATACAATTCCTAGGTACACAGTTATCATTATTATTATTTGTGGTACTTGAAATAATTTTAATTCTCCCTTATTTTTATTGAGAAGTGTACTTTAATATCTTCTTCTATGTAATCTTTTTTATGCTAATCTGCTTGCTTTAAAATTATTTTCTGCTTTTAGTTTCTTCAATTTCACTACAAAGTCCGTTACATCAATTTTTTAAAAAATTGATCCAGCTTGAAATGAGTCACATTTCTGAAATATAGAATATACTGCTCCAGTACTTTGTAGCGATAATGGAGAACAACTCAGTTTTTATAGCAACATCTTCTTATATTAGTTATTCTATAACTATGTGTTTATTAGCTTTGGTCTATTATTGTATTCTGTTATGGAATGAGACTCTTATCTCTTTCTAGTAAAACACTCCAGTTTAAATCGACTAATCTGTTTCAGAGTATGAAAGATCATTTATATCTCATATGAAAGATCATTAAATATAGATTATTTTATTAATTGCTTTGTTCTCTAAGTCTAACACAATGATTGTTGCCTAGGACTCATCTAGTAAATTTTTATTGAATCTATATAATGTATAGAGTTGAAAAAGCAGGAGGAAGGAAGGAATGAATGAAGAGAAGGAAGAGAGGTAAAGAAGGTAGAAGGTAGGTTGTGGCATAGTACTCACATGAATAAAAGTCCTTAGTTCATGCAATATATAATTACATAGTGAAAATTTTAATATTGATTTCCAAGTTAATTGCTCAGATAGAAAATTTATAGCTATCAGAGAGCATAATAACCTTTCCACTACTCATTTATTAATTCTATCATATAATAATATATATTCCTCTACCTAATGGATTATATTGGTTGTACATAGGTTTAAATATTTAATAAATGAAAGTGTAAAGAAGGACTCAAAAATTTTCAATTAAAAAGTGCTATATCCTTTGGCTATTATACTAAATCCACATGGTATGATATGACTGTGTTAGGAAAAGTAGTAGATAGCCAGGGCTCTATTTTTTTGTTTATCTACTACCTATCAATAGTCATTATATTCTCCTTAATTGTTCATTAATATTCATAGTTCATAAATAATAATTGATGATTTGGCTGACACGCCAAGGCCCCTTGTTAGGATGTAGCCTCTTTAGAGTCACTTCTATTTTGTTTAATAATAAATACATTCTTGGTGTAACATTTGATCTTAAAGTTCTAGAGATATTCTGGAGACTCTTAAGTGGTTCACACATATCTGTGTTTTTACTAGACTTCCTGTGGCCTATTTTTTAGGAATTGACTCCTATAAATTATATACAAGTCTGTAGAATGATGTGAATCTTCAAAAAATATATTAAAAAATACACATACATACATTAATAACATACTTAGTCCATGTCTGTTAAACTCAAAACAGAATTCTAAAATTCTATCCCTGCCAAAAGTCAACTGAATGATTGAATGATTTGAGGGTGGTGATATGACATTATCCCAATGTTTACAAGATTATTCTACCACATATCAAGTCAGATTCTACAATTACATGTTGGAATATGTCCTGATGTACCATTAGTATCTCTGGGTTGACAATTCTGTACACATAGCTAGAATACACCTTACATAAAATAGAAAGAAATTTTTTCAGTGGATTAAGAAATTTCAGACTTTTAAGTACCCAGATAAAAAGAAGTAGATGAAAAGGAGAGAGAGAGAATAAATAAATAAACAAACAAATAAATACATAAATAATTTCTGTCGTTTCATTGTTTTGGTGCCTATGGTAACTTTGATTGTAAGCTCTTATTCGATGTTATATACTTATCGAGGACAGATACAATTCATAGTTCTATAGTAAGCAATAATGGCAATTCCAATTTTAACTCAGCTCAAGCATAATTTACTATCCTCTATTCCATTGAGTCAATTAAAAAACTAGTAAATTAACTTTTAAAACATTTTACACTTATATCTCCCCAAAATTTAACCATAAATTTGTGATTATTAGTTTTAAATATATTTTTCAAGATTATTTTAAAAGTAGAAATTCCTCTTAAAATTAATAATAATGATCATATGTAAACTATTTTTAGTATTTATTAATTTTATGTTTCTTATTTTAGTTCTGTGAGGTAGACTGACATCATCAAACTTTTCTTTTTGCTAAAGTTACTGATATTTATAAAAGTTCAATAATGTGTCCAATGTCATACATACCTCACAAAGACAGAACACTTTAATTCAGGCCTTATGATTCAGGCTCAAAATCCATAATACCATCTGCAACATGCTTATTATATTTCTCTAATAAACTTCATTAGCTTTGCATCATACTATTCATTATATTGTTTGACTGGGAGAATGCAATCAAAATGTGTATGGCCCATGTCTAGAAAAATTGTTATTTATTTTTTTCAAAAAACACATTTTTAATAATTTTTAAAACCCATGCATTTATAGATAGATCTTTGTTAATTATGCCTACTATGTTTATTATTACAATAGAGGATTTCATTTTTTATGATTCTATTATCTATTATAAGAGTTACAATGTTTATAAAAGGCATTTATAACATTTTAAAATATTCTTTATTTTTCTTTCTTCTTATAAGAAAAACCTGAGTGTTTTCTTCACTGGGTTGCCAAGACTGGAAAAAAATGTTTTCCATTCTGTCCCTTTTTTTTTTCCCAAGCATTTGGCATTAGAGGCTTTTCTGGAGTTTTGTTTCTATGGAAGCACTTTGGATCATAATTTATGAGGTAGGCTGAATCAGATAATAATGTATGCCATTTATACTTTATCATACTCACATAGCTTTATGGGTGTGTACCTTAGAGGCACAGAGGCAAATTTTTATTAACACATGTTTATACATAATTGACCAATTGGGAAGTGGTAAGAAGTAATGGCAGTGATTTACATAGACTAAGAAATGTCTTAGAGCACCTCACCCTGTCTGGAGCCCCCACTGTGACAGATGAGCCAGTGCCTGTGGGGGATGACAGCATGCTATTTATGGCATTTCCTTCTGAGACAATTAAGTAACATATGCCAAGACCATGGGGATTATCTTTGAGCTACACAGTATGTAACTCTATCTAAAGAGAAATATAATATTTTACAAATTTGACAAACCATAAGAAAGCTTAAATTGACTCACCCATTGTAATAAATGCAAAAACTTTTTTGTGCCTTAATAAGATTTATTTTCTGATAAGGGTATCTTATAAAAGATTAACATATTATATGCATGTATTATTCAGACAATATGGCATATTTATTTTGTTGGATTATGATGTTTAAAATGAACTCTTACACAGGCTACTTATTTTAACAGCTGCTTTCCCTTCATGTATTCAAAGCAAACCAAATGGAAAAGTTGGTTCACTATAGAAATAAAAGGTAATTTCTTATGGTAGAACTGTGCTATTACTCAGCATGCTTTAGTTTGGAAAAGACAGTGGGTTGACTGGGGCTAACAAGGGGTAAGAAAGGGAGGATTTAGATACCACTGTTGTAACTGTCTTTGGTGACATAGTTGAAGTTGAACAGTGCTGAGTTTATTGAGATCGTTGATATGACCCAAGCTGTGGCCTGCTAGGCACTTTAGATTTATTGTTCCCATTTTATTATTGAGGCCTAGAGAGATTTATCTAAAAATTTAAGTTTCAGGGGGAAGTTAATTATAAATTAGAGAAAATACATTAGAAAAGTGATAGGAATAGAAGGCCTATTAAGCACAAGAAAACTCACCTGGTCAGTGTGGCTCAGTTGGTTGGAGCATCATCCTAGAGACTAAAAGTTGTGGGTTGATTCCAGTCAGGGGACATACCCAGGCTGTGAGTTCAATACCCAGTTGGGGTGTGGTACATACAAGAAAGTAACCAATAGATGTTCCTCTTTCACATCAATCTCTCTCTCTCTTTCTCTTCCCTTCCTCTCTCTCTAAAAGTAATGAAAGACTGTCCTCAAGTGATGACACAAACAAACAAAAAGATAAGAAAAGTACCTTAAGAGAAAGAAAAGATGGATGCTAACAAAAAAGGATAGAACCTATTAAAATGGGAATAATTTGAAATGATAGTAAACATAACAATTTATGGAGCAACTAAAGGAGATAATGGCATAACCATGGAAGATAGCGGAGATCTCAGGTTGTTGAGACTTAGTAGAAGGCCAGTTCACAGTGTCTCTGAACTGGAGAGACCTGAAGAAGGCATGCTATTCGCAGTAGTTGTTTTGTTGATGAATAATGTAATATTTGGGATGAAATGATTTAAAAATCGCTACCAGGTTGTTTAAAGCAGGTCTTGAATCCAGTTTTGTGGTATCTTTTTAGTAGTTATTTGCCTTTCCCCACAATATCAGGCTTATTCTGATGGAAAGAACTTTGCCTAGGATCTGTCCTCACATGCTCAGTGTGGCTAATGCATCTGTGCTTTTATTTGTTGAACTTTCAAGAATTTTTTTTATGTTTATAACAGCTTTATTCATAATCAGCAAATCTGGAAATCCAAACGTTCTTTTTAAAAAAAAAGTTTTATTTAATTATTTTTCAAGTACAGTTTTCTGTCTTTTACTCCCATCCCAGCCCACCCCCCAGTGCTCCCCACCTCCCTCCCATTTCCACCCCCCTTAGCTGTTGTCCATGTGTCCTTTATACTAGTTCCTCTAAATCCCTCCCCTTTTTTTTCAAGAATTCCTTTAAAGCAGAAAGCAAAGGAGATCTCCTGATTGTAATCAATAAAGTGCTGGGAAAATGAACATGATGGTTAGGTTTATGCACAAAGCCAAAATTTAATTATTTTGATTAATTGACTATTTAATAACTGAATATTAAACTATTAGTTAAAATAAAACTCATAGCCTTCAACTCCTATACTGGAATTATTGTAATTCCATTTATTTCATAGCACTGTTAAAAATGTTACCTTTGTATAAGCCTTTTTTTATTGCTCTACATTAGCATATCTTCTTTCTTGGAAATTACTTACTCATTTTGTTTCTAACATGTATATGTTTGAGCCCAAAAAGTACACCTTAACTTATGTTTGCATATTTGCATCCCTCTTTCTAAATGGCATATCAGAAACTTTTCCAGCAGTCTTCCCGAAAGCCCTGTAAACTAGGAAGTGATACATAAACATTAAGAAATATCTCCAGCAAAGCCACAAAGATTGTTCAAGCATCAACCACCCTTCTAAAACTGTAAACAAATATTGGACAAATATGGAAAATCAGTAAAGATCCTGAGACATAAAATAAATGGAAAATTTGTTCTATTGAGAAAATTATTTATTTTTGATTTGTTATATGACCACAATTTAAGTTAAACATTAAACTTACACAATGGAATACTATACAGCAGAAAAAGTAGAAAACATGTCTTCTCCTACACTTGGAAGATTTATCAAAATCTAATAAAATAATAAAAAATGCCTGTATCTTAACTCAGCAATTCCATTTCTAGAAATGTGTCCTACAGAAATCCTGGTTGCATTGCACAAATATAAAAATATGTGAAGATGCACTAAGGTATTGTTGTTAATATCAAAAACTGGAAACAACCCAAATGTCCATAAATAAGGTAATAGTTTGTTGAATGTGGTATATTATCAAAATAACATGCAGCTTTTAAAAATAAGTTGAATATATACATATTTTTTTATTTTTATAAGATTATATTTACTTATTTTTAGGCAGAGGGGAAGAGATGGAGTAAGAGAGAGAAGCATCAGAGTGTGGTTGCCTCTCACATGCTCCATACTGGGGACCTGGCATGCATCCCAGGCCTGTGCCCTAATTGGGCATCGAAATGGCAACCTTTTGGTTCTCAGGCCAGTGCTCAATCCATTGAGCCATGGCAGCCAAGGCAGAAATTGAATATATTTTAACGTACTAATTTAGAAAAATATAGAAAAAATTGTTGTAAAATAAGAAAACCAACCAACACTATATATAATTATATCAAGTATATATGTATTTTTGTATATGCAAACAAAATATTCTGTAGACATATACAAAAAAGTAAAACATTTTTGCTGAGAAAAATATTAATTGATTACATTTATTTACTTACATTTCTGTATTTTGCAAACTTTTGCAAATATATGGTATTACCCTTATAATCAAAAATACAAAAAAAATATAGATTTTCCCTTTTGTATATGTAAAGTCACACATGCATGAAGTTTAAAAAGCTCATAGATAAAGTGGAAAACTTAGATTATAAGACAAAGGACAAAATGTAGTTCCAATTTTGTTTTAAAAAACAAGGCTTATTTTGAAAACAGATCAGCAAGGTATAATAAAAATTTAGCAACATGTATTATTGAAGGAAATTTGTGATTTTTATGCTTTTTGTATTTAAATTTTTTTAAATAATAAAACTGTGTTGTTTGGACCCTGGCTAGGTAGCTAAGTTGGTTAGAGTGTCTTCCTGATACACAGAGATTATGGGTTTGATCTCTGGGCAGGGCAGATGTAAGAAGCAAACAATGAATGCATAGTAAGTGGAATAACAAATCAATGTCTGTCTGTCTGTCTGTCTCTCCCTCTCCCTTCCAAATCAATAAATAAAAATTTTAAAAACAACTATGTTGTGTATAGAGTTGGGGAAACACATAATAATATATCAATTTACAAATGATTTAGCTATTAATATATATGTAGAGTACCAGCATCTACTTTCCATCCTCCCATGGATTTCTGTTTCCAAATTTCTTAAAATAATCTGCAATAACTTTTTAAACATTAATAGTCTTGGTAAATAAGGTACCAAGTGTTATTATGAGTTATTATATAAAGAAATGAAAAGGGTCATATAAAAAGCAGAGAGAAAAATCACAGTCCTCAATATAGTGTATGCAAGAAAGCTATCGAGAATGACGAACTATTGCCAGAAAGACCAAACATGTGAAATCAACAAATACACAGAAAAAATGGATGGATCTGAAGTAGAAAAATTGCTTTAAATTTTGTTTTCAAAAAATCAGTCCTGCCTCTCCAATCCTAATATCAATATCAGCAAAAGGAGTAGCAGGCCACAGAGACATTTAATCCTAAAACCTTTGTGAATAAAAACTATTTGCTGCCCAGGTGGTCACCTATGTGAGTGAGAGAATAGTTAGGTCACTAGAGATTCCATAATAGGTTTAAAGAAAAACGATTAAAGAAAAGAAGCTCTGTAAAGGACAGATACTTTACATTCACCAACATCAAAACAAGACATCATTTGAGAGTCTGAGGGTGTCTTAACTCTTGGTAAGCTCTATATCTAAACACCTTAAAGCAAAACCCGGAGGCCAAGCTGCCCACTCTGTCCTTATAGGGAGCTTGTACACATGCATCCCATTTATGGGTTATTGTATTTCACAAATATTTTATTAAACTGCCAAGGAAACCAAACCTGACCACCCATAATAACCAATTGATTCTGTCTTTCATGAATATGAATATTCATGAATCTCTTTCATGAATCTCTTTTTAAAAATATTTTATTTATTTATTTTTAGAGAGAACAGGGAAGGGAAGGAGAAAGAGTGGGAGAGAAACATCAATGTGTGGTTGCCTCTCATGTATCCTACTGGGGACCTGGCCTGCAACCCAGGCATGTGCCCTGACTGGGAATCGAACCAGCAACCCTTTGCTTCCCAGGCCTGTGCTCAACCCACTGAGCTACACCAGCCAGGGCTAGAAACAAATCTCTTAAAAGAAAAGGACTGAAGTAAGCATGTAGCATAGCATCAGGAAATATACACATCAGTTAAAAACAAATAATAAATAACAAAATATTTGAGAAAAAATTAAATTTTATTTAATTATTGTTCAAGTATAGTTTTCTATCTTATACTCCCATCCCAGCCCACCCCCCAGTGCTCCCCACCTCTCTCCCATTTCCCCCCCGCCTTAGTTTTTGTCCATGTGCCTTTTATACTTGTTCCTGTGAATCCTTCCCCTTTTCCCCTGAAATTCTCTCCCCTCTCCCCTCTGGTCGCTGTCAGTCTGTTCTGTTTTTCAGTGTCTTTGGTCATATTTTGCTTGCTTGTTTGTTTTGTTATTTAGGTTGCTGTTAAAGGTGAGATCATATGGTATTTGTCTTTCACCACCTGGCTTATTTCACTCAGCATAATGCTTTCCAGTTCCATTCATGCTGTTGCAAAGGGTAGGAGCTCCTTTCTTTCTATTGTATAGAATTCCATTGTGTAAATGTACCATAGTTTTTGGATCCATTCATTTACTGATGGGCATCTAGGTTGCTTCCAACTCTTGGATATTGTAAACCGTGCTGCGGTCAACACTGGTGTGTATAGGTTATTTTGGATTGGTGTTTCAGGGTTCTTAGGATACACTCCTAACAGTGGAATTGCTGGGTCAAAACGCATATTTTTTAGTTTTCTTAGAAAAATCCCATACTGTTTTCCACAGTGGTTGTACCAGTCTGCAATCCCACCAACAGTGAGCTAGGGTTCCCTTTTCCCCACAACCTCTCCAACATTTGTTATTTGTTGCTTTGTTTATGATAGCCATTCTGGCCAGTGTAAAGAGGTATCTCATTGTGGTTTTAATTTGCATCTCTCGGATAGCTAGAGATATTGAGCACCTTTTCATGTGTCTCTGGATCCTCTGTATGTCCTCCTTGGAGAAGTGTCTGTTCAAAATTTGAAAAACTCATAATTTAGAAAATATTTCCACATAATATCTATTTTAGTTTATTCACAATACACACAAATATTTACATAAAATAAATTCAATATAAATATCAGATGATGAATGCTAACATACATAATTTTATATTGCTGGTATGTTCAAGAAACTTGGAAATACACTCTCAGCAATTTTATAAAGACATGATTCTCATTTTTTTATGGGGAAATGGGGGAGTAAGAAGGCAAATATCAAAGATAATGGCAAAGTGAATAAGGATGAGGTCAGAAAATAAATGTTTACATATATACATATATCAATAATTTGCACACATGTAGATATAACTATATACTAGACTGTTCTCAGCACATTTTAAATACTGAATTATTTTATTCTTATGTCAATCCTAGAACTCATAACTTAAAAATATTTCCCATATAATACCTATTTTAATTTATTCACAATGTACATTAGTTAAAAACAAAATAATAAATGACATAAATATTTGAGACTTTTTTAAAAATAGGAGCAGTCTGCAATAAATAGGAAACACTCTGAAAGCTAAGAACTAGAAAATAAAAATTCCTACGTGCTTCACAACATTATTTACAATAGCCAAGACATAGAAACAACCTTCGTGTCCTCACATGGATGAGTGGGTAGAGGAGATGTGCCACATACATCCAGTGGAATACTGTTCATCAGTAAAATGGTAAAATATTGGCATTTATGAATAGTTGGATGTTGAGAGTGTTATACTAAGTGAAATAAAAATGGAAATTATAATAGCCATATGATTCTGTCATGATGGCATATAAAACAAAAGGCAACAAATTAACAAACAAAACAAACAAACAAACAAAACCCTCATAAATACAGACAACAGAACAGTGGTTACCAGAAGGGAAGGTGGTTGAAGGGAGGAAAAAGAGGGTCAAATGTATGGTAATGGAAAGAACCTAGACTGTGAGCTGTGAATATACAATTGAGCATACAGTAGTATTACAATGTTGTACACCTGAAATGTATGTGTTGTTAAAAACAATGTACTCCACTGAATTTAATACAAATAAATTTTAAATAAAATTTAAATTATAATAAAACGTCAATAATAAAACAGAGTTACTTAGCAAGATTCATTTTTTAAAGATTTTTCATTTATTTATCTTTAGAGAGGAAGGGAAGGAGAGAAGGAGAGAAACATCAATGTATGGTTGCCTCTCACGCATCCCGTCCTGGGAACTGGCCTGCAACCCAGGCACGTGCCCTGACTGGGAATCAAACCCTAATCCTCTGGTTTGCAGGCCCACACTCAATCCACTGAGCTATACTAGCCAGGTCGACAAGATAAATTTTTGTACTGAAAAGGTTATTTAATGCCAAGCAGGCTGACTATAGATATCTCATTTTTTTCAAGTTATTAAAAGCTTTCTAAGAGAGGGAAACACGTGAATAAGGGTTATAGTTCTTATAAAGTATAGGAGAAACAACAATATCTTGAAACAAGACCCTATAATACAATGATTAAAACTAAAACCCCAAGTTTAATTAAAGTAAATTAAAATAGAAGAGCAAAATAAAAGCATGTACTTGGAGAATTCCGTAAGAGTATCTTCTTCCAAATTATCTCTGAAATAAGTATTTAAAATGCACTGTAGCAAAGTTGAAAAAATACATACAGGTGAGAGGAATGTGTGAAGTTCAAGGAACAAAGCATAAAGCAATAAGAAAAGTACTAAATGATTTCAACATTTACAACAAAAAAACACTTTAAACAATTATCTCTGCCACAGACTAAGCAAATATATTGCCACAAATAAAACTTTAATAACCTCACTATACAAAGAGTTTATTAAAAACAACAAAGAACCCATTGGATGTATTTTAATTATTTAATGTACCAATTTACTTGATAAGAAACACACATGGCTGTAAAAAATAAACATGTTAAAACTCAGTGATAATTTGGATATACAAACAAAAAACAACATAATTTCATATTATTTATGACATTCCAGAACAAAATTATAAGTATGTGATAATATCCAATGTAGGGGAAAAGGCACTCAATATGAGAAGAGTGAAATTAGTTAAGGTTCTTCAAAATATATACCAATATTTAGAATACATATATTTTTCAACCTTGGAGCTATATTTCTAGGTATCCACCAATGTAAATATAAATGCTAGCACAATATTAATTTCTGCATTGATTTCAGTAAACAAGTATTGGATGTCGCTTAGCATCTTACAAGTTAAATTAATGATATTTTATTAATAGAATAAATCCACATAAATTAAAGTTACCTCTGTATGTACTTAAATAAAAACATCTTTAAAAAGAACTGAATAAGATCAATTCAAAACTGAATATCTACTTTCTGATGTCATGTAAAATAATAAACATAGCTATAGGTTTAAATGTTCTTAGATAATATCAACTAGGAATTCAGATTAGCTTCTTGCAACTGGAAATGTAAATGACATTCGCTTTAAAAAGATAGGGCCTTATTATTCTGTCACAGAGAAAGGAATGCAAAACAAAACCATTTGGCATTAGAACATTATCAGGAGAGTACAGCCTTTTTTAGTTTGTTTGATTGTTCATTTCCTTTCCTTTTTCTGGTTAGGTGTGGCCCTTACCATTCATTGTGTTCACAGGACTGGCTGGAGCCATTCCCAGCCCACAGCCTCAAGCACCTTGAACAGACTTCTGGAAAGAAAGGAAAGGGGTGAGGGGATTATGCCTCTGGGTCTGTTTCACCTGAAGAAGTTTCCCAAAGCCTAAGATAATGACTTCTGCTTATATTTCATTAACCAGAGAACATCACATCCATGTTCACAAAGAAGTTGGGGGGAAATTTTATTCTATATCTTGAGAGGTTGAATACCAGAGAAGCCTCAGTCTCGCTACACATAGCATATAAGAAAGTAAGTAAAAAATAAAGGACTGGGCAGTTATCACCAACAATAAACATCAGTTGCATCTGATAAAATATTGCGTTATGAGGGTTAGAGGTCAGGAGGAGGATGGAAAGTGTCAAGACATCAAGAAAAAATGCTTTTTGCCCTGGCTGGCATAGCTCAGTGGATTGAGCATAGGCCTGAGAATCAGAGGGTCGCCAGTTCGATTCCCAGTGTAGGACATATACCTAGGTTGCCGGCCAGCTCCCCAGTGCAGGGGCATGTGAGAGGCAACCACACATCTTTCTCCTTCTCTTCCCCTCTCTGTAAAAATCCATAAAATCTTTTTAAAAAGACTCAACTTAAAAAAATACTTTAAATTTTATTTTTTTATTTTTGTTGTTGAAAAACTTTGCAACAAAAATAGCTTTTGTATTGCTTACATAGCAGAAAAATAAATAAGTACTTATATGGTAGAATTTTTGAAGTTTTTAGAAATCCAGAGGTAATTAAAATTATAAAATTCCATTGCATTTACAAAATATATTATGTGTAATTTTATATTTTTTAAGATTTTATTTATTATATTTTTAGACAAAGTAGAGAGTGAGAGAGGGGGAGAGAAACATCAGTGTGTGGTTGCCTCTCATGCGCCCCCTACTGGGGACCTGGCCTGCAACCCAGGCATGAGCCCTGACTGGGAATCAATGCTGCGACACTTTGGTTAGCAGGCTGGCACTCAATCCGCTAAGCCACACCAGCCAAGGCCTAATTTTAACAGCATGTACACACAATCACACACATAATGTACCTATTGGATTCATATTAAAAATGGAAATGGCCTCAGCTTTTGAAAAAAATATGCTATATCAACATACTCCATGGCAGATAGTACCTATCACCAGGTAATATTTCTTAACCTAAATAAAAATAACTCTATTTTCAATGAATTTTAAAGATATAAAGATGCATTATTCAAGTTACTTTAAATAAAAAGTCATTACGATACAGCAGACCCAGCCAGAAGGCTGGGCAGAGGAGACACTGGGGGAGGGCGGGGCCCCCAGGCAGCAGGGAAAGGCCGTGTTCCCTGGAATGAGGGAAGGGTAGCATGAAATGCCTGAAGCTAGTGCAGCAGGTTCAGTTGCTCTAGCAACTGAGCTAGTGCAATACTTGACAGATTTCTCTACCCTCAGGTTGAGACGCGGTAGGAGGTGACCTTTGCCAAGAATCTGCAGGGGGATGGCAGGATGATTGACAGAGGGGAAAAACCCTCTGACTCCTTCCTCGAACTTGGTGGCAGGGTAGGGTCATCTAGCCAGGAAAAAGGATGGGATTGGCTGGGGAATCTGAACCCTTCTAAAGTGCATGGAAACTTGGGCCAGGAGATGTAAACAGAGGGAGGGCAGAGACTCGGCCCTTCTCTTCCTCTGGGATCCACAAGGACCTGCACGCCTGAGCACTGGCAGTACCTGGGCGAGTGCAGGTGCCAGTGGTTGCAGGGCCTGCCTGCACGACTGTCTTCAGTGGTTGGCAGTGGCCCCAGGCCCCCAGAGTTGGGAAGTTGGCGTGATGATAGTAGTGCCTGCCTCACTTTCACGGACTCAGGGAGGAACCATGAAACCAGAGAGGTATCTGTTTAGCATCGGATAAGGGCTGACCAGGACTTCTGGACACTGTTCTGGTTCTGGGAGCACCTGTGTGTTGACTATATCAAATTAATAAAGACCTTTTTTCTTCCCCACCAACCTTTGTTTTATGATCGTGTTCAGCAGTGGGCAGCTGAGCCCCACTTTTGTGCAATAATAATTATGTTATTCTAAGCAGTTTTGCTGTGGAGAGAAAGTTAGGTACTCCTTGGTTTGGTAATTCCATCTCTAATGCCTCAACTAATTAATTAAGTAAATACTTTTAGTTAATAATTTAATCATTTGTGACAATAAATATTTTTAAAAGTTGTATCTTATGTTTTCAAAATGAAGCCCACGTTTGTAAAAAGTGTGTGACTATTTAGTTTTATAACATCAGCTGCAATGTATATGTAAAAGAAAATTAACTTAGATTGTCATAAATGGTTACCTCACTATAAATTGTTAATTTTCTCCTTAATCCCAGCCCTGGGGTTTTCTTTTCTTTCCTTTTTTTTCCCCACCTTGGTCTGTAACCTCTGGGGTCAGTACACATGTATAAAGTGTGTGATGATTCAAGTATAGCAAAGTGTAACAAACTCACTGTACCTGTTTTTCTCCCCTCCTGCCCTAGTTCTCTTAAAATACTTTTTTCTAAATGTTTCTCTATCTCCTAACCTTGTCCTCTAGACTTCTCAAGAATTTGTTTAAAAAAAGAGATATAAAAGTGTGAAAATAGACTGGAAAGGTTTCCATTGATCATCCACCCACCCTCAGCATCACCCCAGGGCTTAAAAAGTAACAATGGAATGCAAGAGTTTAGCACAAGAATTGTCTTTCTGTTACTAACCTAAGAAGTGAGAACATTAAAAAAACAAAAACAGAAAAGAAAAGAAAAAAATGCCCTGACTTGTGTGGCTCAGTGGGGTGGGCATTTGTCCTGCAAGCCAAAATGTTGCCAGTTCAACTCCTTGTCAGGACACATGCCTGGGTTGCACACCAGGTCTCTGGTTGGGGGAGTGCAAGAAGCAGCCAGTCAATGATTTTCTCACAAGTTATTGTTTCTCTCCCTCTCCCCCTCCCTCCCTTCACCTCTCTCTAAAAATAAACAAATAAAATTAAAAGAAAAAGAAGTGAAGATAAACTTAAAGCCAAGAAAATTGGAAAAACCAGCTTATTAACCATGAGTAGAAGGATGGGTTCTCTAGAATACGCTTCATCAGGCCTAAGTATAAATAATAACTGTATGAGTTCTCAGAAGGGTAGAACAGACTAGGAAGTTAATATATTAGTGAATTTTAAATTTAATTATACATTTTTCAATTTTTTTAGGTAGGAGGAGTGTGTATATGTTTCTAGGTTTGTGAACTGTTTATACAGGAGACACATGGGAATCTAAGACATTTCTTTTAACTGTGGTTATATTTTTTAAATAGCCTTAGTAGTGCAATAAACATGGAAAATACTGCCTATTTTCATACCTTATCAAACTTTTTATTTGTATGGAGTTCTAAATTTAACAACAAATATTTTCTTGCAATAACTGCATTTTTAGTAAAAATAGAAATCATTTTTAAAAAGATGAAGAAAAAAAAAGCCTTGGCCCCTGATTCCTGACTGTAACTATTGTTTTTATTCTAGATTTTAATCATGGGATTGTCATTGTTCTCTGGGATAAAATGTTCCTACATGAGCATTTGAAGGTGAATTATTAGGGCAATGTTAAATGCTTTAAGAATTGAAAGCAACTTCTTTGTAACATGTTTGCCACTAGAACACAGGTGTCATGAAAACCAAACAAAATCAAACCCAAAATGGGAAAGACTCATATCAACACCATCGTCATTGAATGTGTAGATTCTGGCAAGTCTACCACTACTGGCCATCTCATCCACAAACGTGCTAGGATGGACAGAAGAACCGTCCAAAAAATTGAGATGGAAGCTGCTGAGATGGGGAAGGGCTCCTTCAAGCAATGCCAGGGTCTTAAACAATTTAAAACTGAAAGCTGAACCTGAGCATGGCACCACCATCGATATCTCCCTGTGAAAATTTGAAGCCAACAGGTATTATCATGAATGCCCTAGGACACAGAGACTTATCAAAAACATGACTCCAGACTCATCTCAGGCTGACTGTGCTGTCCTGATTGTTGCTGCTGGTGTTGGCTGAATTTGAAGCAGGCATCTCCAAGAATGGGCAGACCCGTAAGCCTGCCCTTCTGGCTATCACACTGGCTGTGAAACAACTGATGGTTGGTGTTAACAAAATAGATGCCACTGAGCCACCTTACAGCCAGAAGAGATATGAAGAAACTGTTAAAGAACTCAGCACTTACATTAAGAAAATTAGCTACAACACTGACACAGTAGCATTTGGGCCAATTTCTGGTTGGAATGGCAACAACATGCTGGAGCCACATGCTACTAATATGCCCTGGTTCAATGGATAGAACTTCACCTGTAAATATGGCAATGCCAGTGGAACCAATCTAGAGCTTCTTTAAGCTCTAGATTGCATCCTACCACCAACTTGTCCAACTGACAAGCCCCTGCGTCTACCCTTCCAGGTTGTCTACAAAATTGGTGGCATTGGTATTGTCCCTGTGGGCCAAGTAGAGACTGGTGTTTTCAAATCCAGCATGGTGGTCAACTTTGCTCCAATGAGTGTTGCAACTGAAGAAAAGTCTGTTGAAATGCACCATGAAGCATTGATTAAAGCTCTTTTGGGGGACAAAGCGAGCTTCAATGTCAAGGATGGGTCTGTCAAAGATGTTTGCCATGGTAAAGTGGCTGGTGACACAGCAAAAATGACCCACTAATGGAAGCAGCTGGCTTCACAGCTCAGGTGATTTTCCAGAATCATCCAGCCAAATCAGTGCTGGACATGCACCTGTGTGGGTTGTCACACAGCTCATGCTGCTTGCAGATTTGCTGAGCTGAAAGACAAGATTGATTGTCGTTCTAGGAAAAAGCTAAAAGATTGCCTAAAGTTTGTGAAATCTGGTAATGCTACAATCATCAGTATGTTTCCTGGCAAGCCTAAGTATATTGAGAGCTTCTCTGACTATTTTCCTCTGGGCAGCTTTGCTGTTCATGACATGAGACAGACAATTGTTTTGGGTGTCATCAAAGCAGTGGACAAGAAGGCAGCTAGAGCTGGCAAAGTCATCAAATATGCCCAGAAAGCTCAGAAGGCTAAATAAATATCATCCCCAATACCCACCACCCAGTCTTAATCAGTGGTGGAAGAACAGTCTCAGAACTGTTTATCTCAATAAGCCATTAAAGTATAATAGTGAAAGACTAGTTATGATTACAATGCATTTTAAAACTTTCAGTTTGAAAGGGGAATGTTTTTTGGACCATTTGGGTTTGTGTATGTGTGCGTGTGGCAGTTTTTAAGTTATTAGTTTTTATAATCAGTACTTTTTAATGGAAACAACTTGACCAAAAATCCGCCACAGAAGTTCAAGATTCATTAAACAAACTTTAATGAGAGAAACAAAGTTGAATGAGAAAAAAATTAAAAAAGCATAAAATCTGTGATAAAAAATAAGAATACATATTTTAACAAATTTTGGATGAATTATGTTTTTATCAGTGCCCGGTATTTTCAAGAGGAATTGGAGGAATTAAAAAAGGTATGATTTTATACTTTAATTATTATATCATTCAGTATTTTTAAAACATACTCAATAATTATTCAGAAAAACATTATCAAAAATAAATTCATGTTTTTCTTTTACGCTTGAATAGTGTCATCAATATCTATTGTAAATATTCAGTTAATGCTTTTAATCTTCTAGGTGAGAAAATGACATACTTTGCCAGTACTATATTTTAACATGATTTCAGGAACATCAATATCATTACAATTAATAATGACATCATGCTGTAGAAGGGAAGCACAGAAAAGGCTGAAATTAACATGCACGGCACACCGTCCTGATATCAATACTCATTTTACCGTTCAGATTTTTTTAAGCTAATAGCTGTCAAAAATACCCATTATAGGCTAGTCTATAATTTGTGGGAGTCAAGTAATACATTTTTTCTGAAGGTATAATGGATGCTCCACGGAGCAATTATTTTAGAAAGACAACTTCATCTCAGCTGTCTTGTGCCAGCAGAACTATTTAAGAGCCTAAGATGCATAATTCAACATGGAAGGGCTGTCAGAGTTGAGAATACCTTTAAATTATAAAAACTTAGCTCCACAAGTCAGTTATAATTATAATGGAAATGTAGTTTTCTGTCATTTTATATGGCAAACATCTCTCAAGAAGCAATTTCACATGTTAAAATATTTTGGCAAAGTGACTTTTGATTCCAAAGGGATACAGATTATCTGGTTTTTATACCTGAATATTTTTCTTACAAATTGAGTTTAACAGCCTGTACTGCTTAAGATGGCAAACATAAGAGTACAATTAAAATCCCATTGGAAAATCTCAGGGAGACCATAGGCTACAGTAACTCACCAAGACAGGTCTGGTTATGCACAAAAATATATTATTATAATAGCAAAATATGACAGGCAGTTCTTCATCTGATATCCAATTATTTTACATTGCAAATATCCGAATATAAATGAAGTTTCCATTTTAGATGGTCTCTTTTCCTAGCAAGTATTTTCATAATTAAAAATCGAAGTGAGGAAGTAATTGTTCAAGACCTTCCTGGATTCTGAGGTTCATTGCCTTCGACTACTTACCCGAAACTTTTTACTCTCCATGTGGGAAATTTGTCTTTCTCTTGTCCTACAAAGCTTTAACTAATATGGGAAATTAATAAAATAATCATTTAGTTCTTTTACAATATAAGTTATTAAATAAGAGTACAGTAACATCTATTACATATTTCAAGTCCTCCTGTAAATTCCAGTAGATGGAATGTTAACATGAGCCCAGATTCTGCAGTTGTATTCCATCAAGTTTCAGAAACTAGAGTTATATTGAACATTCAATTTTGCAAATTACCATTAAAAATACTTCTTGGGAACTCTGGCTAGGAAGCACAGTTGGTTAGAATGTCATGCTGATACTCAAGGGTTGCAGGTTCAATCTCTGGTCTGGGCACATAAATGGAGCAACAAATCGATGTTGCTCTCTCTCTTCCTTCCTCTCTCTCTACAAAAAAAAAGCAATATAAAATACTTTGTGAGGACAATGAGTGTATTTGTTAACTTTGTATTAACATTTTTCTCATATTGGGCATAATAGTAAACTATTATTCTTTATTCCTATTAGTTTGGATAAATTTTAAATGCTTGATTTATTACATATGTGTATGTATAATATTTTGTACTTTAAAATAAATGAATATAATTGTGTTGTTATTCAAAATATTTAATCGCCTGATAAAAAAATCAAGTCAGAAGTATTACCAATTAAAGTAGATTGAGGAAAATAGGTAACAACTTGAACTTGATTATATTTTTAATTCAGCAAATGTTTGTTGAGTGAATACTATGTCTAAAGTGTTTTTCTAGCTACTGAAAATATTGCAATAAAAAACAAAGACACAAATTCTTTTTTTTTCATTCATTTTTTAACACTCATCTAAAAGAAAAATAGAAAACCCAGTTGGTGCCCTGACTGGAGTGGCTCTGTTGGTTGAGCATCATCCTGCAAAGCACAAGTTCAATGTCAAGTCTGGGCACATGCCTGGGTTGCAGGCTAGGTACCCAGTTGTGGCCCTGTGAGAAGCAATCAATCAGTCAATGCTTCTCTCACAGGTCAGTGTTTTTCTCCATCTCTTTCTCCATTTCTTCTCTTCCCTCTAAAAATAAATAAATAATATTAAAAACAATAAAGTGTATAAGTCAATGGATTTAGAAAAAAGAAAATCCAGTTGGCTAAACAAAAGTCTTGGAGGTAATATATTTAATTTAGATTATTTTATTATAAGTCTTCGATAATTTCTAGAAATAAAGATATAATCCAATAAAACCAGAATCTTATTATGTTTTTCTATTTTAAAAGTTAAAAAATAATAATTACCCTAATATATGAAATAACTGAAACTAAAAACAAAAGCATTTGAAATAAAAGGAGTGAAAGAAATGAAGAAAGCTGTATTTTCTACTTATTTTATGCTCATTGCCTCAAATTTTATTACATCTTCTAACATACACAGTTACACTGAGGAGTGTAATTTTCATTCTTTATTTAAACCTGAGAATTACAGAATTAAGTGATGTTCTCAACAGCCTTTAAGGTCAAAAAATAATTAATCCAAGTATTTCTAATTTTTCAACTTCTACCAAATTACTTTTTTAGGAAATTTTTATAGACAAAAAACCATAAAATTATATTTAGAGATGCCTTTATTTCATGTCTTTGCTCTGAAAAGAATCTGTCATAACTATGAAAAACAAGTTCTCCAAATATTTTAGAAACATTTTAATATTATTTTTGCACACACTTGGACCATGTCCTTTTCTCTTTTGTGTTGAATTTTTTTCTTAAACTCCCATACAAGGACACACAAATATCTTTACAAAAATCATCAAGGATTTAAGTTAATTTGGGAATGGAATTTTTAACTTTTTCACTGAAGATAATATATACTTGTAATTAGTAACTGATTTTTAAAATTATTATACAAATAAAAGTATTAATCCTGCATCCTTTTTGTTCATTATTATCATATAGTCTTATAGATATTACAATGCCCTGATTTCTTTATCATCACTAGCATTAAATGTATTTTGCTGAAAAATTGAATGTAGTTACAGTATTACATTATTGTATCACAGAGGTAATCATTATCTAGAAAATAAGGAATAATGCATTACAGTAATGCACTACATGTATGATTACTTCTAGTATAATTCAGTATAGTGCTTAAATTAATTCCAAGCAACTTCCTAATTTTATTTCAGTAAAACCAAATCACAAGTCACAGGGAAGTAGAATATAAAACTTAACCAACATTTTACTTGATTCGTTTTATCTGAATCATGAACTGTTACATTGCATGAAGTTTCTGAAAACATTAACTGCTTTAGAATAAAATTTAATAATTTGTCTTTCGTGATCAGTGTGAATAAACAAATGGAATTCAGAACTGACATGGTAATATGCAAAGTTCTACTTGTGTGGTAGTGGAGTAGGAGAAAATTAGCGTAGAGAGAAAGAAAGGAGTGATAATGAAGAAAATAGAGAGCAATATAGAAGCAACTCCATAAAAAAGAAGTAGCAAGTTAAGGCAATTGAGAGGGGGCAGATACAAGGCAAAAACAGGAGACAATATATGTGAGTTCAGCAAAATGGAAAACTAAATAGGCAAAGCTTCCAGTTTAACAATTAGATTTACCTTTCTTCTATTCTTCTCTAATATAACAGTTCAAATGGAGACTTAAAATTAATGCTATAAATACACCCTGTTAATACAATGCTATGTTTTGCAGAATATTACATTAGGTCTTTCTAATGAGTCAACAAAATTTCTACATTGCCCTCTAATACTCTAAAATTAAGAAATTTAATAATAATTAATAATAAATATATGCATTTTAATAGAGGAAGAGTTAGCTGTACAACTTTTATGAAGCTAGGTTCTGTATTCTGCTCAAACTGGGAGGCAGGGTGTCCGTGGTACGGGATCCTGTCAACAGTATTCCTCCTTTAGAAGACACAGAGACATTTGGGAGTTGACTCTTATTTTCACCAACCGAAGGGACAATGGGTCAAGCTTTTTATCTAGACATAAGATCTTGCTTAACTTCCTCTCTCTTTCCGCATCTCTCACTCTGCCTTGCTGCCTCTTTCTCTTTTTTTGAACACTCTCTCTTTCTCTGCCTTAAAGATCACTAACATAAAATCCAAATATTAATTTAATGGGAGTAGGTGTTCCTATTTACTATTCTGTGCCTGAAGCTATTAAGTATAGAAGTGATTTTTTAATTTTATTTTACTTGTGCAGTGTGTTCTGATTTTATAACTGGATGGTTAAATTAACATTAAACACATTTCACCACAGTTTATTTTGTATTATGAATGCCATAAAATTTGGCATACATGGATGTCAAAATTTTAAATAGCAAATAATAGAAATAATAAAGATATATTATTGATCAGAGAGTGGTATTCAAATCACAGAAAATTTAAAGATTCTAAAATGATAGAAACTACATGAGCAGTACCTTATTTTGGATTATCCATCACCATCACGTATCATAAAGTGATACCCCCTGTGACCTTATCTTTGTACTCAACACACTTTTTTTGCATAAGAAATCTAGGCACTCTCAAAGTTTATTTCTTCACTAGAATGCTTTTGAATTTTTTGAAACTCAAGAATAATACTTAGAAGCACAAAGTATCTCCAAGTCACTTAATATCCCATTAACACCCCCAATGTAACATTCAGTTTTCTAATTGAGTTTTCCATGCATATATGACGTATGGGTATGGGTCTATCTATCTATCTATCTTATTTATTCCATAACAAGTTTTTTTTTTAATTTGAATTCTGCAGTACATAGAAAAATCATGAAAATAATTCTTGTTCAAAATTAGTATTTGGATAAATGGTAAGAGACAGAAATAGCATTTTATTGTTGAGTAGCAAGCATTTATAGGAATCAATTTCCAAACCAAATTCAAAGTACAGGCAACAATAATTAGGATGAAATGGGGGTGGGAAACACAGTGTAAATGGTATAGAAGAGAGAAGATGGCAACGAGATAAACACTGGGTATTTAGCTTATGATTTATTGTTGTTTGATTTAAAAATACTGTACTTGAACAATAATTAAATAGATTTTTTAAAAATACCATTTGTAAGTGAAGTGGTTGTGGCAAATGTTCTTTGTTGTATTTTACTTTCTGTATATCCCAGAATTTTCTCAGGCTAAGTATGATGTTTTGAATTTTCTCTCCTCACAGATTTATTTATTTATTTATCCTTATTCTTTCTTCCTTCTTCCTCTCTTTCTTTTGCTTTTCCCATATATATTTGCTTCATAGATCCACATAACTTTTTAATATAAAATGTAAAAAAACTACAAATATCTAACTCTTTTGATATAGCATGAGGACTGGTAAAACGATTGTGTGAACCATTTATATGAACTGAGCTAAGGAAGCAGACCCATCTAAAAAGAACTCTATGCCAGTCTATGGTTCTAAAATCGGTAGTTTTACCCTAAGTTGCATTTTATTAGACTGTGTTGGAGCCAGATTCCATCATAGCCAGGTCCACCCTTTCCCTTTCTTCCCATTTTCTGGGAGCTTTTATGATCTAAAAAATGTCTTGGTCCAATATTTGTGAATTCTATTAATGGAAGCATTCTTGCACTTACGTCAAGTTATACAGCACATAAATGGAGGATAAAAGGATTACCAGATTATAAATCAAAGGAGAGTTTCTGGCAATATAAATCTGAGCTATCAGACTCTTGTGTTAATGGAATTGCAGAATTCCATTGGCCAATAAGAATTTAAATTCTATGTTAGAACCTCACTAAGTTTTCATAGTACTTCCCTCAGTAAAACACTGAAAAATAAAGTGGTAGATTTTCAAGCAATTTTGTTTCAGGTCTTGGAAATGTTTTTTTTTAAATAGTGCCAAAAATATTATTGGCATTTGAAAATGTATTATAACACATATTATACAATTCTAAGGTTGTCTTGGAACTTATTTAGCATTTAATCACTTAAATAAAGTAGCCGAATGTGTTAGATGCAACTAGATAGTATGTTTAACATTGAGATTAATGATGTGATTTGACCAATGGATTGGAATCCAATAAGGCAGTATCGGATTCAGCCAAATGATAGAATTACATGTGTTTAAGGTAATCAATTAATTCAGTTAAATAACTATGATAAAATTGTGTTGTGATTATGCCTGTTTTATACACGTATAAGTGCAAGATTAACTAGTTGTTAAAATTACATTTTAAGCAATTGTGTTTAGTTAAGTAGTAATTACCTTTATCTTTAAATATATGTCTAATATTAATACACGTGGAAATATTAACTTGGTTCATTAAAAGTCATATGGTTATTTTTTATTTTTTTTAGGAAATTCCATACTGTTTTCCACAGTGACTGTATCAGTCTTCAGTCCCACCAACAGTGCACTAGGGTTCTCTTTTCTCCACAACCTCATGAGCACTTGTTTGATGATTTATTAATGATAGCCATTTTTGGCATTGTGGTTTTAATTGCATCTCTCTGACAACTAGTGATGTTGAATATTCTTGCATATATATCTATGCGTCCTCTGTATGTCTTCCATGGAGAAGTATCCATTTATGTCCTTTGCTTATTTTTAATTGGATTGTTTGTCTTTCTGGTGTTGAGTTGTATGAGTTCTTTATATATTTTGGAGATTAAACCCTGTCTGACATATCTTTTGACCCAGCAATTCCACTCCTAGGAATATACCCTAAGAATCCCAGAACACCAGTTCAAAAACGTTTATTAACCACTACGTTCATAGCTGCGCTAGTTAGAATAGCCAAAATTTGGCAAAAGCCTAACTGCCCAGCAGTAGATGAGTGAATTAAAAAACTGTGGTACAGGTGGGAGGAAAGAGTGGTGGAAGCTGCTGGGCCTGAGCTGGGCCCGATTGGCAGAGCTGCCATTTCTGACAGTAAGAAGCTCAACCTGGTCTCTATCATTGGTCACCTGCTGAAAGTGCAGGGCTCAGGCCTGGAAAGAATGTACAGCTGACAAAGAGAGCCGTGGTCTGTGCTTCATATCCTGGGAGATTTTCTGTAGCTGGCCCATTTTTCTGGAGCTGGAGGTACCCCTCAAGATCTGTTATTATATCCATGGCCAGTACTACAACATTCTGCAGCTGTCCAATACCTCAGGCTTCTCTCCAGAGACCAGCTACCTCTTCCTGGGGGACTGTGTACTGGAGTCACTAGAGACCATCTGCCTGCTGCTGGCCTATAAGATCAAGCACCTGGAGAACTTCTTCCCACTCCCTGGAAACCACGAGTGTGCCAACATCAACTGCATCTACAGCTTCTATGAAGACTACAAGAGACGCTACAATATTGTGCTGCAGAAAACCTTCACTTCAATCTGCTTCAGCTGCCTGCCCATCACTGCCTTCATGGATGGGGAAGATCTGCTGCCACTGAGGCCTGTCCCTTAACCTACAGTCCTTGGAACAGATTTGACTATCAGGTAGCCCACTGCTGTTCCTGACCAGGGACTGTTTCGTGACCCGCTGTGGTCTGAACCTGACAAGGACTTACAGGGTGAGGGTGAGAATGACTGGTATCTCCTTTACCTTAGGGGATGAGGAGGTGGCCAAGTTCCTGCACTAGTACAGCCTGGACCTCATCTGCGCAGCATACCAGGTGGCAGAAGATAGCCATCAGCTCTTTGTCAAACTGCAGCTGGTGACACTCTTCCCAGATCCTAACTATTGCGGCAAGTTTGGCAACACAGGTGCTGTGAGGAGTGTGGAGGAGACACTCATGTGCTCCTTCCAGATCCTCAAGCCTGCTGACAAGACAAGGGGAAATATGGGCTGTTTAGTAGCCTGAACCCTGGTGGCTAGTACATCACCTCACGCTATCACTCTACCAAAGCCAGGAAATAGCGTCTGTGTGCCAGCCCCCTGCCCCAGATGGTGAATTGCACAGAAACCATGCAGCCGTGGGGGTCATGATGGCCTTCTAGCCCTGTTGGTCACAGGGAACATGATGTATTCTACTTTTAAAAATAAATCAGTAGCAGCATCCAGTCTCCCAGGGCTCCCTCTGCCTATGCCTTAGTGGCAACAAGCAAGATCCTGGGGCTGAGGCTGCAACTCAGGGCAAGTCAGGGCCAGAATGTGGGTTTCCAGCCTTGGTTGTCCTCAAGGCTAGCAGCCACATCCTGAGCAACACATCTGGTCTCTTGAATAAAGGTCAAAGGTGGAAAAAATAAAAATAAAATAAAAAACTGTGGTACATTTATACAACGAAATACTACACAGCAGCAAAAGAAGGAATTTCTGCCTTTTGGGACAGCATAAATGGAATTGGAGACTATTATGCTAAATGGAGTCAATCAGTGAAAAACAAATATCATGTGAACTCACTTATAAGAGTAATCTAATGAACAAAATAAACTAATGAGAAAAAATGACCAGAGGTGTACAGATATGGAATAGATTGACAGCTGTGAAAGGTCAGTGGGGAAGTGGGGGCCAACTGAAAGAAGGTGAAGAGATTAGTCAAATCCCTTCCATGAAGGACCCATGGACACGGACAATGGTGTGGGGACTGACTATGGAAGTAGGGGGTGGGCTGGGTGGAAAGGAGTGAAGGGGGGAAATGGGACAATTGTAATAGCATAAACAAGAAAACAGTTAAAAAAGTCATAAGGAATGACTTTTTCGGTGATGAAAACATTCTTTTTGTATGGTAACTTTCTAATTTTTTCTTCAATATAGTCTGGTGTATTCAAATATACTGAATGTTAGTTCCTCCATAAGACTATAATTTTGAGCACCGAGAATGGACGCAGAAGTGTGCTAGGCATGGAGTGACGAAGAATAATAAGGTATCAGGTGTGCCTTCAATATACATTGAAAAATTACTCTTTCTATACAAACAGTGATGATCAGGAACAATGTCTCTTCTACTCAATATTTTTTATGCAGTTTCCTCTAGGATAAGTCATATGAGAGACCACTGTCAATCTGTCCAAGGTAACTCCATGATATCTTTATATTTTATTGTCTTAATATATGTCTGCCTTTATTTTTCTCTTGATCCTTGATGCTAGAGAGGATTGAGGGGTCGCATCTCCTATATATATATATATATATATATATATATATATATATATATATATACTGAAGTGTACCATAAAGCCTAGGCCTTTAGTGTTTGAGAACAAAGTCACAGGGGTCCACAATACATTTAAGGAAACAGATCTCACAAATAAAAACTTTGCTGACTCCTTGCCTCACGTATCCCTTAAATTGTTTTAAACCTGTTTAAAATTATACTTTAAATTTGGACAGAAAGCATTAATTACTTTGGGTCTCATGATGATGGTGGATATAAAATACTCAGAAAGAAGAGTCTACCCCTGACTGCATGTTCTGCATTATCCCAATTCCCAAAGAACCATTCCTTCCAAAATGAATGTTTCAGCAGTTTCTATAGTTTCAACATTCACAATGAATTTAGAATTATGGAGCATATTTTAACAGGATTTAAAGGGGACTTTTTTAAAGTATATATTATTGATTATGCTATTACAGTTGCCCCATTTTATTCATCTCCTTTATTCCTCTCCACCCTGTACTTTCTCACCCTCTAGCTTTCCTCCTTCCCCTTGGTTCATGTCCATGGGTTGTACATCTAAGTTCTTTGGCCTCTCCATTTCCTGTACTATTCTTAACCTCCCCCTGTCTATTTTGTATCTGTCAATTATACTTCCCACTCCCTGTATCTTTTTTCCCCATTCTCCATCTTCCGTTCCCCACTGACAGCCCTCCCTATGATCTACATTTCTGTGATTCTGTTCCTTTTCTAGTTGTTTGCTTAGGTTTTTTTTTTTTTTTTTGCTTTTAGGTTCAGTTGTTGACAGTTGTGAGTTTGTTGTCATTTTACTGTTCATAGTGTTTTATCTTATTTTCCTTAGATAAGCCCCTTTAACATGTCATACAATAATGGTTTGATGGTGATGTAAAGGAGACTTTTGATATGGACCTTCAAGACCAGACATTGAAGATGGCAAAAGGCATGATAAGTTAAAGAAAGCAAAATACACAATGGCAGGAGGTAGGTACCAAATTATGGAAAATTTTCATATTTGAAGGAGCCATCATGTGGAATACAAAGAGACATGTTGCAATTTAAGAGCTGTTTCTTAAAAACTATATAAAATGAGGAACTGAGGAATTCAACTCAGAACGAGCAATTGGACAGTTATTTCAAAAAATATGTAAAAAGTTTTAGAGCCTGACAGTAGAAATGAGAGTAAAAGGGGGTTAGATTTCAGAATGTATTCAAAAGAGAAATGAAAAGTGATGTTTCATTGTTTCTCTATATTGTTATTTGTTTGTTGATGCAGAAGTGCACCTGGCATAGAATTTGACTGAGGTCAATATATTGATGGTGCTGCTTATTAAATGTGTAGCTTTGGACAAGCTATTTAATCTTTCTGAACATTCAGTTTCATTATGAAAAATGTGAAGTCAATAATAAATACCTAATTCATAAACTTTTGAAACTTCCAAACACTCCACAAAGAGTAGCTTTTAGATATTAGTTTTTATTTTACTCTTATAAACAGGAAAAGTGGTAGTAAGAATAATCATTTTTGTTTTTAAACTTACAAGGGACATTTTAATGTTATCATCTTTTCAGATATATCAACTTTCATTGAATGGAAAACATATATCTATAATCTGCAAAGCTAGTGAATGTCTTACAGTGGAGCATAATTGGAGTAGTGGGATTCACAGAGACTGCTGTAAACAGGGATTTCCTGAAGTTTGGGTGAAGAATCAGCTGTATTTCTTTTTATGGTGTTAAGTTGTATGAGTTATTTACACATGTTGAATAATAACCCCTTATTGGGTAAATCATTGGAGAAAATCTTCTCCCATTCAGTAGGTTGTCTTTTCATGTTGTTGATGATTTCTTTTGCTGTGCAAAATATTTTTAGTTTGCTGTAGTCCTATTTGTTTATTTCTTTCTTTTGTTGCCCTTCCCAAGGAAACTCATACAACATGATATTTCTAAGAGCAATGTCAAAGTCTTAAAAATGGGCAGAGAACCTCAATAAGTATTTCTTTAAAGATGGTACACAGATGGCCAATAGACGTGTAAAAAGTTGCTCAACATCACCTATGTGTGCTGGAGTCAAACACTTGCTCTTTAAATAAATATCGGGACACAAAGTGGTTTGAGATATAAAATTGGGGTATGATAAGCCTTTGGCAAATGATATTAAGATATGATAGGTTTTTTAAATGAAATTTTTGAGATATAATTTGTGCATTATAAATTTTACTAGTATAAAGGGACACATGGACAACAACTAAGGGGAGTGGAAATGGGAGGGAAGTGGGGAGCACAGGGGGGTGGGCTGGGATGGAAGTGAAAGACAGAATACTGTAGTTGAAAAATAATTAAATTAAAAAATGTTTAAATAGCCAAATGAAAAAAATAAAATAAAAATTAAAAATAAATAAATAAATTTTACTATTGAAAGTATGCAATTGAATGTTTCTCCACATTTAGAGTTATTCAAATAGCAACATAATCTAATTTAGAACAACTTATCACCTCAAAAACAACTGTACCCACTCCAGACCTAAGCAACCACTAATCTGCTAGCTATCTCATAGACTTATCACTTTGTATTTATATAGATTTACACATTTCATATAAATAGTATACTACAGTATAATATATGATTTCTTGACTGGCTTAGCACAATGTTTTGAGGTTTATTCAGGTGGAAAATTTACGAGTGCTTCATTTGTTTACACATCTGAACAATATTCTATTATATGAATATACCACATTAAGTGTGTCCATCCCTTAGCCAGTGAACATTTGGGCTCTGCACACATTTTGGCTATAGTGAATAATAGTGCTAGAAACATTTATGTATAATTTTTCTTATGAATATATATTTTTTCATTTCTCTGGGGACCCAGGAGGAGAAGTGCTGGATTATGTAATAACTCCATGTCCAACGTTTTGAGGAACTGCCAAATTATTCTCCAAATTGGTTGTACTGCTTTACATTCTCATCAGCAGTATAGAAGAATTTTAGTATTTTTAATTATTTGCCAACACTTGTTATTATCTGCCTTTTTGATCCTAAGCATCCTAGTGGGTGTAAAGTGATATGTTATTGTGGTTTTAATGTGTATTTTCCAAAAGACTGCTGATACTGACATTTTCTCATGATTATTGGGTGTTTTTATAACTTCTTCGGAGAAATGTCTACTAAAATGCTTTACCCACTTTTGAATTGGGTTATTATTTTTTATAATTAAGTTGTAAGTGTTCTGGATACAAGTCTCTAATCAAATATATAATTTGTAACTATGTTCTCCCTATGGACTGTCTTTTTACTTCCTTGATGGTATACTTTGAAGCACAAAGGATTTTTAAATTAATATAGTACAACTTGTTAATTTTCTCTTTAATTACTTGTGCTTTTGATACCACATCTAAGAAATCATTGTCTATTGTAAGGAAGGTCACAAAGATTTACTCCTGCTTTTCTCTAAGACTTTTATGGTCCGAGCTCTTACATTTAGATCTATGTTCCATTTTGAATTAATTTTTGTGAATGGTACAAAATAAAAAGAAAGCTTATTTTATCATGTTTGGATTTACAACATGCAAAAATGCCAGTGATTTTACGATAAAATGTAATTTTATTACTTTACTCAGAAACAAGTTTTGACACAACTTAGTACCTTAGAGATTCTGTTCTTAAATTTCCAACTTGTGTATAGGGACATGGGAATGTGAAATGACTCAGAAGAAGATAAGATTACCCCAGATTATTTGATTTGGCGGATGTGTCACAGGACATAGAAATTTAAAAGTTCATGAAAGCTCTCCCTATACAAATGGTATGGCACTCCCAAAATCCACTTTGAGAAACACCAATTAAAGTAAATTAATTCCAGCAAAAGGTGAGAATTTTAAGATACTTTATGTAATATTTTTTTGAAAAACATGGTAAATCCAAGGGGACTGTACACATCCCTGTCCTGAAAACTGAGAATGACCTTATCATAGCCATATGTGTTTATTACATTACCGGAAGTACACAAAGTGTACTCCTGTCCCTCTGAGTCTTGCTCTCAGTGGCTTTCTGGTGGGAATGTGTCCACAGTCATTTCCTCCACCATAACTGTCCACAGAAGACTCTGGCTCAAGGTGACAGCAAAAACAATTTTAGGTAGAAATAGTCCCAGAGAGCTTCAGAACATGAACATATTTTCATGAAAATTTTCTTTCAGTCATTCCAACTCTGTCATGTTTTAAGGTTTTTTTTTGGGGGGGTGTCATTTTCTACTGTTGTGAACTGCTCTGCCTGGTTCTAGGAATTATAACTCTACCCCCTGTGGCTAAGGACCTCTGGAATGAGAGCCACAGGAGACAAAGCTTGTCTCTGGTAGCAAATGCCGCCTCAGTTTCCTCCCTGCCTCCAAAGCATGGTCAGATGTCCTTGAGGGTAAGACCCCTCAGAAGAGGGGCAACCTAGGCCAGACATGATCACTTGGGGGGGCCTTCATGGAAGGACTCAGGGGGCTGCAACAAAGAGCAATGGACTCTTGCCCCCCCGCTGCGGACTATGACATAGCCCGAGTCCCCATGTTCTCTGGGAGAAGCACTTCCTGGCTCTAATCCTCTTAGGCCTGAATACCTGATGGGGAAGGGTACAGCTCCTTGCCTTCCTAGAGTGTGTCCTGGGGGGAAAATCTAGCATCACAAAGACTTCCTGATAAACCTGTGAAATCTGCTCTGCTAAGAGTGTTTTCATTAAAATGTTAAGGGTTCTAGCAGGAAACCCTAAAACTCTGTTCCTGGCAGACTCTGACTCAGACTATCTACTGTTTGATCCTTGCCACCCTGTATTCCTGTGTGTTACAACCCAATAAAAGCCCTTTGAGGAAGGAGCTCAATGCCTTTTTTCCCCTGAGAAACTGGCCGCTGCTCAAGGCCTTTTTCCTCTGGGAAACCAGCTACTTCTCCTCCTAAAGCAGATCATATCATGTCTCTGTCATGTTTACTCTCATTCGTGGCACACAGTGGGGGGGACTTGCAAGGAAAGTTGCCCCCACATCTGCTACCCACTGACATCTTTTTTAATGACAGGTCTTATTCAGGACAACATCCTGGGAAGAGTTGTCTTGATGATGGTCATTAAACCAAAATCTATTTGCTGCAGATATCATGCAAAGGAAGCTTACCATTTCTAATTGCTTTGAGAAATGGGTATGAAATGGAAAGGAATCCCCAGAAAACCCCCTCTCAAGCCAGACTGGGAACATCACAAATAGAAGACTGAGGGAGAAACTTTCATTTACTCAAGAATGTACAACATATGTAAGGATAGAAGCTGGGCTAAGGATTGAGCAAGTGTGATGATGTAGTGCATTTTGCTAATCGTAGGACAATATAGCTGTCAAAACCTTCTTTCACGGTGAAGAGTTTCATGCAGAAATTGAGTATAATTTTGTTTCTGAAATCCCTCCATTATTTTTTTAACAAATGTGAAAAGAGATGAAGCTGAAAATGTTTTGCCTGTTTAACAACAGCTATTTTAAATATATATAATTATTTGAAATGTGAAAAAAGGCAGAGTGCAGAACATTGTCACCAAACTAAGCCATACTTCTTGCAGCTCACAAGGGAGGCCATATCATGTCAAATGTTAGAGCCCTGAAAATAAAGGGGAAAGGGAAACCAGTGTCTGTGGATAGTTCTCAGGATCCTAAATTTAAGGAAGAATTTTCGAAAATCCACCTGTAGGAGTTGGAGTAAAATTCGTGACAGCTTAGATGATACTTGGAAAAGAAAATAAATAAAAAAATTTCCCTGGGAAACAGAGCAAAAACAAATATAAAATAGTGACTTGAGGGTTATATGAACTATTGCCTCCCGATTTTCTTCACAATAATACTTTTTTAGCTGATTATTGTAAGAAATAAACACCAGTGAGACAATATGGCAGAAGTTGATTTTATGAGGTTGGTAAAAATGTGAGGAATTTTTGTCTCTGAAAGGTTAGCTGAGAGTTTACAAATATAGTTTCCTGATGGATTAAAAACAAATGAGCTTCAGAGAAAGATATGTCAAGGTATGTTTTATACTATCTTGATCTATGAACAATCAGGTACTTTAATGGTTAGCTAGCCATGCACTATTTATTGGGGTAGAAGAGGAAAACCGAGTCTTTAATTCTGCTTTATTTAAAAAATGGAAAAGTCCTTTGAGTGCTGTAATATGTACAAAATATTTCCAACAAAGGGATTTTGGTAGGAGCTTATAAATGTCTGCCATACATCAGAATACCCTATTTGAAATCATGAGAATGCCTTGAGAAGACATGACCCTAAGCAATTCGGGAATTGGGGAGAAGGTGGTATGGAAGATATTAAATCATGCTTCCTTCTGTCATTGCCAATTACATATTCAATTTTCAAGTCAATGTTAATACATCATCAGAGCAATGCATTATAATGCTGGGATGACTGGTACAGCCATAGTAACATCACTCCGATGTCATCTTAGAGTCTGGCAAAGAGCCACAATGAGTGTGAAAGTTTAGCCATCCTCAGAAACATTTCTTGAAGCTTTTCTTTTTTGAAATAAATGATTAATATTAAGCCAAACTAAAGAAACAACTCATTTGAAGAAGTGGAGGTCATTTTCCAACTGTTACTTCATAGTGTACACTGGCATCATGCCAGGAAGACAGAAGGAAAAGCCCTGTATAAAATGCTGTAGTAAATTATTAATTTTTCATTGCCAGGCTAAAGATTTAGAAGGAGGATGGCATTTTCTAACTAGGCCATGGGCTTATTGAGGTTAAAACTTTTTCTGTGCCCAACCTTGCAATGTGGATGAGCTTTTGCTCTAGCTTATCGTAACTGCAGTGCACAATCAATATTTAAATCTTGAAAGATCAGCAATAATGGATGCAAACTGAACAGATCAATATTTAGCCTTTTGTGGACTATAACTTTTATCTTAGCTCCAATTACTCCGTGGCACAGGGGTTGATTTTAATGTCTTGGGTGATTGGAATCTCACTAATTTTAATTTACAAATTTAAAGAATACACTGTGAGGCACAGGCAGAGAGAAGCATTGCTAAAATTACTCTAAGAATATGCTTAGAAAGGAATGACATCTTTCAAGATCATTTAGTAATAAAAAAGTTTAATTGTGACATATACTTTTTAATTCACAGGGGACTGGATAATTTTAAAATGTATGTAAAGATATTCCTTATAATATCCTTTGGCAAAATTGCATGACCACTTGAGAGATATTTGGCCAGTTTATCTTCTTAGGATAAAAGCTAATTACAAATCTGATAAGATATTAGCATTAAAATTTTGTTTAATTTATTCAGGTATCACAGTATAAATAATCAATTTTGATCATTTGTCTCTGAAGTCCCATAAAGAGTTTTAAGGAAATTAATATTCTAGAAAGAAACACATTTTCTTTAGAAATAGCAATTTCAATTTCTCACTCTGGAGACAATAAATATGAGCTCTGTTCCCAAAAGCCCAACCCTCTCCAATGATAACTGAAAATAAACAAAGAAAGAAGACTTTATACCTTTAGCAACTAAGTAAATTAGAATCTTTACTGTGAAAAAGTACATAGCTGTAATTCTTTGGTCAGACTTGTATTTTTAAGTATGTGTGTACTGCCTCAGAATCAAAAGGGAGGAAGTAAGTCTTCCAGTTGAAGCAACACTGCACACTGCAGTGGATTCTTACTTGAAACTTGCCAAATATAAAAAGCAACTGAGGAATCAGGAAAGTAAATAAGAACAGAAAAATTGACAAGGGCATTACAACTTGAAAAACAACCAGCATGGTGGTGTTGTGTCTGACATTTTTGTTTCTTTACTATCTCCATGTTGTGAGACAAATTAAACTGTTGATGGACACTGTCACCAAAAATCTCTGTTAATCCCTCTTTCTGGACAGGCCAGGAGAAAAGCAACCTATGTGCTCGAGAGAGAAGGGATAATTCCTCATTTTATTTCTTATAAAATCCTTGTCCCTGCTCCAGAACCAGCCCCACTGCAGAACCACAATATGGCAGTGCAGACCAGGCCCAAGGAAAACACCCCTCACCCTGTATAGGGAAGAGGGGTCCTGTTATGCAAAGTATGTAGGATAAATCCCAATATTTTCTCCAGCTCTTCTTTCCACACTTTGCTGCAAGGACAAGTCCAGATTTATGGAAGTACTCAATAGCTTGAGAGGCTTACACACTCAGAAAATGGCGTCTTTGTCTGGAGAATCCAAAACAAGAACAGAGTGTGGGAGAAATCCTGCAGAGGAGTGATCTGGAAAACCTCTTTTGGTGTATGAACCAAAACACGTCCTGAGCTTTCTCCAGGTGCTCATGTGCAGAACAGACCCACAAAGCACAGCCAGGGGTTTGAAAAGTGAATGAGCCTATAAAGGTCCTACTCCCCAGCTCATCCTCTGAGTTGCTTAGTGGAGAGTTGGACTCAAAGATACAGGAAACACTTTGAAAATTGAACTTTCATTAGCTTTACCACCTGTCAAAGGCATTCTGACTTGCACTCTACACATGAGTTGATTGCCTGCTAAAAGAAACAAACATCAGCCTTGTCCACTAGATTTTAAGAAAAGCCAATTTCTCAAACACAGTTTTCAAATGTCCAGGATACAATCCAAATTACCTACAATATATGGACCTAGAACAGTCTGACCAAGGATCAGGAAAATTTGATTAATTACCAAGAAAAATGAAAACCAACACATGATACAGATATTAGAATTACCACAAAAAAACTTTAAATAAGTTATTACAATCATGCCTTATGAAATAAACAGAAACACCCTCTTGAATTGAACAGGAAGTTAGACTTTCTAAACAGAGGAATAGAAACCATAAAACAGAAGCAAATAGAAATTTTAGAATAGAAGAAAAATATCTAAAATAATAATCAAACAATGCAGTACTAGCATAAGGGCAGACATATAGATCAATAAAATAGAATTGAGAGCCAGAAATGAGCCTTGGTATTTATGGTTGATTTTGACAAGCATGCCAAGACACTTTACTGAGAAAGAAAAGTCTTGTCAAAAATTGTGTTGGGGAAACTGTACATCCACATGCAGAATATGACATTGAACTCCTTGTACCATACACAAAGATTAACTCAAAATAGAACATAGATTTAAATCCAAGACCTAAAAGTATAGTACATTTATATAAATACAAATGTAGTAAACCTTCGTGTCTTTGGGTTAAGCACAATCACCTTGCGGGTTAAGCTTTCAGTGTGTGAATTTGGGAGAACACAATCTAAAACCACTCTTCAGCTTTATTCCTTTCCATACATTGTCTTTTCTCATAAGTTCAGAGAAAAGGTGCCTGTAAAAAGGATGCTAAAATAATTACTGCTTCACAGATGGAACTACAAAATGAAGATCAAAGTTTTTAGCCAAAAGTTTACCTAAACTTTACCCAAAGTTTGGGTAAGTCATTTAAAAAGCCATGAAAAAAACTGCAAGTGACCTGCCTGTAGTTAAGTGCTTGTCTTTCTAACAAGCTGACACAAATGTTCGATGAAGAATAAACATCCCTTGATGTGGTGCTAAAGGGACAGGTAAAATCTTTCCCTCTTTGATCTTACCTCATTATATGAATTTTGCAAAAATGTACAAAATCTAAATCACATGTTCAGATATACCTGACATTATTTGTGAATCATTTTAAGGTGACCTCCCTAAGCCCTCCAGAAAATATTATATTTCCTAATCTGACATATCTCATAATATACACAGTCAGTTAAAATTTCTCCAAATCTTTAGGGCACACATGTTAGCTTTCTATTCCAGGTGTTTTGACAAGCACATATCACTACAGGTGTATTGATTACATAGCTACCCTTAATTAAGTAAAAAACACGAATCCCTATAACAAACTATATTCTCACATTGGCTAACCAGTAGTGAGATTAGAAATAAAGTTTCTGACAACCAAAGATAACGTATTCAATCATTCAAAATAAAATATATCTGCTTTCATCTTCTGTTAAGTTAAATTGAGTATGATTTATTTTAATTGTTCATTTATCTGAATCCCTTCATTCCAATATAATTTGGCCTTCAAACTCATGAGGCATTTGTTATATTTTAATTTCACAGAAGAGTTCAGAATGTATTACAATTTTAACCAAAGTTGGGAAGAAAATAAATTACAAAGAAAACTTCAGAATTGACTTTTACAAGAGAAGTTCTGATCTGTGTTATTCACTATCCCAAATTTTTAGTATAATCCAATCTTGTTAAAAAGCTATATCAATTTCACATTTTTAGGAATGAGCTATACTAAAATCAAACAAATGTTCATGGGAAACTCTAATGTTTGTTTTCTTCCACCAAATAAAGTCATTAAGATTTTGTCAGTAACGATTTTTTCATCTTTGGGTTTACATTCCATCTTTAATTGATTTCAACAAGCTTCTTTATGTTCCAATTAATAGGACATTGACATGTGGGGAAAAAATTCAGTAACTGCCTTTTAAATAAAAAAGATGGTGCTTTCTAAAGTGATAAATTAAAAATCATCAATAAATAATTTGGGTTTTTATTACTTTACAGAATATTATACTAAAGGATAATATTTGAATAACTTACCACCAACAAAAATGCTGTAAAATTATTATTCTTAAATAATAATAATTTATTTAATGCCAATTAGATTAACAGAATGCTTTGGCTATATTCATTTATATGTCTTTTATCATTAATCCTTATTTTCTAGTATTTCAGTAATTTAACTATTGACCATACATTTCAATATTTGCCAAAACAGCATCTTTTTATCAATTAGAGAAGAATTTTCTTCATTTATATATTTTATTGGATTTCATTAATCATAATTATTTCATTACTCCAAAATTCAGCATTATTTTTTAACTTTCCTGCATTCCTTTTGTAGCCATTTAAAATTTCTCGAGCAACTCAACCAAACATATCATTTATCTTTGAAAAATCAATATTCAATTTTTCTTAAACTATTAACTTAGTTTATTAAAATAAGAGAGATATAGGCTATAAACTTGAACTTTATGATTAAATATTGTGTTGGCCAAAAAGTTTATTTAGTTTTTTCCATAAATGAATATTTTTTTCATTTTCACCAATAACTTTATTGACTTGAATATTTTGACTGTGTCTACCTCCATAATGTTGATTGTTCTCAATCAATGTTTTAATTTGATCGCTAACAACTTCAACTGACCTACCCAACCATGGACCATTATCCAGCGAGAAATCTCCAGTGTGAACTTCTGCAAATCACTTTTGACACTTTCTATCAGTCACAGCACCTTCTCCATACACTGCACAAATCATTTTTTGTTGCATTTCAGTTGTGTTGTTACCCTTCTTCCTTCTTTTATCCTATTTAGTATTTCCTGTCTGCCAAAAGAATAATATATTTTGGAAATGTTGTGTCATTTTTTCCATCTTCAATATAAAAATGACTACCCCCAAATTCACCAATTTTGATTTTTTAAATGCATGCTGATATGACAGCTGTCACAATAAAATCTAACAAAATCCATTTGAATGAAGTTAAAGACAACTAAGCACTACTAGAGGCGCCTTACAGAAAAAAAAAAAGTGATTTTTTTGGCGAACCTAGTAATATAACTGTTGTCTTTCTATGGTTTCAGAAACCAAGTGCTATTCACCCAGAAGACTTAGTCCATTCTGGTTTCTCCTTCCTCAACATATCTAAACCTTATATCGCCACCACATTTTATCTTGGGCTTACTGCATAAGCTCCCAGTACAGTGAAGATGATAGGCAAGGAAGACAAGGAAGAGGAAAACAAATGAAATCTCCAATTACCTTTATGTCTGAGGCAAAAGGAAGTCGTAAATTATGTTTCTCTCATAATGCTCAACTCCTGTATTGTGTCCCTAGTGCCCGAGCTTACTGATGGACATCACTTACATCCTATTACTCATTAGGATTTTCCATGGGAGTGAGTCACATTAAGTTTAAGCAAAGACCCTCTTGTCCACACTCTCCTAGAATTCTGTGGTTGAAGCATATCATGAATCTCTCTCTCTGTTAATTACACCCTTTAGAGTATACCTTGGATTTTTTAAAAATATTTTATTTATTTATCTTTAGAGGGGAAGGGAAGGAGAGAGGGAGAGAAACATCAATGTATGGTTGCCTTTCATGCATCCCCTGCTGGGAACTGGCCTGCAGGGAACCAGCCTGCAACCTCGGTATGTGCCCTGACTGGGAATCGAACCGCTATTGTCTGGTTCGCAGGCCCGCGCTCAATCCACTGAGCTATACCAGCCAGGGCCCTTGGATTTTTTTGAAGCTTGAGAATGTTTCATTCCACAAGTCACAATTGTCATTAAGTAGAAAAAATAGGAGCAAGAAAAACAAGTGTTGAGATTTTCTTGACTATGTCTAAGACTCTGGTTTTTAATATGCTTGTCAGTTTCTTTTAATTTTCTGGACCTCACTAACTTGAAATTCATATTCCAGTGAGAATATTAGCAGCATGAGAAAACGTTAACTGTGGTAATTGAAGAGCTGGTGCCCCTTTGTGTAAGAGTATCGTATTACAAATGAATACCCTGATTATCAATATAATTGGCTTATATAGTTATTGCATAATATATTAAAAAGTCAGAACCCTGTACTCCCCTCTCCTTTAATTGTTGGAGAGAAAAGTACTATAAGCTCAAGTTTCAACCCCTCAGGTTTGGTAATTGTTATGTATTATTTTTAGCTTGAGCTACAGTTTATATTATGTTATACAATATCTTTAAGGATACAAGAGGTTTGATGGATTGCTGGAATGTGTTCCTGAAAACGCTGAAACTTTCTCTTTTGCTCTCTTTCTGAAACAAAATCCTTTATCACATTTTCCCAAATTAATTATAAAAGTTAAAAATTAAATCTTACTTTTGCCTCTCGCATTAATCCTCAGTAGATCAGTTATTTTGTCTATATTAATGGGAACATAGCACTGATGAAATTTAATTTCAAACTTTTGTAATTATAGCTAAAATTAAATTTTACTATGAATGAATTGTCCATGTCTTAGATGAAAGCACAGCAGGAGGATTCGCAACTGGACCTTCAGGATGACTTACGTTATCTTTGGTAATTAATTAAAATCAATGTGTAGAGGCCTATATTTGGAAATCCAAGGAGTTTCCAAGCAGGGATTTTTCAAATTCCCTTACAAGTTAGATTCAAGGGGTGTGGGAATGACAATACTCTGAGGAAACTCCAGAAAAATCATATGTAATGTGGTGAACCTACAGTACTTTTTTCTCTGTTTACTGAATTCTGTAGGATTAGGTGCTCTTCCTGGAGGACTGCTGAGATCTCATGAAGTTGAAAAATATGATTTTTTATTTCCCTAAATACTAAATAGTTGAGAAGCCACTACAGGAAGTGAGGAGATTGAATAACTTATCCTTAAAATTGAGCCTGTATAGAGAATTATGAGAAAATGGGGAAGGAAACCTGTTAACCCTGAAGAATCAAAGTGGAAACAAATGCAATAACAAAATTTCTGGTTAAATCTTAAAATGTGAGTGTCTTAATTCTAATGTCAGAGTAGAGAATGGTACAATGTAGTTACAGTACAACACATCCAAGCAAAGTCTAGTATTGCTTAAAAAGCATTGCCCAGACAAAGCTTTTGCAATATTTGAAGGGAAAGGTCTTATAAATCCCCAAAGTAGTGATCAGGCCAAGTAAACCTTAACAAATCTAGTAACTAAGCAACCAAGGGGTGTTCCTGGATTTTTTTTAATGAAAGGAATACCAGAATAGCATGAATTGTGGAAGGGTCCAGCTAGGCTCATTTCCCTGGTGCTCATTGCCCTATGATTCCAAATGCAGGATTCTACCAAAAATGGCAGCCTCTCCTTTTTACAGCCAGTTCTGTGTTTGTGCAAGTGCTGTCCTGGCAGTGACAATCACTGTAATTTGGACATAGTAGTCTAATGACCTTCATCTTGCCATGTGCCCAGTCTTGTTGTATACCCTCATCTTAGAGGTTGTATATTAAGAAAAGCACTTTTGGCTAATGAGAAATTGAATGTGTTTTTAGTAAATTAATACACTATGAATGGCAAAAAATGTTAGACTTTAGCCTTGCCTATAATCTCATTGTAATCGTGATTGTGTGGGGAGGAGATAGCATGGACCTTTATTTTGTTCATTCTATTCTAGTGCATCTTCACTGTAGATTTGATTGATTTCTTTCCTTCCATTCTTCCCTCAATATTTTCTTATAATCTTTAGTTCTACATATTTGATTTTTCAAGGTGGTCTGATGCACCCTCTCCTACTAACTATACAAGCTTGCATTTAACTCGAAAAATAAGTAAAATGCTTCTACTTGTAAACCTACTTCTAAACCTAATCGTTTATTACTATGCTAATATGGACATATTAGGAAGCTCGTCCTGCACTCTCAGGCCTGATTTGGTGTCATTGGTCACAATGCTCTGTTTATTCTGCTGGTGCTATTGACCATTAATCACCGTGGTAGTCTCAGTCTTCAAAGAAGCCTTCTAAGCCCACCCCAGAACACTGCTGTCTCCTCCACTCTGCATTAGTAGCATTTTATATCCTGTTTTTTCTAATGGAAACTTACCTTGAATTGCTCTGTGATCTCCCTTGTGTTGTTGAAATAATACCTAATGTTGGTATGTTACTAACTTTTCTGTGCATGTTTAGTTCATCTGCATCATTAGAGTGTGATGTGCATATTATGTATTTCTGTGCCCTGCCCATCTTGTCCCTGCCCACTCCAGGTGAACTAAGACAGTATCTTCAATTAATAGTTGCTCTGATGCTCATCAATTCTAAGTAGAGAAGATCAAATTTAACTCCTATTTATAATAGTTAGACATTTTAAAATAATTTTGGATCAGAACTAACAGACATAAAACCAAAGAGAGTTGAGGAGATAAAAGATGAAAATCAAATTCTGTTGGGGAGCAGTAACTGAGTTGGTGCCTGCTGCTATTTTATCTGAATAGATGATGACTCAGTGATCTGTCATTCATTAAAAATAGGTTTATTCATTTTGTCCTAGAAGGTAGTGATAACATAATAACTTCAATAACATTTTTTTAATGAGAAGCAACATATTAAAAACCAAATTCACAATAGAGAGCCCTGCCTTCCATAACTATCATCATCTGAAATATGGCCTAAATCATAATAAAGTTACCACTATTATTCCACTAATAATTGACATTTAATAATCACAAATTTCCCTTGACAGAACAGCATGTCAAACATCTGTTACCACTGCACTCTGTTGCTTCTGCATAGTTATATTAACCTCCATATTGACCTGATGTCTGCCTTCTGCTTCCAGATACAACACAGGGTGGTACTCTGAACTGCACCTGATATTCATAAGGCCCATCACCCTATTACCCAGCAGCCTATGTTCCGAGAACCTATATCATCAGACATTTGAATCTTGTATTAGATTTTATGCTACATAGCTAGAATTTCACTCAAAAGCCACTGAACACATTAGAAAGATTACTTTGCCCCTTCTGACTCTAGCAAAAACAATAAACTTGAACACTATAAAAAGGCTATGAATTGCTGTCCCCTGAGCTTAACAGATGGAAATCACAAATGAGCAGATTGGCTGTTACGACAGTGTCCATCACCGGAAGTCCATAGACGTTCAAGTTCTCTAGCCACACAGTTTTACTTGGGGCACACATCTTCTTTTTCACTCATAAGAGAGCATGGACTATGTGTTCGTCTTCGACTCCACAGGCCCTCAATTATATTAACCAGTAAGACGCACATCCCCAAATGCTTCTCCTTTGGACTTTTTCTCTGCACTTTCCAGAGGTTTCTAAATGCTCTTATCTTGGGATTGATTCCACCGTGAAGCTCCCCCATTTATTTTTCAAATTTTAACTCTTTTGCTTTTGTCAGGGGAAAGGGAAATGATAACTATATTTAAAAAAGTAAGCTATGAAATTTCCTTAATTTTAGGTATCTGAATAAAATTCTTAAATGGATATTTATTTTTATCATTTTATTAATCACGAGGCCACTTTTTTCTTATGTTTGCCCAGAAATGCATTTAATAAATTATGTCTTTCTGTGCTAATGCTTTTCTTCCTTCTTTTATCTTATTTAGTATTTCCTGTCTGTCAAAAAATGTTCACTATCTCTGTTTTTCCCTTACTTCTCAGTTATTCAGATTATATCATAAATGTAAACTTAGCTTACGCCTTTATACCTGAGAATCTCCCTTCTATATGTTTCCCAGGTTGTTTTCTCTTTTATGAGATTCAGATGTACAAGTCCCCAAAAGTTGGGGTCAGGGGTAAAGTCTCCTGACAAAATGTGTGATGAGCAGATTTTCAAGGTTAAATGCAGTTGTCTAGACAATGCTTCCCTAAGACCTACCGTGGCTTTGGGATGAGATTAAGAATGAAATGAGGCAGGAAAATATCATAAACCTCCAAGTACAGACTAGACAGATAGGAGTCTGGCACAAATAGCACCCCTTCTTTATTATAAAATATTTTATTACAAAATCATAAGCATGTAAACCTATAACTTAACAATATAATACTCAAGCATGCCATGTGACATTTTAGATGAATGTTAAAATTAAAACCATAAATTATTGCACCCATATTATTACCTTATCAGCCACATTCAAGCAGGCCTTACTTCTGTGGGACCCTGTATTTGACAACTATTACTACACTCATTCCAACGCTAAGAATTATCACTTTTGTTTAGAAAACTACAGGGAGGAAACATCTTCTACTCTGTGAAAGGAAGGTAACACCAGATATAGGACATTTTCTGAGTTAAATCAAACAAGATGAGAAGAATGGGGATTAATCATATCTAAAGGAAAGAAGGAGCCTTGCTCTGTGAGATAAGGTAATGACTTTTTCTAATTATGGAAATGGGGGGGGCAATGCATAAAATGTTTAATAATAAAAGAGTTTGCTAAATTGTATGGACTTTTTGAGGGGGAAAGAAAATGAAAAGTTAAGTAGTAATAAGAGCTAACTTAAAAGCACTTTTATTAATACAGTTTATGAAACAAGCTATCACATGATACCACTAGAGAGGCATTGTGCATCTGAGTGGGTTTGGCATAAAAAATTAAAATTACTCTTTTTTTTATACACTCATATGGGACAGGGACTGGATACCATTGAAAAAACTAAATACGTGCTATGAAGGCTTCACCACAACTTTAGGAAGTGGATGTTGCCTCATTTTAAAGAGGAGAAAAATTAAATATGGGGATGTTAGGTCCTTCGTTTAAGGTCACAGAGCTAGTGGGGTGGTGGGACAGGGGGCAGACGCTGCCCCCAGTGTTGCCTCTTGGGCTACTGCACCCACATCTAGCAGTGGTTTAGAGCAGGCTAAAGACTGCTGTTCGTTTGTTCTTACTTTAAGTAGGAGATAAAATATTTTACACGGCTTTTGGATTAAAATTGTGTAGATGAAACAGTGTGTTTGCTTTAGTGCTAGCTTGGAGATAGATCTTTAATTTCCTCTATACAGTCTAATACATGTTAAAAGAAAGGACAGTATTTTCCCATGTGCTGTGCTGTTAGGTGAACTGTCTTTGGAGAACACCATAATTTCTCTGTGTTTTCTCCTGAGAAGACATAATTACACATAAAAGTTTGGGTGTGAACCATGCACACACGGCAGAAACAACAATAGGTTCCATCTGTGTAAACGAGATGATGACAAACAACCACAATTATTGGAAGTCAGGTACTCCCCAGGTTAAAATCACTGGAAAAGTAAGATTCTGCCATGTCTTGATAAAATCTGTCTTTAAAAATAACAAATGCAGTGGCCTCTGAAGAGAATTAAGTCAGGAAGACGGAATCCGATGCAAAGCCTAAAATCCTGAACCATGAATGCATTGCGTCCGCTGACAAACACACTGAAAGTTGAGGACAACTCATTTTCCTTGCTGTGCTAGGCGATTGCACAGATGCATATCAATTGTGTGGCTTTAGCTGAAGTTTTATTCTTTGAATGTTGTCCCAGTTTCTCTCTAAGTGAACAAATAATAGGGTAAAAGAAAATATGAGTTGTCCTAAAGGGCCTGGGGGTACACACAGCTTTCAGTGATACATTTAAATGGCCGTGAATTTACATTGACCTCACAATGTCCCTGTTTATTCTGAAGTGCACATACCATTTTCCCCCTTCAGTGCCTTGATTAATGACTCTTCCCTTCTTCTCTGTAGTTTCTCTTTTCTTAACTTCCCTGTTGATAAGTATGTTTCAGTTTGAAAGCAGCATCACCATAGAGTTGGGGGTCACTTCCCGTTGGTTTTAGTTACTTGAAATTGGCAGCCTCATGGGTTTAGCTTTTACAGCACTAGAAATATTTCATCTTGGTGATGTAGTCCCCGTGACTGGGCCACATTGTCTATTATTTTAGATCGAGTGGCCCGTGTTTCCCTTTTTTGTATGGCACTTCAGCAACATTGTATGACTGCTGACCCTAAAGAAAATGAGATGTGCTTCCCACAAGACAAAAACTGAGCACCAGAACGTCTACATAATGTTTAAATGGAAGCCAGTGCACTCACTCTGGACTGTAAATCTACACACTTTCTAAGTTCCCAAATGGAATGTCCCTGACAGGCTCCCTGTGCCAGGTTCACTTGTGTTGTGTCCTAAATACAGCGTGGCCTTTAAGTTCTCTGTCCCCTTTTAAGGGTCTGGGGGCACAGACCTAATTATATTACAGTTACTCTACTTTAAGAAATTAAGTCTCGAGACTCCAAGATGAGCCAGATTGTTCTTGGTTGCAACTGTTTTCCTCACGCATAGCAGAAGTACCACATCCCTCTGGTAAAACTTGAGGTTTCTGGTATTTTTCATAATCTGATAAAGGGAAAATGAACTGCAAGCGTCTTGTTCATTGCACTGTCACATACAGCTTTTGAAGTAACTTCGGAATAACAAAGGCAGCCTCTGTTTGTCTACAGAATCTCTTCTCTCTGTCCCCCCCACCCACCCTTCTCTGTGGAACAAGCTCTAGGAAAACAAATCTCAACTGCAATTTGTAACATTTTTCCCATGATGCAGTCTATCATTATTTGGATGACTAAAAGCCTTAATTATTTACTTTTGGGAGTCCCTGAAACCTATGTCATCGCAAATACTGAAGAATTTTCTGGGAAAGGTTTGAAACACTTCCAGTTAAACTCTTGACTTAATAACTCAAGAAGGAAAAAAATAATGTTTCTACCACATATTTTATTAAACCCTTTAGGTCCTTTTACAAGAGAGGAAATACCAATTAACGTATAATTTAGCAGAACAAAATATTATCCCATTTCAACTAGTACCCACTTCCTTGAAGTTTATTCAAGCATTAATAACCATTTAATGCAATTTAGCTACACTGAGGTATCCATTACATTAATATAATATATCCATCAGGAAATTAGAGTTTTGTTTCCATGAATTTTGTATTACAAGAAGGTCTTTATAATTTTATTCTGCATTTTATGATGCCTAATTTCAACTCTTCAGTCTGTTACAGTGTGACATGATCAAAATTTCCCTAATGTTAAAAGATTACAATTACTTTACTGAACCACAAATCACAAATAATTTATATATATACATATATATGCACGCATTTTGTAAGCATATTTGAGGATTTAAACCACTAGATGTCTCAGGATCATCTAATCTCATTAGGAATATAACAGTGTGACTATGTCTTTGAGAGTCAATCATCAATGATGATCTTTTTACAGCATGCATTTTGAGACAGTAATATTTTCATGACCTGGAGATCTATATAGTGTTTTCAGGGATAACGTATATAACCTGTGTGGACAACTATATCAGTAGATATATTCCTGTATGATTTAGCCCAAGAAGTAGCTGATCATGGAACTTGAGCTATGTTTCAGAATGCAAGGAAAAATGTAACCACATGATAGTGTATGTTGGAATAAAAGATACTGTATTTAGGGGACCCGATAGGCCTTCCATTAGACATTAAACATGCTTTATATTACAGTAATTACCCAGAAAAGAAAAAGTGCTTAATGAAAGCAACTTGGCTCCTTAGAGTCAGGAGCACAGTACAGGGCACTTGGTGTCAGGGTTAAAGAATTTTTTTAAACCTAGTGAATGCTCATCTGAATAGGTAACAAACCATGATGAAAGACACAAATCCTGACTTTGGCCTGTCTTTGCTTCCATGTCAGGAGAATTGAGGGGTATTCCTTCAGCCTACCTGAACTCTTTATGGCCTCACACCATACCACAACAGCACAGAAATAAACTACGCTGTCAAGGAATCAACCTATTTTCATCTACAAAGGTCTGGGAACCCATGTGGGTCACATTTTTCATCACAAATAAAATTGGAAGAATTTTATCTGAGGATTTATCTTTAACTGAGGATTTTTACTCTTTTCCCTAATTATTATAATCTACTATTCACCTTTTCTTTGATTACATACTATTGTATTAAACAGTGTGTGCACAAAGATTTTCAAAGTAATAGTCTGAAAGGAAAAAGAAAAGAATGATAAGCTTCTGAAATCTTGCTAAGTGAATTTTGAGGTTATAATTTGGTTGATTCAAGAAATTTTTTTATTATTGAGGAGATCATAAATGTGTTTATATGGGGAAAGTTAATATAAGGCCAAGCAAACAACCTATGGATTTCAGCAAGGTAGACCAATCACATGGACATATCCTATCCCTTATCTGCTCTAAAGTTGAGACATTATCTAAAAAACAGAATAATTTTCTAAGCTCTCCTGCTTACATTTCCTAAATGATTCAGCTTAGGCAGTTACTCTTGAATGCTGTTCTGAATGCCAGAAGGCACACGAGTGTAAAAAAGATAAATGCATTTTCCCAGCAATTTTTTACCTAAGTCCACATGAATAAGTGTTATATGTCCTAAGCTATCTGTTCTTACTCCATCTTTGTTATCTATATGCCTTATAATGAAATAAAGTGAGATCATAAACATATGTTGTTTGATTCAACAGTTAGGATGAAGTCCTCAAGGAGTAATGCCTCAGTGAAAATAGATCAATAGTTCTAAATTCAATGAGAAGGGCTTTCTTACTAGATCACAAGTTAGTAAGGGCAGAAGAGAATGAAGGGAGGCAGCCAAGTATTTACTTCACAGAGAAATTCATCTTGGAAAGGCCTTTTCATAGAAGATGAGTCTAATCTGTTTTTGCCATGCTTCCCCTGCTCTTTCCCACTGCTTCCCTTGCTCTCCTTTTCTGTGTCCCTATCTAGCCTCAGGTATATCAACACAGAACTTCTTTCTTTTTTTTTAATCCATGTCTGTCAAACCTAAGGGCAAACTTTCATATTCATTCACTCAGTAAACATTTACTAGGCACCTAGTATGTGCCAGACCTTGTGCTATGTGTTTATCTTCTAACCCTTGCACCTCTTCTTGCTCTCCCCATCTGCTTTCTGATTTACCTCCATCCTGGGGGTGATGAGGACACCGGCCCACAGAGTCTGCGTCATTATGGGTGAAATGAGACATTCACATGAACTACCAAATCCAGTGGAGGACAAGGGACAGCATGGCTTTTCTCTCAAGGAGAGCAAAAGCTGTGGCCCTTACCATGATCTGCCTTTATTGGGTTTCTCCGCACATTACATGATGGTCCTCATTTACTATATGCAAATTTCTTTAGGTGGTTACCTTTTACAGAAAATAAAGGAGCCAATGCTGCCAATCACATCACAGAAGAGGTATATTTGCAAATGAAAAGGGCGTTAGTGCTTGGACCAGTTACACTGGTCCTAGGAAGGTTTAGCATAGATTTTAGAAAGTTACTTTGCAGTAAATGGTTGCCACTGGGGGCTGGGCCCATGCCACGCAGAATGGTCTCCTACATGGGGGAGTGTTCAAGTGTACTAACCCTGGATCTGTACTGTCCAAACTTCTTGTCTAGAATTTCAGGCACTCAGATGCTGTGCACAACCCAGAAAACCCAACTAAAAAATTACTTCTCATACTTTATCAATGTCCCAGTAGTACAGATATTAATTCTTAGTGAAGACAAAAAAATAAAATTGTTATTTATTCGTATTTATTGAAAATAAGGTGTGAATGACATTAAAATTTTTCTTAGCAAAGATGTTTTTATTTTTTCAGTTTTTTATTGTTGTTCAAGTACAATAGTGTCCATTTTCCTCCCACCACAACCCCTCACTTCACACATCCCTGCCTCCCAGCCTCGAACCTACCCTTTTGGCTCTGTCCATGTGTCCTCTATACATGTTCCCTGATGGCCCTTCCCCTGTTTTCCCCCATTATCCCCCTCCCCCCTCCCTTCGGGTTACTCTCAGTTTGTTCTTTATTTCAAGGTCTCTGGTAACATTTTGTTTGCTCGTTTGTTTTGCTAATTAGGTTCCACTTATAGGTGAGATCACACATAGTATTTGTCTTTCACTACCTGACTTATTTCACTCAGCATAATGCTTTCCAGTTCTATCCATGCTGCCACAAAGGGTAGGAGCTCTTTCTTTCTTTCTGCTGCATAGAATTCCATTGTGTAAATGTAGCATAGTGTTTTGATTCACCCATTTACTGATGGGCACTTAGGTTGCTTGCAGTGCTTGGTTATCGTAAATTGTGCTGCTATGAACATTGGGTGCACAGGTTTCTTTGGATTGGTGTTTCAGGATTCTTAAGGTATAATCCCAGCAGAAGAATTGTAGGGTCAAAAGGCAGTTCCATTTTTAGTTTTCTGAGGAAATTCCATACTGTTTTCCACAGAGGCTTCACCACTATTCAGTCCCACCAACACTGCACTAGGATTCCCTTTGCTCCAAAACCTCATCAGCACTTGTTTTTTGTTTATTTGTTTATGATGGCCATTCTGATTGGTGTGAAGTGGTATCTCATTGTGGTTTTAATTTGCATCTCTCTGGTAGCTAGAGATGCTGAGCCTCCTTTCATATGCCTCTGGGACCTTGTATGTCCTCGTTGGAGAAGATATTTGTATTTAAAAATAAAATAGTAATGGTTCCAAGTCATTTTAAATGAATCATTAGTGGGTTAATTACCACAAGATTTCAGAGGGAATCTCCCATCCACTTACCTTTCCAATACTGAGGCTTCTTTCCTAAATTTTTGAATCTGGCTAATGTTTAGAGGCCAATCCTGACCTACTAAGGCCATTTTGACTGACAACACACGGAACTGAGAAAGGGATTCCTAACCTATTTGATGATCTCACTATGAAATGATGTGGTCTTAAATTTGATAGGAGAAAATGAAAACAAATGAAAAAACAACACAGATGTAAAAATATTGATGACATGGTGGAAAAAGTGCCATGTGAAAGGAATGCTTTGGGATGCAGTACACAACCTGTGTGACTGCGTGCCTACGAAAAAAAGAATAATAAACCCCAGTAATGAGTATTATTGACATATAGTTTATTGGAACACCTTTATATGTATTCACCATTTCTTATTTCAATGATCAGAATGCTAACAATTCTGAGTTCAATCATTGCTATTAACCAAAAATTGTATTAATAATTTTATGTTCACCAATGCAAGAAAGGTAATAATGGAACAACACTTGAATCAATATTTGTCCAAATCAGTGGAGGATCCGTTGATTTACCAATAGTACTATGGATGACCAAATTGTCTTTAACAAATATAAAATAGATTTACCAGTAAAATATTTAACTTTTTAAAATATAAATGCATGCATTTTCAGGTTCAAGAGGCACCAGTACTTAGAGATTTCATATCTAATTTGACCTGGCCTGTTTAGATTTAATATTTCCAATGAAAGTTAATATGGAGACTCCCTTCCTCTATGACCTAAAATTTAAGGGTTGAAGTTTAAATTGCGTGATTTTAAGATTACCCAAATTAAACAACCCAAATTACCCCTGGGAAAAAAATAGCAATGCTACTATATCCCTTTAGGTATTGAACTTTGACTTTTTACCCTAATAAATACTACCATCCAAAATCATTCACGCAACTCCTAAGTCATTTCTACACAATAACGTTTATTCTCTGGTTGCTTACAATGTACCCAGAACTGTGGAAGATACAATCAACAAATCACTCATGGCATGTCATAGAGTTAGTGCAATCTCTTGTTTCCAGGGTCAAAGATGGCAGTCCAAAGTACAATAGCTACGTAGTCAGTGCTGTACAACTCAGAAGCTCACAGTGCAGTTGGGATTGTACAGCTGGTGTTTTTTCACATCAAACCACACAAATTTGAACAGTTTAATATCTCTGGCTCTGGGAAGTTAGTTCCTGTCTTTATTCTAATTCAAATATCTTTTGTCTTCAGTGTAAATCATGACAACAGACACAGCAAGTTCTTTATGAAATTATAAATGTGAAACATTGAATGTAGAATGGTTTTCTCACTTGAAATCATTTCAAATGTAGGTGAACAGGATTTATGTTTTCTTTAATGTATGAAAACAGATAGGTGAGAGAAGCCTCATAATGTGTCCATAAAGAGTCAATACTTATTTTTAAATCATATTTATTAATAATAAAGAACTTAGGTGAAGATATCTGGTAAAAATTGTTACATCTCACAATTGCCATGTATATAATCCTTTCATATAACATTTTAGCTTGAAAATGATCATTTGCAACAAAAGCAATTGCCCTCATAATGTAATTGTAAAAAGTATATTAAATTGAAAAATAATCTCAGAAATACAGAGATGGTCTCCATTCAGACTTTACTCCTCCTTCAGGTGAACTGATACTTGTTCCGTAAGCTTCAGCAACTTTTACTAATTTCCTTGAATACTTAGACTTTCACCACTTTTTAAGTGCATTGCATGATTGTGCACTCAGCATATATAAATTGTTATTGTTCTCTGCTTCTCTGTTCTTGTTTCATTTAGATGATAGGTGCTTATGGAACAGGCTGTGTCTCATCCATGTTAATCCCATGTCACTCCCAGTCTCCTAAGTGCTGAGTAAAAGACACTAGCTAGTTACCTAGTAAATCTTAAGATTTCTAGCCATAGTAAAACTTGTAGGAATATGGAGTCTCTTGTGCATTTTTAATAAGAATATGAACTGATATTCTGGGAGGGCAATTTTTCATTATGTATTGAGAAATAAACTGTCCAAGATTGTTAACACAGTGAACCCTAGCTGGAGAATTTTTTTTTGGGGGGGGTAGTTCTCTGTGCATCATTTTTCCCATACCACTACCACTTAATTTTTTACTTCACCATTTTTTCAGTTGCCTAAATTCTACTAGTTCTTATATCTGAGCTTAAATTCAACATCCTTTAGGAAGCTCCTCCTAATCTTAAAAATGAGAAATAGCTTTATTTTGGATTCCCAGAATTCCCAATACGGGGTAAGCAAAAGTAGGTTTGCAGTTGTTTGTATAGAAAATAATGCAATTAATAAATAATAATACAGTAACAAACTGTGTTTTATGTACTCACAATTATAAACCTACCTTCCTCCCACCCTGTATATCTCATCCCAGGATTTATTTATAAAAGCGATGTATTCTTATGTCCAACAGTGTCTGCCAAGTTGTGTCTCCTTAGTAAGTGTCCAATAAATTAATGAATAAATGAGTTAATGAATTAATAAATTGATGTGTTTGGACCCATAACACAGAATAATTGTAAGCATTTAAACATTATGACATGAGCTCTGGCTGGTGTGGCTCAGTAGATTAAGCACCAGACTGCAAAGCAAAAGGTTGCTGGTTCAATTCCCAGTCAGAACACAAGCCTGGGTTGCTGGCCAGGTCCCCAGTAGGGGGCACATGAGAGGCAACCACACATTGATGTTTCTCTCCCTCTCTTCCGTCCTCTTTCCCTCTCTCTAAAAATAAATAAATAAAATCTTTAAAAATTAAAATTAAAATTACATGAAAATTTATCAGTCACTGTAAACTGTTTTTTTACAGTAAGCTGTCCTCATTTCTTTAAAGGATTATTAAAACATAAGGGAGAAGAGAACCTAATTTGATGCTCTCTTTCTATAATTTCTGCATCAAAGAATGATCCATATGCTTACTACAAACATCCTTTCAGAAAGCTCTATAAATAGAAAATCTGGGTTCTCCATTAGAGAGAATCATAGAACTGAGAATGAACTATCCTATGATCTCAAATTCCTCATATCCATGTGCTATTATAGTATAAGCCATCTTACCTTTATTCCTCAAAAACACTATATAGTGAGTGGCATGACGATGGAGAGGATACTCTTGGATCACTCTAGGGGAAAAAACAAACACTTTCTTTCCTTCATTTTTTTGCCCTACTAAGAATTCTTTAATAACTAATCATCTCATAAATATGTAGTAAAGATTTTAAAAAGTTAAGAAATCAGCTATATGACAGAAATTTTATTTTGTCCACTCAACTTCCTGTTTATTTGTTGCTCATATTGAAAAGAATCAATTTAATTACTTTTGTTTTCCCCTAAAAAGTCTAAGATATCACATTGCAGTATGTTAGTATATAACTCCAACACCATATTTATGGAGTTATATATATATAAAACATGGAGTTATATATATATAATTCCATTTATAGTTATATAAATGCATATATAAACTTTTCAAGCAACAAATTGTACTCATCTCATCTGATCATTAACCACTTAATTTAATGTATTAGATCTATCCATATTATTTTTTGAAATATTTTATTTATTTATTTTTAGAGAGAGGGGAAGGGAAGGAAAAAGCTTGGGAGAGAAACATCAATGTGTGGTTGACTCTCATGTGTTCCCCATTGGGGACCTGGCATGCTACCCAGGCATGTGCTCTGAGTGGGAATTGAACCGGCGACCCTTTGGTTCACAGTCAGGCACTCAATCCACTGAGACACACCAGCCAGGACAGATTCTTAATTTGTATTTATTTGATGCAACACCTAAATATATGAGTGGGAAAACTAAGTTACATCGATGATACTTCTGTCTTCCTGGAGGACTGAACATGAGCACCTGACAAAGACGACACTGCAAATTACCTTTTCCGCTCCCAGCCCAGGGCTCCCAGCCCCCTCCAATTACCTCCCACTTTAACCAGTGTGTTACTTAAAGTGTTGTTAATGACATTTTAGACCCTAAACTGTGAATGTCAACCCAGTAATTACTTATCCCTGAACTCATTCTCATAAAAGCTCACATGTTGAAAAATAACATTTTACAGTTTTTATTACATCTATTTGCCAAAAATGACACACAGCAGTAACCAATGTGCACACACACACACATACACACACTACTAAACCAAGCTCCTGTCTAAAAGAAAACTAAAATAAATAAATGAATTAACGAACAAATGAATGAATGAATGAATGATACGGCATAAATATGTCCCATAACTCTTATGCTATCCTTCCTCCCCAGCACCACTGTGAGATTAATCGGGTGACAAATGACATGAGATGGCCTTACGAAATTTCGTCTGGAGCAATTTTTACTGCTAATGGAAATTATAAATAATATGTGCCTTTCGTCAACTGCATTCTTCAGTAATCTAATTGTATCAAGCTAATGAGACCTGGGTTAGGAAATGTTCTGAGGTTCCCATGCCCCAGGTCAGAGAATGCTGAAAACATCCACAAGCAGATGTGCTCAGTCTCATGAGAATGGCAGCTGGAGCACTTGGTCACTCCACAGAACCCTGGCTGTGCAGAGGCCTGTGCATTTGACCTTCTGCTAGAGGTAAAGAGCTTTCCTTTCACTTTGCTGCAAAACTGAGGAGGGAGGGCAGGCAGACGGAGGTAAAAAATTCTCCTTCTCACCCCCTGTCTCCCAACCTTTTCTTTTTAACTGTATAGAAAATTCTCCTTATTTTCTTCCCAGGGGAAATGGCTACAAATGTTGCCTTTACAAAACTAGCACATGTTGGCATCTGCATGTGTTGAAAGGGGCCGGAGGGCCAGGGAAGAACTGCGTGAGCATGAAAACACCCCTTTTCTCCATTTCTCTAAATCAATATTGTTTACTCTACATTCACAAAGGTTGATGCAACATCACTCCAGGCTGTTATAGACTTAAACTGCTTCAAAGATGATTTTAGATTATGGTTGAACGAGAGGCGTTTAAATAAAAAATTCCAACATATTCCAAAAGGAGCATATGCTGTGAACCCCCAACCTTGAGGTTAGGAAGTGTGGGCAAGAGAACTGAGATATAATTACCTACATCCTCTGAATGATGTGATGTAAGGGCAAGGCGACCTTTGGAGTTGATTCTGATATACTTGGTCAATCTCCAAAATCCAACAGGTTTTTTTCCCTATCAGTCATAAATTTTAAAACTTTCTCTATTTCAGTGCAGCTAAGGAAATATTTTTCTTGCTCTCATTTTTTCTTTGTCTTCTTTTAAACTGAAGTACAACTAACTCCACCCTCCTATCTATTCCCAGCCCCATCTACCTGTGAGTACACACATCCACACGTCTGTGCCTCCTTTCTTCCCTTGACTGAAGGGATCACTGATTCCATAGCATCACAAAACAAAGTATTCCTTCAGTAAAGCCTCCCATTATTATTGTTGTTGTTTGATGTTTTGCTTTGTTTTGATTTTAGAATGTTGTGAATGTCCCAGGAATGAGGAGGCTCACTGATTTCCTGGGGATGCGTTAATTCTCACAGTGAGCATTTTCCCTCTCTCTTCCCATTTTTAACTTAAATTCTTTTCTCTCAGTCTTTTGTGCAGTTCCTTTGCAACCCGCCAAAGGATTCTTCCTTTCCCGGGGCATTTATGTCTTTCACATATTTGCTGACTGTTATCATGCTCCTCTTAGCAATCACTTAGCCAAAATATACATTACTCTGTACTCTTTTCATCTTTCCATATAAATCAGGTCCTTGGTCCGCTGATCATTTTGTTGTTCTTCTATGAAGTCACTCCAATTTGGCTTTGTGTTCTGAGGTGACAAAAATGGAAGACAGATTTCCCTGTTTAGACTCAATTCTGTCATGCTGAGACACTATCACCTCCTGCTTCATATATAAAACTTTTTCATGTGCCAGCTAACTCAGTACTTCTTTCATATTGTTGGATTGTGTTGTTGTTACATCCCTTTCTCTCTGGAGGTCTAATCTGGTGGGAACCTTGAAGTGGTTTATTAGGTTACATTTGAGCAATAATAAGAGCAGAAATCACATTGATGTTTTTGTAAAGACAGTAGAAGCAGATCTCTATGTCCTCACCCCAAATTTCCCCAGCATTCATTGGATCTATAGATTTTCCCACATTTTTCTAGGAAATTTACATAAAAATAAAACCAGATACTAAAATTCTAAAGCCCAAAAAGAAAGACTTTAGAAGAGGAAAATGGGGGTGTATGATAAAAATATCTCTTGCAACCCTGACCCTTGTGGCTTAGTGGTGTAGTGGCCTGTGAACCACAGAATTGCCTGTTCGATTCCCAGTCAGGGTACAGGCCTCTGTTGTGAGCTAGGTCCTCAGTAGGGGGTGCATGAGAGGCAACCACACATTGACGTTTCTTTCTCTCTCTTCCTCCCTCCCTTGCCCTCTGTCTAAACATACATAAACAAAATCTTTAAAAAATAAACTTTAAAAACTACCTCTTACAGCTTTACCAAATATGCTTTCACATAGCCACAGAATCAAAAGCATTTTATAAGTACTTGCTAATTTTCAGAAAGAAAACCAAAAGAAGCCTGAATACTTGTGAAGTTCTTTAGAAGTATTTTCTTCCAAAAATGCATCAGATAGCTACCTTTAAATTTGTGTCGTTCAGTGATAATCTTTCAGCTTCCTAATTGTCTAGGCATTTGGAACTGACAGTCTTTTGAATCACTCTTCACGCTGAAGGGGCGTGGACCTTGATCTGCGGGTCATTAACACCTCATACATGTTGGCTGAGCAATATGGCCTGTGCCCCTGTTGGAACAGCCAACGTGCATAACATTTCTTGAAATATCAGAGCTTTTGTGTTCTGAAGTCTTTGTTTGAAATTTTTTCCACATAGACATTTTCACTTTCACTCTGAGTAATCATTTTTTTTGGAATTTGGTTTTATTTTAATTCTTCTTTTCTTAACTCACTAATTAATAGGAATATGCACCAGTTAAAAAGTCAGACAAGGTACATGGCTCAATTGCCCTCTGAAGAAGACAGCTCCTGTAAAGTAAGTTTATGCCACCCCATCAGCTTTATCTTAATCCTGATTCCTCATCATTATCTACAACAATATTTGCATCCTTGAGGAATTTACAAACTCCCAGTTTGACTCTCCTGATAAATATGGAACTTTACTTTGCTATTAATACTCAAAACTATTGAACAAATTCTCTTTTCATCCTCTCTTCAGCATTCAACCTTATGCCACCTCCTAGATCAACATACCTTTAACCAAAATATTGTAAATAAGAAAGATATATTAACAAAGTATCAGACAAAGGGAATTGTATGTGAATATATATGTAGTTTTGATTTTTTTTTTACAAAGAGGGACACCAATAAAACCAGAATTATCTTTCGGAGATCAGGCCCCTTATAGTACAGGATTCCCTCACTAGGTGAGTGAGTGTTCTAGGAACCCATCTATATCAGTGCACCAGGTGGTATTGTTGTAAGAAGCTGAGTTTGGCTTCAGTGAATTTTTTGAAGACTTTTTCTAAGTGCCTGTTTCATGGTGAGTGATTTACCAAGTGCACCTACCCACAGCACACTGAGTATCCAGCAGTTTCTGACCAAAAACAGCATGACCCCTATGCCTCACACTCCCTAATCACCAGATCTCACCCCAAACAACTATTCTTTATTTCCACTGATGAAAAAAGTCCTCAAAGGGAAACATTTTACCGATGTGGAAGAGGTAAAATGAAAAACGACAGAAGCACTAAAAGGCAGAGAAATGAATGAGATCAAAAACTGAGCAGTGGGAAAACATCTCAATAGGTGTAGTGCATCAAATGGAAAGTAATTTGAAGTGACTGAAGTTTAAACATGTAAGAATAAATACACAATTTTATTAGTAAATTCTAGGTTTTGGGGTTCTCTCTGGTGTAACTTACATATGTCCGTATATGAGTGTGCAATTATTGATTTTTTTCATGAGAGTACATTTTCAAAAGCATAATGGTCAATGTAACATTCTTACATACCTTACTGTGGGGGGAACTTTACCCACAAGTCCCCCTGTCCACCACGGATGAAAATAAAACTGCCAAGACATGATCTGCCTTGGGGAGGAGAGGTCTCAAATTCTCAGAAGAGAAGGACCAAAAACCCCTTCTTCAATGGCTTTTATTAGGTTTGTAATACACAGGAATATAGGTAAAGCTCATCAATAAATGTCAGGTGGCAGGGATCAAAGAATAGATAACATTTCAAAGAAATCTGAAGGCTTAATCTGAGTCAGTGTGTCAGATAAGGAGGTTGCAAAAACTGTGGGAGACATACTCATTTTCTGACCCTATCATATGAATGAAAGCACTCTTAGCAAAGCAGGCTTCACAGGCCTTTGTGAATTCTCTTATGCCCAATCACCCTGGGTCCCCCTTTAGCTGTCAGAGGACTGCACCACCCTTCCCGTCATAGGTTTTTAGGCTTATGTGGATTAGAGTCAGCAAGCACTTCTCCCAGACAGAAATGGGGACTCAGGCTATGCCAGAATAGCCAGCGGGAAAGGGTCCATCACCCCCTCTTTGCTGCAGCCCCCCAGTTCTTCCTTGAGGGCCTCCCAAGTGATTGTGTCTGGCTTAGGTTATCCCCCCCCCCCCGAGGGGTCATACCCATCACTGACTAACCGACCAAGCATTAGGGGAGAGAAGGATGAAGCAGAAGCAGTGCTCCTGCCAGGGAGATAAGCTTTGTCTCCTTAGTGGCTCACAGACAGAAGGTGGCTCACTCGGCCTTATCCATGGGGAGCTGTTACAACTCCTGAAACCAGGCAGAGCAGTTCCCAACACTTTACCTATCATTTCTCAGACAAAAATTATTTAGAAAATAAATTATTGTGAAAATATCAAGGTAATTAAGAAATACAATGAAGAAAAGATTGATTTTAGAAATGTCACGGGCATACTGGCTCTGTATTAGATCAGTTTTTTTATTTTATTTATTTATTTTTAAATTTTTATTTTTTAAAATTTTTATTTAGTTATTTTTAAGTACAGTTTTCTGTTTATTTCTTCCATGCCATCCCACCCCTCCCCCATGCACCCCACCTCCCTCCCATTTCCATCCCCCTTAGTTATTGTCCCTGTGTCTTTTATACTTGTTCCTCTAAACCCCTCCCACTTTTCCCCTTAAATTCCCTCCCCTCTCCTCTCTCCCCTCTGGTCACTGTCCCCCTGTTCTCTCTTTCAGTGCATTTGTTTTTATTTTGCTTGCTTGTTTTGTTGTTTAGCTTCCTGTTAAAGGTGAGATCATATGGTATTTGTCTTTCACCACGGCTTATTTCACTCAGCATAATGCTTTCCAGTTCCATCCATGTTGTTGCAAAGGGTAGTAGTTCCTTCTTTTTCTCTGCTGCATAGAATTCCATTGTGTATATGTACCACAATTTTTTGATCCATTCATTTACTGACAGGCACCTAGGCTGCTTCCAGCTCTTGGCTATTGTAAATTGTGCTGCTATAAACATTGTGGTGCATAGGTTCTTTGAAATTGATGTTTTGGGGTTCTTAGGATATAATCCTAGCAGTGGAATTGCTGGATCAAAAGGCAGGTCGATGTTTATTTTTCTGAGAAAATTCCATACTATTTTCCATAATGGTTGTACCAGTCTGCAATCCCACCAACAGTGAACTAAGGTCCCCTTTTCCCCACAACCTCTCCAACATTTGTTGTTTGTTGATTTGTTTATGATGGCCATCCTGACTGGTGTAAAGTGGTATCTCATTGTGGTTTTAATTTGCATCTCTCTGTTAGCTAACGATATTGAGCATCTCTTCATGTGTCTCTGGATCTTCTGTATGTCCTGCTTGGGGAAGTGTCTGCTCAAGTCCTTTTCCCATTTTTTAATTGGGTTGGTTGTCTTCTTAGAATTGCATAAGTTCTTTGTATATTTCGGAGATTAAACCTTTGTCTGTGGTATCATTGGCAAATATGTTTTCCCATACAGTTGGTTGCCTTTTTAATTTAATACTGCTTTCTTTAGCCATGCAGAAACTTTTTGTTTTGATGAGATCCCATTTGTTTATTCTTTCCTTTATATTCATTGCTCTAGGGGACATATCAGTAAAAATGTTGCTGCATGAAATATCTGATTTATAACATCGAAGGAAACGAGGTAGTGTACCCAGGCACTGAGTCATTTGGTGGTTTCCTACCACCAGGCCTTGGCAACTGCTATTCCTTCCAGTTGAAAGCTCTTCCCTTAGATATATGGGTGGCTATCACTTTTGTTTCCATTAATTTTTATTGAAACTTTCCCTTCTTTGTGAGGCTTTCTTAGAGCAATCAATCTAAAATTGGAGCAGTCATATGAGAACTTCTATCTACCCTCTGTTTTATTTATTTTTTCTATCATTCATTACTATTGAACATGCCAGATGTTTTACATTTTCTTCTGCTTTTTGTTCCATTTCTTCTGCTAAAATGTAAGCCCATAGAGGCAAAAAAAAAGAGGCATTCTTTTATTTGGAATTTTTAATTAAAGTATAGTTGACATAGGATATTATACTACTTTCAGGTGACAACATAGAACTTCAACATTTATATATCTTATGATGTAATCACCACAATAAGTCTAGTAACCGTCCATCATTATGCAAGGTTATTACGATATCAGCTATATTCCCTGTACCACACCTTATGCTCCCATGAGTTACTTATTTTATCACTGGGAGTTTGTATGTATAATTCATCCTCAGATGTTTTACTCATCTTCTGCTTTTCTTCTCAGCCATCAGTTTGCCCTCTGCATCTGTAAATCTGTTTCTGTTTTATATGTTAGTTTGTTGTGTTTATTTTTAAAGTTCATATATAAGAGAAAAATGATATTGTCTCTCCCTCTCTGGCTTACTTCACTTAGCATAGGTAGGTTTGAACTTGCATTTCACTAGTGATTAACGATGTTGAGCATCTTTTCATATACATTCTTTGACCATGTTTATCTTCTTTGGAGAAATGTCTACTCAGGTACTCTGATCAATTTTTTTAATCAGAGTTTTTTTTTTGTCATTGTTATTTTGTTGTTAATGTTAAGTTGCTTGAGTTTTTCATGTATTTTAGATATTTACCATACAGCAATTATATTATTTGCAAGTATTTTCTTTTACTCAGTAGGTTGCCTTTTCATTTGGTTGGTGGCTTCCTTTACCGTGCAAAAGCTTTTTAGTTTGATGTGGTTTCATTTGTTTATTTTTGTTTTTGTTGCATCCAGGAAAACATAGCCAATTTTTTTTCTAAGACTGATGCCATAAGGTTTACTGCCTATGTTTTCTTCTAGGAAAATCTTAGTTTTAGGTCTTATAATTCTTGAATCCATTGTAAGCTTATTTTTGTTTGTGGATTAAGAATGTGGCCCAGCTTTCATTTTTGCATGTTTCTGTCCAGTTTTTCAACAGCATTTATTGAAATGACTGCCATTTCCCCATTGTGTATCCTTGTCTCCTTTGTCATAGATTAATTGACAATATAAGCATGAATTTATTTTTGGGCTTTCTATTCTGGTCCATTGCTTTATGTGTCTGTTTTTGTGCCGTTGCCACAGTGTTTTTATTGCTATAGCTTTGTAGTATAGTTTGCAATCAGGGCACATGATACTACCAACTTTGTTCTTCTTTCCCAAAATTGCCTTGGCTATTTGTGGTCTATTATGGTTCCACATAAACTTTAGGATTATTTAAACATTCTTGTCCCATGGTTATACCTTCAGAAACTATAATAGTCTTTAGCCCACGGTATGCACTCAAAACATATTTGCCAAATGAATAAAATAAAGGAAAATTTCAACAGGACCAAACAAATTAGAAAGTACCTTGGCATTTATTGTAACAGAATGATGTCTAAAATATATCTTTCTATACAGCAAAATTTAAAAGGAGGTGAATGTAATTAAAATAGCAGAATTGAATTTAAAAAACTATGTGTAATAGGAAATTTTCATTTCCTCTCTAGTTTTGCATACACATACATGCACATGCATATATTTAACTTGTAAATAAATCATTACCTTCTAAGTGATGTTGTAATAGGAAGAGATATGCTGTTCATCCTAATGTCATCTCTACCAAAGTTCTATAAGATATAAAGTACAGAAGAATATTGATTCAATTAGGAGCAGTTACACAAAAGTAATGTTTTCCAAATCCTCTCTGAGCTTCAAGGACTAAATGAAATCATGTTTCTTTCATAAAACCACTGCCAACTATTCTAGTACATATACATCATTCCCTTCTTTACATTCATATTTTGAAGCTATAGGTTTTATTTTATTTTTTAACATTTTTATTGATTATGCCATTACAGTTGTTCTATTCCCCCCTTCTTTCCCCTCCACCCTGCACACCCCTCCCCCACCCTTCCCCCCTTTAGTTCATGAGCATGTGTCTCAAATTCTTTAGATTCTGTATTTCCCCTACTATTTTTACCCTCCCCCTGTCTATTTTCTACCTACCATTTATGCTACTTATTTTCTGTACCTTCTCCCCCCTTCTCCCACTCCCCTGTTACTAATCCTCCACGTGATCTTCATTTCTATGGTTCACTCCTGATCTAGCTGTCCTCTTAATTTGCTTTTGTTTAGGTGTGGTTGTTGATAACTGTGAGTTTGCTGTCCTTTCACTGTTCATCTTTTTTTATCTTCTTTTTCTTAGGTAAGTCCCTTTAACATTTCATATAATAAGGGCTTGGTGAAGCTATAGGTTTTAGAATTGTTTTGTGCCACACATCACTTCAGAGCTAGAGAGACACAGCTATGGGGATAAACCCCTGAGACAGAGTCTCATTTAATCTGACTTTACCATCATTTTAAAACAATATTGCCATTTCCTAGTCCCTTCCCCTACTCTCTTCTCCTCTCTTACACATATTTTTATCCAACATAACACACATCGTACTTATTTTAGTGATTTATTTTATCTACTGGCATGTCTTCTACCAGAAGAAAAGTATGCAACCTTGCAGCATATAGAACAAGTCAATCACACAGTAGCTCTTCTTATCCTGCTTTTCTTTTATGTCACCTGGGAAAATAAGTGGACTTTTACTTTTTTAGGATCCATCCAGAGAACAACAAAATTTTCTGAATATCCAAAACAGAGAATTTAGGGCAGGGAATTGGTTACATCAGGGTTTGCAAGAGGCTGCCAAGGCAATCAGAGTAGAGTGAGAAAACCCAGAGATTATCTTGGACCAAAGGCACAATGATCATCTGTTCATGAGAAAGAAATTTCCTGTAAACTTAATGTTGTAAAGGGAGCTTAAAATAAATTGATTTTGAGGAATCAATTTCTGCCTGTGGTTAATAAACATTTTTTTAAAAAACAGTGTCTTTATGAGGAATGGCAGAGGGCTAGAAAAGGGCTGGGTCCAGGTGGGTGGAGTATAGGTTTTTCCAATGTTAAAGAACAAAACTTCAAACTAGTAAATTTGGAGATCCAATTGGCTTCATTGAGAAATTTTAAATTGGGAGCATCTCATCCAGTAAATAGAGAAGTGGTTTGAGAAGCTGTACAATATGAAAAGCTTTTATGAGCAGAAACTGAGTGGGACAAGAAAGTTATTAGCAAAATAAAAGAAAGGATTCTTTCAGGCTGGGTTACCTTCTCTTAGAGGAAAACAGGGGTCTTATTGGACAGATTGCCAAAGCTTACTTTGTGGGGAAGGAGTGGACAGGACTCAGGTGATAGATTACATCATTGGTACTCACCAGAAAATACCCGGCTGACCACAAAGATTAAATTTCTGGAGTAGGTTGAACCTGAAAGTATGTCTGGTAGTAAGTCGAAGTTTGGTGCATGGGCTTTAGCACAAGTAACTCCAATTTGAGTCTGTGGTTTTCTTTGTAACACCAAGAAGGCAAACAGGTAGGCTACATTATGTGACTTCGGGTTTTGATGGAGGATCTTGGAGAGGATGGGCCAGGATGCCTTCCCTGAGTGTCAAGAGTAACAAATGACAGGACTGAGATAGGGTGTGTGACAGAACAGCTGAAATCAATGAAAGCTACAGGAACTGTCGAGAAGAAGTAAGACAAACTGCCACCAGATTTATGTCTTCAAACTGGGAGAGACCAGCTTGATCCAGCATGGCCACTAATTTGACCTAGAGGTAAGCCCTAGCTCATTACACACTCATTGTAATACATGGGCATGCTAAGTGACACACTGAACACCCCCATGACTGGAAACATAAAGAGCATATAAAGACACAGAATGGTCCACAGAGCTCCCCTGAGAAATTTCCACCCCTTTCCTGAGAAGATCCTCACTAGCTCTCCTCTTTATGGAATACCCTATGCCTTGATTAAATGAATCTCAGTAAAGGAAGCAAATTCTACAAAGGGGGGCTGCTCTGCCTGTGGACTTGCCTATTCTCCGTCTCACTGCTTCAGTAAAAACATCACTTTTACTTTAAACTCTATGCTAGCTAATGTTTGAAGTTTTCCTCGCACAAGGCAGAAAACCCACAGTGGGTCACAGACCTTCAGGTCCCCAGACCCCTGGAAGGCCTACATCAGAATCAGATCCCAGGCACTGTAGCCAAGACCACACTCCCAGAAGAAGCCCAGGCTCCTCAGGCTCTCTGAGTTCTATGGGAGATGCACACCTGGGTGCCCTGGGTGCACCCAGACTCACCCATAAGGAATCTGGATCAAACCACCTATCAGGGAAACCCCCCATCCTCCCTATCTCAGAGTCACGGTGCAATGGCATCTTGCCACAAAGTTGAGGCCATGTGACAGGAGTTGGCTTTGCCCCAAAGGTTGTACAGGGGAGGAACAACCCAATGTCAGGACAAGGTAGTGAACTACACATTAGCAATAACAGATAGTGTCTCCCACTTCCGTACTAAAGGGACAAGGGCCCAGGAAGTTTACTGAAGCAACGACAGGCCATGTTCATGTGGAAGAGGCTGACACCACCTGGGGTTCCTCCAGTTGTAAATGAGTCACACAAGAGACAATGTCATCAGGGAAGATACCATTAAGGACGGAGAAGTGAAATCATTCTCCTTTCCTCTCCATGGCCCTCCAGTCTCTCAGCAGTGCCTCTCACTGAAGAAACCCAGCCAAAAGTCAGTTGTGACAAGGCCCTGCTGCAAGGCAAAACAGAAGCAAAGTGGCAGGGAAAATACAACTGAGTGCAACCGAGGCAGCTGGAAGCACCTAGCAAGAAATATATTTTTGAACATTTAATTCAATAAAGTTTTTCTTTTTAAAAAAAATTTGGATGTTTCTGGAAACTGGGAGCAGTGAATATTTGAACTGTTAAAGGACAATTCAAACATAGGGAAGGCTTTATAAAAAGGAATTTTCTGGTACATGGCCTAGCTAGATAGTTGTACTTAATCATGTGGATGAAGAAGAAGGTTGATTCAGAAAGATAAGGTCGTTGTTGGTGGTGGTAGAAGGGAGATGTTTATCCAAAAATTTATCATCAGAGGATAATTTAGAAATTGGTATTAAGAAAGAAATGTCCTATGATTTAACTTCTTCAGATCTCAGCATTACCCCAGGAATAAATCTGTTTAAATTGGTATTTATATTTTCTAAGTATGGTAAATAAGAAATAGACAATGGTTGCACTAGGAATAAAACCCAAATGTCCTTTATGCTCTCCTGAGAATGAAATGTCCTGCACAGAGAGAGAGAGAGAGAGAGAGAGAGAGAGAGAAATCTGTAAGTGCCATAATGAATAAGGACCCTGTGTAAACACAGAAGTTTGGCTGGTAGTTTTGAAACTGCTTAATACTGCTGACTGGACATCTTTACATGACAAACACCAGATGGAAAAATCAGTTGAGAGTCAGTCACAAGTTGTGGATGATTTCATTATAAAATGGTCATTTACTCTTAATTATCCAGAAAAGCCCAAAACCCTAATAGTGCTTTCATAATAACATTTGTGTAACCAAAATATAACAAGAGTATACTTTTGGTAAAAGTTTACATTTTGATCTGCAGGAGAAATTTAATCATTTTAAAATGATAAACACATAAAAACGCTTGTGTAATTTTAAAACTGGAATTTCAATTTCCAGTAACACATTTTACCATGACACCATTTGCAGCTTTCCTCCTCAACTGCTGTCTGCAAAAATACTGTAGTAACACAGCTTTTCTGATTAGCCAGACAACTAATAATCAAGGAGACAAAATGACCTACTCCCATCTTTCTGTAAACAAAACACTTATTTTTCTCTATACCTGCGTATAACAGCCTGGCTTTAATGTTTTCAGACACTTTGTAACAATCAAATGTGTGTAGTAACTTTTAAGACACTTAGACCAAAAATCAGTTTAGCAAATGTCCCATCACGGCCACACAGCATGTTTGAGTTGTATCACCACATGTCTGCATTGTCATTTTGTGATAAACAAAATAAAAATATCTGTCATTGAAACTTAAATAAGAGAGATTGGTTATATAAACTGAAACCCTCTGAACTTTAGTACAGTACAGTAACCAGCTTGAAGCAACTGTCCTAGCTAAATACACTTGGATTGTTTTTCCAGAGGAAAAAAAAAGATTAATAGCTAAAAATCATGACCTTTGACTTTTGACACAAATTTCAAGAAGTGAAATGCAATTGGAAAAACTGATGAAATGTTCAATTATTGCTACAGAGCAGAATAATAACCATATATCTACAACAACTAAATACATACACCCAATTCTGGGTCACAGATTTCCTCTCTAGCTTATATTAGAGAACATAAAGGGAATGGTGAGTGCCACATTTTCATCACCAACGTACATCCACAAAATGAAGCCTCAAATTGCTACATCCCTAGATAATGCAAATTGTTTACAAGTAAGACTTCCAGACAAAATAAACCTTTATAAATATAGAGGTCTGTTTCATCTGACATTTTAATAACCCTATTTAGAAGTCACTTTGCACATCCATTACTTCATGCTGTTGCAATTCTGAATCTTCTTAAGGAACAGATACTGATGACTTCCCTTATACATTTAAGTAGTTACAATTAGGAAATTAACATAAAATGTATGCATATGTGTAAGTTCTTTGAAAGAACTACGTGTATCTTTAATTATGGTCCATGACCTCTAGGAGTAATTTATCATATTATCACTACTAAAATAAGAATGTTTTTACAGCTTAATTGTAAAACAATGTAACATAATACATTATGACATCATTCAAAATACATTTATGATAATAATAAATTTTCAGATATATTCAACTACCAGAAACAAGTCAAACCAGTAACTTTTTAATTGCTTTCAACCACGATTTCAATAAAGAAATAATTAGATTAATAACTGGGTACCAAATGAGTTTTCCATAAACAGTCAATGGCCCATTTTACTACAATGTAAAGCCAGAAGCCAACTAGTGTTCTGTGGCACAGAAGCAGCTCATCAAGCTACATTTTTCTTATCCTTTCAGGAGTACTGTATTAAAAATTCTGGAGAAAAAAGATCCTAGGATGACAGAACTGATAAGTAACAAGCCGTGTACTGATGAGTAAGATAAAAAGCTTCCTATAAAACACTAAAGTGCTCTTATGCAGAAACCCCATAATCCTGGCTAAACCTCCGCGATGAAACAGGGGCAGTGTGTTTAGTTTCACAAAGAAAGAGAAAACACACAATTGCAGCCGCTCAGTTCATCTTGATGAACTGAAGATTCTAATGCCCAAACATGACTCAGTTTTTGATCTTAAAATATCACATTCATTCATTGATTATGGGCATGTCTGATGATTGAAATGAAAAGGAAACCTTAAAGGAGAATTTCTATGTGTTGGCTTTCTCTTAAAATGGATCACTTTTTCCCCAAATTTTATAACTTGTTATAATTCCCTTAGAAAAAAGAAACACATGTTTTATTGTTGTAGTTAATTTTAAATGTGCATATCATTAATATTTATTTCAAAATGAGCTGTTAAAAAACTGAACATTTACTTATCTCTTCTTGACTTTAAATTCGAGATGATATACTGAGAAGATAGATCAGTCTCTGGGGCCCTCATGAAAAAAAATACACAACACATATAAAATGAATAAACACAGATAACCAAAGAGGACATGTTGTTATTAACATCATCATAGATATTTCAACAAGGTTTTGCAAAAAATGAAAGTAGATGGAAGTGTCTAAACAAGTAAGTAGAGCAGTTTTCTGTCAAAAGGCTGCTCTAGGAGTGGAGAGCCCATCTTCCTATGAGATTATAAAAGTAGTTTGGGGCTCTGAGGGGGGGTTACATGGGGCTAGAAAGTAGGAAGTGGGGCTGGAAGAAAATGACTACCTAAGGGTCAATATCTGGGATGGTGGGGCCAAGGTGCACTGTCACCCCACACAGAGCTTGGAACCCCAGTATTTACCCTTGGACTTTGTGGAATGATAAACAAGGGTCATATTTTTACTAAATAAATTAATTGAGATATTTTGGAGAGAAACAGTAAGAAGACTACTAGTATGGATGTTGGAGCCCTCAGTAAAACTGACCATTGAGATGTGTAACATGTGGCCACACCACCAGGAATTTGCCTGGTAAACCTACAGTGAAGCCTGCCAGCCATCCCATCTCACTCATGTGCTCAAGTCCTGTTGCCTATTTAAGGGAAGGGGTGTAAGTAGCAGTATGCGCCTGTTTTCAGATTTGCCAAAGAAACCCATATCTGCTAACCATTCTTTGTTCTTAACTATGAACGCAAAGGCTGGATCATTAGATGTGTGAAGAAGCAACAGCATTAAAGAGAAACACCAAAAAAAAAACAAAAACAAAATTAATTATGGACGAAAGATAATAGGTATTTTAATGAGTAAAAGAGAAACAACAACAACTTCTCTTGTATAAATGGGAAACTCGGAGATAAATTTAGGCTGATATAGTAAAAACAAGATGCTTCATAAAAGGAAAGAAAAATATCTCTGAAGAAAATAAATGTGATAGGTGATTAGCAATTAATTTTTGAAACAAAGGGAAGGAAGAGAAAGAGGAGGAGAACTAGTAGTGGGAGGAGGATGTCTGACTGAATATGTAGAAAAGAACAATTAACAAAAAGTGTGAGAGAAAAAATATTTTTCATTGAGGATTAAAGTCTTACTTATAAAAATTAAAAAAAAGAAAATTGAGAAGAAAGCTAGAAAGAAATTATCTGATTAAAAGGAGAAGAATAGGAGAGAATTTACAGGCTTAAATGATAATTCTTTAGTTTAATGATTTAACAAGTGCCCAATACCCAGTGAAATAAATTTTTAAACTATTTTTATGAAAATGTTAGAATATCAAGGATAAGGGTACTGCAAGTTTCCAAAGAAATAAAACAGTTAATTACTACCAAAACAAGCGCTGACTGGTGTGGCTTAGTGGACTGAGCACCAGTCAGCAAACCAAAAGGTTGCCAATTTGATTCCTGGCCAGGTCTATATTTTGGGGCATGCAAGAGAAACCAATTGATGTTTTTTTTTCCTCTCTTTCTCCCTCCCTTTCCCTCTCTCTAAAATAAATTAATAAAAGATTTAAAAATACTGACTGGCATTGGAATTCTCCTAGCAATACTAGATTATACAAAAATAAAGCAATGCAGGAATAAAAACATATTTTTGATTTAGAATTCTAGGTCATGACAAACCTACTCAAATGTGAGGACCAAATAAAGACATTTCAAAACAGATAAGATCTTCAAAAATTTTCTTTCACCCATCATTTTCTAGACAGTTATTTAAATATATGTTCCACAAAAACTGAAGTTAATTTCTGAAAAATAAGAAGAGAAAGATGTCGGATGTGGGAAATGTCACAGCCCAGGAAGTCCTTAATGCAAATCTGGGCCAATGGCTGTCATCAGGTCTAAAAATTAGCACATACAGGTAACAGCGCTCAGGAAAGAGGCTTTCAGAAAAAAAGGTGGGGAACTCACAAAAGACAGTATGTGTGAAAGGATGGAAACTGAGATTTAAATAAATACATAGAGTAACATTAATGTTTTCAAGAAAATTTTTAAAAATGACAAAATACTATGGTCCAAATAGAAGTCCAAATATAATACATCATGATTCTAAGCACTTGGGTGATCAGTAGGACATAAGAATCCACTTGATCTTAATAGTAGAAATATTTTTATTTAAGCGTCCCAGGCATCATGGCTTTTGACTTTTAGGGAAGGAAATTTAATCCTATATGCTCTGGCAGTAAGCAATGGTCATAATAATGCAAACACTGTAAACTGGTTTTCAACTTTAAAAATCAATCTATGAACAAGACAATTGAGAATTGCTTGTGTGTAATAGAATTGTAAGTGTTAACCAGCTCGATAATTTGTTGAAGTGAATCAGAAGAATAGAGAAGAAGAAGAAGACCGGTGTGGAGAGTCCAGGGTAGTCTAAATTGCTGCCTGCAGTGGATGGCTCCATAGGAGGAGGTTCAGGAAAGCAAGATGCAACAAAGTGAGATAAATCCAGTCTTTTTAGGAAGTGAACAGACATTGTCTCAAGTTGGAAAAGTGAGGAATGGAGATAGAAACATATGGAGAGCCTACAGAACATAACCTGTAGAAGAAGGAAAACAGAAATGGTCAGAAAATTTGTTCCTGGGGATAGAAAATGGGCATTCCCCCCTGGGTGCACAAAAAGATAAGTTGGAAGACTGCTTTCACCAGAATCCCCTCTGTATAAAATGATTTTTTACAATGCACACATACCCTGATAAAATCTCAAAATAAAATTAAAATAAAGTTACCTCCTTTTATAGTACTTCCATTAGCTTTACATGACCAAAGGAAAAATACATTTCTTATTCTGAAAAATACCAATTTAAAGAGTTCTTTGTGAAACCACTATCACCTCCAACTACAACACATACTATATCAACTAGAAACTTGTTTCACAATGTAAGAAAGAATCTTAATTGCTGGGAATATACCCTAAGAAGCCAAAAACACCAATGCAAAAGAATATATGCATTGCTATGTTCATAGCAGTGTTATTTACAATAGTCAATATTTGGAAACAGCCTAAGTGCCCATCAGTAAATGAATGGACTAAAAAACTATGGTACATTTACATAATGGAATACTATGCAGCAGAAGGAAAGAAGGAGCTCCTACCTTTTGCGACAGCATGGATGGAACTGGAGAGCATTATGCAAAGTGAAATAAGCCAGGCAGTGAAAGACAAATACCATATGACCTCATGTATAAGAGGAATATAATGAACAAAATAATATTGAATATTTATAATGAATAAATTAATGAGCAAAATAGAATCAGAGGTATAGAAACAGGAAATTACTTGACAGCTATAAGAGGGGAGGAGTGAAATGGGGACTGTTTGAAAGAAGATGAAGGGGTTAGTCAAAGAACATACATGAAGGCCCCATGGTCATGGACAATAGTGTGGGGAATGACTATGGAAGTGGGGAGAGGATGGGATGTAAGGTGACGAATGAGGGAAATTGGGACAATTGTAATAGCATAACAATAAAGAAGACCTTTAAGTGTATCTATGAATCAATCCAGTGTACTCTGTGTGAATGTTTGGAAGCATGGATGGAGTGGTACTCTTTTGTTCACTGTCCACTTGCATATCTGCTACTTTATTCTTTGAAATCATTCCACTGTATGAACTTTGCTTCTCAATTAGTAGAGAAGGTTCTCAAGGATTTGTGATGATTTCCAGAAACTTTAATCTGTGAATTAAAGAGAATTTATGGGATAGATGAGCCAACTTGGTTTAACAGGTCAAAACTGCACCTCTTTAAAAGCTTCTAATATGGCACTGAGTAAATATAAGCATTTTCCACATTCAGCACACTCCGTGGTCTTTGGATCAGTAACAGTGTCAAGCTAATGAGGCAAATTTTCAAATAAGCAGAATAAATAAATAATATGCCATTAAAAAAAGCAGTTAGCCAAGAGCAACCACTGACTCATCTTCTTGGTATACTATTAACTACTTCAAGCCAATGGCCAGTCAGCTGGATCTATATAAATAATTCCAAGAATTGTCCCAGCTACAAAGTTTAGTCAAATGTATTGGTCTAATATATGATGCAGTGAGTGTCACAAATTCATCTCCAGTCTGTCGTAATTTCACCAGTGGTTAGAAAGAACACAGTTCATGTATATGTTGACCACTGGTTTTATTATATATGTAACATCGTCTTATTACATATGTAACAAATCCTATTAACCTGCAGCAATGAATGTGGAGTTGGTATATGAGCTGCATGAAAGTTCTCCAAAGCAGAGCTGCCTGGTGCACTTTTGTACTATTTAATGAATGAGTTAGAAAAATTATAACTCAATGGTATATTTAAAGAAATAAAAACATTTTAAAAGATGAATTTACTCCCCATTAAATTTAATTGTTTTGGATGATTCCATACCTAAGCTGATGTAAAGGTATTAGTGGACCATTTCAGACATAATGGGTTTTTCAAATACAATTTCAAACATGATGAATTTTCAAATACAATGTCTCCTTTTTTGAATCCAGACAAAAAAACGCTGCGCAGATGAAGCTTGGGGGGCACATTCGAGTACTAGAATTTTACTTTAGAAGTCTAGACTCTTCTTTTTGGGTTTGCACACCCATTTATTTCCATCTTTATTTTTATTAATTTTTCTGTATTCTACTGTTTACATTATTACAGATTTCCCCATTCCCCATATTCTTGCACCCACCGCCCCTCTCCCTCATCGCCCATTCCCTCGGACTTCACCACACTGTTGTCTGTGCCTATGGGTTATTCATGCCTGTTCTTCAGCTCATCCCTTCACTGTCGTTCATCCAGTCCCCCTCCCCAGTCCCCTCTGACAGCTGTCAGTCTGTTCCATTAATCCATGCCTCTGTTTCTATTCTGTTTGTCATTTTTTTATTCACTGAAATGGTCACGCACGGCGTAACTGAAAGGTATTTTCAGTATATAATTACCATGCCCGTGTTTTGGTATTCTATTTCTGAATCAGGGTTACAAAACAGGAAGAATTATTTAAAAAATGACAATCATTTTGCAGTTTTTGCAAGGAAAGTTTTATTCATTTTGCATGCTTTATTTCATTAATCCTCCCCACAGTCCTGTGAGGTGGGTATGGTTTAAGTATTTCACACATCAGGGAAGAGAAAAGGGTCACAGTCTAGTAAGTGACTTAACGAAAGGCCATACACAGCTAGTTAGTGTCTAAAACAGGATTTGAACTGGGGCCTTCCAGTTACAGAAAACACAACCTCTTACACTATCTCCATTGCCAAACATACTAGAAACAGAATTTTCTCAACAAAATCTTTTCTTTTCACTCTAAGGCATAAGAATTCATAGAACATTCTGCCAGTAAGCATAGGAGAGCAGGGAGAGAAATAAGTGGGGTAATATGGGAAGGGTCATCAGGGAACATGAATAAAGTACACACGGACAAAGCCAAAGTGGGTGGGATTGAGGGTGGGAGGTGGGGATGGGTGAGGCAGGGGTAGAGGTGGGGGGGATGGAGACAACTGTACTTGAACAACAACTTTAAAAAATTTAAAAGAGTAAAAACAAAATTTTAATATTTTTATTTTTATTAAAATAAAATATTAGCCCTGGCTGGTGTAGCTCAGTGGATTGAGCGTGGGCCTGCGAACCAGACAATCGCGGTTCGATTCCCAGTCAGGGCACATACTGGGGTTGCAGGCCGGTTCCCTGCAGGCCAGTTCCCAGCAGGGATGCACAAAAGGCAACCATACATTGATGTTTCTCTCCCTCTCTCCTTCCCCCCTTCCCCTCTAAAGATAAATAAATTTAAAAAAATCTAAAAAAAATAATAAAATAAAATATTAGAGTACAATATTTATCCTGCTCATGTCATGAAAAAGTGGGTAAATATTATTGTTCTTGTTAGAAAGGAAGAACAGAATCTGACCGTATTCATTTCCTTTGCCTGAGACATCTCCCTGCCCCTGTATATAGAAAATACGGCCTTTGAGTTTCTTTCTAGCTCTCTATTCCCTTAACTTTTTTTACTTTTAGCATTCTATAACATTTCACACACCATCTCATACCCTTTATATTAATCTGTTAATTTTTTCTGTTTTTCCCACTAGAGTGTAAATTCCAGGAGGACAGGGATTGTGTCTGTTTTATTCAATAATATATTGTGAGTTCATAAAATAGTGACTAATGTTTAAGTTGCTTCCAGATCTTGACTATTGTAGATTGTGTTGCTATGAACACTGGGGTGCATAGGTTCTTTTGAATTGGTGTTTCAGGGTTCTAAGGGTATATAATCCCAGCAGTGGAATTGCTGGGTTAAAAGGCAACCTAAATGCTCATCTGTAAATAAATGGATCAAAAAACTGGTACATTTACACAATGGAATACTACACAGCAGAAGGAAAGAAGGAGTTCTTACCCTTTGTAACAGCATGGATGGATCTGGAGAGAATCATGCTAAGTGAAACAAGCCAGTCAGTGAAAGAAAAATACCATATGATCTCACCTAAAAGCAGAACCTGATCAACAAAACAAATAAGCAGCCAAATATAAACAGAGATGTTGAAATAAAGAACAGACTGACAGTAACCAGCAGGGAGTGAGGAGAGGATAATGGGGAAAATATGAGAGGGGTCTTAAAGAAACATATATAAAGGACACATGACAAAGCTAAAGAGGGGGAAATGGAGACAAATGTACTTGAAAAACAAACAAAAAAAAACAGTGCCTGATACTTAGTTGTTACTCAATAAATATATCTTGAATGAATAAAAGATTTTAAGTCTTACGTTAGCATAGATAGAAAATAGCTGTTTTTGCAGTTGAATAGTCATGGATAACACCTTTAAACAAACCAGACATCGATGTCATGTGGAAATGTTTGGGAGAAGGTGGAAGGGCCGCCATGATGCGACATAACTCTTGGAAGGAAACACTTCAAGACTGTGTGCAACCAAGGCACACCAAGGGAGCGTGAGGTGCACCGTTTCTACAACAAAGCTAATCTAAATTCACATGTATCTTGTACGTTGTGGCTACAATCACCAGCAACATTGTTTTTGCATTATCACGTCTATGTAGAAATGCATTTCAGTTCTTTCTTAGAGGACAGATCTATGTCAGTACCAGTCTTTTCTTAGAATTTGCTGTATTTTATACTCTGTATTGAAGGTTCCGTAGGCCATGGTCCAATAATGCAAAACCATATTCCATGACATTTTTGTTTTTACTGGAATATTTTAAATGTTTTAAATATTGCAAATACATTGAAAACCTCTGTTAACAAAGTGGCACACACGATGAGGCTCCTAGGGCTGCAGGCTTTTTGCTTTTCCAAAAACATTGTACAGCAATGGTGCAGAAGGCAAAATTTCCCACATGGTATAAACTAAAGGAGCTGAAAGGAGCACTGTTTTATGGTAGGACTTTAAGTAGTATAAATGTAACTCATATTTCTATTTCATCCCCTTTTCCCACTTTGATAAACTGCTAAAATTTACTAGCTGATCATAGAGATAAGAAAGAGTAATTATTATTATTAACAGCAAAAGAGAGTCTCAGAGAAAGTAAACAAATGAAATAAACTTTAAATTAATTTGATGTTGCTCTGGAGTCTGGAAAAGTAAGGCACGTATATTTATGCTGGCTAAAAAATGAGACAAAACACCACAACCTTCCCCAGTCAAACGCAGTATAAAACAGAATATATGTAGTAATATTAAGATGATAATACATGCTTCTTAAATTAAAATCATGCTGTTGCACAGCACTACAGTCTATAGCCTCACACCAAAACAACTAAAGGTAAGTAACTGAAGTCTACAATAGTCAAGATGGTGAATTAAATGGCAAGATTTGTGAGAAAAGGTGTTTGTTTACTCAAAAGTTGTGATTCCATTCCCGTTGCTGGGGCTGGAACAAAGTCGGTGTGCAGTGAACACACTTTGGGAAGGAGTGTCAGCTGCTGTAGTCATGCATGACATCTTGTAGCCAGAGTTCCAATGTAAGTTAGACTGCCTTGTTCAGCTCCCAAACTCAGGATTTACTGATTAACTGCATGACTTTGAGCTAACAAGTGAACTTTTCTGAGCTTTGGTGATTCATATTTTCAAAAGATAACAAAAGTTCCTACCACCTAGGGTGGCTGGCAGAATTATACAATGTCTATGAAAAGTCATAAAGCTGTACTTGGCACATGTGAGCACTACAAAAATGTTAAATGCTATTTTTATTCATACCCAACACCACATAATCTCAGCCCATTATGAGCAAGTTGTGTACTCTTTCTTTTTAAATAGTGGTTAATAAATTTGCTTTGGTCTTGACACATACTTTTGTCCTATTATAAAGAAACATGCTTGGAAATTCCAAAATCATGCCATGCCTACATTTTTGTTCACACATTTTTTGTGAGGGCATTCTCTTTTAGTGAATAATATTTTAGAACTAGAATTACGACTACTTTTTGCCACTAGACACGTTGGTGATTCAGTGTGAAACATATAGTGATCAAATTCTAGAGGAATGGCCAATTTCAATTTTATAAACTTCATAGGTGAATGTCCATCTATAACTAGAGATATAGTTAGGTAAAATGTAACTGATCCTTACAAAGGTACTTTTTTTTGCTAAACTTTTCTCATCTACTTTCAATTGTTATTGCAATGCCCATAATTTTATCTTTTTTCTTTATTTCTCCACATATGTTTACTGAACACAAATATTATCATATCAACATGTACATCAAGACAATTCAGTAACTTCCCACTGTTTGAAACACCTACCTTACTCAAATTCCAAAATTGTCAAAAATAATTGTATCCAACCCTTCACCAAGTCCTTGACTGGTATGTTACAGAGGTCTATATGTTCTCCCCAAAAGTGTGGTGTTTATTTTCCCTTTGTCTTAAAGATTATGGACCGATGTCAGTGGTTTGCCTGACCAGTAGCAGTACCATTATTAGTCTCCTGAGGCAAGGTCACAGGAAACCTCGCAGCATGTACCTCACACTCTTGGAAGCTCGCTGCGTGCTGTGAGCAAACTCAAACAACCCTGTGGAGAAGCCCATGTGGAGAGGAGCTGAGGACCCAGCCATCAGCCACTGATCCCCAAGCAGGCAGGCAGCATCCTTTTGCCACTTTGGAAACAGGTCCTCTAAGCCCTGTTTAACCCCCACAGCTGATGTTGTAGGAGCAGACATGAGCAATGCTTTCTGAGTCCTGCTCAAAATTTCTGGCCAGTGAGCAAAATAAATGATTGCTGTGGTTTTAATTTGCTAAGCATTGAAGAAATAGTTTGTTAGGTACCACCTGTTAACCAGAACATCTTTCCTGCATGCATGCTCAGGGACACATAGCCCATTCCAGTTTCCCTTTACTCATTCATTTCTGTCTATATTGGCCTTTCTGATTTTCTTGGAATTTGCCAGCCAAATTTTAGCTCTTGGGCTTTTGTGTTGTTTGCTACTCAACCTTGAATCTCCTACTTGCTGCTGTCTTTCTTCCCCACCCTCCTTCAGATCTTTGTTCCAATGTTATTCACCGGCTTCCCAATCTAAAACTGGGGCATCCTCAGCCCTGCTCTCTGGACCAGCCTTCATAGGTTAGTTTCCACTACAACCCTTATTCCCATCTGGTATTAAATATTTCATTTTGTTGTTTATCCTCCCCAGTCTTTAGAGTGAAAGCACCATCACCTGTTTAGTCTGTTTTATTTACTGCTCCATCCCTGCCATGCAGAGCGCGGTGGTATCTGCTTAATAAATGAGTGTGCAGGTGTCAATCTTGCCTTGTGCATTAGAAAACAAACTCTGGGAGGACTGTCTTGTGCCACATCCTTCACTCGCACCCTCAAAATATTGAGCACACATTTAAGGATATGGTAGCTTTGTAAAAATCCTTGATGATTGACTGTAATTAAACAAAAAGGTTTCTCGGCAAATTAGTAGGATCCTGAGGACACCGTTAATAGGCTTAAAATATTTAGTGCCAAGACAGGGCTCATTTCTAAGCAAAATGATTGTCCAAAACAAAAAGGATGTTGTCTGATAACATTTCTCAAACAAACTCCAAGGCAACTGGGAGTATACAAAATAATAAAGTTCGGTTTCATTTCAAAAATCACATATTCACAATTTTTGCTAAAACAATGTGAGATTGTATCTATATATTTGAATTACTGCAACAAACATTTGACAAGCTAGAAATATAGAGTACCTTTCAAATATCAAAAAATAATCCTATTTGTTTCTGAAACTTTACTTGGATCTCAAATTTTAAATACTATATAAATTTATAATCTCCAAAAATATTTCTCACTATGTAACTATCAAGTAACAGGTTTGGAGGTAGAATTGAATATTTATGGATAATTTGATTTCTTAAGGAATTCAGAAGCTTCCTGTTCTCAAATTCTGTGTACTTCTGGGCAAATATACTGTATTTCTGTATGTAGACACCATAGAAAAAAATAAAGTTTGTTAGATTGTGGAAAGTTTGGTCTAAGATCACAGAAGAAATAGTAGGTAATAATAATTGGCAACATTTAAGCTATAAACACAAATATGTTTGTTGCTATATATTGTTTTGTTTTGTTTCGCTGCCCTGTGCTATGCACCTGATATGTCTGAACTCATTTAATGCTCACAACAATGCAGAAGACAGTGCTATTACTATTTCAAATTTACAAATGAGAAAACTGGAGCACAGAGAGTTTATGTACCTTCTTCAAAATCATAGAAAATACTACATGGCTAGATGGAAATGCAAACCTAGGGAGTATGGCTCCAGAAGAGTGATATTAAATATCATACTATGTTGCTTCTCTAATAGGAAACATACACACAATACAACAGGAACCTCACATGCACATGAACACACAGATATGTCATTTCTATAAGTAAGTAAAAGAGATATTTATGCAGTTGTTTCTAATGGCAGAGTTTTAGGAAGGGCAGAAAAGGTGCAGAATGGCCCAGGCATTGAAGGAGACTCTCTATATGTAGTTACGATCCACTGTATGATGGAGTGTTCCTCCCAGGGGTCATCATAGCTGAAACCCCCCTCACATTTACATAGAATCCTGAGGTGGGGAATACAGTAAGATCCCAAGAGGGGAAAATAGGACCCTTCTCCATTCTGTACCAAGAAATTACCCAAGTAAAATCTGTAAGTCAACATAAGTCTGCCTTAATTGTCAAAAACTATGAAAAGCAAACATTTCCTAACTTCCCACATAAATGCCATCCCATGTTAAATAATCCTCCAGTTAGAAATCTTCTATATTTCTCTACTCAGTTCATCCTGCTGCTGCTAATTGCATTTCCTTCTTCCCTATTTTCATTGGGATGTAAAACAAGGTAGTCGTTGCCCTTTCATGAACTGCACCCTGGCAGCATGCTGTCTAATATGCACATCTACTGTAAATCCACATTTCATATAAAAACTTTCTGGAATCCATCTTCTCTCTCTTTCAAAAAAGTGATCAGAATAAAAAACTACAACCGTATTTGCAATTAAGGATCAACTAAATTAGGTGAGTGGGGTCCAGAAAGAAATATAGTTTCTTTAACAAAGACCTCAAACGCCATTTAAAACCATTTGGGCTGACAGCTCTCACAACCTTAGTTGTCTCTTCCAAGATTTACAATGGCATAGCTTCCTTTTTTCTTAGCAAATTAAACCTTACGTCAAGGCTTCACATTAACTCCACACCCCTTGTCCTTTCTCTGCAGAAGAAACAAATTGGCCCCACATGCTGGTAATTGAGGAGGGCTGATAGAAAACAGGGATGTGAGAGCTCCCGAACCTGAGCGGCATCGCATGGCCAAATCAATGGGCATAAACAGTCAACTCCACTTAAGGGTTTACATAAAAAGACTGGTAAAATACAGAGAATTTAAATATAAGAATTTTTATACCACACAAAACTGACGGGGTGCCAACATTTTACATTTCTGTGCTGTGCAAGCACTTTATGGGGAATGTGCTTTTTATTCCACTTTTACGTGTTTGTTATGGGTCTGATTTGCAAAGATTGCTCCAAGCCTAGGTAATAAAAATAAAAAAATGCACACAAATGGCCATGATTAACGCGTAGAGCAATCTATACGTCTATATATGTGAAATGCATAGCATCCCTTTCTGGATAATTCAATACAACAAAATGTGTGTTAGGTCACTCTAGCTTTCATAAATTCCTTGTAACAGCTATCTCGCTGTGGAATTATTCTAGAAGTCCAAGGACATAGAGTTCTTAGTTTTGTGGAGTTATATTGCCAGGAAAATACTGTGAGTCTGTTTCTTATATGTTACTTGGCATTAATGTCTATATTAAGAATTGACAAAAATTGCTTCTCCATAGGAATCTGAGAATATGACCTACATATGAAAAATTTCTAAATATATTATTAGATTATTATCTTAAAATAAGTTGCACTATATCAGTAACTATGGAAATAATGCAGTCTGATTTTACAGGACACTTTGATTACCAAATGAGTGTGATGCTTTCCAGTGAAACTGGAACGAAATCTGGTTCAAAATGCTCTGAAACCAGTGGGCAATGTGGTGCACTTCCTGCCAAGCTATCACTTTTGCAGAGGGTTTTGTTTTCAGAATGCATTTGTAAATATGTGTATTTCCTCACTATTGAGGTAGCAGGGAGAGGTGTACAAGTTCTTCCTGGAATAAAACAGGTATAAAAGGACTAAATAGCTTTATACATCTTAATATATGTCTAGTTGGGATCCTGCACAATTCTAGGATCATGTAGTTCATATGTGTTGTCATCAAAGATTTGTATTTTTAACAAGTATTTCATGGAAAATCCACTTTTTTGCACATATGTGCCATTTGGGAAAGAGAAGGCAGACACATCAGAAGTAAAAGGACAACTATCTTTATAATGAGCAAATTGAGTGGATGAAATTAGAGCATTCGAATCATTTTTGGTTTGTTTGCTTTTTATGGAATGCTTTAAATAATTTGAGCACTTTGTTTTAACTCTCTTAATGGTACTTTGAGATTTTGAGAAAAATCGTAAGAAACCAGTATCTAAAGATGAGAATCTAGAAAACAAGATATAGAAAAAAGAGTTTTTCATTATATTATCAGAATAAATTCTTAGTTTCTTACTGCTTTCAGATAGTTTTGGCTTTCAGTAACTAAATTTTAGGTTTAGCTTATCCCAATTCCATAACTGGCAGCATATTAGAAGGAATATGCCAGTTGCCAATTTATTCTGCAGCTATTTGGTTTGGAGTCGCACATGCATTGGTATAAAAGATTAATATTTTTGTATTATAGCATGGTTTGAATTCAGCATCAGTTTCAAAAACACTTGGATAAAAAATCAGGCTTATTTTATGGTAGCAAAATTTTATTTTTTATACACACTTACTAAGATGTTGGGGAAAATAAAAAGAAACCTAATTCATTTCAACATATGCAATTTCATATATGTGTACATACATGTATACATACACATACACACACAAACATATCTTTTTAGGACAAATAATTCAATGGTGAAATCAGCAACAAAGAAGTCATCCTTTGAGGTTTCATCAGTCTCAGAATCATTCCTGACTAGTTACCCTGCAATTTCTTCCAGTCATTGCGGGGGATCCTGCGATTGAAATCGTCATGAGTCTGTGAATGATTATGTTCCGTGGCTCCAATCCACTGTACCCACTAAACCATTTTTCTCCCTTAATATTGAGTCGACTCTCTTACATATGAACCACAACTGCCTTAGATGATTCACTCTAGTATTGCCTATAAGTTAAAATGAGAATAAAATAAACTTTGCACCTTAGTTTTTCCTTCACATTTTAAATGAATGAGTTTTTCTAAGAACTTTACTTCCTAGGAAGAAGGTAAAATCTAATCACGTAGTGGAGAATGAACTCTTTGCATTCCAATTAATTGGATAATAAAATGTAGAGGATGTTTCCTAACAGTATTAAGAACAGGACATTAAGAAGAAAGCAAGAAAGTGTGAAGTTATGAATGAGGTACACCATCTGCCATTCCAGCCAGTTTTCCTCCGGCTGTTTCTCCAAAACATAACATTTCTATGCCCCATCAATACAATTCAATGGCAGAGAAATGATTGGCTCAATAAACCTTAGTTTTGGAACAGATTCTCTTGACAACTACATCATTTTAGCTCAGTCATTTTTTTTTTGCCTCCTTGAAACCACACACAGGCCCTTAGATCTCTTGCTATGGCCCAAAATCTGTTACTTCTAACTAGACATTATCTGCTTATTTTCAAAGGGCAGAGAGTGACTGCCTGCTTGGCCTGTATGGATCTGGGCAGAAGTCCTTTGAGAATGGAAAGAGCTTAGGTTTGCACCCGGTGTTTGGAGTACATACAAATAATATTACTTCGGAATAATCACAGGAAGTTTCTTCTTCTATAAGACCTCAGGACTTAAAGTATGTGTTGAGTATCAAGATTTGCATCTACTTTCTGAAGAGAGGCATACCAGTGAAGGAAAATTTGCATAGACTTTTGCCAAATACTAGTTGTTTCAGAAGAAACTTCAAACTTTATTGTTATCCATTAGCTTGTAAAGCTGTGTTTTACTTTCCTAACATTTTTTAATTATCCAGCTTTGTTTTTTTATATTGAACAGCAAAGATAATATTGTCAATAAAGAGACTAAAAAAATACAATTTATGAACTATCAAAAAGTTAGCTATGGGATAAGAGTCTATATGAGTTTATGTTTTAATGTAATAATTGATATAATTTAATTGATATATTTTTAATTGATATAATTTTATCAATAATATATTTTAAAATAATATAATATCTGTTATAACTGCAAGTATAATTTCCCACATACAAAATATCTTAATATGTAATAGTTAATATTTCTTTATTAATTCTTACAATACAGTATATTTAAGTGTCTTGGCAAATGTTCTACTTCAAAGTAAATATAATAGTTCCATTTTACAAATGGAAAAATACAGATTATGTCAATGTACTTATCAGACCGGTAGATTTTTAAGTATAATCAGAGCAACACAATTTTCCATGAGTCAAAAATGCTCAGATATTAAATTTATTATTTTTAGTTCTCAAATCTTTTTCTTATTTTGTTTGCCATATATGTGTTGCTTTCTCCATATGCATATGAAGGTTACTCCTATGGGCAAAACATCTCAGGGGAAAACAAAGAAGATAAATCCTATTCTTTCCCCTTTGCCATGACTTTTTATCCTCACTCTGTACCCAGCCCACCAGCTTTGTTCAATGTTGAACTGAAAGTTGCCACTTGGGAAGACGGTTGTATAAACGTGAGTGAGTTGTCAAAATAGGCAAATATGTTTCTGTAGGTAGAAGATTCTATTTTAGATATGTTCTTCCAGGATCCACTGACTCCTTCAGCAGCTGAATTTGTGGCAAGACAATAAACTACTATTTAGTTAATCTCCATATCATGGCCTAATATCTGGAGAAAGTTGCTTTGATTTCCACACCTCTAGGAACAGCTGCCTTTCTCAATTTTTCAACTAAAAAAAGTTGATTGCCTTGAAGTTAAAATAATAGTTTAATGAAATACAACTCAAATAACCAGTTGTAATAACTATGACAAAGATAAAAACTCTATTTTGGCAATAAGGGTGCCATTGCTTTGGATATACAGGGTGCCAAAATATCATTTGGTATCTACCTCAATTATAACACATATGGGTGTTCTTTATGTTTATTTGTTAATTTGTCACCCTGAAGTATGATCCTTGGAGAATGTAGAGGAAAAATACATTTCAAGCAGAGTGAATATGACCCAAAAGACATGTGGATAAAAGTGCCCATGTACATTGAGTGCACATTTGGAGAAGGAAGAAGCAGTTCAGCTCTTTGAGGTTTCATGATGTTCACAAGACAGCAGATCAGAAAATTTGACTGAAAGTATAGGTTGAGGTAAGACATTTAAGGAATTATATCCTGTCCAAAAGAATCAATATGAATCATGGAGAGATTTTAACTAGGGACAGGTTGAGATCATATTTGCATTTTAAACCATAATTTTAATGTCATTGTGAAGGATTAACCAAAGTAGGAATAGGGAGACATTTTTCAAAGCTCTTGGAATCATCCAGAAATGAAATGTGTAAAAAGTCAACACAGAATTTAAAAAATATTGATGTCAGATATGAAGAGGCTTTCCCTTTTCCTTGTCATATTTTTGCCTCCACAATTTTAGAACACATACTGCCCAATAAGTTGTTGTTGTTGTTGTTAGTTTTCAGATTTGTATTTCCACAAGCCTTACAAGATGTGGGAACTGGCCTGTGGTGACTATAATGACTCCTGAGCCTTTTTGGATCCAGGAAGGTAAAGACAAATCATCCTTGATAAATGCACTTGACCAAGGTGCCTGATGCATCCCTCCTGCATGTGACACTATCCAGGGGCTACTGCAGCAAAATGAGAAGCTAAAACAAATGATTAACTCTGTCAGCATAGTTTTATATCTGTAATATTTCATGTAAATTTTTAAGATGACCTATCACATATCTATTCTCTAGGCAGTTTCACTCTATATAAGTGTACCCACACTGAATTTCCTTTATTTTACCACATGCTTTCTTGGATAGTTACAAAAATAAAAGGTTATACTTAAATATAAAACTGATAGTAAGAAAAATATTCTTAGAAAACAATCTTTCATATGGAATGGTGGTTGTTTCCTGTATTTTCATATTAATGAAAAAATCACCCCTGCAAAACACATGCTCTTTTGATTTTACACATTGCTTGAAAACTCAATTTAATGCAAAACACAGAAGTTATTACAAAATCTTAATGTGCTTATTTAATATATTAATTCCCATCATTTCTCTCTTTTAAAATGTATTTTTTAAAAAAGAATCAGAAATCATTTAAGGGCTTATTTTTCTTTCACACCACAACAGAAAATGATTTCAACAAGAAGTGATATGAAAACAAATTGATCAAAATTGTCAAATAAAGTAATAAAAATATTAATTGCATTTAATCCAAAATGTGACTAAGAGAGTTTTTTTTGTACTGAGAGTGTATAAAAAGAGCAAGAGCTTTTAAACATATCCTATTTAACATATAAGGAATAAAAATGTCCAAGCTTTACCCCTGTACAGCCAAATTCAATTCAGATTGATTAAAAATGAGCTTAATTTTTAGCTTTCCTTTTACATAAGGAAAAAAATCCTTACCTCACCTGTACAAAGAAAGATCTGCTCACTCATTAAAATAAACAAAATAGAAATATGTTTTTATATCATTCTACAAAGAATGATCCCTTGCTCTGACTCGCCAGGTAGCCATTTCTGTATATGATGCATAAAAAACAGTAAGGATGGATTCTATACTGACTACGGGGTGCTTACTCTCCTCCTACGATAATTGTCTTAATGCCTGTTTTAATCAGTATTAACTACCAGCAGTAACATGCTTTTAATTATGTTTTAAACGAGTCCTTTATTGGGCTGTTTTGGGAAGCAAATTAGTCAAAAGGGGCTGTTAATCAAAAACGTGTTACTGGCACAAAATAAATGTTCATTTAAGGAGCCATTTGAAATAAACCTGGCTCATTGCCTCTGACAACCTGCAAGGACACCAGGGCCTCCGGAGGATAACTCCTTCAGTACTTGCCTGGATACGCCTTGCTGCTCAGAAGTTATAAGGAGAAACATTAAGCAGTTTAGGTCATTTATCAGCTAACTTTTACTACTGTACTCAAGAAAATGAGCCTCCTAGGAACTTCACAGTAGATCTATTCGTTCATTAGCTAAGTAATATTGAGAGAGATGTTCCTGTCACTGTGAATGGAGAAATCTATTGCACTGAATTTTAGTGGTATCCCTTTTGTCTATGAGCTGTCTTTGCAAATTCCAAGGTATTTAGGCTGAAAAACTAGCATAATTATCTCTGAACATTTTTCGTATATATTCATTTCTTTTATTGAACGATCTCTGGCCAGAATGTACCACTGGGCAAAATTATATATTTTATGTTACTCTCCAGTCTTAGGACTGGGCTTTCTCACTATTATCCTCTATTAGCAAGATGCAAATTGAAATACAACTTTGGAAAAGATCTCAGAACAATTGTTTTGATGGTTTAATTCCTCAACTTTAAAGTCACTTAAGATGCTGTGAAAAAAAATATGCCATCTTGCAGCAATAACATTAATTTTAAAATTCATGTACATTAATTTGTGGTCTAGTCTACTTGCCTTTAGGATTTTGTTTATAATTTACAATTCTGTTCCATCCTCCATGTTTGAAGATAAAGACTACTAAAAATTAGATGTCCCTCAGTGAAATTTTTCTGCTATATCATGTTTTGAAAATTGAACTTTCAAAGTAGAACTATGCCTTTTGAAAAGATTATCATGTATGTGGTTTATCTTGAGCTGAATCAGCTTGCCACAACAAGTGAGGATAAATGGTTGCCAAATGTATGTTGAACAAACATGCATATCAAGCACCTACTATGTGTAAAACACTGAGCAAGACTTTAGGCGTACACAGGGAAAAAGACACAGCAGCTCTACTCACAGAGCTATATTGCCTGATGGGAGGTTTAAAGAGTTTCCTACTTTTTCAACATACAACACTAATACAGTACATTACAGCTTTTAGAAAACTGAAAAGAACAGTCCACAGGTTTCACAATCTGTAGTATCTATTTAACCTTTCCTGGATTTCTACAAAGCGTTGTCAGGGGTGTCTAACCGTTTGGCTTCTCTGGACCACACTGGAATAAAAAGAGTTGTCTTGGGCCACACATTAAATACATAAACACTCACAAACACTGATGAGTTTAAAAAAAAAGGTTTTAAGTAAGTTTAGCATTTTGTGTCAGGCCACATTCTTAGCCATCCTGGGCTGCATGCAGCCCACAGACCCTGGGTTGGACACCCCTGATAGACTTCCTACAATTTTTTCTTCGTTTTTTGTAAAATCGTTACTTTGTGTTTGTTTTAGTTTTATGTTCTAACTTTTGATCTTTGAGTAGAGGGAGCCAGAAAAGGGTGGGTGTTCCCCTGTACCCCACGGTGAGGTCCGTTTTGCTGACTGGAAATGAAAGAAGGCTGGGAATTGTGGATGGGGCATAGAAGCTTGATAGGTGTCCCAGTATGGCTCCCAGTATGGAAATGGAAAATATAGGGCCTGGTTTTCTTCATTTTCTCAGTCAGAAACAGTTGTAGGAACCTAAGGTAAAATTAATCTAAAATGAGTGGAGGAACTTAAGATGAAGTATGATCAGGAGACAAAGCCTCAAACACTTAAACTCCCCACAGTTATTTCCCCAGTCGGATGAAGAGGGGGAAAAACATCGGGAAAGTAATTCTGAAGGAAGAAAAGGCAGTCAAGCCAAGACATCCTGGAATCAGCTTGACCTACCCCAGAAACAACAGACAAGGAGAGAGAATCACTAAGAACATGTCCAAAGTACAGCATGTTAAGCAGGAAGCTTTTCATATTGACAATCAGACACGAGAGGCTGCAGTGTGGTGAATACCAGGGCAAAGTGGCTGGAGGGCATGGGGGTGGTGACCTGCAAACCTGAAATTTTGCTCCCATAAAGATAAGAAGTAAAAGAAAGGCGTGAGGTAGATAAGAAGTAAAAGAAAGGCGTGAGGTATCGCAAGTGGGTTTATTATTACTGTCACCCTGGCTGTTCCCCCCAAAATAGGGACTTAGGTTAATTGATCTCATGCTGTGTGCCATTTTAATGCAAAGTGCTTATACACATTAGCTCATTTAATTTCCTCTCTAAGTAGCCCCTGTTTTTGTCCTCAAATTACAAATCGTGGAACTGGTCATTTCAAAGTTTAAGTAATTTCTCAGTCACACTTCAGAGATAGGACTGAAATGCAGGTCTCAAACAAAGCCATACCTTGGAAAAGAGCCAGGTAAAACTACCAGACTGTGATATGAGTTAGAAATAAGTTTTATTTTGTGACTCCCCTGGGATATTGTGGTTGTTCTCATTGAAACACAGCTGATAATATCCTGAGTAATACAGCAACATTCATGTGATCACATGCATGACACTCTAAGTATTCGTGTGTTGGATGGGTGGATGAATAAATGAGTAAGTATATACATATACTAACCAGGATTTAAAATCTAGACTATTTAACATACTGGCTAAAATTAATTATCACAGTACCCTGCAACTACCAGACTATTCCAGACTGTGTTTTACAAAACACTTTTCTGCTACCTTGGCCATACATTATTCTGGTGCTTTATATTTATATAACATTTCCCCATAAAAAATCCAGAGATATAATGTTACCATTTTTTTGTATCTTTTGCTACTGTTGGTGAGGAAACTCAATCTTAGGTGTTTTTAGAAATCTGTAAAATATCCTATAATTATTTAATGTAACAAAACCTGATATTAAATATAGATTTTCTTATCCAAAGTTGTTTTCTTGCCCTTTTTCACACTATTAGAACCCTCTCCAGTTGTAGCTCTGAATAGTCTGAACACCCTAGAAAATAAATGAAGCAAAGTTTCTCTTTTTCAAGCCTGGTCTCCATTTATTAACTTGCTAATGTTGCAAAGTAAATTTGAGTGATTTAAAAATCATTTCTATATATAATGGACAATTAAGATATCAAAGGATTATGTACTTAATCTGTACTATAACAGTTATTTTTAATGAAAATATATGTTTCAATTTAAGTTATATCGATTTAAATCATGTTCTCTATTGACTAATTGCTGTCCTAAATGAAGTAATCCTATCACAAGGTTTTTCTAATAGTAGAATTAATTTTAAACTCTACTCCTAGAAGTCTATATTCAGATATGAAAGAAGGGCAGAAAATTCAGGTGAGGAGAAAATAACCATAAAAACTCTCTATTTTTCCCTTTTGTTTTCCTTAGTCCCAGTTCTGACTTGTCCCTGCCATTCCCTTCTACCTGCCCCTGTCATATCTATCACAAAGCAGAGGGGGAAGCCCTCCATTCCTTCTGCAGAGAAACAAGTACGAGCAAAGGAGAAATGCAAACAGGGTTTACTGTGCTGGTACCATGTAGCTGCTCAACTAATACGTGGAAATTGACCCAATAGGAAAGAGAATTAAGAATGCCAAGTTTAGTTTATCCTGGGTGAAGTGGACAATACTAGTTTTATTGTCTCCTACTACATTCTATCACTATGTACTGAGTTAGAAAAACTGCTTTTAGTTATTAAACATTAGGATTTTAATTTAGCATTAATAATGACTCAATTTTATGATGTATTTAAACTTTTGTAAACTACCTTCTCTTAGCCAGATAGTTTAATAAAATTAAAATATGCCGATAGTGTTTATTATGAATTCATTTTTACTTTTATGAATGATCCATGCACATATAAACTAAAATGTAATTTTGGATATGACCTTTCCCTTGATATTTAAAAGCCATTTACATTTTGGATGAATACCTGAATCTAACAGCAGTAGTTTTAGGGCTGTATTGGAAGTGGGTCTCTGCATTATGAGGGAGGCTGGCCACTTAACTTTTCAAATAACAGGTTCCTTCTTTGAGTGTTCTATTAGTGCTTCTTCAGCAATCATCACATTGCACAAGCCACCATGAGAGACTGCTCCTGACCCCACTCAGTAACTAAAGGAGTTTCCAGTTAATGATACAACACGGCCTGCCTGCCTTAGACTTCTAGAACTGCAGAAATATGATCTTTGCAATAAAAAGTAATTGCCAACCTCTCTTTTTATATCATTTGGTACATTTATTTCAATCAGCACTGATGGCAACTTTCTTCTGTTTTTAAAATTCTGTCAAACTCTCCTTTTTGTTGCTCTGGGTATAGAATCAAACAGTTTTTGTCGGAGAAAGAAGACAGAAAGGACAATGATAAGGCTGAGGCATATGTTAAAGCAGAAATATCCAGTGTTCATTTTTGTAGCCAAGTTGGAACGAAACCTTATTTGGGAGTTTTTACTATCAAACCAACAGTTTTAGTTTTCAAAGTTAGATATTTGGGCCCTTTTGTATATCACTCAGAATGGAACCAGATATTAAAGAAAGTTGTTTGAGAATATCTTACACACAATATTTTTAAGCCAAGAAATTAATTTTTTTAATTAATGGTATAATTTAAATTATTAAAAAAATAAATACCCATGGTATTGATGCTTTAAAAAACTAAATTTAACTAACAGGTTTAGAGTTACTTCAGGGATTTTCAAAGGGGGTGGTACTGCCCTGAGGGCACAATAATGAAGTATTTAGGACTTGAAAAAAATCTCACTATTTTTATGTATAAAGCACAGATGTACATAGAATATACAATACACAGTACATACTCTAAAATATCATTGTAGGATAGATAAAATGTCTAAAGGCTTCTAAGGAGAGCAATAATAAACAAAACATTGAGAAATATAGTACTATTCTAATGCATTTTAAGGTCAGAGGAAAAGTCAACATATAAGTTTCATACCAATTTATAGACCTATGAAGTTTTTAGTTGCTGTATTTTATAAATGAAGACAACTGTTATTTCAACTTATTTCATTTAAAACTATTTTTTAATAAGATATGTTCCAGGGAGCAGAAAAGTTCAATTCTAAATTATCCACATACAGCTTATTATTTTCTCTTCTAGAACACGGAGTCAAAAGTGAGATGTTTAGCTGTTGTGCAATGTTTTGCTGATTTCCTACTTTGTTAGTTGAAGGATAATTGACAAATAACCATTCTGTAAGTTTAAAGTAAACAAGATGTTAATTTGATACATGTATATATTTCAATAGGATTACATTGTTGCATTAACTATCACCTCTATCACTTGACATGATTTTCATTTCTTTCTTTTTGATGAGAACAGCCAAGACCTACTCTCTTAGCAACTTTTAAATTAATAACACAGTATTGTTAACTGTAATCACTATGCTCAGCATTAGACTTCCTAGACTTATTTATCTACCAGTTGAAAGTCTATGCCCTTAAACTACATCTCTCCAATGCACAACCCCTGACAACCAGCCCCTACTGACCACTATTCTACTTTCTGTTTTTATGAGCTCAGTGTTTTAGATTCCACATATAAGTGAGATCATACATACAGTATTCATCTTTGTTTGTATTAATCTCACTTAGCACAATGCCCTCAATTTCCAGCCATGTTGTTGCAAATGGCAGACTCTGATATGCATATGAGGTCTGTCTGGAAAAAGCCCATCCATTGTTAATATAATGAGAGGGTTTGAGCAACATCGATGTAACCTGGCAGCCAAGGAGAGTGGGCTGAAATGTGCATGAGTGAACAATGATTACTTCACTGTATAGTCTGTGAGGGTGATAGATGCAACTGAGTGAGCATGAGTACTGTGTGGCCATCACATTCAAAATGACTGAGCAAGCAGAGTAACAGATCTGCATCAAATTTTGCATTAAGCTTGAGCGTTCCTGTGTGGACAGTATTCGGATGATTCAGAAGGCCACAGCTATGGGCTACTGGTAATAGGCAGTTTCATCACAACAATGTGCCTGCTCATGTGTTACATCTTATGCATAGTTTTTTGGCGAAACGTCACATTACCCAGGTGACTCAGCCCTCTTACAGCCCCGATTTGGTGCCCCGCAACGGTGCCCCGCAACTTCTGGCTTTTCCCAAAATTAAAATCTCCTTTGAAAGGGAAGAGATTTCTCCATGAGATTCAGAAAAATATAACAGGGCAGCTGAAGGCATTTGGGGGAACTGTGTGAAGTCCCAAGGTGCCTATTTTGAAGGGGACTAAGGCATCATTGTCCTATGTACAATCTTTCCTATAGCTTGTATCTTAATCAATAAATGAATCTTTTTCATAATTATATAAATGGATACCTGCTAAATATGTGAATATATATATGAATATATATGAATATATATGAATGTATATATTCATGCACATATATGAATATATATATACACATATATCTTTATTCATTCATCCATCTACAGACACCTAGCTTGTTTCTATGTCTTGCCTAATATAAACAATGCTGCAAGGAACATGGGAGTACAGGTATCTCTTCAATATTCTGTTTTTTATCTTCTTTGGATATATACTCAGAATTGGAATTGCTGGATCACATGGAAGTTTTATTTTAATATTTTGTGAAACTTCCGTTCTATTTTCCACAATGGATGAACTGATTTCCTTTCCTCCAATTGTACACAAGGCTTTTCTTCTCTCTATCATCTTCACTGACCACTGATGCTTGGCCTGTACTTTCCTCTTGAGGCTATCACCTCACACCTGTTAAATAACCATTCTAACAGGTATGAGGTGATAGCTCATTGTAATTCTGATTTTCATTTTCTTAATGATTAGTGCTGTTGACCCTCTTTTCAAACACCCATTATCAATTTGAATATCTTAGAAAATATGCATTTAGTTTATTTGCCTTTTAATGATAATTTAGAGTTCTTAGGCATTTTTCTCATTAGTATTTGTCTTCCTAGGTTAGTTAATTATTGACCTTTATTAAACACGACAAAAATGCATATTTGTCTGCCACTGTTCTTTAGCCAGATAAAATCACTGACTTGTTAGTTTTAACTACTGTACTTACAAGGGAATAAATAATATCCTTCAAATTCTTGCAATAATAGACATTTTATAGAAATAAATCTAACATTAAAATATAAACATGGAGGTTAATTATCAATGCCAGGTAAACCAGTTGCCACTACTAATTCTATCTTTTTATTTACTTGACTTAAAACATTTAAGTTTCTATCACCTCTGGGTGCTACTGAGCCTCACTTTGAAAAGATTACCAATATTTATTCTAATATATAATATAAAATGTTCGTTATCACTTACCACTTTTTACTAAAGGTAAGCAATGCATTATTATAAGAAAACACTTTGAATTTATTTTATCATATATACATATGATATGTTCATAATAACACTAATCTGAGCTACTACCACATTGAGGTGGGTGATCTAGAATAAAACACCATTTTGTTTCTATTCTAAGTTCATAATTAAAATATATGAGAGTAGAATTGTGAATAAAAAAATATTTTAATTCAAAAATGTGAACAAAATGATGATTAAGTCACTACTAACTGCATATGTGTAATGTATGCTAACAGAAGAGTAAGTACTAAATACAATAATCCAGAACACATCAGAGCTCTCAATTAATTTAGTATCTTTGTACTTAGTCCTAAAAAAGTAATAAAGGCAAAAGATAACAATCAAAGCCTTTTTGGGGCTTTGATTTATAACTTATAACATAATTTATAACTATAGCTAAGTTTTATAACTTAGAAACTCAGTCTAGGATATGCCATATAGTCATTATAGATTAAGAAATGTCCTTAATCTCTTTTTTACCTTTTATATCTCGAACACAACATATGTAATATATAATATATATGCCAATTGTCTCTCTTTCTCTACATATATAATATGCACATTGTCCACACAAAATATTTTATATATGTGTGGAGAGAATTAAGATCCCTTAATCATCTCCTAAAAATACATGAGTATTTCCTTATATTCACAGTATTCTTCTATTAAACCTAAATAGTAATGTAATTAACATAATATTTTAAAATTAGGAGCAATAAATATTATATGTGGATAATAAAGAATAATTAAGATTAAATGGTTAATTTGGATAACATTCAATTCTTAAAAACTTAAACAACCAAAAGTCAATGTGTCTTAAAATATCAAATCTTATACATGAAACTCTGTTTAAACATAAAAATTAAAGAAAATGCACAGCTAGCTCTGTAATTCTTAAAGAGAATTTCTAATAAGTTTGATGTAAAATATTTTGTACCATCTTATGTACCAAAATATGCACTATTTAAATTGTGGAGCAAAAAGCCAATAGTCAGATCAAGATCTTAGTGAGCAGACAGACACTTTCTGTGAGGCTTAATCTAGAGTCATGATAAGCAATATAATCTTTGGGCTATGGTTTTTAATCACTGGTATGCTTTGGGGTTAGTTATATGGTAGTATCTCCTTAGAGAAAAAAAAAGACACTTTATAAAATGCTAGCTGACATCTGGTCACTATCGTACTCTTTTTTCAAAAGTTCATTAATTACTCTAAACCAGGTATTTATGTTCAAGAACAGGTGTATGTACTAGAGGCATACATGAAATAACCATATAAACTGAAATGCTCACCAGAAGTTGTTCTAGGCACCTATTGTCATTATCAAGTTCATAAACATGAAATTTCATGAATTGATCTCATGTGTACCAAGGGAAGTCAATTAAAGGGACTCTTAGTGGAACCATTAACCATGGTGTGGGATTTGGTAAGATTTCGACCCCATCCATGTTTCAGCGACATCAGTACCAGACACATTTTCTCCCATATTTTGTAGTGTCTCATAGTCACTAGGGTTAGCACTCAGATGGTCCCCAGGGTATTAAGTAGTGACATCAATTTAGTCAGAATAGAGCCAGTGTATGTATGTTGATTGAATAAGCCAATCACAGTACCAGAAAACTTATTACATATTATGACATAATAAAAATGATATTTGTATATAGCATTAAAAATTAAATCAGGAAAAATGAAATTAGAATTTGATAAAAGTGCCAATATATTCAGGGTTTTTACAAAGATTCAATTATGAAATAGTGTTTAATATAAAAATATAAAATTTTTTGTGGGGTCATTTTTCAAATTATTACCAGCAAATCATTAATATACCAAAATTTTAACACAAGCATTTTGTAGAAAAAAGGTAGTATAATAGCTTAAATAACACTTCATGTTTATAGGTGTTTTTAATAAATTAGTTATTCTCATAATCTTAGAATTATATATATTATTATTTAATTTTTAATTCCTATAGGGACACATGACAAGCTGGTCATTTACTTCACAAAACTTGGACACAGTCAATGATTTACAAATAATTTAACTGTGAAAATGAAATCACGAGTAGGCACAGTAGGATGCTGATTTTCCATATTCTAGATCATAAATACACCATGTAAAAGCTATGAAAAGTTTATTCCAACAAGAGTGGTACCACACTGAGCCATGTGTTATTTAGTAAAATATTCTGGCTATAGCACTATTTTTACTGTGTATAAATTGTATTCTGCCTTGATATTATTGTATTGTCCAAAGGTTAGGAAACCCAATGACACCTAGTTACCAAATATATAATTTTTCAATTAAAAGGTTATCATACTTATCAAATTTAAATACTTCTCAGAGCATGTTTTGAACAAAAGAATTGTAAGAAATTAATGAAAAATTACTTTCAGAGAAGAGGTATTTCTCGTTAAATTTGCCTTGGTTGAACTGGAACCCTCTTTGTGATTTAGCTTAATGTCTGAAGGAAAATAGGGCATTAGTGAAGGAAGATAGAGGAGAAATTAGCTCCTTTAATGTATTAAAATGAAAACAAAGTTATCATTTTAATACATTTTTAATTTTTTAAAAAAATAAAATGAATTGCAGTTTCATCATAGTACTTTCCTTTTCCATTCCTCCTTCCTTGTACAGTTGGAAGTGATCCTACTGCAAATACTTTGATTACATCATGTTGTCACATATTTACTGTGATACCAGTTTCCTCATTTAAACAACAAATAAATGCCTAGCCTAAATTATCTATTTCTCTCCTTTAACTCTATATTGATATAAGCTTATGGGATATTCAAATACAAAATAATCATCTGAAAACAGGCTCCATTTTTTGTCTCCCATATGCTCTGTTCAAAATAATATAAAAATCTACCAAATCCATAACATCAAAAATAAAATTAAAGGGCCTAAACAAACCAATGATTTTTGATGAAATTTTAAAGCAGGGAGCATATTTTTAAACTTTTTTACTTATTTATTTTTCTCTTCTTTGGGGTATATTTTATTGATTATGCTATTACGGTTGTCCCATTTTTCTCTCCACTTTATTCCCTTCCACCTCATACATGCCCTCCCACCTGCATTCCCCCTACTTAGTTCAAGTCCATGGGTCATATATGTAAGTTCCTTGGCTTCTCCATTTTCTATATTATTCTTAACCTCCCCGTTTATTTTGTACCTACCATTTTACTTTTTATTTCCTCTACCTTTTCCCCCATTCTCTCTCCTCTCTCTCCCTGATGATAACCCTCCATGTGATCTTCATTTCTGTGATTCTGTTCCTGTTTTAGTTGTTTGCTTAGTTTTTTTGTTTTTGTTTCTAGATTCAGTTGATTGTTATGTGCTTGATGTCATTTTACAGTTCATAGTTTTGATCTTCTGTTTCTTAAATAAGTCCCTTTAACATCTCATATAATAAGGGCTTGATAATGATTAACTCCTTTAACTTGACCTTATCTGAGAAGCTCTTTATCTGCCCTTCCATTCTACATGATAGTTTTGTTGCATAGAGTAATCTTGGTGGTAGGCCCTTGCCTTTCATGACTTAAAATACTTCTTTCCAGCCCCTTCTTGCTGTACAGTTTCTTCTGAGACATCAGCTGGCAACTCATTGGTAGGTAAATGTCTCTTTTTCTCTTGCTGCATTTAAGATTCTCTTCTTACCTTTCATCTTGGGTAATGTAATTATGATGTGCCTTAGTGTGTGCTGCCTTGGTTCCAAATTCTTTGGGACTCTCTGAGTTTCCTGGGCTTCCTGGAAGTCTATTTCCTTTTCCAGATTGGGGACGTTCTCCTTCATTATTTGTTCAAATAACTTTTCCACTTGTTGCTCCTCCTCTTCTCCTCCTGGCACCTCTATGATTCAGATGTGGAAACATTTAGGTTGTAGTGGAGGTTCCTAAGCTTCTTCTCATTTTTTTGAATTCTTGTTTCTTCGTTCTGTTTCAATTGAATGTCTATTTCTTCCTTCTGCTCCAAATCATTGATATGAGTCCTGATTTCCTTCCCTTCCCTGTTGGTTCCTTGTATATTTTCTTTATTTCTCCTTGCATACCCTTCACTTTTTCCTCTATTTTGTGACCACACTCAAGCAGTTTTGTGAGCATTCTATCAGCATTTTCAACCCTGGATCTTACAGGTTGGCTATCTCTTCATCATTTAGTTCTATTTTGGGACTTTTGATCTGTTCTTTCATTTGGGAAATATTTCTTTACATTGGTACACCTGTTATGATGTAAGGGACAGAGCCATAGGTATTATCCAGGGTGGGACAACTAATATGGCTGCATTATGGTGCTGTATGTGGGAGAAGAGTTTGAGAGGAAACAATGCTGCTCGCTTGGCTTTCTGCTGGCTTTCGGTCATTTCCTTCACTACCCACAAGTTAACTGGGCCCTTCTGGTGCCAATTCCCAGGTGGATGGGCTTGTGTACATTCCAGGACCCCATAGGTCTCTCCAACCAACTCTCCTGTGAGTCTGGGAGTTTCTCCCAGATGTATTTCCAGTCAGAGGTTTTGAGGCTTTCTTTTCCTGTGTGGAACCCTGGGTTGTGTGGCTATCTTGCTCCCCAATTGTTCCTCCTGGTTTATCCCCACACAGATGTGGGGCTGCCAACCATCACCTGACACAGCCTGGTCTGCTGCTTTGCTACATGTCCTCTCCACCCAAGCTGCTCATCTCCGCCCCTCCTACTGGTCTGAATGAATGTTTCTTCTTGAACTCCTTGGTTGTTGGGCTTCCATACAGTTCAATTTTCTGTTAGTTCTAGTGTGTTTTTTTGTTTTTAAATTTGTTGTTGTTAAAGGGACTTATCTAAGAAAAAGAAAATTAAAAAGATGAACGGCGAAAGGACAGCAAATTCACAGTTATTAACAACCACACCTAACACAAAAGCAAACTAAAAGGACAGCTGGATCAGGAGCGAAAACACAGAAATGAAGATCTCATGGAGGGTTAGCAACAGGGGAGTGGGAGGAGGAGAATGGGGGAGAAGGTACAGAAAATAAGTAGCATAGATGATAGATAGAAAATAGATAGGGGGAGGGCAAGAATAGTATGGGAAATATAGAATCTAAAGAATTGAGACACATGGTCATAAACTAAAGGGGGGTAATAGTGGGGGAGGGGGTGTACAGGGTGGAGGGGAATGAAGGGGGGAATAGAACAACTGTAATGGCATAATCAATAAAATAAAAATTTTAAAAAATAAAAATAATAAATAATAAAAAATTTTGTTGCTGTCCTTCTTTTGTTTGTGCAAGGAGGCAAAGTATATCTACCTATGCCTCCATCTTGGCTGCAATTCTCTAAAGCAGCTAGCATAGTAACATAACCTAGTATTGCAAAAGCTGAAACCCACACAGAAGGCTGTAGCAAAGGTGACAATGTAACAAATGGAAAGTAAGGAATGTATGTTCAAAAGAGACAGTGATTTTATCTTTTAAGATGGGAGACACTTGAGTGTGTTTGATTATGAGAAAGATCCAGCTTCAAGAGCTCTTCAAGGAATAGGTATTAAGGACCCACGGACAAAGCCAAAAGCGGGAAGGGTTGAGAGTGGAGGGTTGGGGTGGATGGGGTGAGGGAAAGTGGTAGCAGGTAAATGGACACAATTGTACTTGAACAACAATTTAAAAAGACAAAATAAAGGAGTAGGTATTTTGCTTGTAATTAACCACAAAAGAGAAGAAGAGGAAGAAGAAGCAGAAGGAGGAGGAGGAGAAAAAGAAAAAGAAGAACCTACAGGAAATGTATCTATTCAGTAGAAAATGAAAAAGTTAAATATGGAGACTTTTGCAAGCTACAAGTTTTATGTTAATTCATTTGCTTTAACTTAGGAAATACTTGTACATATCTATAAAGTTGTATAATTAAAACAAACTTTCCCTAAAAAAAAGAGTTTGTCCAAATAAATAAGCAAATTAAAAAATCATTTGAAGTTAGTGATAAGATCTTTATGTTGAGATTAATATGTTCTATTGTATAAATTTCTCCATCTCTGCTTAGCTAATCAGGGACAGGTGCAGAGAATACATCAAGATCATTCCGGTTTGAATTTTTACCAAGTAAGAGTAATAAAAAGACAGAAGGTAGAAGCTGATTATTGGCAAGAATGTTCTTAAAATGATGGATCATGAGACTGAACATGGGTAAAAAAGGGGGGACTGATGGATTTGGACAAACTAAAAGGTTAATGAACTGGAGGTTTCCAGTGCACTCTTGAAGAATATTTTCACAGTAATTGAAAATGCAACTGAGAGCATCCACCACATCGTCAATCAAATATGAAGGCAAAATAATGAGTTTCAAATATTCAACAACTTAGAGATGATACTGTAGCACATCTTTGCTAAAAAATATTTTATATCTTCCAATAAATTAAACAAGGAATTTGTAGATGTCAGTATCATAGGATCCATGAAGAAGTGAAACTCAACGGAGTAATATAAACAAAATCCCAGACTGATGGGCTGACTACAGGTCTAAAATGTAATGAGAACAGGAAGCCAGGGGACTCTTAGTTCAATGTTTTCATGAAGAAAGAGGGAACTTACAATAGAAAATCGTGACTAAGAATATGAACATTTTTACTGACATAATGAAGGAGACGAGTTTCTTATTTAAAAATTACAAAGAGAAAGCAAGTACAATGGAAGGCAAATCAAAATTGTCCAAGATAAACCATTGTGAATCAAATTCAAATACAGCTAGCACATTCTTATTATTTTATTTTTAAATGATTTTTACAAATTATTTACTGTTTTTTTCTTTTTTATTATTTCTTTTTAAAATTTTTAATGTTGTTTACCTATAGTTTTTACATTTTCCTCCCACAATTACCTCCTCACCCCACCCATCTCCACCTCCCAGCTTCAATCTTATCCCCACCTTTGGCTTTATCTGTGTGTGTTTTGTACATGTTCCTTGATGACCCTTCCCCTTTTCCCCTCACTATCCTCTCCCTTTTCCCCTCTGGTTATTCTTAATTTCTCTATTTCAATATTTCTGGTTATATTTTGCTTGCTTGTTTGTTTGTTTTGTGGATTAGGTTCCTGTTAAAGGTGAGATCATATGGTATTTGTCTTTCACCACTGGCTTACTTCACTTAGCATAATGCTCCCCAGATTCATCCATGCTGTCACAAAGGGTAGGAGCTTCTTCTTTCTTTATGCTACATAGTATTCCATTGTGTACATGTACCATAGTTTTTTGATCCACTCATTTACTGTTGGGCACTTAGGTTGCTTCCAAAACTTGACTATTGTAAATTGTGCTGCTATGAACATTTGGATGCATCACTTCTTTTGAATTGGTGCTTCAGGATTCGTAGGGTATAATCCCGGCAGTGGAATTGCTGGGTCAAAAGTCAGTTCCAATTTTAGTTTTCTGAGGAAATTCCATACTGTTTTCTACAGTGTCTGCACCAGTCTGCATTCCCACCAATCGTGTACTAGGGTTCCCTTTTCTCCACAACCTCACCAGCACTTGTTTGTTGATTTAGTTATGATGGCCATTCTGATTAGTGTGAAGTGGTATCTAATTGAGGTTTTAATTTGCATCTCTCTGATGGCTAGTGATACGGACCATCCTTTCATATGCCTCTAACACACATTTCAAAAATTTGTATGGAACCATAAATGACCCCAGATAGCTGCAGCAATTTGAAAAAGAAAAATAAAGTAGAAGGGACAACAATACCTGTCATCGAACTATATTACTAAGCTATGGTAATCAAAACAGTCTGATACTGGCATAAGAGCAGAACTAGAGATCAATAGAACAGAATAGAGTCTAGAAATTAACCCAAGTCTCTACTGTCAATTAATATTCAACAGATGGGACAGATGAATAAAATGGAGTAAAAAGAGCCTCTTCAACAAATAGTGTTGGGAGATCTGGACAGCAACATGAAAAAAACAATGAAACTCGACCACCAATTTACACCATACACAAAAGTAAACTCAAGATGGATAAGAGATTTAAAAATAAGTGTGACACCATAAAAGCCCTTAAGGAGAACATAGGCAGGAAAATCTCAAATATCTCACACAGCAGTATTTTCACCAATATGTACCCTAGAGCAAGGGACATAAAGGAAAGAATAAACAGATGGGACCTCATCAAAATAAAAAGCTTCTGCATGACTAAAGAAAACAGCATTAAAATGAAAAGAGAACTACCCATATGGGAAAATATATTTGTAAATGATACTTCAGACAGTTTGATCTCTAAAACAGAAAGAATATACACGACTCCACTCCAGGAAGACAAACAACCCAACTGAAATATAGGCAAAGGAAATGAACAGACACTTCTCCAAGACAGACATACAGAGGGCCCAGAGGCATATATAATATAGCAAGCACATTCTTAAACATATCATATATTATATACTACTTGACTCTTTACTAATAGAGCAATAATATTATAAATGATATATATGCTTTTCAATGTCTATGGGCATTAAAGAATGATAAAACAACAACATATAAGGTATAAAATTTGACAGCGCAATATTATATATGTATAACTGAAAAATGTTTGGGAAATCAATGAATAATAAAGGCAGATATATGAGACTGTAGTGGAAACAACGGAGATTTTATGTATAACTTAAAATATATATTTTCTAGAAAAATTAAAAGTAGTAACATTACTAACTAAACTTGAAGTAAGGGGGTGATTAAAGTTAGAAGTAACATATTCCATTCTACTTCCTATTTTCTCATGTAGATAGCATATAACATTGATTAACTAGGATTCATATATAAAAATAATATTTACAATTATTTTTGCAACTGACAGAAGAGCTAAAAGAAGAAAATGCTGAAAGTATTATGTTGTGGACAAATGAAAGGAGACAAGGTGTGACAGAGTATATTACTTACAACCGGCATCTCTTTTTAGTCTTTGGGCATTTTCTTATAATATATGTATAGTACAAAGATAAAATACTCTATTTCCTTGTTCCTTGAAACATTTTGACTTTATTTTGTTTTACTGCATGTCATTCTCTTTGTAACCTTCCCATGAAGACCATCCAAATGTCAGAACAGGAAATGGAATGACTGAGTAATTGCTCAATTGTTTAAAGTATACTTAATCTCCACATTCTTTAATAATTACTTATTTTACTTCAGATATAAGGCAAGGTGTGAAACTGTTACACAAATCCCTAAATAACTGCACCCTGACTGCCTTTGAGGCTGTGATCCACAGTAGACTCATTGGAAGAGGGATAATTATCTATGCTTCTGGCATTTCCCAAATTCCATCCTTAGGGAGTGAGAGACAGATTGTCTCCGATGAAGGACCCTCTCTTAACAGAACTCCCTGACTTGGCCAAGCTTTAGTGTCATTCTTAAGAGTGTAGTGGAAGAATTTTCCTTGGTATTGGTATGCAAATATATTAGTCAGGATTCTCTAGACAAATAGAACCGAAGGAGAGAAAGAAGGAGGGAAAGAGAGAAAGAAAGAGAGAGTCAGAGAGAAAGAGAAAGATTGAGATTTTAAGGAATTGGCTCACATGATTGTGGAGGATGGCATGTCCAAAATCTGCTGGGCAGGTAGGTGGTCAGGCTGGAGACCCATGGAAGAATTAATGTTGCTTCCTGAGTCAAAGGATTCCCAGAGGCAGAATTCTCTGTTCCCAGGGGAACCTCAGTCTTATTATACTTAGGGCCTTCAACTGATTGGACAAGTCCCCAGATCATAGAGAGTATTATACAAAATCTACTAAGTTAAATGTTAATCTAATCTAAAGAGTAGAGTATTTGATCAAATATCTGTGTATCATGGCCCAGCCAAGTTGACACATAAAGTTAACCATTGCAATGACAAAATGACAATTATTACTAAATGTGCCTATTTAAGTTACTATTTAAGATATATACCATAAAAGGCACTAACAGAAAGATTAATTATTGCAAATGGGGTATTGAATTTAATAATTACCTTAGTTAACACTAAAATATCACACATATGCAACAAACATATTGTTTGTTCCTTGAACTCCAAGAAATTTTCTTTCTCCACACCAAAAAATTCTATTGGCCCTGTTTTTCAAGGCTTCTGGATAAATTTTTAAAGGCTGTCTGAAAATGAGCAAAGTGAAGAAATGGAAAATGTCCACTCTTTATTTCTTCCTGTAACTTTCATGAGACTCCCATACTGGGTTTCTTGATCTCTGTCTCTTTTAGCCTGTGTAAAGAAAATAACTAGCAAAAATACGTCCTCAGGTCAGTTTTAGTTTTAGACTTCCTTTGTTCCATCTTATCTTAAAATGTATGCATTTAAACAAAAATAATTCTAGTGACCCAGTGGTGAAACATAAAAAAAACTTTAAAAATATAATTCTAGTATAATTCAATCAACACAGTGTTCTAACTTATATTTTAGAAAGAAATTTTCACTGTGATATAAGCAAAACTGTCTTAGCATTAAGTGGCCATTATTTTTATCTATTTTGTTATAAAATTAACAAAAATTCCCACAGACCTGACAGTCTTTGTGTGTTAACACTGAAGTAAAGTTTTATTAGAGATTCTTATTTATTTAGTTTTTCTCATTGCTGGCTTCTGTGTTCACGTAAATGACTGTCATGTCTTGATTCTGGCTCAAGAAAATGAGTTTTAGGAGAGTCATAAATGAGAGAGTCATTTAATGAGAGAAGGATGTATATGCATGTAATCAAGGTACACACATTCTGTGTGTGTATATTTATACATGCATGTATAAAATACTGCATGACTCTACTTACAATAGCTTACCTAGTCTCTCTAGCCTCTATTATAAAAACTTTCAGGAGTGACCTAATAATTAAAGTTTTCAAGTAGACTGAGGACTCTCATGAATAAAATAGTGATCAGCTTTTTTCTAATATCATGTATCAGGCATGTAGTTCTGTGAAGATCTGACACAGGAAAAGATGTTGCAGCAATACCACAAGGCCTTGTCAGTTACATAAATGACAGCAGTAATAATAATGTTTCTTATTTCTTGAATTCCACAAAAAGAGATGATTCTGGGCTTCAGAGATGAAAGAGAACCTTGTATGAGGTGGATGAAACATGGTCTGATTAGAAATGGTGTAACTGATGCCAGTTCAAGGGTTGTTTTCCCCCTATGATTCTGTGAAACTTTAATAGTATTATGACTCAAGAAGTGCTTTTCACAGGTCTCACATAAAAATTATATTTCACATGAACTCAGGCAAATTATTAAACTTCCTGGGCCTTAGTTTTTTCACCTGTAAAATGAGTACATCAAGCTCATCTGCAAAATGGACGCTATTTCTGGACTGATATACTCCAAGGGGTAAATTGGGGAAGGTAAACAGACTCTTTTACATTCCTAAAAGGCTATTTTACGTTCCTATTAGGCTATTTTACATAGTCTAATCCAAATGTTGGAAATGGTGATGTGTGAATTTTGTTTAAACAAAGATCTTCAAGTTCTCTTCCAGGAGCACCAAAGCACAGTGAAATGAATTCTAACTAGACTACAGATCTGACTTCAAATGCCATTTGCAATAGTCTAAAGGGGGGCATGAGACTGAACCTCCCTGAGGCTTGGGGTCCTTGTGTATACACAAGGCACCTATAGGTGCCAGTATGTAAGGTAAGTGGAGGCAGTCTGGCTTCCTCATCCAGGTGTCTGGGTAACTAAAGGAAGCAGAGTTCCCATAGATTTGGAGGGGCCTAAGAAATGGTGTTCTCATAGCCTTGAGACTGGGTCCAATAAACTGTACCCATAACACGAAGTGGGCTCGCATGCACAGAATTATGTTATGCTATATAATTTCTGGTATCTTGTTGGCTTTACTCCCCTCTAGTATTTAAACAGGTAGGGACTCCCTGCTGGGGAAAATGATGATGAGAGACATGCAAGGGGACATGTGTCATGATGGGTGCCATGCTGGGGAGCAAGGGCCATGACAAGAGACATGCAGATAGAAATGCAACTTGCAGTATGTGTGCCTCTCCCTCCCATGAATAAAGACATTCCAGACATCCCAATGGCTCTGTGAATATTTTTTTGTCTGCACAGATACCATGAACCTGCCTGGCCTTGAAGGGTGGCAACACGCCATAATAGCACCTTCTGATGGCAAATGCTGCAGAAAATTGAGAATGTGTTTACTTCCAGCTTTTCTCTCTGCCAGAATCACTAACATTTCTTTCAAATGTGGCAGGAAAAAGTTATTTCTTTCTTTTAGTAAACGGGATATTGAAAAAATAAAAGGAATGCAACACACTCTATGATTACAAGACACCCAAAAAACCCTGTTTGTTGGTGTAAGAGTATATATTCATCCATGTTAGAACCCATTTAAAATAAATTATTTGAGATGCTATGGGGCCAACTTAAAAACAATGCAAGTAAATTATTGAATTAACTAATGAAAACATTTGACTATAATACAGCTGTTATATGTATTATATCATTTATGTTATGTCTGTGTATAATATATAAACATAATACAAATGTACACACGTATGTATTATCTTTCACTTCATTGTCCTGAGTGTAGGGAAGTTGCTTGAAAAGCTAGCCCTCAACTGTCATGTACGGGAAGCAAAAGGAAAGTACATGGGGGAAATGTACAGTACTGGTAAAAGTAGCAATTGTAGGGGAACCAGACTTATCCATCTTCTCTCTGTGTTATCTTTCTTTCTATCTCAAATCAGCTCTTAGTCACTAAATTTGTTTTACTCCAGGGCTTCTACAGCCTGCTTTAGTGAAGCATGAGTAATTTCAAGTCCATTGGCTTAAAATTGAATTGTAATTTCTATCTCCCCCAATAAGCGACCTCACTAATGCAGAGCACTGGAATAGACTATGACTGTGACTATGTTGATCAAAGTATTAATTTTTGTCTGTTGTTTAATTTTCATTAGGACTTATTTTAGATTAATTTTATTAATAATATTTGACATGAGACAACCTAAATAGGATGGTCTCATTTTCACGTGTTTCCTACCCAGATTTTGAGGGGGAGGAAGTGATGTGAAAGCATTTGCAAATTCTGGCTGATAGTTCAGCTCAAAGTCCTTTCCTGCAATCACTTCAAATTCATCAAAACATATATCCCTCCTTTCACCACTGGAAAACTAAGACAGAGGTATATCATAAGTGCTTAAAAACATAATTGCTGAGAATATAAATAATTATTGTTTTGCTAAATTTTCAGATTATTTTACCTCTCAAAGAATGTGAAACTAATTTTCTTACATAAACACTATATAACATCACAAAAATAATTTTGGAAAATAGAGAGAAATCATTCATAATCTTATTTGAATAACAAAGGTACTGTACATTTTCTTATTTAAATGTCAGTATTTTTCATATGACTATTTCCACAGTTAAAGTGATAAGACAATATTCTGGAACTCTAGCTTCTTATGTTGTAAAATAATTCTATTATTATCTTTTAAACAAGTATTTTATTTTTTGTTATGCTATGGGTGAACATAAACTAACTTATTTTACCATTTTTTAGAATATTGTAATGAAGATTTGTTTTTAGTTTTTCCATCTTTACTATTTTTTAATTGAATATATTTACAGAAGTGGAAGTATTAGGTTAAAATGTGCAAAAAATTATACATGGTTTTCTAGATCACTATTATATTTTAAAATTTATATGTGATTCATTAGCAAAGTTCTGAAATCCCAATTTCATAGCAATTTTACAAGTTCTGCAAATTAGTTAAAATATTCTTTACTAATGTAATTTGAAATATTATCTTTCATTTTAATATTTCTTGGATTACTGTAGATGTGGAAAATATTTATTATGAGTTATATAGGGTGTGGCAAACATAGATTTACAGTTGTGAGTGCATGAAATGATTCATTCTTATATTATTATTATTAATATTGTGTTATTTTCCATATGAAGAACTGTAAACATACCTTGCCCCACCCTGTACTTTGTCTATAATAATTCATAAGTGTGGGTGATGGGTATATTTATCAGAAAAGAATAAGTTAATATTTATAGTGAGAGTTTTGCATGTATTATTTGAGTTAATCTTTAAGTGTTTTACCTGTATTATCTGATTTAATCTTTAGGCAAATCTATGAAGATATTATTTTTTAAACTCATTTTATACATAGGGACACTTAAGTAGTAAAGTCACTCAGTTCATACATGTTTCAGCTTGAGTAATTCAACATTATCCAAGTGTCTAGAGAACAGGATAGGAGGTGAGTAAGGACATGGAAACTGAGACTACTTAACTCTCTGTGGAATCCTAAAAGTCTCCTGAGGTGGCTTCTTTGTTGTTGTTATACTTGGCATGTTTAAAGTTCCTATAAAACTATCATCTGATTTCTCAAAAGAAAACTTATAGGCAAGAAGAGGTTGGACAGAAGTATTCAAAGTCATGAAAAGCAAGGGCCCACGTCCAATATTACTCTATCCAACAAAGCTATCACTTAGAATGGAAGGGCAGATAAAATGCTTCTCAGATAAGATAAAGTTAAAGGAGTTCACCATCACCAAGCCCTTATTACATGAAAAGTTAAAGGGACATATCTAAGACAATGAAGATGATCAAAACTATGAACAGTAAAATGACAACAAACTCACAACTATCAACAATGAATCTAAAACAAAGACAAAAACAAACTAAGCAAATAACTAGAACTGGAACAGAATCACAGAAATGGAGATCACAGGGAAGGTTATCAGCAGGGAGGGAGAGGGGGGAGAATTGGGGTAAAAGGTACAAGGAAAAAGAAGCATAGACGGTAAGTACAAAATAGGGGGAGGCTAAGAATGTACAGGAAATGGAGAAGCTAATGAACTTACATGTATGACCCATGGACATGAACTAAGTGGGGGAATGCTGGTGGGAGGGGGTGCAGGGCAGAGAAGAATAAGAGGAGAAAACATGGGACAACTGTAATAGCATAATCAATAAGATATACTTAAATTTTTTTGTCATTTTAAAGTTCCTGGATATTCTACAATAATTTCTTAAAATTGACATTTCACTTGATATTTTAAAGAGACTATGTCACAAAGTTCTCTGTATCTTTGGAAGCAACACTTCAACTATATATAGTAACCTTGCAGGTGCCTAAGACCTTATGGGATGGTTAAAGGTCAATGTAGTTATAAATTTTTAGCTAAGTAACTTGAGACCAAGCAAGTGCAGTGGCCAAATCTCCGTTAGTAAATAGAAGAGCTGTGATGTTTTTTACCCCACATTTCCTTGCATAATCTTATTGTTTCCTTTGTATAGAAACGTTTGCTTTGATGATGGAAAACATGAAGTCAGAGTCCTTTTTCTTGGTGGTAATTAAGTTTTATTCTTTCTTCCAAGCAAGGTGTTAAATTCCCATTATTCTAAGTCCTCACCTATGCATAAATCCTCATGCAGAGGCAGAATGTGAGAGTACAATACATGCTTCCAAGGATACAATTAACCTCATTTCTATTTGTACTGCATGTCACATGGCCACATTAACAGATTTTATTGTTTTGCAGATAAAGATTGTTTGAGGCATCCAATGTTCATCTTGAATTATTCATGAAACATCATTATTTATTCATTAGTTCCTGAGCAATCTTGCTTATCCCAAGTATTGTACCTACACTCTTTTGTTTCTTGTATGAAGATGTGTTAGGATATTAGCTTTATATGAGATACACTGTATGAAAGAGCATCTTCTACCATTTAACCTAGCATGGACACCTAGACACAGGGTTTACTGGCAGGGAACATATAAGAAAATTAAGATGTGGGATGTTAATCTGAAACAAATACACAAGTCCTTTTGCACTAATGGGCAACTGTACAAATGTTAGTGTTTTGCAATTAATAGTGCTTATTTGGACTCTAACATCTGAGTATCTGTAAGGATTCGAAGACTGAAGGAACTCAAAACATTAGTTTTGGACAATGAGAATATTCAAAAGCTTTAGTTTAGAAGATATTTAAATGTTCTCAAATAATGTTTTATCAACCTGTTGACTTGAGAGTAGCAAAGGAACTCCCTGAGAAGAAGATAAAATGGAGTTTCATGAAAAATGATATACCAAGAAATGGTTTATGTGAATCAGGAATTGGTCAGTGAGATGTTAAAGGATACAAATAAAAATACAGGGAGCATAAGGTAAGAAAGGGCTCAAAACACAGATATGAATTACAAAAACTTTAGAAGACATAATTTTAAATTCATTTTATAGATATGGACACTTAAGAAGAAAAGGCAGTAATGAATGGATCCAAAAATTGTGGTACATATACACAATGGAATTCTATGCTGCAGAGAGAAAGAAGGAGCTACTACCCTTTGCAACAACATGGATGGAACTGGAAAGCATTATGCTGAGTGAAATAGGCCAGGTGCTGAAAGACAAATACCATATGATCTCACCTTTAACAGGAAGCTAAACAACAAAACAAACAAGTAAGCAGAAAAAAAAAACCCCAAAAAACAAAGACACTGAAATAGAGAACAAGGGGATAGTGACCAGAGGGGAGAAGGAAGGGAAGTTAAGGGGAAAAAGGGGGAGGGATTTGGAGGAACAAATAGGAAAGACACAGGGACGAGAACTAAGGGGGGGGAGGAAATGGGAGGGAGGTGGGGAGCAAGGGGCAGGGGAGGCTGGGATGGGAAAAATAGACAAAAAACTGTACTTGAAAAATAACTAAATAAAATTAAAAAAAAAAAAAAAGAAGAAAAGGCATACAGTGCATACACATTGCAGATATCCCTTTTTATGAAATAACATGCCTCACACAAAACTAAACAATGAAATTATAGACAGAACAATCATGTGACACACTTTTCAAGTTATTCCCTTTTAAAAGTGAGAAGGAAGGGGTGTGCTCCATTACACCAGGGCAACATGCATAATGAGTAAATCAGGGCATGTCATTATCCTAAACATATAAGACTTTAATAAATAATTATGATAAATAATAATTTGTATATATCATGCGACACTGGAATATACTGACTACTTTGTGGGCTATCATACTTTAGTAGAATTGTTACAGAATAGACTCACCTGGGCCAGACTCCGGACGATGGTATACTAATACCATCTGGACCACCTACTGGGCTCGATTGTCTACCACCAATCCGAAAGACATCTCTCAATGCCAGAAATTTGTGAGAAGAAAAGGAAATGTTTATTTAATGCTATACAGACTTAAAGTAGTAACCTAACATCTTCATTAAAATATCAAAGTCCTTTAGGATATCCACCTACACACACACACACACAGCTCTCCCTTCTCCCCTGCCCTAATTCAGTGTACCATAACTCAGGAAAAGAGCATATGTCAGTGTTTCCAGGCGGCTGGCACCATTAGCTGTATCGCCACCCAGGCAGGATCTCTAATTAATCCAAAGTCATGTGGAACCTTCTCACAGTCTACTGGAAAGAGTTCTTTGTACCCATTTTTCCAGGCAAAGTTTCTGCTGCTTCTCAGGCCATGTGGCCAAAGGGAGCACACCAAAGCCCATGGGCCTCTTCTACCAAAGCTGCACTCTGGCCAAAGCCGCATGGTCCTCTCTTCTTCCACCAGAGCCAAGAGGGGGTCCTCACTCTGCCAAAAGTACATGGCTCTCTTCTTCATATGGCTGTGGGGGTCCCCACTCTGGCAAAGCTCCATGGCTGCCTCAATGGCTGCTGTGTCTGGGTGTGAATCCCCATGACAATCTCCCTCTCTACCCCCATTTCCAACTCCTCCCACAATCAGGTACACCTGCCAGCATTCCTGTATTATTCCAAGTTTCTGGGCTGCCATAGTGAGTCTGGGAAGGTATGGCCCCATGTCCTGGAGCCAATCTTCTCCAAGCTCCCATGCAGGTGCCGTAACTCGGGGGAACCTGCCTCCCAGTGACTTCCATCCCTCTGGCTCCAAGCCTGGCCACAGCCATTTAACATATCCAAGTGACCTGCCAAAGGCTATAGATATGTTAAATGACCATACCATGGATTAGCTGCAAGGCTGTGGCTGTACAAAACAGCCCTGTATGTTCCTGCTCCATGTGTCCCTTCTCCCAGCTCACACCTGGGGGGGGGGAGGGGTGCGGACATCTTACATGTCTCTCCAATATTTCCTAGACACCTTGAGTTCTGGACCCCATTCCAAATCCCTTTTTTGCCCCCCCCTTGGCTGCACCCTGTATCAAAATTGAATAAAAAGAAAAGTCTAGAAAAATAATATTTGTGAAACAACTGAAGGAATTTAAAAGATTTGGTGTGGGTAAACAAAGGCATAAAATAAATAATCATGATTTTTTTTTTACTTTAGAGCAAGGGGAAGGTAAGAATTAAGAAAGGAAGAGAAATATCAATGTGAGAAAGAAACACCAATTTGTTGCCTTCTGTATACGCCATGACCACAGATGGAAAATGCAACCCAGTCACACACACGCCCTAACTGGGAATTGAACCTGTCTAAACAACTGAGTCACACTGGCTGGAGCATGATAATTATTTATAAACAGTTAAAAGAATATCATGTTATCTATGAATGGCATTTATTTGGCCTACCTACATAGAAGAGAAATGGAGCCAACATGTAAGTAAGAGTGATGAATCAAATATTTTAGTACAACATTTAAGCTGTGGTGTCATGTTTTAAGGATTTTGAGTTTACCTAGGTTGGAATTACAGCCTTTAAAAATAATAATAATTTAAAAATGTCAGCTCCATGCTTACCATCACTCTTTATGTTAATGTTTCTTGTTATATGTAATATACATAATTTAAAAGCACATCCATAGAAATCTCCTACAAGCTACACCTTTATAACAATAACTCATAACATACAATATCTACTTCCTTGACTGTGAATTGGTTTTCCTTAGAGACAGAAAATGACAAGACCTGTGAAATTTGAGGGAAAAGGAAAACAAAAAAGGAAGTGGATTTTGCAGTCCAAGGTCAAGATCCCCAAAATAACCCCATTATACTCCTCCTCTTTCCCAAGTGGTGAATTCTCTTTCTCAGAAAACAGTTGTGTCAACTGTTGTGGGTGTCTTGTTGCTACAATTTCTCTTACTTTGCTGCTGAAGTGTTTTCCTTTGCATTAAAATGGGCAACACAGATGAGAGAACAAATGGAACCCTCTCCACTAATAAAATGTAAATAACCAGGGTTGTGTTATACTTCTGTAATCACTGTGGTCTGGCTTGCTGCGATCATTCCTCAGGGATTCCAGGGAGGGAACAAGGAATTATTATCATTGTAATTTTTTTCTGAAAAATCCCACCAATTCTAAATTTATTTGCACAGGAAACTACTCAGACAGCCCCAGCAGGAATGGATATGTATATAAAATACACACATATATACTCATACATATAGATATGTATATATATGCATGTGTGTGATATGTGTGTATCACTGCTTTGAAGTGGTATCTCATTGAACAGACACTTCTTCAAGGAGGACATACAGAGGATCCAGAGACATAGGAAAAGATGCTTAACATCACTAGCCATCAGAGAGATGCAAATTAAAACCACAACGAGATACCACTTCACACTGATGAGAATGGCCATCATAAACAAATCAACAAACAACAAGTGTTGGAGAGGATATGGTGATTTTCTTTTAAATCTTTTAAAATATTGCATGTACTCCTTATCTATCTTATTTTAAAATAAATATATGACATAAAATAAAAGTACACAAAAAGTTGGTGATGCAAGAAAGTGATGTTTTTCCCAGGGAATCTCATATACTTTACATTCTCTACAATTTGCATATCTGCTGTGTCAATTGAAGTGCCATAGGAGAATATCACAGACTAGGTGGTTTATGAACAACAGTTCTCACAGTTCTTTCTTTAATGTTTTTTTCTTTTTATTTATTTTTAAAGGAATGGATTTTTTTAAAGATTTAATTTATTTACCTTTTAGAGGGTAAGGGGAGGAGAGAGGGAGAGAAATATCAATATACGGTTGCCTCTCACGTGTCCCGCCTGGAAACTGGCCTGCAACCCAGGCATGTGCCCTGACTGGGAATCGAACCACAGTCCTTTGGTTCACAGGCCTGTGCTCAATTCACTGAGCTACACCAGCCAGGACCTTTTTATTGATTCTTTAGAGAGGGGAAGGGAGGGAAAAAAGAGGAAGAGAAACAACTCTGTGATAGTGAAATATTGATTGGTTGCCTCCTGCACGTGCCCCAACCAGGGATGAAACTTGCAGCCCAGGCATATGCCCTGACCTAGAATTGAACCAGCAACCTTTCAGTTTGCAGTCGATGCCCAACCAACTGAGCCACACCAGCCAGGGCAGTTCTCACAGTGCTTTAGACTGGGAACTCCAAGACCAAACAAGAGTTGATTCAGTGTCTGGTGAGGTTACACGTCCCAGTTTGTAGACAGCCATCTTTTTTCTTCCTGTCCTCAGTGGTAGAAAGGGCAAGGGAGATCTTTGGAGGTTTTTTTACAAGGGTACTAATCCCATTCATATGGGCTGTGTTCTTATGACCTACCCCACCTATAAATACCATTACACTGAGCATTAGGATTTAATATATTTTATGGGAGACATAAAATATTCAGTCTACAGCAATATACCCAAGTTTGCTTCTTGTGTGTGCATTTAAGAGACAGGCATGTGCATTAGCAGGTAAAGAAGGCTAATTCCCCTATTAATTATATATGTATATGGATTATAATCCATATATATTTTATGGAGATTAATTATATATTTATAGTTATATATAATTATATGTATTTATAATTATATAATAATAATATATAATTATATATCCACATCCCCTAAATTATATATATATATAGTTTTTATTAAATAGTGTATTGAGGGTAATATTTTACCCTAGAAAAAAATTTTGCATTTTTCATTACAAAACAAACCTGAAAATACTGAAAAATTATTTAAGAAAACAGTGAAACTCATAAAAACAAAATAAAATTCAGAGATTATTGTGTTCCTACAAATAAAACCCCTTTAGAATGATCTCATAGTTTTTAAACAAAGTTACAACAGGAAACAATTTATAAATACAGAAAATAAAATGAAATTCAGAGAGATGAGCCTGAAAGGATACTATGTCTTTTTTTAATATGCCAGTATCATGTGGTTTAGATTATCATGGCCTTGTAGTATAGTATGGTATTACGTAGCATGATTCCTCCAGCTGTGTTCTTCTTTCTCAGGATCACTGTTGCTATGGATCCTATCATGTAGGGCCTTCTGCGGTTCTGTAGGGTAAGTGGAGGCAGCCTGGCTTCCTCACCTGGGAGTCTCACATAGAATTATGTTATGTTCTGTAATGTTCTGGCAGTTTTCCTGGCTTTGTTCCCCTCTAGTACTTTACACAGGTAGGGGCTCCTTGCTGGGTGTGATGATGAGACACATGCAAGGGGACAGGTGCCAAGATGAGTGCCATGCTGGGGAGCAAAAGACACCACATGAGACATGCAGATAGACACACAGCTTGCAGCATGTCTGGCTTGCCTACCTGTGAATAAAGGCATGCAAGACATCCTGATGGCTCTATGAATATTATTCTGTCTGCGCCAATACCATGGAACTGCCCAGTCTTGAAGAGTCACATAAATTTTTGAAATATTCATTCTAGTTCTATGAAATATGCTATCGGAATGTTGATAAGAATTGCATTGAATCTACAGTTTGTTTTGGGTAATACGAACATTTTTTAAAATTTTATTTAGTTACTTTTCAAGTACAGTTTTTTGTCTATTTCTTCCATCCCAGCACCCCCTGCCCTGTGCTCCCCACCTCCCTCCCATTTCCACCCCCCTTAGTTCTCGTCCCTGTGTCCTTCCTATTTGTTCTTCCAAATCCCTCCCCTTTTTCCCCTTAAATTTTAATGATGTTAATTTTTCCTATCCAAGAATGTGGTATGTGCTTCCACTTATTTGTATCTTCTTCAATATCTTACAATTTTCCAAGTACAGGTCTTTTACTTCCTTAGTGAAAGCAGACATCATTGTCTAATGCCGGGTCTTAAAGAAAAAGCTTTCAGTCACTGAACATTAAGTAGGATTTTAGCTGTGGACTTTAATATATGGCAATTATTATTTTGAAGTAGTTTTTTTTTTCTTTTTTCTCTTCCCAGTTTGTTGAGTGTGTTTCTCAGGAAAGGATATTGAATCTTGTCAAATGCTTTTTCTCTATCAACTGAGATAATCACGTGATTTTATCCTTTATTTCGTTAATGTGGTATCTTGTATAAATTGATTTTTTAATATTGAGCCATCATTGAATTCCAGTAATTAAATCCCACTATGGTCATGGTGTATAACCCTCTTCAATGTGCCATTGAACTTAATTTGCCAGTATTTTGTTGAGAATTTTTGCATCAGCATCTGTCAGGGATATTGGTCTGCAATTTTCTTATTATGTCTTTGGGTTCAGTATCAGGGTAATGCTGGCTTCATGGAATGAGTTTAAAATTATTTGTTCTATTTAAAATATTTGAAAGACTTTAAGGAGGATTGGTGTTAATTCTTTAAATAGCTGTAACAACTCACTTGGGCTTTATATTGATGGGAGGACTTTGATTATTGAACTCCTTACTAGATGTATATTGTTTGAATCTTATATTTCTTCATCATTCAGTCTTATTAAATTGTGTGTTACTAAGAATGTGTCTATTTCATCTAGGTTATCCATTTTGGGCATACAGTGATTCACAGAATTCTCTTACTATCATTTTTGTTCCCATTAATTTCATTACAATGTCCCCTCTTTCATTTTTATTTTCATTATTTGAGTTTTCTCTCTTTTTCTCTTAGTTAATCTAGCTAACATTTGTCAGTTTAGTTGACTTAAAAAAAACAGCTCTTGGTTTCATTGACATTCTCTTTTGTATCTCTCATAATCTTTGCTCTAAACTTAATATTTCCCTTTTTCTACTAGCTCTCAGTGTAATTTGTTCTCTTTTCTAGTATGAAATATAAAGTTAAGTTTTTTTATTTGAATTCTTTCTTCTCTCATAATAGTAATATTTCTTTATGTTTTAATTTCCCATCAAATTGTAGTGATGTCTTATCTTTCATTTCTGATTTTAATAATTTTTATCATCTCTATTTTTTTCTTGTTTGGTTGTTCTTTTTAAAGAACCAGTTTTTGGTGACATTGATTTTCTCTATTGAATCCCTGTTTTCAATTTCAATGCTTTCTTCTCTAATACTTGTTATTTCTTTTCTTCTGGTTACTTTAAATTAAATTTGCTTTCATTTTTCAATTTTCCTTAGGTGGACATTTAGATGATTGGTATAAATTCCCTCTAAGCATTGCTTTTGCTTCATTCCACAAGTTTTGGTAAGTTGTTTTTTTTTTAATTTTCATTTAGTTAAAACATTTACATTTCTATTGAGATTTCTTTTTTGACCCATGTTATTTAAAAATATGTTGTTTAATCTTCACAAATTTTGGTATTTCCCGATTATGTTCTGTCATCAATTTCTTGTTTAATTATTTTGGTCTGAGAGCAGACATTGCATGGTTTCTATTCTTTTACATTTCTTAAGGTGTGTGTGTGTTTTGGACAGATTGTGGTTCATTTTAGTGAATGTTCCATTTGAGATTGAGAAAAAATGTCTAGTCTACTTTTGCTGATGAAATAGTCTATAGATGCCAATTTTATTCAGTTTATTGATAAAAACTGTTGAGTTCAACTATGTCCTTACTTATTTTCTACCTGCTGAATCTGTACATTTCTGGTACAAGGATGTTAAAGTACTCAACTATGATAGTGAATTTATCTATTCCACTTTGTAATTCTATCAGTATTTCCTCAGTTTGCTGTTCTGTTCTTAGGAACTTGCATGTTAAGAATTGTTATGTTGAGAATTGACTTTCTTATTATTATGTAGTGCCCTTCTTACCCTTGATAACTTTCCTTGCTTTGAAGGCTGCTCTCTCTGAAATTAATATAGCTACCCTTGTTTTTGTTTTTATTAGTGTTAGTATGGTGTATATTCTTCCCATCTGTTTGCTTTTGAGCCACCTTTGTCTCTAGAGATAAGGGGCAATTATTTAGATAACATCCAGCTGGGTTGTGTTTTCTCATCTACTCTGACAATCTTTGTCTTTCAATTGTTGCATTTAGACAATTGATTTACAATATGATTGTTATATTACTTGGGTTAATATCTCCCACATTACTGTTTTCTACGTTGCCTTTGTCCTCTAAAAACACAAAAACAAACAAACAAAAAAAATCTTGTCTTAACTTTTTTAAAGGGCTGGCCCACCCAATGAAAAAAATTTTCATCAATTTTTGTTTACCTGAGAAATTCTTTATATCTCCTTCACTTTTGAAGGGTAATTTTGCAGAGTACATGAAACTTGATTGATTTTTTTCTGAAAACTATAATTTTATCATTTAACCTTTCTTGCTTTCATGGTTTCTGAGGAGAAGTTGAATAAGATTTTAATTTTGTCCTAAATATAAGATTTTTTGTTCCTCTGGCATCTATTATAACTTTTTTTTTTACTCTTTGATTTTTCTGTAGTTCAAAAATATGTCTAGATATTAATTTTAGGACATCTATTCTATTAGTTTTTCTCTGAGTTTCCTAGATGTGTGGTTTGGTATCTGAGATTAAGTTGGGGAAATCCTTAATTATTATTATCTCAAATATCACTTCTGTTTCTTTCTTTTTTCTTTCATCTGATCTTTCCACTACATGTACATTTCAACTTATGCTGTCCTTGAATACTTTTTTTCCCATTTTCAGTCTTTTGTTTCTTTTCTTTTTCAGTTTTTAAGGATTCTATTGATATACCCTCCATCTCAAAGATTCTTTCTTCAGTTATATCCAGGCTACAAAAGTGCCCATCAAAGGCATTTTCATTTGTGTTTTAGTGCTTTTCATCTCTAGCATTTTATTTTGGGTTACTTTATAGGATTTATATCTCTTTGTTTACAAGACCTGTTTGTTCTTTTTCAATTAAAGCTCTTAGTGCATTAAACGTAGTTGTTTTAAATTCCCAGTTGGATCATTCCAGTATCCCTACCACATCTGATTCTGATGATTGTTTTGTTGTTTCTAATTGTGTTTTTTCTCTTTTAGCATATCTTCAATTTCTTTTCTTGATAGGCAAACATGGTATACTGGGTAAAAGAAACTGCCGTAATAGACCTTTAGTAATGTTTTGGTGAGGTATGGTGGTAGAGAAAGCATTCTAAAATCCTGTAATTAGATCTCAGTTTTTTAGTAAGCCTATGTCTGTGGGCTGTGAATCTCACAAGTGTTTTTCAGTTTATTTTATTTCCCATTAATTAAGACAAGATGGCTAGTTTGGCTGGAGTGGGGTACCCCATCTCCCACATGGAAGGCTAGAGCAGACTTAAATATGGTATTTCCATCCCTCCAGTAGTAAGTCTCTGATAATGCCTCAATAAATTAGGTTCTGGTTTACCAGTTTTCACTGAGGGCAGACTTTATTTAGAAGACCAGTGCTGTGGTACATTTCTAAATGATTCATTTTCCCATTCTTCTGCTGAAAAGAGAAGATAATTTTTCTTCGATATTTACTGTGAGAACTTGGTCAAACTCTTGGAGGCAAATCTCATAAATGAGGGACTCCCACTCACATTACTGGGACTCCCTGGAGTTTTTAATTCTCAGAGCTATCTGCACTGAAATTCCCACAATTTGTCAATTATGGTTCAGGTTTTACCACTCTACTACGGGTTCCCATGTTAAAATTGCTTGTATCTCTGCTCTAGTTAAGCCTTGACTCCCAGTACTCTCCTGTCTTTCTGGGAACTAAGCAAAAGATCATAAATTTTATGAAGGGAACTGACCTCCTTCTCATTCTTCATTCTTACTTTAAAAGAAGTGTAGATGTTAAACAGCATTTTTTGGGCCATCTGTTTTTTTTTTCCTTAGATGTTCAGTGATCCCTTTTTATAACAACCTGTGGGTCAAGCCTCCTTGGTTGCCTCTGCAGTCTTTCAAACCATTATAGTGGTTGAGTCATCCTGGTTCCTGGTAACTAAGCCCAATTACTTCTAATACTTAGCAGGCCTCATCAAAACAATATGGATGGTAACAAGCATGGCATTGTGATGGCCTCTGAAAGCATCCTCCCCTGCAGAGGATAACTATCAACTTATTAGCATGCTAGTTCCTGTCTTATCAGCACAGTCCTCATGATCTTTGTGAATGTTGGATCTACTGAGTCTTTTCATGAATATAAGCCTCTGGTGGGTCACCTGCCCTTACATAATATATTCATCCTTGCATGCTCAATTCCCCTAGTCTATTATTTCTTCTACCATATGCCAGGATAACAGGCATTTCCACTTCACTGAAAGTTGGCCATCATTTTACCAAGATTCTAAGACCAGTTTTATTAGCAAGTTTATGCCTATCCTGTCTCTTTTTTCTCAAACATGTTAAATTGTGTCTTGAAAAAGTATCTTTATTACAATAAAATATTGCTGGCATAGACTTCATTCTGATCTTCTTGATCAAAAGCCTTAAAATCCAACCTACAGAGTATTTCCTTCATTTATATCAAACCATGTCAGCTAAATCTAGCAATTCTTCAGTGATATCTCTATACACTCTTATCAAGCTGAGCACATCCCCAGCCAAATTATGCTGACACTTATACTTTGTTTTATGACTGACAGCAGGAGAGGAAGTGGAAATAGCCCTGGAGGAATAGCCACGCTTCTGTGAGAGACTTCTGCAACACTTTCTAGCACAGTGAAGTCTAAGTCACAGTTAGAAAGGGTGGGCTGTTCCTGCAAGCCTGCATGGTTTGAGAAAGTTGAAGAGTCAGCATTTTCAGGAACACCAAACTGGCATCTCCACATGTTACTTCAGGATATCAATTTCCCTCTCGCTTCACATAATAGACTTGCTTTGCTGAGCAGCATCTCTAGAGTTCTGCAGTCCTTAGGATTAGGTCTTAGTCAGCTCCTCCCCTGCAGGAGATCGTGCCCTCTATGACTCTTACATTAACATCTTTTTGTTTTGGAGGTTAATCAATATTAATGGAACCAAATTATTATACAACATTTTATATACATTCATGGGGGGGAAAACTTTGCAACTTCTTTGGAAATTGTAGAAAGCAAGCAGCAAAGAGCAGCATATCCTTGTAAAGACTCTTCTTGGAACTGGAACTAGAGATTAGTATTTTGGTCTTTTCACTTCAACCCCATCAGCTTCCATCTTCTTCCTCTTCTCAGTGATCACACTAATTTTTTTCCATTGGCGATCAAGCTCTGCCTTGTCATTGGTTTCCCTGAAGTGCCTTGTTTTCCGCCCCTCAGACATTTTGATGCCATACTGGAATGCAGCCTTGGGCAAAGCTTCCTCGTTGTTCATATACTCTCTGTACTCTTCCTGGGCATCAAAATCCCAGTGACCCATGGGGCCCTTCTTGTTACCCTGGTCCATTTTTCTATAATCAACCTCGTCGCCACTGTCTACAGCCATGTCGTCCATCCTGGATGGGTAGCACTCAGCATAAGTGTTGGAAGTGCCAAAGAAATCTCCTGGCTGCTTCTTATCCTCCGGCTTCTTCAGCGATTCAGTGCTTTCCCAGCCAGCAGAACCAGAAAACTTTCCATTTATTGATTTGATCAACTCTTTGGCAGATCCAGGTCCTTTGTCAATGTCAATGGGCTCATCATCCACTTTTGGCTTCTCAAAGTACCTGTTTGTCTTCTTCTCTCTCTCTCTCTCTCTCTCTCTCTCTCTCTCTCTCTCTCGGTCCCGCTCTCTGTCAGGATCTCTGTCTCTTTCACGATCACGCTCCTTGTCCAGAGGTATCTTGGTTGTGGAGGGCACATAATCCCCAATGCCTTCATTGTAGTCAGTATGGTCTGGGCCTCCATGGTGGGGCAATCAGCTTTGCTGCCGGTAACAGTGGTGGGGATGTCTCTGTCAGCATACTCATCATCCAGAATGGAAAACCCCCAGAAGGAAAGCAAGAAAGATTAGGATCCTGAAAATAAAATTGAATTTAAAACACGTTAGGGCCTCAACGTTTACCGCATGCTCTTCAAAAGCAAGTCATATGAGCGGAATGAGCTGGACTTACTTAACATCTTGTTAAGAGCTCTCAGTCTCTTCTTCTCTACTGCTGGGCTTTTAGTACAATGTGGCAGTAACCAGCCAACTCCACTACCATTGTAGTCATTGTTATTTCCATATCTTCCAGTTGTTCATAACTTTATACTTACAAGATTTTTCCTTCCATGGGAATTATACTAGATTACCACTGCTGAAATTTTCACTAATTGAGCCACCACATCTTGCTAAGCTAACATGTGTGCCTTACCTACTGGCAAAATGCTATCCTGCCTGATGGGCAGTGAAAGAGTCATTTTTATATCGTCCAAATCCTAATCGCATAGCCCATTTTCTCAGATAACCCAGTAGCAGAGGCATTTTCATTAATCTATGTCTTCCAATATTGTATCCATATCATATCCTTTAATCATTGATCGGTAAAAACTGGGGGCTTCTGCAATCAGAGGGCACCAATCACACTTGTAGACAATGTTCCCTAGTACTTAGAACCTGCGGACAGCCTCGTGGCTATTGTGCTACATAAATTATCATTAATTCAATACAGCAATTTATTTTTTAAATCCATCAAGCTAGATTTAAAATAAAGGTATGAGACTATTTCAATTCTAGATAATCTATTAACATACCTGATTAAATTAATAATTTAAAGAAACAAGAAAGGATTTCTCCTTAGTGTAACAAACACTATAAGAACAGAAAAAATATATATATTTGGAAAGAAATAATCATATATAACATTATAGGTAAAGAATAAGATTGTATAGTTTATTAAATTTAAAGGAATTTAGAAGTTCACTATTAGGTCTATAATAAAAATTAAACTTATACCACCAGACACAAAACAATTAGAAGTTGTAATTTAAATGTACGTAAAATTTTCATAATGATTAAAAATAAAAATAATGATAAATAAATGCTAAAAATATTCAAGAATTTTTATAATAACAATTCTAAGCAAATACTGAAAGAATACCTACATAAGTAGACAGGAAAACCGTGTTCATAAATGAAAATATTTCATATTTTCAGTTCCTCTTAATCTTTAAATTTAATGTCATTCCAAAAAAAATTACAACAGAGGTTTTCCTGAACTGGAAGAAGCTAATTTTAAATTTTATGCAAAAGAGACTAGAGATATGAAGTAAAAGAACAAATTTTAAAGATTAAAAGTAAAGAGATTTATTCTATTAAGTTATCAAATATATATACATGGTGGAGCAAAGTAGATTTACAGTTGTGAGTACACAAAACTCAGTTTATTCTTTTATTATTATTTATTAATCATTGTGTTATTTTCCATATGAACGATTAAAACCTTACTTTTGCCTTACTCTGTATATAAATCTATAGTATGAAGAAAGTATGAAATTTGTATAAAGATACATAAATGGATCAATGCATCGGAATGGAAATCCACATATTATGTACAACAATTCTTTAAATAAGAGAAGATTTTCCACTTCGAACTAAATTGGAACAGGGACTGGATTTATCATTTGTGCCTATAACAACAAAGCCTTGAAAAATATATGAGAAAACCGCTTTCAGAGATTAGGTAGTGTAGGACAGTGACTTCTGCAAAAGTGGAAAAAGCAAGGTATGACGTTTGATCACTCATGCTTACTGCCTGGAGAAAATATCTAATCTGCAGAGGCAAGATGAAAAAAGAGACTATGGTGGACCCGAATTATCTTCCTGACTCAAAAAAGTGAATCTGTGAGTCCTCAGGAGCCAAAGCAGTCTGAGTGCATTGGTCAGAGGACCAAAGAGGACAGAGAGACACAAAGATACAGTATTGCCATTCGGTGGAGTGTCCCCTCAAGTCTTCAGCAAACTACTGATCAGAATTTCTGATCAGAAATTTCCTGAGACCCCAGAAATACCCATCAGAAATTATTAGAGGGAAGAATACTTGGAGCTGACCAGACATCGGGACTAGATTTTGCTTTCTACAAATCAGAATAGAGAAACCTGTAACTCATGAAAAATCAGAGGCTACTCTTAATAAGTATACATATTAATAGTGAGTCGAATTTAGCCCTAGACTATAGGCTACTCTGGTTCTGATTCTAAAAACAACCTTAAATGCAAGCGTTGAAACAGGAGCAGACTGCTGTCAAGTAATTTAACTGAACACCAATAAAAAACTTAAAATATTATATAAATATAAAAATACTCAGCACTGAACAAATTAAAATTCACAATGTCTCACATCAAATTAAAATAAATTGTTAGGCATGCAAAAAACCCTAAACACTATAACCCCAAGTAAACAGAAAAGTTATTCAATAAAAATTAATTCATAACTAGGCAAGGATTTAAAACAAATTACATGAATTGAATATACCAAATGTTCAAGGAGGTAATGTATCATTATTTTAATATAGACATGAAAGATACAGACAATATACCCAAATAAAATTTTAGACATGGAAACTAAAATGACTGAGACAAAACACACTCATGATAAGATTAACAGCAGATTAAATTCGTAAAAGGTCAGTGAACCTAGAGTCATAGCATTGAAACATTGATAAAGGGGACTGCAAATACAGAGAACATTAGTGATCTATGGGACAACCTCAAGCAGTCTAAGAGCAGACATGAAATTGGCTTATTTGAAGACAGGATAGAAGTTGAAAAAAGAAAATATATATGATGTGGTTGCACAGGAACAGAGTATGTAAAAATGGTCTAGAGGGAGAGATTAAAAAGGAACATAATTTCAGGGTCCAGTTTTATCTTGATTGTAGTGGTGATTTCATACATGTAAATACATGTGAATAAGTTAAATGAGTATAAATACATGTAAAATATCTTATACCATATGAATATATACATTTTAAATATTTTATTAATGACTTAGGAAAATAGAATTTAGTGTGGAATGAATGGTCTAATGATTCTGGGACACTTTGTGATAGGAAAATATTTGCTCACTACCTTAATAGCACTCAAAATAAATGATAAATGTTTTTAAGGTCTAAGATTGAAAATCAAAATCAGTAACATAGAGAAGAAAATATATTTAAAACGACATGGTAGAAATTTTTAGATAATACCTAACATGTGAAAACCATAAGAAAGTCTGATATACCGAGTTATAGTAAACTGAAATATCTCATGCATCAAAAGACTTTATCAAAAGGTGAAAAGGTAGACTGCATTAAAACTTTGTAATGCAGAGGATGAATGTATAGAATAAACAGGAAACCTCTTTCCAATAAATAAAAATAGAACTTATTAGAAAAATAATTAATCAGAATAGTTCACTTGTAATAGAAGAAATTATATGTCCAATATATATAAAAATGCTACTCAGCCTCATAAGTCAAGAAACTAAAAATGAATTAGTGAAATTGACAGCACAAGTAATTAACATTTCAATGAGTTGACAAAAAGAAGGTTAAAAATTCTGATGTTGCACATTCTGAAAAGTATTTAGCATAACTATAAATGATATTATTATATACTACTAGTGGGAATGTAAATTGTTTGAAAACTTTGCAAAGCAATGTGTTGGAATCTATTAAAATAAAAAAATTCATAAAATATATGCTTTAACTAGATTTTCTATACCTACTTCTACACTATAAAAAAAGTCTCATGCATAATTCATCAAGAGACAGTTATGAAGAATGAATAATACAATAATGTTTATAATAGAGAAAAATGAAAAAAATCAGTGACTATTAGTAAGAAATGGATTTAAAATATTGAGTTTATTTATACAATAAAATTTAAATGATAGATGAAATAGATTAAGTAATTATGTACATCAATAAGAATTCTCCAGGATATAACAATGAATTTCTATAAATAAGTGATTTAAGGATACATAAGCAAAATAACAAGTAAACAATAGTGTATATCTTTTCTTTATTTTCTGAAAAACACTTTGTTAGGTATAATATTTTTAATCGACTGTTTTTTATTTTGGCACTTTAAGTGTCAATTCATTGTCTTGGGATTCATATAATTTTTTTGAAGAAGTCAGCTGTATTTCTGACTTTTATTATTCTCTGGCTGCTTGCAAGATGTTCTTTTTATTTTTGAAGTGATTTGCAAATTTAAATATTATGTCAACAATGTATGCATGCTTTCCTACTTATTCTGCTTGCATTTCTCAGTTCTATGGTTTAATGTCTTTCATTATTGTTAAAAACGTATAAGGAATTTTCTCTGAAACCTTTCTCCTTCCATGTTCTTCCTCTCCTTTCCTTATGGGGCTTTTTTCACATGTGTGTCAGCCTCATTGATTTTTATGACAGCTGTACCTGGTCTTTTTATTTTCATCACAATCGCAGGCTTTATATAATCTGGGACTTTTATAATTAAGTTTTGATAATTTTGTAGACTTTCCATTTTGACTGGTTCTGCTTTTCTTTGAGGATGGCCTCCTTTGAAAGCTATTTTCACTGCTCCCACCTTCTATTTTCACTTCTGTCACTTTCATTTAACTCTTCTTGTATTCATCTCGCCGTCAAAATCCCACACTGGTTCCTGCATGTTGCTCATATTTTCTACTAGATCCTTAACGCATGAGTTATGGTTATGTTAAAAATCAGTCCAATATTTCAAACTCCTGAATAATACCTGCATCTGACTCTATTTACAAATTTACCTTTCGTATAGGTAAACATTTCTAATATTTCATTTCTTCTTCTTTATCTTGAAATTTCTGACTGAATGTCAGCCATGATGTGTAAAAGAGTATAGGCTGAGGAAAATAGTACTTATGTCTGTAGATGGGAGTATCTTTTCTTTTTTGAGGATGTTAGAAATGGGATATAAACTGAGTCTATTATCTGTCTATGTGGATGTGAATCCTTCAAGACACAACAGGCTTCAAATCACCTTGGTGGTGAAATTCTATTGAACTTAGAGTGGTGGATGGATAGTAGAAGGATTTTCTCATTGTTTCTTTTCCACCCTGAGCTTTCATCTTTATCTACATTCTTGTACCAGAGATGCGGTCTCTCCACTCTCTTGATCTTCCTGGTGACACAGTGCACTCACTTGTTGGTGGATGGTTGCTGAGCTGATACTAAGGGGCAACTGCTTTTATCTGTTTCTCTGGCTCAACCCAAGTCTTATGCAGGCCTTTTATTCTTATGCCCCAAACAGTTTTATATTTTGAAACATACAACAGAACATTAATATGTTGTTTTGGACACATATATGTGTGTGTGGCCAAATGTGAGATACATTAATATTAATAAAGGACTACGATATATTTTTACAGAAAGAGGATACAGAATAAATTTGATCAAAAGACAGAATTATGAAATGTATCTAATATATTATTTCTTAAGCTTGTTAGCTATAACCAGAACATTTTATTTTGTCTCTTCTATGTGAATATTACACACATATTTTATATTTAATAAGATAAATATCCCCCACTTAACCTGACATTTTGTTCTGGTCAGCTTTGATGACCCTTTCTGCTCTAATGAGTGTTCAGTATGTACAGGTGCCATACTTACCAAGACCAGTCAGATTTCTGTAATATAATGCTTAGTAGCAGGCAGATAAAAAATTTTAACTGTCTGCAAAATATTTATATGACTTTCATGTTTCTACAAATATTTATGATTATCTTAAATTGGGTTCAATTAATTGAGAGTCATTTTCTTCACCAAAGAAAGGAGGACAATGTGATGACTTGAAAGTATTATTTAGAATACAAAAGATAGAGCAATCTAAAAGGCTATATTCAGCAGAAGAAGAATGGTCTTCAAAGTCACCCTCTATCACATTAGAATCCCAAGTTATCACTTGCTGGTTGTATAACCTGGGGCAAATTAATTAACTCTATGCTTTTATTTCCTCAAATGTAAAATAAAGATAATATATGTACCTTGAAATAAGGATAAAATAAATGAGCACCTATTGTGCTTAATTTTTTACTTTGTAAAGAATAAGAATAGGAATCAGTCATTTACTAGTTCTGTGACTTTAGAAAAGTCACTTAACTTTTATGAGTTTTAGTTTTCTTCTTTGTAACTAACCATAACAACGTTTTCTACCTACTTACTAAATAAAATAAGGATACAAAGAGATAAATTTTTAAAAACTGTACTGAAGAAGTATGTTACTTTTTACAGTGATTGGGCATTTGTTTTTGTTCAGACAAATGAGTATCAGAATAAAAAAGCATTGAATTGAAAGACATTAAATTTATCAATCTTCAGTGGTGAGGTAAGTGAATACTAACATGTACATCAGTCCAAAGGAAATAGAACTATGGACAAAACTTTAAAAAATAATAATAACATAGTCTTGCGTGGTGTGGATCAGTGGATTGAGTGCCAGCCTGCAAACCAAAGGGTAGCTGGTTTGATTCTCCCAGTCATGGGTTGTGGGCCAGGTCCCCAAAAGGGGGTGTGCAAGAAGCAACCACACATTGATGTTTCCTTCTCTCCCTCCTTCCACCTCTGTCTAAAAATAAATAAATAATCTTAAAAAATAATATACAAAAAGTAATGTAACAGAAATTTTGAGTTTTGCTGCTTTTTCTTTGGCTTTCATTTTTAATCTCATGATTTCATTTTTTTTGTGAGTAAGATTCACATCTTTTTTCAGGTAAATGGGAGTGTGATCTATAAACAGGTCCATTAATAAATATAAGCTATGAATCAGATAATCATGTATATAGAACTTTGAAGTATAGAAAGGACTGTTCAAATATATTATACTTATACATTTTGGGGGTGTCAGGAAAAGGTTTAATTTTATAGTTTTGGGCATAAATATAATTGAGGAACAATATACATATATTTAAACATTAACCAAGGAAAAAATTAACAATAAGAATTTGTGATAATTTTGTCCCCTTATACTCATTTCCACTATATTTAATTCCAACAATATTAAAGTCTATCCCACATCTTTATTTTTCCACTTACAAAAACTGAAATTATTCTTACAAATCAAAATTATTATCCTTCAGAATTTACATATTTGTTTGCCTTGTTTTCATGTTCAGCAGTTGTCCACTAGTGGCTATTCTGACTAATCTCAAGTCCATTCCATCCAAGATTTTTAAAGGTGGTGCTGAAAGAGTTTCTGTGATGCACATTGAGAAGATTGTTTTAATTTTCTTAAATTAAGAAAAAAGACACACTGGCGATTTCACAAGACGATAGTACTGGTTATAACATGAGATCATACTTTCTCCTAAATGCAAACAATACATGTAAAGACTGACTTGGATACCATTTTTAAAAGAAGAGATAACATTTGATTGAACTTTGGATCAGATTTCAAGCCAATCTGACTGATTCCATTGCAAAAAATAAAACTGACTCTTGAGAGAAGAATTTAGTTTAATTTTCTACCACTTATGCCAATGGAAAATTATTATGAAAAATTTGAACTTGTTTCTAAAGTTCACCACGAGACTGCAATTGTAACAGCAAGAGAGCATTAAATGACTTGAAGCTCGACTTAGTTTTTATTTGGTAGGTACGTGTACTGAAAGTTGAGACATTTGTTACCATTTCAACAAAATAACAGAGGTGCTGACTTTTTGACCCTGTTTGGGCAACCATAGATGGAAAGAAGAAAAACTTATTTTAAATCACAGCACCAAAATGTGAATGTGTTTTTCTTCTTTCTCTTTTGGGTTAGTGGTTCTCAGGCATCAAAACATAAGGTATTTTGGACTCTTCACAACATAAAAGTCAGTAAATCTTTCAAATATTTTCTGTTCTTAATAACTTTCTTTTCCATGTATATTTACCATGTAACCTCCAAAGCAGCCATTAAAAGTCATAATCATCTATCCAGTCATAGAAACAGCACAGAAAATAACTGAAGAGAAAGTGTCCATTTTGAGCATGGAGCCGGGAAGTCAAGCCTGGTTTTCTGCATCTATTTCTTTAATTAAAAAGAGTATGTCTCAAAGTAATTGAAGCTTAAGAGGAACTCTCAAGCCACATATCTGTGTAAGAATAAAAAGAAATACATGTGAAATGAACTAAGAACTTGATTCCAATGTTTGAAAGACCCTTCAAAAAGGAGAATGAAGTTTTAAAGCTTCTTTTTCCCAGATGAGTAAACTTTTCAAATTAAAAGTTTACAGTGTTGCAGGATGTGTTTATACCTGCTGCAAAACTGTTTAAACATGATGACTTAAAGTGAACACTTTGAGTAAGTTCAAGTAGGCACAATAGCAGTCCCTCTAAATCAGATGAATACCCTTAATCTAACATCCCTCTAGCATAAAATAAAATTTGAGGATTAAGGTTAACTAAGGGTCCCTGAAGAATTCTTCAGATTCCCTAAAATTCCTGTTCTTTTGCTGTAAACCAGATTGTAGTTTCTGTCAAAGTTTTGCTGGGTTTTTAGCGTTGAATTTATATTCCCTCAAAGTGTGCCTCATTTTGACTCCCGCCTCTAAAGTCTTTTTGTTCTAAAGCCTCACATTCCAGATGTGATCTAATTCTTTTTAATTTTATTTTGTGTATGTACATAGGTATATGTATGCATACTTATGTTTTATTAGCCCTTCCACTACCTACAGGATATGGCACTGTCTGGGGCATTCTGGCTGAGAATCAAAACTGTGCATTTATACCTATTTTCATGTTTTTTTTAAGTGTGATTACATTACTTGTTATAGCAAAATAAATTGATTTATTCTCACCAGGTATTTCTATGTTAAGGACCAGCGCCTTGCCAGGTGATCCGGTGCCGCCCTCCAGGAGAAGACCTCGGACTGTCTACTGCTGGGCGGAGCACCACCGCTCATGCTCAGCCAGCATACGTTGTAGCGGCCAGTCTCGTTGTCACTACCTACTTTACAATGATTGTTCAATGTTGTGATTCGTTTCTTAGAAATACCCATATCTCGGTAGGATTCCCAATCCCAGGGCAGCCACAGAAACTATTAGTTTACATTCTGGATTCACCAGGAATCAAATATATTTGTTTAGTGGGCACCAAGTTGGAGTTTTATTCAATGTTTTCTCTATACAGTGATATTCAGGAGCAATTAGTAATTATCATAAGAGATTATCAAGCAAAAATATAGAAAATTATCGAGTAAATCAGTTTTTAAAATTTATTCCCAAAATTGGTCCAAAATTTTATATTCCAGGGAATATAGCTTAATCACATCTAACTACTCAGGCATGGCTATCCATATCTCCTCAAATGACATTTGGATTATTTGAAAGAATGCTGATTTAATGGCCATTTGGCCTCATTTCTGAGCCATAATGTTTTTAAAAAGTCACATTGCAAGATTTTCGTACTCATGGTCACATTTTTAGACTTGTTCTGTGGTATTAGGGCTTGGTTTCAGTGGATCGTATAAACATTTAAACATTGTTTGAAGAACAAAATGCCACGTGTAGTGGTGCATTTTTCCTCAACTACTTTCTCATGATTAAGTCTATTTTTCAGCCTACTGTGACATTTAATTGAAAGAATCTGAATTATTTCTTAACCGAAATAATTCTGTGAGATATGGCCCTGCTGACAGAACTGGGCGAGCCAGGAGGGTTGTCTGGAATTGATGCAAAGCAAGCAGCCAAGCCCACAGTGACAAAGGCTAGTGCAGAAGCAGAAAGTTGGATGACACTGCTCAAGCCAGGAACAAGAATTGGTTTAGGGTCTCAGTATTTTGATCTTGTGTCAATGCCGTGATGAAGAAAACACACAGCTTTGTTTGGCCCTGTCTGAGTGGGGGACAGCACAGGTTGTGCAGGCAAAGACCTGGGTTCACTGGTGCAATTATTCTTTCTCAGACCCAAACATATTGCATTACCTCTGCATGTTCTCAGTTTTTACTTCTATAAAATGAAGCAATGATACCTACTTTAGAGATGTTTGGTTGCTTGCATTAAACCAGGTGGCTTGTGGGGTATGCTAGCAGATGTATTATTCATGGTGCATTATAAGACAGTGATGATAACACTGTGATCACTGGGGAAGATTCTCAGGTACCCAACTCTAACCAAAGATTGATGCTTGTGCTGGGGCTAGTCAGTGTGGTTGCAGGTCCGAGCCCGGTAACCTCCGCCAGCTGGGAGCCAGGGAAATCCATATGCTCTCAGTTTTGGAGATTACCTTCCACATAGCCTCCTGGGGGCCAATCACAAATCTACTATCTATCTGTATAGATTTGCCTTAACAATCATTGCTTTTTTGCTGGGGTAGTAAAATACACACACACATACACATACACACACACAATACTCATTACATGAAACAACTTCATTTTTTAAGGGTTTTAAAACATATTTTTTTAATTTATTCTTCGAGGGGGGACATCAATGTGTGGTTACCAGGTCCACCAGTAAGGGGGACCTGCCCTGACTGGGACCGAACCAGTGACTCATTGGTTAGTAGGCTGGCACTCAATCCACTGAGCTACATCATCCAGGGCAGTATAACTATACTCATTACATGAAATAATTTTAAATTTACAGAATACTTTTACATATTGAATCTGTCACTTGATAATAAATGAGAAGCAGGAAACCATTTTGATGAACACAAATCCATGAATACAGAATGATATTTATGAAGCTTAATTTTTCTTAGTAATTATGGCTGTAAAGTAAACCTTTCTACAATATTTAAGAAGCCATTACAGTCAATTGTTAAGTTTAACTACTGTTCTTCATAAAGGCCTCATTAAAATACTTCAAACAATAGTCAAAAATAAAACACACCCAGATCATCATGAAGAAACAAATGTACTAAAACCAAGAAATGTGATTCAAGTCTGAAGTGATCTCCTCAGATGCTGAAAGTATCTCCGATATGTGTGTGTTCACTGCTTCCCACAGTTATATGATAAATAAAAAAGACCACAAGCAACTACATTCTAGTTGTGTTGTTTTACATGACATTTTTCAAGCATGTGTCTTAAAAGGAATGAGGTTGAGGTAGGGTAAAAGAAATTAGAACAATCCCCTGCACCAACATTTCTTGTATTCCAACCTCAATTATAAAGTTAATGACTATTCTTAGAGAGCTGGAATTCAAATTGTGGGTTAAAAGTTCACAAAAGTAACAAAAGATCAAAAGATAGTCAAAAGAACAATAAAGATGAGAAGAAGTAAAATAGAAAAACCTAAAAGGGAAGAATATTCTGAAGTATATTACACACACTTAGAACTAAGGTAAAAACCTTCAAAAAAAGCGAAAAGTAGATAATTCACCAATTTTCTCCATGGTGATCACTACCAATGAAGGTTGGTTAGAAGATCACCAAAAGCTATAATTTTTATTCAAAGTCCCTCTCATGCTGAATAGTCACCTCTCCCAAATGACATTTTAAAAGTAACTATATCAATTTGTTCAATTGGGGGATGAAGTGACCATTTGGTAGTGTCAAAGAGGACAGGATAAAAATAAAATTGTGATTTCTCTTTGAGAATTCTCAAAGAAAATAGAAAAATTCCTAGGTACATTTTAAATTATAAAATCAGGTAGTAGCACAGTGCCCTCTTCCTTAAGTATAAATAATTTCATTGTTTTTTCTGGGTTGATACTGGCTCCTCCTCCTACAGTTTAATGGTGGACCCTAACCACCTTAAAGAGTGCAAAGGACAGTCCAGAAATCAGCCTTGTGTTAGAGTTACCCAGCTCCAACTTATGTACAAAATGAGTCAAAGGAGATAACTATACACAAGGAATGGTTTTAAATAATTGCGACTGATTTTGAATAACAATTCAGATTTTATATATTTTGATATTTTATAGTCTTAGAAAGTCCAGTTACATATTTTTTTCAATTACCTTACTGTTCACATATTTCAGTGCCTTCTTAAGGAACTGAGATAAAATTAACACCAGAAACTATGGTCAAGTGAGAGGTGATAACGGATATTTATTTTGATTTTCTTTTCCAGATAAAGAGACTGGGACTCCACAAGGTAAAAAAAAAAAAAAAAAACATGCATTTCTCCAGCCTGCAATGCGAGGTAGCTGGGGACGAAAGTGAACCACATGACACAGAAAGAGCAGGAGAAAAAGGGATGAGATCTGAGGAGATTTGCAAATAAAGTTATAACTGTTTTTGTAACCTATATTGAACTACTTATACATTAAATATTGAGAGGTTAACTTTGACTTAACATTGTAAAATCTGTATATCTTTTAAAAATTATTATTCCTAACTTATAGTCAAACCTATTCAAGAATAAACTTGGCAGGAATCATACATTTTGACTGTATCTGCAAATTAAATGTAACTTCTTTAAAATTTAGATCAATATTTTCAATTGAAGTCTATAATGAATCTGTTTTTTTAAGGAATATTATTAGCCAAATTACCATGGGCGAATTTCTATATGGTTCCCGTTCATTATAAACCTGGGACCATCACAAAAGCAATTCTGGGAATTCTCTGAATTTCAAATGAAAAAAATGTAGTTTCTGTGTCATCCCCACCTATTGTCCCTTTGTCTTATACAACAGTAGTTGCTGGAATTATGTTCAAGTGTTTTAAGCAGAAATCAAGTACAGAAATGTCAGGTTACTCTGAGAGATTTTTTTTACCATTTTCAAATGTTCTGAGTTGACCCTCGATAAACACAGACATGAATTAAATTAAATTTCAACACATGAAATATTGTTTTCAAGCAAAAAATTCTTTAAATATTCAGAGGGCACTGCATGTAATGAAGTACCTTATGTGATCTTTTTAAAATTTCATTTAGTTATTTTTCAAGTACAGTTTTCTGTCTAATTCTCCCATCCCAGCCCACTCTGCCCTGTGCTCCCCACCTCCCTCCCATTTCCACCCCCCTTAGTTATTGTCCCTGTGTCCTTTATACTTGTTCCTCCAAATCCCTCCCCTTTTTTCCCCCCTTAAATTCCCTCCCCTCTCCTCTCTGGTCGCTGTCCCCTTGTTCTCCATTTCGGTGTCTTTATTTTTATTTTGCTTGCTTGTTTGTTTCGTTGTTTAGCTTCCTGTTAAAGGTGAGATCATATGGTATTTGCCTTTCAACACCTGGCCTATTTGACTCAGCATAATGCTTTCCAGTTCCATCCATGTTGTTGCAAAGGGTAGTAGCTCCTTCTTTCTCTCTACTGCATAGAATTCCATTGTGTATATGTACCACAATTTTTTGATCCATTCATTTACTGATGGGCACCTAGGTTGCTTCCAACTCTTGGCTATTGTAAATTGTGCTTCTATAAACATTGTGGTGCATAGGTTCTTTAAAATTGATGTTTTAGGGTTCTTAGGATATAATCCTAGCAGTGGAGTATAACTAACTCAACAACCTTCCTCTATGTATGAGGAAGCAGTCACATGTGACATTAAACTTTCTATATTCAAATCTAGGGGTGTTCAGTTTCAGGAGGAACCCTGACATCAGCAAGGCAAAAATAACCCACATGATGTCCAGAAATCTAACAGCCACCGATTTCTAAGACTTTATGATCAATAAATTCTATGAGAATGTTTTACTTAATTATGTAGAATTCTCAGAATATCTCATTTTGGAAGCTTCACCGATATAATATGCAGACCACAGACACCATGAAAAACTTTGCATTAAATACTTGTTTTCTTGTCAGGAATTTAAAAGTTCTGATTTATAAATGCAAAGTGATATTTACCCATGCCTATGAATTCATTGATTATTATTATATCATGGCACATGTGAGCTATTTTCTACTGTAACAGAAGTGGTTTCCTTTCCCCCAATACTCCAAATAACCAATAATCTAATCTTTGTGAGACAAAAAAATAAAACATGAGGCAGGCATTAGGGAGGTGTCTCAGATTCACTGACCCAATATAAGTAAAAGAGTCATTTATAGATATGGGCAAGTGTGTCCTAGAGCCCATGTCTTTGTTATTTGGGGGGATGGAAGAGGGTAACTGGTCTTTGGCTCATCTAAACTCCAGAGAAGGTTGACTTCTGCTTACCTCAGTCTCTGCCTGATAGATCTATTGCTTAGAAGTATCCAAATGTACTGGACCAATGTTTACTTCTGATATGCTAAGAGATAGGATGTTATAGAACTTGCTCCAGATGAAAGCAATTTGAGTTTTTAACACATTTAACTCAGTGTTAAATTCTTGAAATTTGACTATCTTCAGCTACTTGAATATTTCATCCTGTTAGTAAGATTAAGCTCTTTGATTATTTTTTTTTGGCTGTTCAAACTTTAAGTTTACCTGATCAATAAAATGATATTCATATCCATTATAAGAATTACAGTAATTATTTCATGGAACATCCTTCATAGTTAGAAGTTAATGTTAAAGTAAATAAACTAGAAAAATACTTATTGTCAGAATAACTTAAAGTATCTCAATAATTGTTCAACATTTTTCTAAAGGTATTTTTAAAGTGTTGTTTGAGAAGGATATTTGGGAAGGACTAAAAAACTGGATAGTAGCCATATGAAAAATATAGTATGAGAACCTTTCTTTCTATTTAGTTAATTACCTAAATATCTACAAATATGTTTGGAGATGTCAGATTAACTAGATATCTACAGACTAAAAATTGTGTGTCACTTGGAAAAGAATTTAGAAGTTAGTGTGCCTTGTCTCTTGTTCAGCAATTTCTCTTGAATACCTACCTATATGTCATCATTATCATTGACCAACTTCTGAGCATGAAGATTGATTTCACACCCAATTTTGCCAGATAAAGTTATATATTTTTTTAAAAGCAGAAGTCATCAACTCTCATTCAGTAGATTAAAATTCTATCTAATCAATACACACATAGAAATTCACATTAATTAGGAGAGACATTCATTTGTGGCATATGTTATCATGGGTTTTAAAAAATAAATTTGAAGATGGAGTGAAGATTAGAAAAGACCTCATATTTTATCCTACATGAATGACATTTTCCTAGTTATCACTACTATTAATTCTCTTGCTTCTGTCATTTCCAGAAAGAAACTGCAATCCTTTAGGAATGTTTTAAAAAATCATAATCAACACAAGTGCAGGGAAAGAAGCTGAACACTCTGTAAGGAAAGCTCACACCTACAAATACCACTGAAACTCCAGTTAATAAAGACATCAAAGTAACTAAAGAATTGATACAGATTTTATTGAAAATAAATCACTTTATCATATTCTCAGATGTATGTATGACTTTCTTGTAAAGATTTTTCCTTGATCCTCTGTAGGTTTTATTTATTTTTTTAATAGAGTATCTCCTGCCCTCTTTAGTCCAGATTTTATAACTACATTTAGAAGAGAGATCTAACTCTAATGGCATAATTCTGATTTCAGCTTCTTCTATTGCACAGTGAAAATAGGTCATTATTAGCCATTTCTGGCAGGAACAGTTGACAGGAAACAGGACAGGAAATGATATAATGATTCTAGAATTATGTATTTCCCCTACGCCCTGCTGTTTGGGGAATGACCTTAACATTTAACCAGGAAATTGGGGGGTGGTACTGAACCTCAAACACGCACACTGTTGAACTCCATTTTTGTCGATGGGTCCTTTTCACTTAAAAGAAATAGATTAAAATTCTAAAACCAATAAAAATAATTTAACAAAATATTTTTCTGTTAAATTTATATACATATAGTATATATATTTCTAGATGCGTGAGCAGACAATTCAAAGGCTGCATTAATATCCACTTAGCTAACATAAACACCACATATAAACCACCTAAATATTAAAACATCAAACTTCTAAATGTTTTGATATTTATGAAGTTAAAGTATTTTCTCATGAAAATGGAACTTTGATGCCATTTATTATTAAATGCATAGTTTTTATTTACAGTTAAATCACTGTTTAAAATTGCTTCTTAAGATGTGTGTTTTCATATGCCACATAATGATAAATTATATTAATATGTGGTCCAATGTTCATTTTTTCTCTAAGATAGATGATATCTCATGAATGAAATATACCCAATAAAAATGACAGGCCTAAAACTCACACAAACACATAATCACAAAGATACATAGCATAAAATAATTCAGCATCTATAAATTACATTTATACTTTATGTGGTTTAGTTACTGTAGGTCTTTAGAAATAGAAATTGACATAAGGATAGCTCCTAAGATAATGAATTGTTCCGCAACAAAAAGTGCAGAATCTATCCCAGGAAACCCAGAGCTCACAGTGTGATCTAAGCCTTTCTAGTCACTCCAGTGTGGTGTTAAACCCTTTAATATTTTAAAACAGTGAACTATTTTATTTACATTTCCTTAGTCATTAACTTCAACTTGTTTTAAATTCATGTCACTGGAGGATTGAGAATAACAAAGCTGTACAAATTTAACAATTAGCCTTACTATGTAATTGCTTAGAATAAACATCCTGATTAGTCAAATCACTATTAAATTTTAATCAATGTGAGTGGGTGTTTCTATTTTTGATTGGGGATTCCACATGGATTTTCTAAGTAACTCCTTTTTGTACGGGAAATTTATATGTTTTCTCTATATATTCTGCCTAGTGGATTGTGACTCAATATTATATAAAGCACTGTTAGTGAATAGTATAGTCAAAGACATTTTAACATGAGCTTTCTTTTGTTATGTTAATGAAATATTTGTCTTCTATAAGTTTATTTTTCTTGATGCTTAAACAATAAAAGTGTGCATAGACATTAAGTCTGACAATTTGTTATATAACATATTATAAAAGCATAATTTAATTTTATGCAAATATTTTGTATTTTGGGTTAAAAACACTTTTTAAAAGTGAATGCTTATTTGAAAAATAAGCATTTATTTTAGAAAAATAAATTATTCTGTAATTTTTTCTACAAGAAATACAATATTAGAAGTTAAGAGATATCTAATAGAATTTCTAAAGTTCAGAAAGCAAGTGGTTTTTTTTTCTGTTTCTATTTTTTTTCCCCAGGAAGACTTATAGGCATATGATTCTAGGAATTTTTTTTCAGATGTTTATTGTTTTGGTTTGACAATCTTCCCATCAGAAACAAACAATTAGCATAAAATAGTGTATTCTGTGTTTAATATTCTGCAGACATCATTTCCATGTATTCCCTTAATGAATGCTTGTGAAGTCTTCAGGTGTTTTGAGATGAATAACTCATTTCTCATATATTCTCTTATGCCATCATTGTGAGAACATTCTCCCTGCAGAAAATGTTCAGAACTACTCTATCTCTTTCTACATTCTCTACTAATTCAATATAGTCTACCAGGGGACAGGTAAAATGGATTTTGGAGCAATGGGCTCTATTACAAATACAATCAATTCTGTGAAACAACAGGTTTCATTTTTTTTCAGAAATGCATTTGGTTAAAAGACTGAAATAAAATAATACATACACAAACACTGCATTTATAAAAATGAATAAAATAGCTTCTCCCAATCACAGGAATCATATTTTCTAAATGCAGTCTTTGTGTTTTCCTTGCCTTTAATAACTCAGCCAGTTCTGAATATGACATTACTTTGAAACAAATCGTAATAAAGCACAATTAAAATGACATTTTACTCATTTATACAGTAAAGCTCAATATACAGCTTGTATTCCACAATTTCCATTCATTCTGTTTTCTTAACTAAATAATTATTCTGTATTTTGATTAGTTACAACTTTAATAAGTAACTGTGTAAATTTTCAGATAACTAAAAGTAGTTCCTCTATAATTTACCATTTCTGAAAAGCTTTTGCAAGGGGACAATAGAGATCCCATTTTTTAAAAGTAATTATGGCAAAGTTGTGAAACTGTATTACTTACTAAAGTTAAGGACAAATTTTAATGTGCCTTTTCCTTTTCATTTGGATCATTAAATAGTTAATCTTAACAAGCATTGGTGAAGGAAAAGAAATTAACTAAAGGAAGGCCATTGTGACGGGACACTTGCTCCATGCTCTTACAGAGAAAAAAACACGATGATAAAACAGCACAAAGTGGAGTGTTATGAATTTTATTAATGACTAGGAGACAGTGTGCAAAACATCAAAGGTCTGTGGAAAAGATTAATGACCCCATGTGAGACTGTTTAATTACCTCCAGCTAATTAGATTCTTGACCAAATTTTTAATATCTGCATTCCTTCTACAGCCTAATTGAGATTCCACATTATTTATCAATCTTTCAAAAAGCCCTTAGTGGGCTGCTTTTTTAGTTTTTCCCTTTGCACTTTGACTCCACTTATGGTCCATTATTAAATAAATAGCAAAGTAACTATTCCCCACAAATTGTATATGCAGAACACTTTATGCCTGTTTATTTTGACTAGGAGACTATCATTGGCATCTTTTATACATAATGAAGCACTCAAACTAATAAACTGACTAACTCCACTGTAAACAATGTGGATAATATTTTTGTTATCTGGGCTATGTTCAGGAACTCCTCACGTGGTTTCTGTAAATTATCCTTTATAAAGTCAGTTAATCCTTATTTCAGTTTACCTTCATCAGGGCTCAGAGATCATGATGGGATGTTGTCCTGCAAACTATATGGAACAACTCTATCAATTCTTCTTTTTTTTTCTTGAAATTCAGATCATCTTTTAGTATTCAGAAAATCTTAATTGCATAATGATTTGCATCAAGAAATATTAAGCAGTTCCTGCTGGAAACCCAAATGCAGTTTCTATCTATATCTATATCTATATCTATATCTATATCTATATCTATATCTATATCTATATCTATATCTATATTATATCTATCTATGTCTGTCTATGTCTATATCTATATCATCTATATCTATCTACATCTAGATGTCTACATAGATATAGACATGTACATAAATATAGATAAGGATAGATCTTTCTATCTGTCTATATCTATGTCTATCTATATATAGATATGTATGTCTTTGTATGATAGACAGATAGATATCTATAGATAGACATATATATAGATATGTGAAACCACATGGTATTTTTCTATCTCCAAATGGCTTATTTCACTTAGAATAATTTTCTCTGGGTCCATCTATACTATCTCAAAGGGTAAAATTTTATTTATTTATTTTTTTGTGGCTGAGTAGAATTCCATTGTGTAAATGCCCCATAGTTTTATATCCACTTATTTACTGATTGACATAGGTTACTTCCATATCTTGATGATTGTAAGTAACATGGGAATAAACATAGGGGTGTTTATGTTCTTTCAAATTAGTGTTTTGGGTTCCTTTGGATATATTTCCAAAAGTGGGATAGCTACATTGAAAGGTAGGTCCATTTTTAATTTTTTGAGGGATCTCCAAACTGCTTTCCACAGTGGAAAGCAGTACACCAATCTCCTTTCCCGGAGACAAGACTAAAATGTCACCCTCTCTCCACATCATCATCAGCACTTGTTTGTTGATGTATTGTTAATAACCATTCTGACAGGTATGAGATGATATCTCATTGTGGTTTTAATTTGCATTTCTCTGATGATCAGTGATGTTAAGCACCTTTCCATATGTTTATGGGTCATATGTATGTCCTCTTTGGAGAAATATCTATTCAGGTCCTTTGCTCATTTTTTAATTGGGTTGTTTTTTTGGTATTGACTTTTGTTAAGTTATTTATAAATTTTTGTTATTAGGTGCTTATCAGACATATCAGTGAATATGTTCTCCAGTTCTTTGGGTTGCCTTTTTGTTTTGTTGATGATTTCCTTTGCTGTGCAAAAACTTTTTAGTTTCATGTAGTCCCATTTGTTTATTTTTTCTTTTTTTTCCTTTGGGGAGATATATTTGATAAAATATTGCTATGAGCAATGTCTGAGATTTTACTTCTTATATTTTCTTGTATAATTTTTATAGTTTTGGGTCTAACGTTTAAGTCTTTCATCCATTTTGAACTTATTCTTGCATGTGGTATAAGAAAATGGTCTAGTTTCATTTTTCTGTGTGCATTTGTCCAATTTTTTCAATACCATTTATTGAATAAACTATTCAATTTTATGTGCTTGCTTCCTCTGTCAAATATTAATTGACGAAGATATGGGCTTATTTCTGGGCTCTCTCTTCTGTTCCATTAATCAATGAAATTAGACAATAAAATCCTCAACAAAATAGTAGCAAACTGAATACAGCAATGCATTAAAAAGGTCATACACCATGATCAAGCGGGATTTAATCTGGGAATGCAAGGTTGGTACAACATTTGAAAATCAATAATTTTGATTCACCACATAAACAAATAAGGGATAAAAACCCATGATCATATCAATAGATACAGAAAAGGCATTTGATAAAATCCAGCACCCATTTATAATAAAAACTTTCAGCAAAGTGGGAGTAGAGGGAACATAACTAAACATAATAAAGGCCATGTATGACGAACCCACTTTCAGCCTCATAGTCAGTGGGCAAAAACTGAAATTAGTTCTTTTAAGATCAGGAATAAGACAGGGATGTGCACTTTTACCCTCTTATTCAACATAGTACTGGAAGTCCTAGCCACAGCAATCTGACAGGAAGAAAACAGAAAAGGCATCCAAAATGGAAAGGAAGAAGTTAAATTGTCGTTATTTGCAGATGACATGATACTATACATAGAAAATCCCAAAGATTGCACCAAGAAACTACTAGAACTGACAAATGAATTCAGCAAAGTAGCAGGATACAAAATTAATATCCAGAATTCAGTTGCATTTTTATGTGCCAATAATGAACTAACACAAGGAAAATTAAGAAAAACAACCTCATTCACAGTTGCTACAAAAAGAATAAAATACCTAGGAATAAATATAGCCAAGGATGTAAAAGACCTGTACTTAGAAAATTATAAGACACTGAAGAAAGAAATTGAAGAAGACACAATTAAGTGGAAGTACATAACGTGTTCATGGATAGGAACAACTGACATCGTTAAAATTTCCATACTACCCAAAACAAACTGTAGATTCGACACAATTCCTATGAACATTCCAGTGATAACATTTCACAGAACTAGAACAAATATTTCAAAAATTTATATGGAACCACAAAGGGCTCTACACAGTAACAACAGTTCTGAGAAAGAATAAAGTTAGAGGAATCAGTCTACCTAGTATCAAATTATACTATAAGGCCATAGTAATCAAAACAGACTGGCGCTGGCATAAAAACAGACACATAGATCAATGGAACAGAACAGAGTCCCTTAGTTTTAAACGTACTAATCTGACAGTCCAGGCAGGAACTTCCAAAGGTTTTGGATGAACATAGAGACCTCAAAACAGCCCTATGTTATTAGCTTTGGCCTTTGCTAATAGTATTCATTCACCCTCTTACTCCACACATTCACTCATTTACTCATTGGTTTAAATAAGTATATTGTGGGTCCCAACTATGTATGCCATGTCATATAATGATAGATCAACTATGGTTCCTGTCTTCCAGGAGTTTTCAATCTAGTACACTCATGTATTACCTGTAAACATGAACAAATCTGAGGTCAGGCTTCTATAAATCTATTTCCAGAGGAAATGCAGATGGATACTCAGTAAAAGTGAGAGCTCACTTATGTTCCCAGAATCCCAAGAATTCTAATTCATGGTTTTTTGGCACTCAATTCACATTAAATTGCACTTAACATTGGGATCCCTATATTTATTTAAATCAAAGCAAAAGGCACTCGGCCTGCAAAAACATTCTAATAATTTTGACATGACAATAAGGTTAAAAGATTCCCTTCCTTAATTCTACATCCAACCTGGAAAAAAAACTGTGGAGGACTTTATGACCAAATCACACATATTATTCTAAACCCACTACCAGATCATCACGGGAATGCATTTTGCAGTATCCTTCATAGATTTTCCATTGAAAGCAATATCTCCTAAGAGTCAGAAAACTTCAGTCACATTTTAACACACTGTTAGTTGTAATGTTGGCATTCATGCTTATTTACTGTGTAGCAATTATTTAAACAAACACTTTAAATTTCTCCATATAATTGTTATAGTTTAAATTTATACAATTACATTCCCCAAAACCAAAAGACTAATCTGGGAATCACTTCTCATTAGTTTTCTAGCTGCCATGCTTTTGCTCCATAAGTAAATCACTCAATAATTTGTTGAAAAATATCAGTAGATCTTGGTGGGAATTGGGTTGAAACTCTTATCAAGAAGACTCCCCCCCTATTTTATAGTGCAAATTATTTTAAAAAAACACCATAATGGGACTATCTAAATATAAAATTTCAGGGAATAAAGTACTAATATACACTTTGGTATAAATATTGTATTTATTACTTAATATGAAAAAGAGCTTGAAATTTTTCATGCATTTTGGTCCAATATATCCTACTAATAAAATTTAAGAAGAAGAACGAGAAGGGAAAAAACACTGATGTTAAAACTGACATAGACATTGTGAAATATTTATTTCTAAACAATGCAATGGTTTATTATGAAAATATTACATACTGATAAATTATTCTATTTATAAGTTTAAAATGCATACAAGCTTATAATTATATTCTGTGTTAAAAATGTATAGAACATACTCAACTACTATTTATATTTAGTTCAGTTTTGAGGAAAAAAGTTTTCAAAGGAGTATGTATAAACTAGATTCACTTTAAAAATATTTAACTCTAACTTGTTATCTTATTCATGGGAAAAATCTGAAAAAACATACAAGCTATTAATATTTAATGGTTATGAAAATGAAATGTTTATTTTTCAGCATATTTTTATAATGGTTGAATTGTTTACAATAAAAATATATTGTGTATCCATAAAATGCATTTGTGTATAGAAAAATTAAAACACATTCACATAAACTGCAAAAGATAGACCAATAAAATGTTATGAAGGATTTCTTGTGTTTCTCTATTTTTTGTATTTTTCAAATGATTTAACATAATCATAGACCATTTTATAATTACAAAAAAAGTAAATTTACTTAGGATGAAATTATCCAAATACATATAACAAATGGATTTATGGATTAAAATCTAACTTCAGATAAAATGCAAAAACATTCAAACAACAAAGCACATATTTCTTAATATTTAAAATGTAACACTAACATAATCAAGATTATTTTTTGTTAGCATTATATGTTACTTTTAAAGATTTTGACCACTAAGTTTTGCACTATTAAAATTTCAATCAAATCTGGCAAGATTGGGGATATATTAGTAAATCTGACAATTTGAAATCTGTTTTTTTTTGACTTGTTAAAATTGACATCACACTGAATATAAATTGTTTCTTAAATATAAAGTGTTCTATTAATTTTAAATTGTTATACATCATGCCTGTTTGACATATCAATCGTTTCTAAGTTTTCCCTTAAATGTATAAAACAACTCGACGTACCCTTGCAACAAAGCAGCCATTTGGTTTAGAGAACTAATATAGCTGACCTTACTATTTAAAGGACTCAAAAGGAAGAAAACTAAGTGCATGGGAGTGTGCAGTCGGGTTTCCACCGGCTATTACATTTTGTGGAAGAAATCTTCAATTCCATAAATAGAAAAAAACACCAAACCTTAATCAATAAGCCTGATACAATGCATGTCAGTTATTTTTTACTATTTGCTCTCCAGTTTGGATAATTACTGCTACCTGTAGCCTAAACCATTAACCTCTCAACCTCAGTAAATTGAGATTTCCTAGCAAAAAATCACACTACTAAAAGCCACATTTCCAACAGGGGAGAGAGAGAGAGAAAGTGAGAGCAGTTTGTTAATTAAGAGACTCTGTACCATACTCAGTTTGAGAGTTCATGAAAAATTTTGTTGGCATTTTGTATTTTCTTTTGAAAACAACTTCTTATAAGCTTCTAAATGGGTTCTCCTTATTCCCAGCCATGAAAAACAGCAGTGTTTCCAACTTTTCACCTTTCAACCAATGTGTCCCTGTAGTATTCACAGCACTAATGAAAGAGATTCTTGACAATGTCACCACGGACCACCCCAGAAGTGGAGTCCTGCCAATGTAAACCATTATTACAGTACTGACCGCTCATCTCGTGCTGCGAGGTCATTCACAGACTTCCCCTGCTTCCCTATTGCTCACAGTGTCTCTGAAGAATGACATCCTCCCTTGAACCATAGACATCGAGGCAAGCCCCCTGCTACTGATTCCCATCCAAATTGCTACGGACAACATCCACACTTTGATGCTACTGAATGGACTTTCTTTCTTTGGGGAGAGAATCAAAGGACATTCAAAGAAAAACAACTTGGTGATGACAAAGAAATGGCCACAAACTGGTGCAGTCTTTAATTTGGAATTCTTCTCACATCCTGAGCTTATAATAAGCAATGAAGCTCCTTGAGCCTAATTATTTAATAATAAAAGCACCAAATAATATAACAGCTATGTTTATGCCAGAATCACATTTAATTTCTGGGGAAGAAAATGACTTGGGTATAAATTTAGTCTACAGTTACTTACATGGGAGGATTTAAATGATATGGATTATGGGACATGGGGACCATTAGTCTCTGTTAAATAACTGACCCATCATAAAAAATTTGTGTGACATTCACAGAAATTTAGGTTATTTTTTTAAGAAATTGTTATGTAAGGATAAAAGAACACGGACAGGAATTCAGTGTTGCTGAAAAACAACTCACCTATTCATTTTTCCCCATAATAACTACCTGCCATGAATTTTCATATATATATATATATATATATATATATATATATATATATATATATATATATAAACACATACAGACTATGCCAGGTTGTCCTTACACAGTCAGGGAAAATGTATTCTGTTTATCCTGTTTTAATAAAAATGTCTTCCCCTTCTGCTGGATTGGAGAACTTAGTTGCCCATGTTCCCATCTTATATGTTTTCCTTTTAATTCCTTGTTCTTAGTACTTGATGGTGAAATGCCAAGGATTGTACTATCTTGACATTGTCTACTTTAGTCATTTGCCAGGAGATCAACTAAACTTGGCTCAGCAGCCCATTTTATTCCATCCACAGCAAATAACCACTATGGCCTTGAATGGAAAGATTCACTCAAGGATATAGCATCAGGAGAAGGAAAACACTTCATCCTTCCTGTCATGGAAATAAGACACTAAGAGGAAAAATGTAAAAAAAATAAAATGAAATGGGAAGAGTGTTGGTATACATCATGAATATTTCTGCTTCATATTGGAGAAGAATTCACAACAGATCTGACACATAAAAAGGGTTTTAATGGATAGATAGGAGTTTTTCCAAGGGAAGGGGGTGGAAGGTGAATATTTCAATATAAAAGGACGAACAACAGCACATGCTATAAAGAGAGAGTGTGGCAGGCATTGGTTGGAAGAGATGTAGTGATACACTAGTAAATGTTTAAAAATTTGCTTTTGGGAAACAAACAAACATAAACCCACAAATTCAGTGAGCACAGAGTTGGGAACAGACATTTGCCACTTGCTGTTGTGAGCCAGGATGAGCCAGTTCCAACATGCCAGTAGAGTTGGACTACATGGTAGGTCCCAACTCTCCTTACATAGAAGATATACAAGGCCTATCCAGAAGTATCCAGCATATGCTGTGAAAAAATAGAGAAATTTATGGAGGAATATACAAGACACATAAAATAATGCTGCCTCAGTCCCCTTCAAAGTAGGCACCTTAGGACCTCACACAGTTCTTGCAATCGCCATCCGCTGACCAGCCATATTTTCCTGAATCTCGTTGACAGTCTGAAATCTCTTCCTTTTCAAAGGTGATTTCAGTTTTGTGAAAAGCCAAAAGTCACAGAGCACCAAATCTGCACTGTAGGGGGACTGAGTCACCTGGCATTTGATGTCTTGACAAAAAGCTCTGCACAAGATGTGATGCATGAGCGGGCACATTGTGTTAATGAAGCTGCCAATTACCACTTGCCCATAGCTGCAGTTTTCTGAATCATCTGAATAGTTTCTATGGAGGGATATTAATGCAAAAATTGATGCAGATTTGTTGCCCTACTCAGTCATTTTGAATGTGAAGGCCACACAGTGTACATGCTCACTCAATGGCATCTCCCCCCGCCTCACTGACTAGTACAGTGAAGTTGTCATTGTCCACACATATGCATTCCAGTCTACTCTCCCTCCTTGGCTGTCATGTTACACCAATGTCGTGCAAACCATTCTCATTGTGTTAACAATCATTGTACCTTTTCCAGACAGACCTTAGAAACATAATTGTACATGTATGAAAATGTTTAATTTCACCATGTAGTAATTCTAAATTTTTAGCTTTTCTTTTGGACAGTAGGGAGTCTCCTTCAAGCTTCAGAGTGTTTTTGTTACTTCCCTTTTATAATTGCGCTTGTATTTAGCAATATTTCTACTGTAACCTGTGCTGAAGGAAGATATTCAAGTTTGTTAAAATGTTATGTTAACCAAGAGTCACTAGGACCTTCTCTGAATCAAAAGATCACAACGCACAACTAAAAGCCAGAGTTTTCTGACAGCTGTTGCAAGACCGAGACCTTATTTCCAGATTCAGGGCTGTGATATGAATGGTTGAAATGTCCTGAATACTTGTGAAGAGGTTCTCTGGTAAGTAGAGTTATAATAGGTGGAAGAGTTATGATATAATGAATGTCATAAACAAATAGATTATATTTTTTGTTTAAGCTCCAAAATATTGGTTGGTGTTTTCATGTTAGAAAGAAGCAAAGTAGAAACAAGAGTCTGTCATTATTTTAATATGAAAAAAACTATTGAAAAATGATGACTTATTTAATTGTTCATCTCATTAATTCAGGAGCCCCAAACAAAATTTTTATAGTGTGTAGCAGGTCGTATAAATGAACACAACAAGGCCAAGTGAAATATAGCAGAAATAAAATGGAGTATTAGGGACCATGATGAACTTCAAAAGGAGTGGCTAGCATTCACATTCCATTGTTGTCATGGAATAGAGGCCCCTTTAAGAAACACTGGGATTTTGTGTAAATTTTTCTGATTCTTAAAGGTTGGCAAGTAATTCATAGTTTAAACACACTGTGTGGGCCAAACAAAACATGTCAGTGGGCAGAGTTTTGCCTGTTAGCCACCAACTCGAGACCTTTGCTTTCATTCATTCTAAACAGTGCAATGTGGTTTGTATTATGTGGTATTGGCAGGCAGGTAGTATGTGGAGCTAACGTGCCTGGGTTTATTTTACTTATTAATTACTTTATATCCTGTCTTGTTCCCAGATGTATTTGAAATTGTTATTAAAAAAGTTATACAATAATATGATAATGTAATTAAAGTGAGGGGAGAAAGAACTAAAATTGTAAGAAGAGTCCTAGGGAGATATACATAAAGAATCAAAAGACATAAACTTCAATAAAATTATTTAAGATGAGGTAACAAAACAATTCTTTATTGAGCTCTATAACATCCAAAGCAAAGAACAAAAAAAAATCTTATAAAGTCAATTTACATCATGTATGAGGTAAAATATTCTAGAAAATGAAGAGAAATGGTTTTTTTACACAGGACAGAAGTGAACAATAATTTTCTGCCAAGGGTATTTACATATTTCAGCAATGGGAGAAATTTTCTCCTTACACAAATGGTCTGGTCACCTTATCTCCAGGAATTAATGGCACAAAATCATAGCCTATGCTAAAAGCACAATATTCACATACTGTTTTCAGGGGCCTTGGTCAAGGACTGTATTCTCCTCCTTCCAGCCCACGCAGATATAGCAAGAGAGGCAAATGCTCCTGCCTCCATTGATACACTCATTTGTTCCTTGTATCAGTAAAATTTGAAGTCAAAATTTCAATTAAAACCAGGAACTTCTCAAAATTAAATTCCATTTAATACATATTAAACACTAACAATATGTCAAATATAGTTTAGGTAGTTGGCAGTTTACTACAATGAATAAAATAAAAGTAACCAGCTTTTAAGCTTTTAATGAGCTTCCTTTTTAGTAAACAAACAAGTTTTCAAATAATTACCAGATAGTATATTAAGTCATCTTAAAAATATCTATAAAGTGTAGTGAGGCAGAGAAAAGAATGTGGTTATTTCTCTGTTGGAGGTATGAGGAAAAGCTCCTAAGAGTATACATAAGAGTCCCTTCAAGAACATGTTGAATGATGATGACTAACAGTCTCTAGGTTTTACCCTTACCCTTACCAAAGGTAAGGGTAGTGTGATGCCCTACATTTAAGAATTCTGTTCATTCCAACTGGCCACATCCTTCTAGCATACATATAGGTCCAAGAGAAGTGATGTTTTCTATGCTGGTTTCTATACACTATTCCATATGGCTTCAAGTTAACATGGCACACATGGTAGCAATGTTCAGCCTGGTCTTACTCAATAACAAATAGGTTACATTTCTGGCTTAAGATCCAAAATATTGGTTAGTGTCTTCATGCTAGAAAGAAGCAAAAGCAACAACAAAAGAGTCTGCCATTATTTTATTAACAGGAAGAAAACTAGTGAAAAAATGATGATTGACCTAAATAAACTGCTCACCTCATTAATGTAGGAGCCTCAAGCTTAGACCAGTTATAACCATCAATTCACTGGTCAGATTTCCTGACTGTTGGATCTGATTCACTGATCCTCTTTTGTTCCCTTCCTACATTTTCATTTTGGGCCTTACATCTCTCACTCATTACGCCATTCCTTTTTTTATGGCTAAATTCTCTTTACTCCCTTTGAAAGCCCATAACTTCATGAAAATCCCATTACTTGTCTGCAAACCCTTCCACTTTTTAAAATGGATTGGCCCTTCTCTTTGGGAAACACTGCATCAGTGTTTGAGAGAGTCTAATAGTTTAACCAAACAACTATGGTTTTCCAAAATAGTAATGGTGCTGGGCTTTCTTCCCATTGCTTTCACACAATTGGTCTTCCCACTCTTACCTTCGTAAGGTATAAGCTCTGCTTATGGAAGAAAATGTCCTTGGGGAGAAAAGATATTTTCAGTATAGGCATTCAACTTCATTTTAACTCCACATCCTAAGACAAGGAAACTTTAGCACAAGGGTGTTAGTGATACTTCTGCGACTGTCTACGTATATAAGATTCTCTGAATGTACATACTGAAGTCAAGGGAGGAGAAAAGGAATCAGAAGAGAACAGCAACCGAGTGTTAATAGACCAAGTGCGAGTAGAAAAATTCAGTCTCAGAAGGTTCATACATGTTGAAACTAAAATAAAAGATATTCCCTAAGGCATAAATTCAGTCTTATGACTTTAGTTTGAGGAACCAAGGAGGTTTGCACAATCTAACAACATTGATTGTGAGCTCTCCTATCAATAAGAGTCACATGATATCACAGATAGGCGGTTTTTATATATAAAAGAGGCAGGAACTCTGAGAAACTCACATCTTTCAATTTTGCCAGGTCAGAGGTCTAAACTGTCGTATCTTCCTGAAACCCAAAATGGAAATAGAACATCATGCTGTAGTGAATGTTCTATTCACTACATACAAGTACATACAAGTTTTGCATTTCTTGATTTCGATTTATGATCCTTAATCATTGTCTCCAATGATCTATTAGAGCAATATAATTTTCTCCTGGATGTTGGTGGAAAGATTTTCAAAGAAGAAGATAGTTTTCAAAGATGGAGAAGGTTATCACAAACATGAGGATAGCAATGGATGATTTCTCCTACCTCAAAGGCAGCAATCTGGAGAGGGAGACTCAAGGAGTTAGGAAATGCAGGACACTGTAAGACTCTTAAAATATAGAGGAAGAAGAGTCTTCATTAAGTGTTAGATTTAAAAAATACAGAATGTAAAGGAATTAAACCAACAGAAAATGAGTTCAGTACACTTCAATAGTTACTTCACTTCTACGAAGAATTCATTCTCACTCCAATTACAAAATCATTTACTTACATCAAGTTCAATGTCAGTGACTTCAGTGTAAACAAGAATCTGGAAGGAGCTGCAATCTTTTGACGGAAAACACCTACTCCCCGTGATTATTAATAGATCAACTTCAGATCTTACACGTATAGCTCACTGGTGAGGAAGTAAATACCCCAATGCCTTTGCTCCAACAACTTCCATGAGGGGGTGAGGAATAAAAAAATGCTGAGTCAGAGTTAAGACAGACATGTAGGAGGATTTTACTAACCTGGGACTTTGCATTTTTTTAAATTGGTTAAAAATAAAGCCCTTAATTTAGGTCTCTAAGAACATCTTGGGTCTTTACTTAATAACAGAGTTGGCAAAGCTGCTGTGAGAGAAACAAAAGAAATAAACTTAGTTTTTCTTTTAACATACAATTATTGTCCTATTAAATGTAAATTTAATCCCTATTTGAGACATGTAATTTAAATTGTGACCAAAAATATTATAGTCATGCTGACTACTTCTAATTAAATCCGATGGCCTTATTTTAATGAAGGCAGAATTGGAGGTGATACCAATTGCAGTACAAGCTGATGACTTGTTTTTCGCAGTAAACATATCATAAGCATTTGGACCTCAGAAAGAGTAATTATTTTTAAAAATAAACTTTTCAAATAAAGACTGGGTATGCATAACATAGTCCACCCCTGAGTTTCTTTCTTTCTTTTTTTAAGTGCTATTTGAAATAGACATAGACTAAACAAATTAAAACCTGCAAAAACACACCTGGTCCTTATCTGACCAACAGCTAAATCGTGGTATAAAAACTGCATAAACTTATCAACTGCTTTCTTTGCTCAGTTAGCATTGTCTTCTGGGTTTATTTTTTAAGACTTGGAGTATGCACGGTAACCACTTAAATGTTTAAGGCTTTGTTCAGCTTTATGGAATAAAATATAAATTGTTTATTGAATTGGGGTATGGAAAGGAGAGCTAAATTCTCTTACTTTTAATATTTCTCTTTGATATCTGCCCTTCTGGACAGAAATTTCAAGCAACAGTTCCCAGAAAACATATGGGGAAGCCCACTGGAAATATGGTAAGGTAAATTAATAATGGCAGATGCCGCCATGTCTGGATGCTGTTTATGCTGAAGAGTCCTGCATTCTTTATGTTTTGAAATTATTCTGCTGTAAACATTTTCAGATTCGTTTAGTGTGGCAATGTATTCTCCTCTCCAAAGGTGTCTGCATTTATTTGACTACAGAAAATATTTACTTTAGTAAAGGGCAGCTTAACCTTTGTTTAAATTTGAGGTGAGTTAAAGGTCACTGTAATTATTTGCTGTATTATTTGTGTCAGATTTGAATTACTATGAATACAGCACATGCATTGCCCTTTATTGTGAAATAAGCTAAAAGGAACTCAACTTCTGCATCTAGCCAGCATATTTTATGGAACCAATCAGTGTTGCAGAACATTTTCAAGGTTTTCTCTTGGACTGTGATTGACTGAAAGTGCTTGAGGTTAAGGTCTTTTCCCAGAGGGAGGGAAGGAGGCGATTTAACATGGCAGCTCCCTCTTCCCCCTGCCTCCCCCCAGCTATGTTTTTGATGGCTAGCCGCCAGCACATGGACAGAGTGAGGTTCAAGGCTATTAGCAAAACACTGCAAGTAGTCACATTGGACAAAATATATAGACAGAGGACTAGAAGGGTGGAATTGCTGAGCAGAGGATGATTTTAGAACATATACACAGCAATCCTCAGATTTTCACTGAGGGAAAAGTCGAAGTTAAAACATGAATATTGGGATAAGAAAAGTCATTGAAAATTAAGGAGAAAATGATGAAAAAGTTTTGAACTGAAATAGGTTAGGACATAAAATAGGTGAGGCTTCACCATGGTCTTTACCCTTCACTGATGGAGAGAAAAATTATGTAACATAGGGTGTTGATCCTACCTTTAAAAATGTGCAGCGACACAGATACACACACATACACACATACACACCCAAAATATTTATGCATGATTCCGGTGCCAGTGAAATATTGAGGTTCAATTAACAACTGAACTACGCTAACAATGTGGGGTTTGTTTACTTGGGAGGATGTGTGATGGGATGGAAATAAGCAGCACATTCAGTGCAGTGAAAACAAATGGATTTATTCCTCCAAATTAATTCAATGTCACAAGTTAAGAGTGTCCTTTTTTTCTTCATATAAAGACTACGGCATTCTTTCTGCTATGTCGTGTGTATTAAGACTAATATGTTTACAGTACACAGGAAGTGCCTGTCAGACAGCAAGTTTTCTATAAATGTGAGCTCTTATTTATTGGCATTGTCACTATTTTGTTGCTCTAATATTTAAGACTAAAAATCATACCCACTGCATATGCAAATTTTTGGCACAAGACAAAGTAAAGAGAAAACTGAAATCAGCTGTATGGCTATACAGCAAAGTAATTCGGTACCGATAAAATCTGGTGAAAATCTCATTCAGGATATGGGGGGAATGGGCCTTGATCATTAGCGTATGGCCATCAAAAAATGGAGATAATGTGGTTAGAGTAGGAAGAAAACATTCAAAATATTATTCTAGAGCATCTGTAAATGTTGGTGGTAATGACACTGATTGTAGCCCAACAGCTAGCCAGAATATTATTTCAGTTCCGGGATAGACACTCTGCTCATTACCATCAAAATCTCTTCCTTTTAGATTCTTTACCTACTATAATTTACCACAATAAATGATTTTTAGTAAATTTATGCAACTATGCAACTTATTTACTCACTTAAATTGTATAATGCAATGGTTTTTAATATGGCTACAGAAAGAGTTGTGCAACTATCACCACAATCTAATTTTAGGACATTTTCATCATCTCAAAAAGAAATTGTATACCCAACTAGTAGTTATTCCCATTTTACCCAAACACCTTCCCCTACTCCGTGACAGCTATTAGGGATATATATATATATATATATATACATATACACATTCACACACATATGTATATATAATGTGATCCATTGTGACTGGCTTCTTTCACTTAGCATGTTTTCAAGGTTCATCCATACTGCAGCATTTTATCAGTACTCACTCCTTTTATTGCCAATTAATATTCCTTTGTATTTAATATCACATTTTATTTATATATTCATCATTTAATGAACATTTGAGTTGTTTTCACTTTTGGCTTTTAAGGTGCTACTGCCCCAAGTATTTAAATGTAAAATTTTGTGTGAACATATGTTTTCATTTTATTGTGCAGATACCTAGGACTGAAATTGCTGGGTTATAAGGAAAATCTATATTTAGCGTTTTAAGAAACTGCCAAATTATTTTCCATTTATACCATTTTATATTCCTGTGATCAGTATATAAGTTTTCCAATTTCTCCTAGTCAAAGTTATTTTTTAATTATTTTTTTCCAACAGTTATTCTACTGATTGTGAGGTAGTCTCTTATTGGACCTTTGATTCTCATCTCCTTAATGACAAATGATGTTGAGCATCTTTGTATGAGCTAACTGGTGTTCCTATGTCTTCTTTAGAGAAGTGTATATGCAAATTCTTTGCCCTTTCTTAATTGGATAGTTTATCTTTTTACTGTTGATATTATATCATTTGGATACTACACATATATCATATATGATTTTCAAGTATTTTCTTTCATTCAGCGGTTTGGTTTTTTTTTACTCTCTGATAGTGTCCTTTGATGCATAAAATTTTCATTCTCGAAGAAAGCCAATTTATCTATTTTCTTTGTTGCTTCTGCTTTTGGTGTCCTACCTGAAAAAAACTATTGCCTAATCCAAGGTCATAAAGTTTATGCCTATGTTTCCCTCTAAGAGCTGTATAGCTTTAACTCTTACTTTTAAGGCTATGATCAATCTGGGGTTAATGTTTGTATGATGCGAACAAAGGCTCCAGCTTCACTCTTTGGCATGTTGACAACCAGTTCTTGCATCATCATTTGTTGAAAATTGTCCCTTCTATCCACACACACATTGAATTGTCTTGTCACCTCTGCTGAAAATTAAGTAACTATAAATGTGACAACTTATTTCTGGACTTTCCATTCTATTCAGTTTGTATATGTCTATCTCTGTGCCACTGCTGAACTGTTTTGGGAATGGTAGTTTGTAGTAAGTTTTGTAATTAAAAAGTGTGAAACCTCCAATACTGTTCTTCTTTTTCAAGATTGTATTGATTATGCTAAGTACATTGAATTCCCATGTAAATATTAAAAATTGATTATCAATTTGGACATTAAAACAAGACAGCTGAGCCCTGGCTGGTGTGGCTGAGTGAATTGAGCACCAGACTGTGAAGCAAAGGGTCACCAGTTTGATTCCCAGTCGGGGCACATGCCTGGCTTGTGGGTCAGGTCCTCAGTGCGGGGCATGTAAGAAGAAACTACGCAATAAAATTAATTTTAAAAAAAAGAAGAAGAAACTATGCACAGATGTTTCTCTCTCTCTCTTCCTCCTTCCCTTCCCCTCTCTAAAAAAATAAATAAACAAAATCTTAAAAAATAAAAAAAAGACAGCTGTAATTTTAGTAGGGATTGAATTGAACTTTAAGTCAATTTTGGGTGTATTACCATCTTATCCATATTAACTCTTCCAATCCATGAACACAAATGTATTTCTTAGGAAATTAAAATACAAAGTTTTCATTATGTTTTTAGAGCATAAATTTTGTATTGCTTTTGAAGATTATACAGTTAAATACATTGCCTACTTTTTGATGGCGTGATAAATGAAATTGTTTACTTAATTTCATTTTTGGATTTCCCATGGCTAGCATATACAATTAAATTTTGTATGTTGATATAGTATTCTACAATCTGGCTGACCATGTCTATTAGTTATAAAATTTTTAATGGATTCCTTAGGATTTTCTAACTACAGTGTTATGTTCTGTGCAAACAGAAATAGTTGTACTCCTCTTTTTCAATCAGGATAACTTCTGTTTAATTTTATGGCCTAATTGGCTTGACTAGAAAGGTTTGAATTTGATCTTGTTTTTTTTTAATGAAGCCCACAGTCCTTTTCTTTTGAGTGATCATTTAATCCACTTATGTTTAATGTTTATGTGTGTTCATATACATATTAATTTATGTCTTCAAACTAACTCTTTGTTTCAACAGGCCTCATGTACTGTTGTTTTGATCGTTCCTCTGTTCCTCTGTCACTGCTTTTCCCTGGAAGAGGGTTAAGTGGATATTTTGTACTGCACTATTTTTAGTTTTTATTCTACATTTTAAAAAATTATTTTCTTAATGGTTATTGCAGTGTTACCATATTCATTTTATTACAGTCTACTTCATATTTACACTGATCTAAGTCCAGTGAGGTTTAAAAATGTTAGTCTCATAAAGCTCTACTCTCTTTATTCTTTTGATGCTACGATTATTACACATATATGTATTTCAACAAACCAACATGAGTATAACTATTATTTTACATTATTTTATGCATTTGAATAAAGCAGAGAGGAGGGAAAGTGTATATTTATAGTCATATTATTTACCATTTCTATTTCCCTACCTTTGTTTCTATATAATCAATTTACCACATAGTTATATATATTTTTTATTCTAGTACAGCTTTGGTCCCATTCCCCACTTTGTATTTTATTATCTAATATATCAAATTTCCATATGTAATAAAGCAAAAAATACAACTATATATACCTGTTTTATATAATTTCCTTTTTAAAATAAATATTTTATTAATTATGCCATTACAGTTATTCTATTTCCCCCCTTCATTCCTCTCCACCCTGCACACCCCCTCCCCAACCATTTCCCCCCTTTAGTTTATGACCATGTTCTTTAGATTCTATATTTCCCCTACTATTCTTGCCCTCCCCCTGTCTATTTTCTACCTACCATCTATACTACTTATTTTCTGTACCTTCTTCCCCCTTCTCCCACTCCCCTGTTGCTAACCCTCCATGTGATCTTCATTTCTATGGTTCTGCTCCTGATTTAGCTGTCCTCTTAGTTTGCTTTTGTTTTAGGTGTGGTTCTTAATAACTGGGAGTTTGCTGTCCTTTCACTGTTCATCTTTTTTATCTTCTTTTTCTTAGTTAAGTCCCTTTAACATTTCATATAATAAGGGCTTGGTGATGATGAACTCCTTGAATTTGTCTTATCTGAGAAGCACCTTATCTGCCCTTCCATTCTAAATGAAAGTTTTGCTGGATAGATCAATCTTGGTTGTAGGTCTTTGGATTTCATGACTTGGAATATTTCTTTCCAGCCCCTTCTTGCCTGTAAGGTCTCTTTTGAGAAATCTGCTGACAGTCTGATGGGAACTCCTTTGTAGGTGACTGTCCCCTTATCTCTTGCTGCTTCTAGGATTCTCTCCTTCATTTTAATCTTGGCTAATATAATGATGATGTGCCTTGGTGTGTTCCTTCTTGGGTCCAACTTCTTTGGAACTCTCTGAACTTCCTGGATTTCCTGGAAGTCTATTTCCTTTGCCAGATTAGGGAAGTTCTCTTTTATTATTTGTTCAAATAAGTTTTCCACTGGTGGATGTTCTTCTTCCCCTTCTGGTACCCCTATAATTTGGATGTTGGAGTGTTCAAAGATGTCCTGGAGGTTTCTAAGCCTCTCCTCATTTTTCTGAATTCTTGTTTCTTCATCCTTTTCTGTTTGGTCATTTTTTTCCTCCTTCTGGTCCACTCCTTTGATTTGAGTCCCAGTTTCCTTTCCATTACTATTTGTTTCCTGTGCATGTCCATTCATTTCAATTAGTTTAGCCTTCATATGTTCCTCTAATTTGTGGCTAAAATCAACCAGTTCTGTGAGCATCCTGATCACCAGTGTTTTGAATTGTGCACCTGAAATTTTGGCTATTTCTTCATTGCTTAGATTTATGGGCTCTGGGACCCTGAGTTGTTCTTGAGCCATGTTTTGATCTGTTCATGCCTGTTACATTTATATGAGGAGGAGCCTTAGTTGTTCACCAGGGTAGGGCCACCCAGGTCACTGGTTTGTGATGCTGTATGTGGGGGCGGGGTCAGAGAGGGACAATGGCAGTTCCCTCTGCCACTTCCTGCAGCTGGGGCCTGAGCAGTCTGTCTCACTGCTTGCTCCTTCACCAGTTTATCTGCGTGCAAATGTGTGACCACAGTCTGCCCTCAGTGGGTCCACCACCTTGCACCCTCAGTGGGTCCGCCTGCTTCTCCACACCTGGGATCCACCCACGGCTGCTGGCCCACCTGGGTCGTGCACCTGGGTCAGTCCAGTGGATCTTTCCTGCCTGACCCTGCTCTGCTGCTGGCTCTGCCTCTCTTACCAGTTTGGCTGAAGGGTTCGTTGTTGTCAGACTTCCAGGTAGTTCAATTTTCTGTGGTTTGGCTGCATTTTTGTTGCTAAATCTTTGTTGTTTTTAAACTTGGTTGTGTGAGAAGTTGCAGTGCTTCCACCTATGCCTCCATCTTGGCGGAAGTCTAATTTCCTTTTTTAAATAGATGTTCAAGTACAGTTGTCTGCATTTACCACCCCCATTGACCCCCATCCCCAGCCATCTCCACCTCCCATCCTTGAGCCTACCCCCATTTGTCTTTGTCCATGTGTCCCTTATGCATCTTCCTTGACAACCCTTCTATTTCCCCCTATTATCCTCTCCCACTTCCTGTCCAGTTACTGTCAGTTTGTTCTTAATTTCAAGGTCTCTGTTTATATTTTGCTTGCTTGTTTGTTTTATTGATTAGGTTCCACTTATAGGTGAGACCATATGGTATTTGTCTTTCAAATCAAAGTAATTGAGCACATATACATTATATTTTCATGTTTAAATGCATGGTTATCTTTACTGATTTTTCTTGTGTGTGTGTCACTTGCTTTCAGCCTGAAAAACTTCCTTTAGTTTTTCTACAAAGGTGAGTCTACTAGCAGCAAATTCTGTCAGTTTCTGTTTATCCAAAGATATTTTTATTTCATATATTTAATCTTTACTCCTGAAAGATAGTTTTGCTGGATATAAGATACTTTTGGGTGATAGATATGAATTTACTACTATTTTATTATTCATATTTTATCTTTTATTTTTCTTCTTTTCTTATAGAAAACCCTTTACATTCCGTATAGTAATGGTTTGGCAGTGATGAGCTCCTTCAGGTTTTCTTATCTGGGAAGCTCTTTATATGTCCTTCAATTCTAAATAATAGCTTTGCTGGGAAGACTAATTTTGTTGCAAGTCCTTGCTTTTCATCACTTTGAATATTTTGTGCCAATCCATTCTGGTCTTTAAAGTTTCTATTGAGAAAGCAGGTGGTAGCCTGATGGGAGCTCTGTAGGTAATTAACTGCTTTCTCTTGCTGTTTTTATGATTCCCTCTTTATGTTTAACTTTTTGCATTTTAATTATGATGTGTTTTGATGTGGGCCTCTTCAAGTTTATCTTGTTTGGGACTCTGTTCTTCCTGGACTTGTATGTCTATTTCCTTTATCAGATTACAGATTTTTCAGTCATTATTTTTTAACTATGTTTTTAATTTCTTGCCTCTCTCTTCTCCTCCCAGCATCCCCAAGATGCTACTGTTTATATGCTTGAAGTTTCCACATAGGATCCTTAACTATCCTCAATTTTTGGATTCTTTTTTCTTCTTAATTACAGGTTTGATTCTCTATTTCATCTACTCTACTACTGATTTCCTGTAACGTATTCTTTATTTTAGTTAGTTTATCCTTCATTTCTAACAGGCTCTGTTTTATTTTTCCTATCTCTTTGCTGAATTTCTCACTGAGAAAACTCAGCATCTTTATAACCAGTGTTTTGAACTCTGTATCTGTTACATTGCTTATCTGCATTTCATTGAGTTCTTTTACTGGGATTTTGTTTTGTTCTTTCATTCGGGACATGTTTCTTTATTTTGGCTTCATTCCTGTGTTTGTTTCTATGTATTATGTAGAGCTGCTGTGTCTCCTGCTCTTGGTAGAATGGCCTTATGTAGTTAGTATCCTATAAGGCCCAGTGGCACAGCCTCCCACATCACACCATCTGAGAGCTTTAGGTGCACCTTCCCTGTGTGGGTTGTATGCACCATCCTATTGGAGTTGATTCTTGACTGATGTCACTGGAAGGAATTTACCCCTGGGCTGATTGGCTGTGAGGACTAGCAGTAATCATGGCAAAGGACCTGCTGTGCAGAGGTAGCACCACAGAGCACTACTCTGGGCTCATGTGTCCTCTGAGTCAACCTCTTGAGTGTGTCAATCATGGAGCTGGTTGGGTGGTGCTTTGGTGTAGTCTGAAATTGTCCACTAGATGTATTGGCTCTAGCATCTCCTGGGAGGTACAGGCCAAGGTCAGCTGTCACCTCGCTATGGTCATCAGCATGAGCTACAAAGCACTCTTCAGATGGCTGCTATCTATGCTGGTATTTAAGATGACTGAGAAAGGCCAAGCTGCAAACCAAGGCCAGCTTCAAGTAGTGCCATGCCTGAAGTGACTTAGCAATAGGCATGGGGCATGCCAAGGGCAGATGCTCCTTGTTCGCAATTTGTGAGCCTTTGAGAGATCTTAGGAATCTCTGCAGCATGAGCCAAGACAGGGCCTTCACATGGAAAATCCACTGGAAACAGCTTGGGTAAGCCAAAATGTTATATGGGAGAGGGTCTCAGGGAATCACCAGGACAAGGTGAACAGCGTTGGGCAGGTAGATGAGAACTCAGATCTGATGTCTGCTGACTGGCTCTGTAACCGGAGAGCTCAGCAAAGGAAAAGGAGCTTCTGCTTACACCTCTGTCTGGGAGAAACTTGACCTTCCAGTGCTTTTCCTGAAGCCAGATAAAACAGTTCCTCCCCATATGGCCCTAGTACCTTTCCAGGTGCTGCCCCAGTGTTGGAGTTCAGAGTAAGTGAATCCAAGTAAGTCTGTGCACCTTTAAGAGGAGCACCTAGGACTCCAGGAACCCTGTCTCACGCAGCCCCAATCCCCACTGGTTTCCATAGCCAGAAGCTTGGGGAACTTCCGTTCCTGGAACTGGAACCCTGGGCTGGGGTCCTGGTGTACGACTGGAACCCGTTGCTCCTCAGGGAAGACCTCTGCTTCCAAGATATTCTTCCTGATCTTTAATTACCAGACCTGGTATTGGACCAGTGCATTTTGCATCTCTGCCCCTTTCATCAGTCTATATGTGGCTGCTTCTTTATAGCTTTAGTTGTAGGACTTCTGCTCAGCTAGATTTCAGATAGTTTTGGATGATGGTTTTTCTGCAACTTAGTTGTAACTTTGATGTTGTTGTGGGAGGTCCCAAATTACACATTTATCTATGCTGCCAACTTGAACAGAAGCCCAAACATTTCTGTCAAAGATTCTTGATTGACATAATTTATTTTTCTTTCTGTACTATATGTCAATCCTCTGCCTTCTAGTTCCAATGTTTCTGATGAGAGCTTAGCTTTTCATATTATTGGGTCTCATTCTAATAAAATGTTTTTATCTTTGCTGCTTTCAAGATATTCTCTTGGACTTTCTCCTTCACCATTTTTCCCATATTGGTTCTGAGTAGGGATCACTTGTTGTAGACCACTCTGCCATGGTTTTAGGAATTGTATCTCAACCCCTTGTTGCTAAGGGTGAGAGACGACCTTTGGACTGCCAGCCACAGGAGACAAAGCCTGTCTCTGGTAGCAAACGCTGCCTCAGTTCCTCTCCCTGCCCCCAGAGCTTGGTCGGAAGTCAATGATGGGTAAGACCGCTCACAGAGGGGGGCAACCTAAACTAGACTCGATCACTTTGGAGGCCTTCATAGAAGGACTCGGGGGGGGGGCTGCAACAAAAATCAATGGACTCAGGCCCCCTGGCTTTGTCGAAGCTATAAACCTGTGAAATCTGCTCTGCTAAGAGTGCTTTCATTCATATGATAAGGGTCCGAGAGGAAATGAGTATGTCTCCCAAAGTTTCTGCAACTCTCTTCCTGACAGACACTCACTCAGACTCTGAAGCCCTCAGATCTCTTTGTAATGTTATCTACTGTTTGATCCTTGCCGCCCTGTATTCCTGTGTATTACCACCCAATAAAAGGCTATGGAGGAGGGCGCTAAGAGCCTTTTTTCCTTCGGAGAAACTGGCCCTCCCTCCTCCCCAAGCAGATCACATCATGTCTCTGTCATATTCAGTCTCATCCATGGCACTCAGGGGGACCTCGCGGAGAAGTCGCCCCCACAATCACTTTGTGTTTTTCTCACTTGGAGTTGAGCTTCTTTGATATATAGATTAATATTTTCATTAAATTTGTGACATCATTAGGCATTAATTCTTCAAATATTTTGCTCTTTGTTATTCTCTCCTCTGTTTTTGGTACTCCTATTATGCTTTATGTTAATGTATTTAATAGCATTCCACACTTCTCTGAAAATCTGTTTATTTTCCTTCATTTTTCTCTTTTCATCTTTATAGATATAGTTCTAAATTTGCTAATTCTTTCTTACGTCAAGTCAAGTCTATCATTTAGCTTTGCAAGTAAATATTTCATTTCAATTATTTTATTTTTAGAAATTATGTCTTAATTTCTATTAGATGAGGCAGCGTGACTTTTTCTTCTTTGATTATGGTATTGTTTATTTATTTCCATACAATAATTGCTTCAAAATTTTTGTTGTCTAAGTCTGATATTTGCACCTTTTTTTGAGATTTTATTTATTTATCTTTAGAGGGAAGAGAGAGAGGGAGAGTGGGTCCCCTGATGGGAACTGGCCTGCAGGGAACCAACCTGCAACCCAGGCATGTGCCCTGACTGGGAATCAAACCATGATCCTCTGGTTCGCAGGCCTGTGCTCAATCCACTGAGCCACAGCAGGCAGGGCTATTTGCACCTTTTCAAAGGTAATTTCCTGACCAATATTTTTTCTTTGGATGTGTCACACATTTTCATTTCTTTGCATGTTATATATTTTTTGTTAAAATTTGGACAATTTCAATAACATCTTACAGTAACTCTGGGTACTAAGCATCTATTTTCCAATTCAGTGTTTAGCCTCAGTGTATCTCCTCATAGTCTTGAGTATGTGCATAGCAACCCAATGAGAACAGTGGTTCCACACCCAGGATTTAGCCTTCAATAATTGCTAACTAAGTGTTCTATTATATTTTATAATGCCCGAAGATATAATTGCGGCTCAGTCTGGTCCAATTAAAATTGAGCCCATTTGCAGACGAAATATTTCAGGGTAACTCCTCTGAGTTATCTTACCTCCTGCTATTCCTGGTAAACTACTTAATGGTTTGTGCTTTAGCTTGTTGCTCTAATATAATTTAACAGTCTTCCTTTAATTGCTTACCTCCATAGTTTCTATTTCTTTCAGTAGCACATTTAGGCTTGAACTTCTCCATATTCTACTCAAAATAAAGTCAGTTGTTTTTGGTATAGTTTCAACCTTCTCTGTTCTTATTGTCTGCTGCTTTCCCTGCACAGAAACTGCACCACTACTGTGGAGCTGGGGTCATGTTCCACTTCAGCTGAAGTAATAACACTGTTCCATCTGCAGGACATTGGTCTGGGTCTGGGGACAGCCTATTGTCTTCTCAATTTGTTTCTCCCAGAATGAAACTTCCACACTGCAAGAAAGCTGGGATAAAGGCACTCAGAGCCATGGCATTCTCAACCTGTCATACCTGCCTTGCTTCATGTCGGAGCTGAGTGGAGAGATAGAGAGCCCACTTCCTTCTGCTCTTACCTAGAATAGAGTCTCTGAAATGTGGAGCTGAGAGGATGAGCAATGTTGGTATCCTGTCCTTTCCACAGCTACATGGTAGCTCTTGACAGAACTGAAAAGACAGGGAGCCCTAGGTGTTTGTATCCACCAGCCCAGAATGGAATTTCCATCCTGCTGAACTAGAATGAGGCTTGAGTACCACCTACTCTTGCTGTTCTTTCTGAGATTTAATAGATTTTCTTGATTAAATATTTCTTCATTTGCTTTATGTCTTTGGCAATTTCTAGGAACTTTAAATGTTTTATTTTAAATAATTTTCATTAGTATGCTCATTTTATTGGAGAGCAGAGAAGATCTACAGAACTCTTCAGACTGACATTCTGGAAGTCAACTCCTTATAATATTATATATGTAGTACTAATCGGAGGATATATTTATTGCTTTAATATAAAGAGAAAGAGAGAGATATTGAAATATCAATGTAATAGAGAAACATCGATCAGTTAGCTGCCTCCCATATATGTGCCCCAACCAGCACATATATAAAAATAATTATAAAGAAAAATAAATTTCTTTTAAAAATTAAAATAAAGCACACAGAAAGTCAGGAAGAGAACTATTACAAGAAATTATAATTCATGAGGCCATGCTGAGTTAATATGAATAAGGCAATGTCCCTAATCTCAAGAATCATAGGTTTGTATGTAAAAATTAAAATTTTTGACAATCCTTCCCAAGCTACTGAATCAGTAGGTTTCAGGAAGCATCCAACAATTTGTATTTTTAAATCATTGTCCCCACTGATATTGAATCATGTGGTCAAGTATTGTCTTTGAATACTTTGGGATTAGGGAAGAGGTTGAAGAGGAAACAACTGGATTCAAACATCTAAGAGCTATGAAAAGGAAAAAATAAGTGAATTAAAAAGAGATCTATTTCTAAAAGGACAAGAACACTGTAAAATGAAGAGAATTGTGCTTACCAAAAATTGACCATTTCTGAAAATTAGACAGTGAAAGAAATGGACTGATTTAGAATATCTTGCATAAATAGTATACTCTACATTAAGCTAAATTATAAAGTGTTAGGTATATTATTTAAAAAAACAAAACAATAGAAAACAAAACAAAACTAGCAACACCACCTTCAACAAAAAAAATGAACTGTGAGGAAACTGGGTCTGAAATGCAAATCATTGACCAAAAAATCAGCAGAAAAGCATAATGACATAAATATGATGGACAGGTTAAAAAATTGTTCTACAAATAAGTTATTATTCAACATAGAAATATAGAAATCAGAAGGAGAAAAAATAATCTGAATTCTTCATTATTTTACAACTTGCAAATGAAAAAATATTTAACCAAGAAAACTTATTAACTCTTAGAGAACAGCTAAAGTCTTATAATTAAAGAAGCTTTAGATATTGTTTAATTGACCAAATACTTACATAATTCCATTTATTATTCTGTCATTAAATCAATATTTTTTATTTTTATTAAAATTTTTAAAGTTAAATTGGTTAATAAAATTATGTAGTTTTCAGGTGTACCATTCTGTAATGCATCATCTGTATAGTGTATTTTTGTTCACCACCAAAGTCAAGTCTCCTTCTGTCATCATTTATTGACCCCCTTTGTCCTCTTCTACCTACCCTCAGCCCCCTTTCCCTCTGGTGAACAACATACTGTTGTCTGTTTTCTTGTTTGTTTGTTTGTTTTTCTTCACCTTAATCCCTTCACCTGTTTCATCCAGGCTCTAACCAACCCCTTTGACAGCTGTCAGTCTGTTTCTCTATAAGTCTGTTTCTATTTTGTTTGTTAGTTTATTTTATTCATTAGATTCCACATTTAAGCGAAGTAATATGGTATTTGTATTTATCTGATTGGCTTATTTCACCTAGCACAATAATCTCCAGGTTCATCCAGGCTATCACACAAGGTAAGAAAGAAGTCCTCCTTTTTTACAGCCAAGTAATATTCCATCATACAAATATATCACAGCTTTTTTATCTGCTCATCTACTGATGGGCACTGTAGTAAGAAAGAAGTAGGGTATTTGTAGGATATAAAGCAAACAAAAACAACTAACCTGTTTAGAAAATATTATTGGTATATGCAAAATGCCCAAAAGTCACTAATCCATTTTAGTAATTATATGAACATACAGAATATGTGTGGTTTATAGGAATAGCCCTGTGATTACATAATTAGCAGACATCTCAAGATAAATTGTTAATTCAAATGTTTAACAATTATTTCCTTTAAACTATCTTACAAGCCTTAGTATATTGAGAAAAATAGAACAATCTACTTATTTTTTTATATTGGTAAATATTCATAATTTATCAATGATGATTGAGCTGCCACTGGGCTAGCTAAGTAGATTTCAGACCCCTGCAGCTCTGTTGAGTTTAAGAAACCACACTTCCTCTTATGATTTTTTATTTACTAAAATTAAAACTTGAGCCCCAAATAAATATTAGGTGATTTCAGATTCATCAGCATTAAGCAAAATGACATCTATCTGTCTCTGCGGATCTTGAGCTAATTGCAGTCTCTTTTGGGAGGTGGCCAGGTGCTATGCTTTATTCCATACTCTTGGGGATTAAAGTAAATTTAATAAATGCTTACAGAGTACATTAGCTAACTTTATCACATTCAGATGAGAACATTCCAATCTCTTGGCTGGAGAAATATATTAATTTCAGAGAAAAAGATCAGTCAGTTTTGTCACTGGCTGCCTGGATAGTTTCACTGCGTAGTGCTTCTGGGAGGGAATGTAATAGAATACCCAATGAGAAAATGTATGTGTCCTGCTAGAACTTTTCTTCACAATTCTATAGCCTGTGTAAACATGAGTTTGAGAAATGTTTGCAGTTTCATGCTTGCCATTTGTAGAAGGCCAGGTTGTATGAAGTTATGGATTTTCCCCATGGTAACCCTGAAACATGAAGGTGACATCAAGAGGATGTTTAGGAAAGGAATACAGAGAAAGTGTTAGCATGAGAAAATGTCATTTCTTCATAAGCATATTGGATTCGTGTAATCTCTACCTTATATCCTTCAGTAAAACTGCAATGTTAAACAGTCATAAAATATGTTTGCCCTTTTAAATTTTGGAACATGGAACCAAGGAATAAGTTTGCCTCAGTGTATTGCTGCAGCTAAAATGGGGAGCCAGAGAAAAGAGGTCTTCTCTTTCTAGAAGTCATGGCACAGTTGCTGGAAGGGCACACCTTTTGCTCTACAGCTGACTGAACAAATGTTTAATTACAGTATGGTTTCTCATACTGTATATCCAGGTTTGTTAAAATAACAATAACAACAACAACAAAAATTCTGCATTACAGCTTGGAATTTAGGGTAAGGAATGAAAAATGAATATGTTAAAAAGCTTTTAGCAGATGGAAGCCCATTTTAAATTTATAAGAATACCCAACTAGTGTAAAGGAAGCAAAAGTTATAAACTTAAGAGACCCAGATGTTGTTTTATAGCCAATCTAGTGAAGAGAAAATAACCCAGTTTACATTGTAACTGGGGGGAAAGGCAAGCAGTATAAAGTGCTGATATTATACAACTCCTTATCAAATTATTTCTCTTGTGTATAAATAGATTGTTTAGTGCCAGGAGATATAATAGTAGACATAGGAATTTGTTAGCTAAGCAATTTATTAGCCATTCAAATGAGCTCATTTTGAGGAGTCTTGTGAACTAGGAAAAAGGTCAAAAGGTTATGCTAACCACAAATTATGCCTTTAAACCAATATCAAACATTTATAGTTCTGCATAACAGCATTTTTTCTTATTAAAATCAAGCAAAGAGGCCCACAGGCCCCAGACTTTAAATCAATTTGTCCAGCTTTAAGGAAATGGGAGAAAGTAAAATGAGAAAATGAGTCAGAATTCAACTAGTACATCTGCAATAACACCAAATATTTCTTGCTAGACTATTAGATAATCATGAGGTTGGCATCTGCCATATCCACACTTTATATTATAGAAATTATTCCAGGAATTGGAGTCATTATAATAATTAAATTAGTTGATAGAATAAAGAATCTGGAAATGAGTGTAGTCTGGAAATTGAGGACCTGTTTTCAAGGCTGCATAGAGTACTAAATGATAAAGAATCAGATCATTGCCTAACTTTCTCAGCCTTCTGCTATTCCCATATTTTCCCAACCAATAAAGAAAACAAAGGTCAACAAAAAAGACATACAATATTCACTTTTGATTAGACAGAAATTCTGAGCTCTCACTCTAAGCTTTTCTCTGCTTGTAAAAACTTTCTTCCTTAATTTGGGCAACTCTTCTTCAACCATCAAGAATTTCATTCAGACATTATATCCTGCAGAAATTATTTTCTGGACTCCACAGATTGCACTGCATGTCCCCAAGTTAGAAAACTTCTTCTCAGTATTATCACATTATATGAAAATTAAATGTTTTTTTAAAGATTTTATTTATTTATCTTTAGAGGGGAAGGGAAGGAGAGAGGGAGAGAAACATCAATGTATGGTTGCCTTTCGTGCGTCCCCTGCTGGGAATTGGCCTGCAGGGAACCTGCCTGCAACCCTGGCATGTGCCCTGACTGGGAATCGAACCGCGATTGTTTGGTTCGCAGGCCCGCGCTCAATCCACTGAGCTACACCAACCAGGGCGAAAATTAAATGTTTATATCAGTCTTTTAGAACTAGCCTGAACCCTCCTGAGGAAAAGAAACTATGCCTTATTATCTTGGTTCTTGACATATTACAGATCTTCATTAAATATTTGGTGGACTGTATTAAAGTTCAGAATAGCCTTGTGGGATATAATTAGACTATAGTAAATTCTTCAAAATAATAGAAAGACAATCCAGCTAATGTAAATTTGTAGTCACCTGACTGAAAATATTTTGGTTGCAGATAATGGAGACAATATTCAAGATGAATATGATCAAATTCAGCACCGACAATTAAACTATTTTGGTGAAGCTATTTAATTAAACTCTCTGAGACCTGAGTTTTCACCTACATAATAGTGATATTTATAATACTTAGTTCACTATATTTCTTATAAGATAATCATCATAATGACCTTGTGTGACTTATTGTAAACACCTACTAAGTAATAGCTGCTGCTGTTAATGTTATCATTGTTTTAGGAATGAGAGTCAATGTGCCACAGGTAGTAGTAAATAAGATTAGGAATCTATAAACAATATGCTGTGTACATTCAAGATGTTTAATGTAGTCATTTTAATGTTTTTATCAACATACATCAAAATAGTGTCTTGTAACTATTTTATTAACAGCATTACTTTCAAAGGTGGCTGCTTTTTTCATTTCAGATTGAATTTAAACCTCCTCCTTGTGCCACCATAAAGTAATCAATACATGTTCAGCCCCTTTAATAATTTGAACTGGATATTTTAGAAATTTTAACATTAAAAAAAATCTATATTGTACTTAATTTATAGAATAGACTGTAAAGATTTAAATGTGTCCATGAAAATTTTAAAGAAATAAATTGAAGAATGGGCTGAAGTAAATATGTCATTTGAGTCAATATTTTTATGGCAAAAAATAAGAATTTTGTTGGCTAAGGGATGATTGCATTTGATTGCCATTTATTGCAATAAACCAAACTTTTAAAATTAATAATGCACTTTATTGCAGAAGGAATCTGCTCCATCTTGTGTGTGAATTTCTAATTTATAACATAAGAAAACATTTCAAGAAATGTTTGACAAACTTTAAGGTATATCCTGCTAAAACATGTTAATTTTTTCAGTAGTTAAAAGATATTTTAAATGAAAGAACACATTTACTTTACCCTTTTTATGATAAGTCCATAGATCAATTTTCTTTTAGTAAAATATTAAAATATCAATATGAAGAATTTAAAAATAGAAAGTGGCTTTTCAATCTTTCTAGAAAATTGCTTCCCTCAGTAATACCATCTTCTTCAGTGACAGAGTATTTATTTTGCCAGGATTGCTATAAATTCAAGTGACTTGATAGGCACTATATGCTCACACTGTAAGTACATATGGGATGAAAGTATCTATTATTGGTTTAAAACATATTGGGACATAGCAATTTTGTTCTTAACTGTAAATTTATTTTATTTGTATTAATCCCAATTGCATGTTCCTGTCTATCTCGTCTTGGAAGATATAAACTCATTGGATTTACATCCTGTTTCATTCACAATGAATTGTGCCTCTGAGTTTTAACATGCTGTTCTTAAAACTATTAGCTGTGTATCTGCTTTATGGGATGTTCCTACATAAGCTGGCTCTTCATCAATTTGGTGTCCATACATTTCTTTAAAAGCTATATTATAATTAGAGTTTAGGTTAATACTATTCAGTAACCATAAAACAGACATAAAATAATTATAACTCATTTAGTGAAATTAGAAAAGGAACAATTATTAGACTCCCATTGTGAAGCTTTGCTGTGAGGGATAGATAATCTATCTGCGAGATGTACTTTAAGAACACCATTTTCAAAGAAATAAACCAGATAGATTACTTCTTTGTCTTTGTGCACTTGAGGCAAAAATGGAATTGAGAACTTGTGTTGTATATGTAAGTTTCCTGAACTTTCCTGAATGTTTATGGGTGAAGTAAAAACAAAAATTCTAGGGATAGTATATACTTAAGAGAAATTTATGCTTATTCAAATATTTGTGAAGCTGAGAAAGTATATGTATGCAAATATGCCACATAAATTAATTTGTATTAATAAAGTACATTTCATATATATTTGTAAAAAATATTTTTTTACAGTCTAATGTACTTAATGTCTGAGAACCTTAATAATCAGTCATCTTTTTCAGTGTGCTCCGGAGTGATTGATTCGATTAAGTGCCAAGAGAAGTGTATTGGGCTTTACAGCTTGTCTTATTATTCAATCATGTGCCAAAGGTATGTTCGTCTATTTGGAAATAAATGAAAAGAGATGAGGTCTAAGCCTTGCAAATATAAAGTGAAGAAAGTAGCAGACTTTCTCTGTGTTCTCTTTTATTAAACCTACAGGATAGAAAATGGAGTAGCCAAAGAATTTATGTGCATGACCCATGGACAGGAACAATGGTGTAGGGCTTGTCTGAGAGAGTGGGGGGTGCTGGGTGGATGTGGGGCAAAAGGGGGGAATTCAGACACCTATAATAGCATAATCAATTAAATATAATTTTAAAACACCAAAAAATGTTTTATTGTAACATGAGACCTCTAATGTTCAAGAAAGCAAAGATGGATAGATAGATAGATAGATAGATAGATAGATAGATAGATAGATAGATAGATAGATAGATAGATAGATAGATAGATAATGGATAGGTGGATAATGTTTTACATAAAAAACAGAATCAGACAGATCTCTGATTTTTGAAAGAATATTTAATTTCTTGCAATTGCTGATGAGAAGAATGTCTGTGGCAAGAATTCATATTTGCAGGCTGGTGAGAGGGCACATTTTACAAAATGAAAGGATCTAGATAGAGAGCAATCTTTTCCAACCCCATGTGCATTGAGAGGGAAAATAAAATCTCTTAGCATTGGCTTTAAGAAAAGCAAGAATGAGGCCCATTCTTTTCATTATCTGTAATTATCTAGTAATACTTGCTTTTTGTTATAACATTGTCAAATCTATGGTATAAGCCCCATAAAACAAAAAAAAGTTTTGATACTTTGTAATTTTGAGGGCATTAGGCTATCAAAGCAAAAAAAAGGGATAAATCCTCCAAAAAAAGTTGAGGTCATCACTAATGTTGTTTGTTTAATAATATAACTTCTGTTTTAATTCTTATTCGATTCAAAAGCAAAGATACATTCAGAGAATTATGTCTGACAGCTATGAGTAAAAAGAAAGAAAGGGTTTCCTTCTGAGAGTACTTTTCTGTCATATAAGCAGTTTACATGTTTCTTTGCTTTTACCTTTCTTTCTTGCTTTCTGACCACCAGGGATCCAATGTTAGCACAAGGTCACTGGGGCTCTGTCCAGCTCTAGACAGATGTTGCTATAGTCAGGGTTTTATGATGACAGAATGAGATTTCCAGAATGCACTAGTGAGTTCTGTGACAATTGTTAAGCTTGTCATTTAGAGCAAATAAAAGACAAGTCATTGATTACTTTTAAAGCTCACTACCTTTTCTCTGAGTATGTGAAATTCTTTTGTTTTTCCTGTCTAAAAATAATAATTACATAGCAAGCCCCCCAAATAGGCCACATTATTCATAGTCTAAGACTCTCAGGCATCATAATTTACATTGAGCCAAAAGAAATTAAGACTTTTAAGATGAGTTCAGTCTTGCTAGACAAGTAAGGAAAATTAATTGAATGAAAATGCAAAATTAAAAGCAAATGATGAATTTGGCTAATTTCTTCCTCTTCCAATGTTCCAGTGTATCCCTCTGACCATTCCCCAGGAACACTGCTTGAAATAACAGCTGTGAATTATGGGTTTCCAGTAAAGTAAGGATTTTTTTCTTTTTAAGAAAAAGCATCTGAGAATAGCTGTCTCAAAGATTTAAAGGATTCATCCCAGTTTTTAATAATCCCATGTGGCTTTAAAATATTTTAATACTTCCTCTCAACATGTTTCCCACTCTACAGCTGTGAAATTGGTAGAGCAACTGAAATGGGAAGAACTGTGTCCTTATTTTTCTGTATCAGAAGTATTTTTAGAGATTAGGTAAGAACTTAATAGCAAAACAAAAACAGAGTGTTTAATACGTCAGTCATTTACTCAAATTTATGAATTCTTTATTAAAAATAATCAACTTGGCTGGTTTATTTGATTTTAAAAATTAAAATCACTATCTGTATTTTACTGGTTAATTTATTCAAAATCATCAAAGGGATTAAATATATAAAATACAATATAGAGTAAGAAAATAACTTATTCTGATAAATTATCTTATGTTTGCCATAAATATATTTCCCTCCACATTTCTCTTAGATAAATAAGATACATAATGTTTTCATATTGATAAAATTTGTCAGGTAATAAGGAGTAAAAAAAGAAGAAAGGAAATTATAATGATTATCTAAATAGATTTATTAATAAACTCGTAAAATCAGTGCTAAAGCCATTAATGAGATATCTAAATTTAAGTATCTACAATAACTCATGTATCTTGGCAGCATTAACAGAAAAAAGAAAGAGAAATAAAAGCTAGATATTAGAAAAATGAGAATATAACAAAGAAAAAAGTTCCATGAAATCTAAAAGATGATTCTTACTATAGTACTGCATATTTTTATGTTATAAACTCTGTTACTGCATGCAACATTTTAAAGATATTAACAATGAAAAAATAGCAACTTTTTTGAAAGTGAAAAAAACACTTGAACAGAGCTGCATTTTTTGGGTCTAATCTTGAAAAGAAATATAAGGTGAACTCTCCAAATCTTATTAATGTAAGTCACTTCAATTAGTTAAATATAAGAATATTCATATTTTTAAAGAATCCAAATATTTTTAGATATAAAAAATGTAATTTTCATTTTGATACTGCTTTGATATAACTTACAAGTACATTTTCTTCAGTATAACAATTTTTTTAAATTACAAAGTGTATGTGTAATATTTATGTGTATAACATAATGTATATAATTTAGTTTTAATAATGTTCCTTTTAACATCTATTAGGGACAACAGGTTATATTTTTAACTATTCATAAAATATATATAGAAAAAGAATGTTATATAACATATTTTGAATGAACATGAAATAAAAAATAGCACTTTAATAGGTTTTCAACATATTTGAAATGTGGGTGCTTGTTGTAAGCAGAATGAAGGATTTTCGTATAAAACAATATTAGTGTGCATTGTGAATATGTGAGAACAGTGCTGTCTATATTTTAACTGTAATTCTTTCATGATAAAGTAAGCGTGAACTTTCATCCCTACACTTTATTTCCAGATCACTTTAGAGCCCTCTGGTAACCTTTAAACTCAACTTAATCCTTTGAAAAATGTTTTGTTAATTGAATTTACTTTTCTTGTTTTTACTCTTTATTACACCTCAGTAAAATATTTTGAGATTTTTAAGATGAAAAATAAAGTGAACTCATAAGGACATCTGCAACAGTAAGCAGTAAGAGTGGGGTAATTTTTCAGTCCCAAGACCTGGGTATCCTGTCAGATCATTAGGAATAATATCATTAGAAAAAAAGCTAAGTCTATGCCATTTTGAAACCAAACAACATACTCATCCTTTTGGAGGTTTTAAGAGATTTCCTTCTCCAAATAAGAGTGTTATTTTTTTAGGTTACATACTCAAAGGGGAATATAAGATTAAAGTTGAAACTAACCAAGATATAACTTCAGTCATGAGATATGAATGAATCTCCAACTGCAGGCTTTTATAATTAATCGCTAGTTTAGAATGCCACAATTTTCCATTAAGCTTCAGTCACCAGAGGGATAACTGACACAACATAAAATCTGCTGAACTAACCTAAATATAAAACTACAAGTTTATTTTGGTAAGCAGGGAAATAAAAGCACAGACAAATGCTAAAGAAAAATTTTTCTCATACACTGTCATGCAAATGATAAACATATGACAGAATGTGGTTAACTCTGCATATTTCAGGTGGTACAGTGAATTCTTTCCCCAGAGTCCCTTATAATATTAATTGTTTAAATCTACCTCAGACCCACAGAAAAGTAAAAGAAAGAAGAGAATAAAGTAAGGGTGCAAGTGAGAAAGGAATAGAAGAAGGGAGAAAGAAAAAAAAGGAAAATTGAAAATATGAGAGCATGTTTTCTCATGAGAAAGAGCAGAAAGTTAAACAAAATCTAGACTGCTGTAAGTTTGATATAACATGTTAGCCATTGGTCAGGTAAACATTATTTTTACAGCAAACTCAGAACATTAAAATTTGTCTTTATAAAGTGATAATTCTAATGATATTAAACTAACATTGTTTCTTAAAACCAAACTAATAAACTCTGTTTACTTTATCATATACTTTCTATAATTGATCTCAAATTTTACAGCAGTAAATTAACACAGGCATCTGTGACAGAAGGAGGATGTCCAAATAAATGAAGACATCTGTCTTTTTGAAGAGGAACAGAGACCCTTCCTATAAGAGGAATGAAGCAAAAAGAAAGATTCTCCTATGCAGGCAGAGCATAGCAAGAGGCTAAACTGATTCCAACTTCATCTATTCAACGTCAAGGTAGTTATTCCTATCAATCTTATTATGAGAAAGGGGGAAAAATTAGGTGACATGTCCACACACACACAGAAAAATATACCTGAGATAGGAAAAGTACTGAGGGAAATATTTCAGTACCAATGTAGATATCACAGCACATCTTCAAATTACAATGAATCACACAGATTAAAAGATAAGACAGAAGCTAGATATTCAGTGTTGCTATAATTCCTATAACGTTTTACACACAAACACACAAAGGTGCTGGGTAGTGGCCAAATTAACTCAATAAAATTAGCATCGATTGGACATGTCCAAAACCACTTTGTTTAAACAATATTTATTTTCTGTGATCACATATAATCAATTTGTAAGAACTAAATATTCATGAAAAGCTGTAATAGTGGAAAATGTCTTATAGAATATCAGAATTTAAAAAAATTTTAAAGGAGAAAATGACTTTGAAAATCATCATCCATCTTCTATATTTTAAAAAGAGAAAATGAAGACTCATAAGTATTAAATTTTCTTATCCAGAAATCTCTTAACCACTGATATATATTGACAGATAAGATCAATATATTTAAGACAGAAAAAGTAGATGGAAAATACAGATATAAATAAGATAGTTATAAATGTATAGCTATATTTTATCTATATAATTTATAACTGTATCTCATCTTCATATATTTATCTGTCTATGTATATGAGGTCAATATAAAGTTCTTGATAATGTTAATTCTGCTAAAGCAAAAGTAGTTTCTAACTGTGCCATAACCCATTCCTCTTTCAAAAAAAATATTAACCTGGGAGGTTTCTTAAATGTTTCTCACGACAGTAATAGGTGTCACCTGTTTTTCATTTTAAAAGTTTTATAACCCAAATTTCCAATCTATTTAACAAATAAACCATTATTCATAGTGTTTAATTTAAACCTGAGTAAATATATTTGAAACAATGGATAGTTACTCTGTGTCGAGAATATATTCATCAGCTTATTAGAGAGAAAATTGAATTACAGTTTCTAATATTGAAATTTTTTCTGACTCCTTCTGTAATGCTTGGTCCAATCTGTATTGTCACTTGCCTTTTGCCTATTAACATCAATAGCACTTATTTTTATTCATCTCTTGGTTTTCACTGATGTTTTATACACAATGATGTTTAAATGTAATTGAGTTTAATTATGTAAATCTGTAATTATGTAATCTGTAATACCTTTAACACTTTTCCCTTCTATGGTTACTATGAAATTTCTCTATAACCCCTTTAAAATCATTCATCTATTAAACTCCTGGTAGACAAGCCATTTTAGAAGAAAGGCTAATTAAAACATTGCAATTATCTTACTGTATTTTCTGTATATTAGCAAAAGTCTTTCTTTAAATACATCTGTGGAATAGTAAGCACTGGACATTAATGGTCCAGTTTTTACTAGAAAAGTCTCTGACTTGAAAATCAAATAAACATTTCAGTACAAAAACGTGACACATTTCAATTATATTTTGTTTTTACTCCAGTTGAATTGTGTTCAGGTTGTGCTCACTATTCTTCACAGCTGATATCTCAATGTGAGAGCTGAACTCATGAGTGAAACATACAAAATGTTCTACTGTAACAGGTGTTCCATCAAACACTTCATAATTAAACCTATGAAATCTTCATTGTGCATGATGTCCACAGGTAAAATTTCAAAAATGTTGGTAAATTATTTGGAGAACATATTCTTACATTAAATTCCTGGCCACTTTGATATTAGTTCATTCCCTCTTTTTGTAGAAGGATAAATATGCAGTTCTCCAATAAGAATTAGAAATTATTTTTTTTAATTTTTAAGTCAATATTTTGAAAATTGCAGTGGTTATAGAGGGAAAGATGCTTTCTGTGTCCTCTCAAGCTAGGTCATATTTTAAAGGTTATGCTTTTATTAATCTGTCTAGTTAACTGATTTTAGGGAATCACTATGGAAAAATATGTCCTTTATTATTTTTCTGTGAGAATCACATATTCTTAAGTATTTCATAAATTTTACCTAAAGACAGAACTTACAGTGAAATGGACCTTCTGGATAAATTCCAGAGATTATATTACTTGACTTTGTCCAACAGAATGTTCATGTATTTATTATTCTTCTTATAGCATTTGAACAAAAGTGCCCTAAGAATGTATATGAATATTCATAATTGAAATTCTTGGTGTCTTAAGTTGGGCTTCCTAAAGCAGAGTCTGCTATAAAGATTCAATTGCATACATGTATTATGGGAATGTTCATCAGAAAAAAAACTGATTATGAGAAAAGAAGTGCAATGTAAAAGAGGTAAGAAGGAATAGCACAAGCAAGAATATAGTTTCTGATACAGTTAAACATTGGCCTGTGCCATAGTGATATAGTGATGAGATTCTCCTTATTGTTTTCTCATGTTGAGGCCAGGGGATCTTTTAGCCCATATAAATTCCTGTTGGGGAATTTGAAAATGTCATGTAATCCTTCATACATCCTCTGTGATGCCATTCCTTTTAAACTAGATCAAGTCTCCTGACAAGCTCATGAGTGTAAATTAGTTAGTCACATAGAGTTAAGCATTTAGGGGGCAATATTAGCAAGGTAACAACTGTAGTGTGTACACTTGACTCTTGATCTTTTAGAGCAGTGGCTCTCAAAAGGTAATCTATGGAGCAGTGGTGGGAGCAATACATAGGAATTCTGTGCTATGCAGCAACAATAATCAAAATATTGTGGTATGAATAAGAAGTAAAGAGTTCAGAAAGAGATCTACACATTTATGGTAATTGATTATGGTTAATTCAACCAAGGTGCTGAGGTTATGCAATGATAAAAAAAAATCTTTTCAACAAGTGGTGATGGCCTAATCAGCATGTTGATTAACAATTGCTACATAAGAAATCATGACACACATAGTGTCTAAAATAATAATATTTATTATCTTGCAGTTTTTGGAGATTAGGAATCCAGGTAAAATTTAGCTGACTGCCTCTTACTCAAAGTCTGTCATAGGCTACAAGCAAGGTTTCAGACATGGCCATAGATATCTCAAGGTTCAATTGGATTTATTTCTGCACCCATATGTAGTCTTTGCCCACAAAAAAAAATGAAGGCTACACTAAGTAAAATGAAGCAAAATGCACAGGGAATCAATAGTGATGGAAAGGAAACTGGGACTCAAATCAATGGAGTGGACCAGAAGGAAGAAAGAAACATCCAACCAGAAGAGAATGAAGAAACAAGAATTCAAAAAAATGAGGAGAGGTGTATGAGACTCCAGGACATCTTTAAACATTCCAACATCCGAATTATAGGGGTACCAGAAGAGAAAGAGGAAGAGCAACAAGTGGAAAACTTACTTGAACAGATAATAAAGGAAAACTTCCTCAATCTGGCAAAGGAAATAGACTTCCAGGAAGTCCAGGAAGCTCAGAGAGTCTCAAAGAAGGTGGACCCAAGGAGGAACACACCAAGGCACATCATAATTACATTACCCAAGATTAAAATGAAGGAAAGAATTCTAGAAGCAGAAAGAGATAAGGGGACAGTCACCTACAAAGGAGTTCTCACCATACTGTCAGCTTATTTCTCAAAAGAGACCTTGCAGGCAAGAAAGGTCTGGAAAGAAGTATTCCAAATCATGAAAAGCAAGGACCTACATCCAAGACTGCTTTATCCAGAAAAGCTTTCATTTAGAATGAAAGGACAGATGGAATGAAAGTGCTTCTCAGATAAGGTCAAGTTCAAGGAGTTCATCATCACCAAGCCCTTATTATATGAAATGTTAAAGGGACTTATCTAAGAAAAAGAAGTTAAAAAAACATGAACAGTGAAAGAACAGCAAACTCACAGTTATTAACAACCACACCTAAAATGAAAGCAAACTAAAAGGACAGCTAGATCAGGAGTGGAACCATAGAAATGGAGATCACATGGAGGGTTAGCAACAGGGGAGTGGGAGGAGAAGGGGGGAGAAGGTACAGAAAATAAGTAGCATAGATGGTAGGTAGAAAATAGACAGGGGGAGGAAAGAATAGTATGGGGAATGTAGAAGCTTAAGAACTTGTGACACATGAACATGAACTAAAGGGGGGAATGTGGTGAGGGGTGTGCAGGGTGGAGGGGAATGAAGGAGGGGAAATGGGACAATTTTAATGGCATAACCAATAAAATATATATTTTTAAAAAGCTTCAACTGGGAAAAGTTTTGCTATGATATGAATGTCTGTGTTCTCCCCAAATTTGTATGTTGGTATTTTAACTCCCAAAGGTGAGGCTATTAGCATGTGGAGCCACTGGGAAGTAATTAAGTCATGAGGATGGAGCTCACCTGAATGAGTTAATGCTTTTTATAGAAGAGGTCCCGGAGCTCCCTAGCAGCTATGCCATGAGGGGATAGGAGAAGTCTACATGCCAGAGGAGGGCCCTCACCCCACCATGTCACCACCTAATCTCAGACTTTCAGCCTCCATACTGTAAGCAATAAAGTTTTACTGTGTATAAGCTACTCATTCTGTGGTATTTTGTTATACCAGCCTGAATGGACTGAAGCAGGAACTGCTTCCAATTCCCTAATATGACAAAACTTAGTTCCTCATAAACTATTTGGACAGAAGGCTTCAGTTCCTCATGCCCTACTGTCTAGAGGTTGCCCTCAATCTTTGTCATGTGGGGCTTTTGCATTAGAGAAATTTATAACATATCAGGCTGTGATGGAGAGAGAGACAGAGACAGACAGAGAGGAAATGAAAGAAAATTATAGTCTTACATCCTAATCATGCAAATGACATCCCATCAATTTCCTATGTCCTATGCTTTATCAACAAGTCACTAGGTACATACCACACTCAAAGGGAAGGACTGCATAAGAGTGTGAATAACAGGAAACAAATTTGGGGGAGTCATTTTGAAGTAGCTACTACAGTCTACCCTCTGACCCCCAATGATTCATGTCCTTTATGTGTTAAAACTATATTCACCATTCCCTTCCCCAGATTTGCAAAAAAGTTCTATCCCTGGCAGCAGCAGGTTAAATCCCCATCATGTACATTAGGTCTAGATGTGGATGAGGCACCTCAGGAATACTTAGTTCCTTAAATATACTTCCCGGAGCATAGTTTCACTTTATCAGTAGATTGCTAATTAATGATAAAAGGTATCTGCTCTCCAAACACTCAATAGACAAGTAAATCAGGAATATTATAACTACTAGAAATGGCCATCAATATAGAAAAAAAAAGAACTGTTACTCTTACTTTTACCTTGCTATTGTATATAACAATTAGCTTAAAGTAGATCATAGACTTGAATGCAATTCCAAAAGAAAACACAGTATAAAAATCTTAATATCCCTCTGTTAGGCAAAGATTGTTAGTTATATATATTTAAATGTATATGTGTTATTATATATATGGGTAAATATTAGATATATCTATATATAAACTATATTTAACAAAGTTAGAACCTTTATATTTAAAATGTACTATTAATAAAAGGTAAAGACAAGTGATAGGAAGGTCTTTTATTATCAGATGAAATATGCATATGTAGAACACAGAATTTTTACAACTTACCTAAAAAAGTCAAAATTCCCAATTAAAATGTGCAAAATATGACAGCACACTGAAAAATACATAGGGATGGTAAATAAGAACATGAAATAATTCCCAATATTGTTAGACATTAGGAAACGCAAATTAAAAGCACTACATACCAATTAAAATGGCTAAAAGTAAATTGAAAATACTAAGTGCTGATGAAGATGTGGACCAAGTGGAACTTGCATAAATTGCTATTGGGGATTGCAAAATAATATAGCTCTGTTAGAAAAGAGCATGTCAGTTTCTTATAAAGTAAAGCATAGTAAAGAATGTATATACACATACACACAGACATATAATTCCATTCTTAGGTATTTACTCAAGAAAAACAAAAATATACCTGTCCAAATACCTGTATGCCAAAATGCCCTCAACCCACGCCTAAATGTTTGGAAATATATAGTCCAGGAAGATATTTTATTTATAATCACTAAATCTGGCAAAGGCACAAATATCAATCAATATCTATTCATCAATATTGAAGCATGAACTACTGATGCATGTAACAATACAGATAAACCCACAGTCTTAAGCTAAGTGAGAGAATCCAGACATAAAAGAGCAAACACTGAATGATCCCATTTATATTGTCTTTTCATTATAGAATAGGCAAAACTATAGAAAGAAAACTCAGTGGCTGTTACAGGCTAGTACCACAAGAACGTCATTGATGAGAAGGTTCACAAGGAGATTTTTTGAAGTTGAGCTATTCTATATTGTGGTTGTACTGGTGATTATATGGGTATATACATTTGTCTAATTAAGCACATACTTAAAGATAGTAATTTTTACTGTATTTAATTTGTAATTTCAATAAATCTAAAGAGAAAAAAGCAACACTGAGAATTTCCACTATGAGAAAGATGCTATAGGTTGCAATAGGTGATGCTCTCACTGAAGCATTTAGAAAAAACAAAATGTATTTCAAAATTATTTTCACATTAAACTTTTTTCTTTTTATATTTTAATTACATTTTACATTCAATGTTACTTTGCATTAGTTTCAGGTGGACACTGTAGCGATTAGACAATTATATACTTTATAAAGTGTTCCCACTGATATTTCATGTACCTACCTGGCATCATACATAGTTGTTACACTATTTTTGGCATAAACTTTTAAAGGAAGAATTAGAAGCACTAAAATTCCAGAAAGTGGGGAATGATTCCAAGGAGATTTCATGATCATCATGTATCTCCCCCTAGGGAAATTAGCCAAATTATGGGCATTTTTCAGTCATAGTTTGATGCGTGGGCTTATATGTATTCTGACAGAGTAAAGAAAAATTAGCTAATCTCTTAATGTTCCAGCAGTAGAGAAATAACTATTTAGAAATTTGAGAAGCTTCATTACTAGGCTCGTGTTTCCTAAAAGATACCATGGAATTTTAAGACTGTTAAGAGAATTGGAGGTTTATTAGAAATTTTCTGAAAAGTAGCATAAAACATCCTAGAGCCTTATAGACTTTGTAAAACAAAGACCTCAGAGAGGAGTAGACTATTTCAAACACTTGCCTGGTTTTGCCTTCAAGATATTTGGCAGGTTATAATGGTTCACAAGTTTAAAATGTTGAGCACTGGGTTGGGAAACTCCAGAGGCTAAAACTCAGTTTCCTAAAATCTCGAAAAGATAAAGACAGAGGGAAAAACCAGGCTTTCAATCAAAATCTCAAGAGAGTAATGCCCAAGAAACAAGGTAAACAAAAGATAGAATGAGTCTTAATAACTACAACCAAGTTCTACAATAAATCAATCATTATTGCATTGAGGTTTCAGCCCTTGTTAGCTGTCTAGCTGAAAGAAGAACTCCTTTAGGTGGACAATAACAATATCTTGAACTTCTGTTTAATGTATGTATAATATCTGGCATAAAATTAAAAAATATTATATACTAAACTGAGATGAGACAAAGACTTAAGCAAAAAAAATCAAGATAAACAGACAGAAGACACATATATAAGTGAAGGGAAGGACATTTAAACAGAATAAAAATATATCAAAACAAACATTTTATAACAAATATAAGCTATCTGAAATTTAAACCTCAATGGATGGATTGAACAGCCAACTACAAGCAGAAAAACACAGGGTATGTAATCTGAAACAGAGTTCAATAAGAAATACAAATACCAAAGCTAAGAAAAAATAGATAAAAAGAATAAAGAACAAAGCATAAGATTCACCTGAAAACATGTTTAGATATTCTAATATACCTGCAATATGAGTCATAGGGGAAGCGAAGAATGAATGGGGCATTAAGATTTGCAGAGATAATGACAATGGATTTCCAGATCTATTAAAAATGTCAACACATAATTTTGTAAAGATCAGTAAACTCTAAGAAAGATAAATAGAAAAACAAGAAAACTGCAGAAACCTATTAAAATATTTAAAAACAATATAACAGAATTGAGAGCCCAGAAAGAAAACCACATGTACATGGGTAAATTATTTTTAGACAGAAGAGCCAAAAACATACAATGGAGATAAGAAAGCCTCTTCAATAAATGGTGTTGGGAAAATTAGAAAGCCACATGCAAAAGAATAAAACTTTAGTTTGTTCCCATGCACAAAAATTAATTCAAAACAGACCAAAGACCTAAATATAAGACCTGAAACAACACATTACAGAAAAGAAAACACAGGTACTAAACTTACAGATGTTGATCTTAGAAAAGATTTTATCAATTTAACCCCTGAAGGCAAGGGAAGTAAAAACAAAAATAAATGGGACTATTTCAAACAAAAAAGCTTCTGCACAGCAAAAGAAACTGCCAACAAACAAAAAGGCAACTAACTGAATGGAAGAAGGTTTTTGCAAACAACAGTTCCAATAAGGGGTAATATTTAAAGTATATAAAGAAGTCATACAACTCAACACCAAACAAGCAATCCAATTAAAAATGGGCAGAGGACCTGAACAGACACTTCTTCCTAGAAAACAGGCAAATGGCAAACAGATATATGAAAGGATGTTCACGTTCACTAGCTATTAGGGAAATGCAAATCAAAATGACAGCGAGTTACTCCCTCACACCTGTTAGAATGACTATTATAAAGAAAATAACACGTGTTGGAGAGGCTGTGGAGAGAAAGGAACTCTGATTCACTGCTGGTGGGAATGTAAACTGGTACAGCCACTATGAAAAACATTGTGTGGCTTCCTCAAAAATTTCAGAATAGAGTTACCACATGAGTTAGCAATCCCTCTTCTGGGTATCCACCTGAAAAATTTGAAAATATTTATTCACAAAGGTATATGTGTATCACCCTTAAGTTCATTGCAGCATTTTTCACAGTGGCCAAGACATGGGAACAACCAAGTGTCCTTCAATAGATGATTGGATAAAGAAGATGCGGTACATATATACAATGAAATACTACTCAGCCATAAGAAAAGATGAAATACTGCCATTTGTGACAGCATGGATGGGCCTTGAGAATATTACACTAAGAAAAAAGAAAATAATAAGAACCATGTATCTTTACTCATATGTGGTATATAATACTAAAACTCATAGACACAAACACCAGTATGGTGTTTAACAAAGGGAAGGGGGAGGAAGTGGCTCGTAGGGGAGTAAAGGGTAAAGGGAGCCAAACATATGGTGACAGAAGGTGATTTGACTTTGAGTGCTGGGCACACGGTGCAATACCATCTATCATAGAAATGTACACATGAAACAAGTATAATCTTATTAACCAATATGACCTCAAGGAATTTAATTTTAAAATAAAATTTAATTTATTTTTAAAAAAGGAAGCTAGAAAAAATGATACATTATTTTTACAGGTACACAGGAAGACTGAGAGAGGCCATAGAAATTATTAGAGATAAAACAATGGAATGGTATCTTATAGAAAATACCTGATAAGACAGATATATAGGCAAACTATCCTTTCAAAAAGATAGTTTTGAAATAAACAGAGGCAATTTCTGAAAAAGAAGCTGAGATAATTTGCCACCGCCCATCCTTCAGTGAAAAAAAAAACTACGTTTTTTCAGGTAAAAGAAAAAGGGTCCTAAAAAAGAAACATGAAAATGGGGAAGAAAAGGAGGATTTACAAAAAGATAAAGTGTGTGGACAAATATAAGTAACTAGTAACTATACAAAACAATCATTGTAATACTATATGTGGTTTACATTACAAGTAAAACTAAAATGTACAACCATAATACTATAAAATTTGGGGGATTTGGAAAAGGCAGAATGTAATAATTAATGTTCTAGATTTATTTAATAAATAAAGCAATAGTTTTTTCATAAAAGTTAATAATAAATATTTAAAAACAAATGTTTGATTTCAATAACAATAAATTATATACAATAAAATAAATTACAACTGTTGGTATATATGTATATATCAATTTAACATACATGTAAACAGACTACTTCAAATAAAAGTCTAGGATTTTAAAAACTATTTAAAAATATATACATATATTTCATCTGCTTTTAAGATGTAGGGAGAAAGTTGAAAGTAAAAGGATAAAGAGCATATGAATACTAACCAAAGGAAATTTGGTACAGCTATACTAATAGCTTAACTCAAAGGCAATCATAAAAAATTAAAAGACTGTTTCATCATTAAGGGGTCAATACAATTTTAGCAATCTTAAATGTGTGTGAACTCTATAACATAAAGTCAACATGGGGTAGAAATAGAGACTTCTGTACTTGAACAATTCAAACAATATATGAAAACATAAAAAAAGTATATATAAAATAAATATTCAGAGAATTAATATGGAAAATAGATTAATCTACAGTAATGGGAGAATTTAACACTTTTCCTTCAGGTAAAGAAAATTCTAAAAATATGAGAACAATGTACAGATATGGACATATAATTCATTTTATATAAGTCAATAAATTTTATAGCCACTGGCTAAATATCTCAAATTGTACCTCAAAGTTTGGGAACAAAACAAATGTAATAAAGAATTTTGCTCTATTTTTCACATTTGACTGCTGAGAGGTTTCAAGTCACACTGTCTCTCCTTCCCCCTCTGGCTCACATTTGGGCAAGCCAATAAGAAAATCTGGGTGCTTTCTCTTTTGCCTCTGAAGGCAAGTTCAAACTACTGAAGACCCAGCATGAGTCTGCGTCTTGGGTAGACCCAAGGGTCTACTCTTTTCCTCTGGGTCATGGAGAAAACCCTTACTCCAATGCCACCCAAAAGCAAACATGAAACTTCAAATCAATCACTCCCCCAACTTTCTTCAGCCATTTTCAGACTTGCTTGGGAGCCTGCCTTGCTTTCCCTAGAAAGCTTCATTATGTGAGTAATTAACATTTTCATACCCATTTGGCATGTGTGGGGCATCATTAGTCTAAGCATCCAAATCAATATTGGGTTCAGTGTCCACATGCTTCTGTGGGGTGCTATCATCACTTCTACTAAATATTGTGCTAAGGTCTTAACTAAGTAAAACACACATACACATGTGCATAAAAGAGAGAAAGTAATCTTATTATGTTATAAATTCTTAATATAAAGCTTTAGTAATTATTATTAACTAAGATAGCAGGGTTTTAGCATATGACAAAAAATTATCCAGTGGAACGGAATGAGGAGCACAAAAAATAAATGAATATATAACTGGCCACATGATTTATAACAAAGGAAGCATGCAGTTTATTGCGGAAAAATGGTGTTTTCAGAAAATGGAACTGAATGGACTCTTTTGTTCATTTATTTTTTGTACTTGTTACTCTTACCTTCTTTATAAATATACATTTTTTTATTTTTATGCTATTACAGTTGTCCCAATTTTTTTCCATTTGCCCTCTTCTACCCATACCCCCAACTCCCTCAGGCCATCTCCACATCACTGTCCATGTCCATGGGTTATGCATATATATTCTTTGGCTACTGTATTACCTATGTTGCACTTGACACCCCCATGACTATTCTGGAACAACCAATTTGTACTTAATCCATTCACTTTTTAGCCCATTCCCCTGACCCCCCTCCTATCTGTCAACCATCAAAATGTTCTCTGTATCTATGGTTCTGTTTCTGTTCTGATTGTTCATTTATTTTTTTAGGTTCAATTATTGATAGATGCGTATTTATTGCATTTTGTTGTTCATATTTTTATATTCTTTTTCTCAAAGGAGATCCTTTAACATTTCATATAATACTGTATTGGTATTGATGAACTCCTTTAGCTTTTCCTTGTCTGGAAAGCTCTTTATCTGTCCTTAAATTCTAAATTATAGTTTTGCTGGGTAGAGAAATCTTGGTTGTAAGTCCTTGCTTTTCATCACTTTGAATATTTCTCACCAATTTCTTCTAGACTACAACATTTCTTTTGAGAAATCAACTGACAGTCTTATGAGATCTCCCTTGTTAGTAACTAATTGCTTTTCACTTGCTGCTTTTAAGATTCTCTTTGTCTTTAACCTTTGGCACTTTAATTATGATGTGTCTTGGTGTGGGCCTCTTTGAGTTCATCTTGTTTGGTACTCTCTGTACTTCCTGGACTGATATTATCATTTTCTTCATCAGATTATAGAAAGTTTTCATAATTATTTCCAAATAGGTTTCCAATTTCTTGCTCTCTCTCTTCTTTTTCTGGCACTCCCATGATGAAAATGTTGGTAAACTTGAAGTTGTCCCCGAGGCTCCTTACAACTATTCACATTTTTTTATTCTGTTTTCTTTTTACTGTTATGATTGGGTGGTGGGGGGTTGTTTTTTTGTTTTTTTGTTTTGTTTTTTTTTGTTTTTGCTTTCTTATATTACAAATTGCTAATTGACTCTTGGATTAATCCACTCTGCAGTTGATTCCCTGAAAAGTGTTCTTCATTTCTGTTAGTATATTCCTTATTTCTGACTTTTTAAATAGTTATCATGTCCTTTTTTATCCTGTTGAAGTCCACCTATGAGTTAATCTACTTTTCCCCTAAGTTCATTGAGTATCCTTATGACCAGTGTTTTGAACTTTGCATCTAGTTGATTGTTTGTCTCTACTTTGTTTAGTTTTTTTCTGAGGTTTTGTTCTATTGTTTCATTTGGGCCATGATTCTTGGTTTCCTCATTTTGGCAGCCTCTCTGTTTGTTTCCAGGTATTGTGTAGAGCTACTATGACACCCTGGCTTGGTAGCATGACCTAATATAGTAGGTGTCCTGCAGGGTCCAGTGGCACAGCCTTCCCTATCACCCCAGCTGGGTACTTGAGGTGTACCCACTGTAAGAGCTTTGCATACCCTCTACTTACAGTTGACCCTTGACTACTGTTAGCAGGTCAATGGGAGGGATTTACCCAGGCCAGTAGGCTACAAGGACTGGCTGTTACCACTGACCACTAAACTCTGACTGCCTTGAAGGATCAGCTATGCTGGTGCCCACTACAGATCAGAACTTACTTCAACAGAGCTCTGGTGCCTATTGAGTTTGCTCCTTGACTGTGTCACTTGTGGAGGTGGTTGGGTCAGGGGTGCTCTGATGGATTCTGTAGCTTTCTACTGGGTTCTCAGGTTCTGTGTCCTTCTGGGATGTGCAGGCAAAGGTCAGCCATTGTCTGTGTTCGGTCTAGAGCCATGCAGCATAAGCTACAAAGTGATCTACAGATGGCTGTTACTTGTGCTGGGCTTGGAGGTGCTCAAGCAAGGCCATGTTCTGAACCAAGGCCAGCTGCTGCTAGTGCCCAGCCTGGGGCAACTTGGTGAGAGGTCAGATGCTGCTTATTTGGGTTTGTTCACAGTTTTGGTCAAAAGACTACTCTATTGCACAAGATCCCAATACTTATTCAAGCATAGGAGAAGAAAGGCCCCTGATCAGAACCTACAATTCTGATAAGCTCCCATTTTAGGATTAAGATAAAAAAGTAAAAAGAGGTAAGAGGCTTATCTTAGGTTACCTTCTGAGCTGTCCTAGAGAAAGTTTTAAAGTCAATATTCACATAGTGTTTCTCATTCTTTAAAAAATCCTAATTCATATATGGTATTTGACTCTTGCATACTCTCTGCAAACAAGAATATTTATCTTGTCAAGCCCTTATTTTCTGAAGTTTGTAATATGAATTGATCATTTCCCTACCAACAATGCAAGTCTTCTTTGATGCTAATATTTGCCACTTATCACAGTGCTCCTTAGGGTTTGAACCACAGAATATACTTGGTTTCCTATCTCTTTAGAAAATACTTGAACATCTTATGACAAGATTTTATTACACTTCATATTAGAAGAGTGAATTTTTAAGGATTTTAATAATGGTAGCAACCAGATCCATTTCAATAGAATCATGTCATCTGTCTAACATTTTTTTATTACATTGGGGAAGAATTAATCATCACAAAGATATGATATAATGAATAACTTTTAGAGAACTTCAACAATATAAATTAGAGAGCAAGTTGTAAAAAATTTAATCTGCTTTTATGGACATTTCTACAATGTTTCTAGGAAATCCTCTAGAGACAAAAGTTGCTGATAAAATATGCATTGTCATCCCTATGCTCGTAGATACTTTCTCTAAGTTCTAAAATATTAATGTGTAAATTTCTGTGATATGTAAGTTAAGAGATCATATTAAGCCAATGTTAGAAAGCTGTATCAACACTTTTAGTTTATGTACTTAATCCTTAGGGTCAATTGAGCAAAATAATAACTTATTAAATCTGTGTGTTGCAAATGTGTTTTTGTTAATTTGTGTAATTTTTTGCTCATACACTATTGAAATTTGAGAAATTATGCATGTATTTTAGAATATATTTAAAATATTTACTAAAAGCTATGTGTGTATTTGTTTTCTATTGCCATATCACAAATTTAGGAGCTTAGAACAACACAAGTTACAGCTTGGTAAGTTACGGCATAGTTTCCAAGGTCAGGGTTTCTGATATTGATGTACTGGGTCCTCTGCTCAGGTTATTCCCAAGGTGAAATCAAGGTGTCACTTAGGGCTATGGTCTCATCAGAGACTTCCAAGATCACTTGTTGCCATAATATAGTTCCTGCTCTGACCAGGCGCCAACCCTGCTGGCACCTTGACCTTGAACTTCTAGTCTTCTGAACTGTGAGAGTATGAATTTCTATTTTTCGGACATCACACTATGAAATTTTGTTATGGCAATCCAAGTAGATTAAAGTTTTATAGTGTATATGATTAGCTGAAATACATGATGTCAAACTGTTCTACCAGTTCTACTAATATATATATCCATCAGGAGTTCATCAGAATTTTTACTGGTTTACATTTTTGCCAACACTTGGTATTTTTTCTTTTTAATTTTAGCCTTTCTAGTTGGTAGGTAGTTATACATAAATATGATTTTATTTTAAATTTCATCAATAACTAAAAATTTTGAATACTTTTGCTTACTTATACTGGGTAGAGAAATAATTTTTTGTATGTGTTCAAGTCACTTGTTTATTTCTTTAAAGATGGGCTTTTTCTTGTTAATTGTTTTTATATATTTTGCAAACACTATATAACATATTTTGTCAGTAGTATGTTTACACATACATTTTCTAAATCTATGTATTGTCTTCTACTCTATTTTTGATTAACAGTAATTATTTATTATATTACTATCAATTAATATTTTATTTTATGGTTAGCACTTTTTGATTTTGCTAAAAATTATTTTCTTTTTTTATTAAAACTTAATTGTTTTAAATTTTCATGAAGTACTGCAGTTCATTGGTGGAAATGTAGGTCAGTGCAGTCACTATGGAAAACAGTGTGGAGATTGCTCACAAACAAAATATAATTACATGTGACCCAGCAATTCCACTTCCCAATGTTTGTCCAAAAAAATTCAAAACACTAATTTGAAAAGATGCATGCAGCACTATGTTGATTTCACCATTAACTCTAATAGCCAAGATATGAAAACAAACAAGAGTCTGCTCATAGATAAGTATGTATAAAAGATGTAGTATGCACACATACAATAGAACACTATTTAGCTACAATAAAAAGAATTAAATCTTCCTGTTGGCAACAACAGGAACAGAAATTGAGGGCATGTTAAGTAATATGTCAGACACAGAAAGATAGATACTATAGGGTCTCATGTATATAAGGAATCTAAAACACATATGAACAAAAACAAAACAAAACAAAACAACCAAGCTCATAAATACAAAGAACAGATTGGTAATTGTCAGAGGTTGGGGGAGGGTGGACAAAATGGATGAACAGGTTGAAAAGGTACAGTTATAACTTCATAACTTCCAGTTATAAAATTAATATGTTGTGGGGATGTAATTACAGCACGGCAACTGTAGTTAATAATACTGAATTGCAATTTGAAAGTTAAGTTATAAGAGAGTATAACTTAAAGGTCCTCATCACAATAAAAAAAATTTGCAATTATGTATGGTGACAGATGTTAACTAAACTTGCTATGGTGATCATTTCACAATGAATATGAATATTGACTCATGATGTTGTACACCTGTAACTAATATAATTTATATGTTAATTACACCTCAATTAAAGTATTTTTAAGTACTTCAGTCTACATGGAACACATTTGTGTATTTTTTGTAGAGAAGAGTCTAAACTTATTTTTTCCATATTAACAACTAATCAACTTAGTTTAAAAAAATGGTTAATCAAAAATAAGGCAAGAGATGCACTTCTAGTCGAGACTGCAGCATAGATAAACTTGGCTCACCTCCTCGCAAAACCACATCAAAATTAGAGCTAAACTGAACAACCATTATTTGACACTGCCAGATATCAAGATGAGTGGAAATCCTAAAACTTTGGAATTAAAGAAGAAACCACATCTAGACTGGCCGGAGGGGTGGAGATGTGGAACATGCTTGTTCCATACCCACATGTCATGGATAAAAATCAGGAGGGATATCTCAGGAGCGAGGGCTCCCAGGCCCATACCAGGCCCCTTAGCCCAGGGATTCAGTACCAGGAAGATAAGTCCCCATAATATCTGGCTGTTAAAACTGGTGGGGATTAAGGTGGTTGAAGACAGAAACTCATGGAACCCCAGGCAGTTCCTGTTAAAGGACCCACAGAAGATTTACTTGGACTTACTGCCTCTGAGCTCCAGTGCTTGACCAGCAGCTTGGAGGTACCAGCGGTATATGGGGAGGAACTGAAGTGTCTGGCATCAGAGTGAGAGCTGGGGGACAGATTTTTCCCAGACAGAAGTGCTGACAGAGGCCATTGTTCCTTTTCTGAGGCCTGCCACTCCACAAACCCTGTAGGCTAGCACTGTATCTAAACTCCATCAACCTGGCTCACATTGTTTGTTCTGTCCTGGTGATTCCCTGAAGCTCCACCCCACCCAAATTTTAGACCCACCCAAGCTCTTTCCACTGAATTTTACATACTAGTCGCTTGTCTTGGTTCATGCGTCAGATTTTCCCAAATTCTCTCAAACAAGCAGTGTCTGTCAAGTGATTCCAGTGGGTAGAAGTGTTGGAAATCACCATTCACAACCTACTGAGTATAGAATCCAGCTAGGTCCATGCACATTTTCCTTTTAGAGACTGAACTCTTGCGCCTGAGTCACAGTTGAAGAGTTGGACCTCTTTGCTTTACAGACAGTCCATAAAACTGTGTGGCTAAACTCTCCTTTTCCTACTTTTCTCCTGTACCAGGAACTAAAGTTATCTTGTATCTGTGAAATTAACTGCTGTTTTGAAATACAATCAGGTAATCATATATTTCCAGGTACTTTTGACATCATGGAGATTCTTCTGCTATCTGTTAATGGGGTAGTAAAGAACTCCAGGCTTTGGACCTTCCCAAACTCTTTTCAGGCTGATCCTTCAGTAACTAATTCAGACATTTATTCCATGGGCTGTATGATGACCATCTACCTTACAGTTTTCCTCTTATCTTTAGATGCTGATATTGGTTATTTATGAATCAAATCATTAATTACTTAACATGTCTTAATTACCTATTAATCTCTACAAAATAAGTATGTGCACTGCTTTTAAAGTTGTTTGGACTTTAAAGTCTCATCATGAAAACTGATAATCCTTCCTTGATCATCAACAAATTAACTACCTTGTACTAACTTTGAAAAAGAAGTTCTCTAACATGAACCCGTCTCTTACATTTTTCTATAAGTGCTCATTGCTTGTAGGCAAAAAATCCAACCCACCAACCAACCAAACAAACAAAAAGAGGATATACTCCATGTACTCCATAAATAAAATTCTTCTTTCTATTTCAAAACACTTTGATCAAATGTGTGATGAGAACATTATTTTTTAACAGAATTTTTTCATACCCATAGATATCTAATACATGTCACTTAAATCCATTAAGGCACTGATGGCTAAACATTGAACACTATCTCCTTGCTAAACTTGCTAAACAGTTGGTTTAACTCATGTAATTATACCAAGTTATCTAACACCAGCCCTTTCAAAGTGAGTTCATCTTAATACATTTCTCCATAGAATAATTTTGGCTGGACGTTGTAACTCAAGCCCATAAACATGTATTGAATGCCTATGTGGGTCTGCACTAAATAAATGTCCATGTGTTAAGAATTCTGACACCTTTGCACTACCAGAGCTGAGGTGATGGAAATACAAAACAGAAGGCAAGGCTAGAGCAGAAACTGAATGTTTATTACTAAATATAGTTATTAGGATGATTCAGGAAGAGATAATACAGTGTTTTGTGTTAAACATTTGTTGAAAAGTAAAGGAGAGGGCCTGGAAAATCTGGACTGGGTCTCAGTAGGTAGTGATATTCATATGTGTCTTGTTTGGATGGTGGGCCACTTTGAATGCTTTGAAAGAAGCTGCCATAAGACACTGGATGACTGCATTGTGATTCTGCAAGACTGGTCCATATATGAGGAACAATAACAACAACAGAAACAACAACAAAACCCCATGATGCCAGATGTTAGAGCTGGTTTAGAAACTAGAGAAAAATGAACATGTGTAAGTAGTGTGACAGTGTCTTTTGCTTACAAGAGGCTACAAAGACACGTACTGATGATGAAGTGTCAGCAAGATAAATAAATCATCCTTCCTGCCTTTTAGAGTCTCCTAACTCAGGGAGTAAGAACTGTAAATAAAATATGCAGTGACTTAAGATAACAAATAAAGCTCTGTTGTATGGAAAGTAAATACAAACTTTGGTAAACATTTCTACCAAAATTATAAGGTTTAGTTTAGGTACTGGATACCAAATCCGACTAATAATTGTTCCCCTACAACAGCACTAAAACTTTGTGGCTTGTGGTTCGCTAGTAAAAGACTAAGAATATCTACACAGCAATACGAATTTTAATGTTAGTATTTGTTAAATTGTTATATTTTAAAAGAAGAGTTGTGGTTAAGATTGCTTGGGCTTGATAAATCCACCACATTAGCTGTTTCTCCAAAGGCAAGTTTTTTAACTTATCTGTGCCCTAATGCCCTTATCTGTAAAACAGATGTAATAATACCGGCACTTTCGGAGATTAACATGAAATAAATTAACATATGTAAAGAGTTTAGAATTATGCCTGGTATATAATGAAGGCTAAACATATTTTATATTTACTGTTATTGCTCATTAGAAGTAATAAATTGTGTTAACATTATCACAGCAATTCTTTGCCCCTTCCTATAAAACCCTTATTTTTTATAATATCCTAAAATTATTTTTATTAACATTAAAAACTACTAACCAATGCTCCTGAATAACATTAAAATAGTGTTTACATAAGCAAATCACATCAAATGACATATTATTTATATTTAAAATGAGCTTCATAACAATTTGATATTTAAAATGAGCTTCATAACAGCTTCATAACAATCATTCAATTCTGAACGATTAGAGAAACACAGGACTGTTATGATAGTGCACAGATACCTGAGATGTGAACTGGAATAAATCTAAGGCATACTCAGAAACATAAATGAAGAAAGGAAAATAAATAAATAAATAAATGCTTTAGACATTTTAAGAATATCTTATATCAAAAACTTAGGCTCAACAACTCAGAATGAAAACTAGTGATGATATTTTTTGGCATAATTGAAAAAAGAAAAAAATGTTCTCGTAATTTATCCATGCAGATCCTGCCCTTTCTGACACCTTAAAAGCCTCTGACAATTTTTCCTAACATACATTCTTGGGTAATGTTGCAATAGTACTATTTGAATCTTGAGATTTGAAGACCAATATTTTATTCTAGCTTTCTTTTTGTCAAGTGTAGATGAGCTAAGCTCATTATAAACCACATTATCACAAGGTGAAAATAGTAAGAAGGCTGTCCTGAAAATACATGAACTACTGAAATGCCAAAGACAAATTATGTGAACTACTCATAAAATAAGGGAATCTTAACATTATGAAACTATTTTGAATAAAACAGGAAAAAAGTGAAGAAACACACACCCTGGTCAGGAAAATGGTTGTATTCATTCACCAGTGTTGATGGCAATGAGTGAGACAGTGATTGTATCAAAGTTGAAAGGATGACACCCTCACCTGTGGCTTTCCTTAAACATTCTCCCATGTGTCTTGAACTGTGGAATCAAGAAACATAGGCAATTCTCAATTTTTGACTTCTCTATTCCATACTGCTTGGCCTTGTCACGCATTCAAACTGCTCTAAGTAATGCAAAGTCATTTTTTTACATCTCCCTGAAAAATAAATGATTATCTTCTTACACCTTCACCATGAAAAAATAGAAAAGGAAAAAAGTCACATAACACTTAGATTTTTTTAGGTGATCTCTCAAAAATAAGTACTGGCTTGGCCAAAAAATTCATTTATTTTTTTCTATAAGATGGCTCTAATAGTGCTTAGTTGTTTTTAACTTCATTTGAAATAAATAATTCTGTTAGATTGTATACGACAGCTGTCATATAAGCATGCATTAAAAAACATCAAAATTGATGAATTTTTTGGTAACCATTTTAATATTGAAGATGGAATAAAATAAGCAACATTTTTGGTATATTATGCTTTATTGTTTCAAGAAAGGTAAAAATGCAAATAAAATATAAAAAAGATTTGTGCAGTGTGTTGAGATATACTGTTACTAATCAAAGTATCAAAAGTGATTTGTGAAGTTTCATGCTAGAGATTTCTCACTAAACAATGCTCCTGGTCAGGTAGACCAGTTGAAGTTGATAGCTACCAAATTGAGACATTAATTGGGCATAGTGGATGTAATACCATCACATTACCTTGATGGGAGATAGCCATCACATTCAAAATATCCAAATCAATGAAATCAGTGGTTAGAATGAGTATTTTATTTGATGGAATAAAACATACAGACTTTTTTGGACAATCCAACATCTCATAATAACCCAAGTCAACTGCTCACTCCTGTTACATGCTGGCTGGCTGTGGTAAGTGGCTCTTATTTCTCATGTCTTCTTTGTTATGGGATCCAGGCTGAAGGAGCAGAAACATCTAGGACATACTGGGTTGGCCAAAAAGTTTGTGTGTTTTTTATCCATAAAATAAAACATATTTATTTTTATTATTATATGACAGTGCTCCCAATTTAAAAGACACATTTTTTTCATTTTCACCAATAACTTTATTGATTTGGATATTTGAGTATGTCAGCTATCTCCCATGTGGTATAATGTTGAACATACCTAATTAATGTCTCACTTTGATTGCTATAAATTTTAACTCATCTACTCGACCATGGAGCATTGTTTAGTGAGAAATCTCCATGAATTTGATCTTATCTGAGAAGCACTTTACCTGTGCTTCCATTCTAAATGAAAGCTTCGCTGGACAGATCAATCTTGGATTTAGGTCTTTGGTTTTCATGACTTGGAATACTTCTTTCCAGCCCCTTCTTTTTTAAATTATTTTTTAATTTTATTTAGTTATTTTTCAAGTACAGTTTTTTGTCTATTTCTCCAGCCCCTTCTTGCCTGTAAGGTCTCTTTTGAGAAATCAGCTGGCAGTCTGATGGGAACTCCATTGTAGGTGACTGACCTCTTATCTCTTGCTGCTTCTAGGATTCTCTCCATTTTAATCTTGGCTAATGTAATTATGATGTGCCTTGGTGTGTTCCTTCTTGGGTCCAACTTCTTTGGGACTCTCTGAACTTCCTGGATTTCCTGGAAGTCTATTTCCTTTGCCAGATTGGGGAAGTTCTCCTTTATTATTTGTTCGAATAAGTTTTCCACTGGTGGCTGTTCCTCTTCCCCTTCTGTACCCCTATAATTTGTATGTTGGAACATTTAAAGGTGTCCTGGAGGTTCCTAAGCCTCTCCTCATTTTTTTGAATTCTTGTTTCTTCATCCTTTTCTGTTTGGTCATTTTTTTTCCTCCTTCTGGTCCACTCCTTTGATTTGAGTCCCAGTTTCCTTTTCATTACTATTGGTTTCCTGTGCATTTCCCTTCATTTCAATTAGTTTAGCCTTCATATTTCCTCTAATTTGTGGCTAAGATCAAATTCAAGGAGTTTATAATCATCAAGCCCTTATTATATGAAATGTTAAAGGGACTTACCTAAAAAAAGGAAGATAAAAAAGATGAACAGTGAAAGGACAGCAATCTCACAGTTATTAACAACCACACCTAAAACAAAAGCAAACTAAGAGGACAGCTAGATCAGGAGCAGAACCATAGAAATGAAGATCACATGGAGGGTTAGCAACAGGGGAGTGGGAGGAGGAGAAGGGGGGAGAAGGTACAGAAAATAAGTAGCATAGACAGTAGACAGAAAATAGATGGGGGGCAAGAATAGTATGGGAAATACAGAATCTAAAGAACTTGAGACACATGGTCATAAACTAAAGGGGGGGAATGGTGAGGGTAGGGGGTGCAGGGTGGAGGGGAATGAAGGGGGAGAATAGAACAACTGTAATGGCATAGTCAATAAAATATATTTTAAAAAAAGAAATCTCCTGCCCGAAACTTCACAAACCACTTTTGACACATTTGATTAGTCACAGTACAGCTCCACACCCTGCACAAATCTTATTTTATTCATTTCATTTGAATTTTTACCTTTCTTGAAATAATAAAGCATAATATGCCAAAACGTTGCTTATTTTCTTCTATCTTCAATATTTAAATGGCTACACAATAATCCATCAATTTTTATTATTTTTAATGAATGCACACTGATATGACAGCTGTCACAATAGAATCTAACAAAGTTGTTCAAAATGAAGTTGAGGACAACTAAGCTAGAGCCATCTTATGGAAAAAAAAAACAACAAATGAACTTTTTGGCCACCCCGTATTATTTACATGGAAAAAGAAAAAGAGAGAGCTGAACCATATCATGGCTTATAAATTTCTGCTCAGATATGGTTTCAACATTTCAACCTTTATTCAATTGGCCAACTTAAATCACAGGGCTGTGTCTCATATCAATGGATCACAGATGTAAATGTATTCTAGGAGGACTCAACTTCATTCACCCGGCAATAGAAAGATATATATGATCCTCTTCATAAAGAAATACAATCTATTACACTTCACCCTCCTAGTTACATATATTCACTTGCTTTTTATTAGCACACAAAATGAATATTCTTCCCCAAATAAAGCTGTCCAAAAAGTCTCAACCAATCATGTCCTTAGACTTAAGTCTAGGGTCTTGTGCTTGTCTTTACATCATGTGGCTTTTCAAACTAAACAAAGAAAAAAAAGCAATATAACAGTAGCATTCGTAATTAACAAAGTTCAAAATTCAAACTTCCTACCTTTGGTGACAAAGCTAAGTATATCCGAATCTTGTATTTGTGAGGGTTTAGAAATTAAATTGTATATAGGTAAGACTAAGCATTGGTCAGGCATCATTTTACAGATAATCCTACAAAATTGAAAATATTTAAGGTTTTAAAAATGTATACCTTGCATTGCCCAAACAGATGTGCCATAGAAATAGAACATTTATATTTGGATTAAATGAATTTGTCTCAAGTAAAGAAGCTACAGAATTCTCTCATTCCTGCACCAACTGTCTTAGTTGGTGGCCATGTTAACAGCTAATGTAAAAGTTAACTTAGAAGCTTGATTCTGGAGAAGCACTCAGGGAGCTTACTCTAACCTTGATAATCACTACTAAATGTTGTGTTAAAGTATTGAACTGAATGTAGAATCCAACACAAGAGCACACTCAATTATATCAAATTATCACCTGAGTGTATGTAATCACAGCCTTTAGACCAGACTTATTAAGCTTTCTTTGATAACAGAGTGACAACAACTAAAAATAATCCCATGGTATTATGTAAGGGCTTTATGAATACACAGTGGCATCATTTATGTTGTTTGGATGCTGACAATGGAGTTTTACAGTTTTTCAATACATGCAGGGCTGAGAGGAAAGAACAGGCTTCATCTTTTCCAAAGTACTTCCTGATCATTTGAAAATTTTCCATTTAAAAAGGTTTGTATTTTTATGACAATCCTAGGTTTAGAAGAATAGAAGCATGAGTATCATCAGTAGAGATAAAGTTCACAATGTTTGGATCTTCAAAGACAGCCACAACAACAACACCCTAAAGATCCCAAAGTTAAAATATTCCTAACCTCTACTAATTCTTCCAAAATGACAAAGAAAAAAAATAAGTTTCTGGGAAAAACTTGTAGAAGACAGTATGAGACCAAGAAACCTGATTTAGTGGCAACCGACAGCTTTAAATGAGTAACTGCATCACTTATGTGAGGCCCCTCTGACACCCTCTCATAAATTTCATGGGCCACAGGCACAGTTACAAACTCATTCACAGAGAAAAGTACTGGTGGTTTCTTCCTCCTACACCTTTGGAGTTGGGGGAGACAAAGAGAAACAGGCCATAGTCTAGGAAACATCCTTGACATCTTGCTGTTCATTATACTACACTGTCCTTTTCTCTGAAGTTTTAGCCTCTTCTTTACAATATTGCAAGTCCCTTGAGAGCAGAAGCCAATTCATCCCTGACATCAGGCAACTTGGCCTTGAATCCTGATTTTGCCAATTACTATGACTTCTATGGCTCCCTCATCCATAAAACAAATGGGCTAGATGTCTTTCCCCCATCCATACGCTACCTTTTTGTTTTTTTAATTTTATGCATATTTTCTTTATATTGAATTTATTGGAGTGACACTGGTTAACAAAATTATACAAGTTGCAGGAGCACAACAACATCATCTGTACACTCTATTGTGTGTTCACCACACCAAGTCAATCTCCTACCATCATCATTTATCCCCCTCTATATCATCCTCCACCCCCCTCAACCCCACCTCCACCCCAGCAGTCACCACACAGTTGTCCTTGAGTTTTCTCTCTCTTTTTTTGCTTAATCCCTCCAACCCCATAGTGAGCCCACCAACCTCCCAACCCTGACAGCTGTCAGCCTGCTCTCTATCTATGAGTTTGTCTCATTAACTAGATTCCACATATGAGTGAAATCACATGGTATCCATCTTTCTCTGACTGGTTTATTTCACTTAGCATAATGCTCTTCAAGTCCACCCATGCTGTTGCAAAATGTAAGATTTTCTTCTTTTTCTTTTCTGGCCCAGTAGTATTTCATCATGTAAATGTACCACAGTTCTTGTATCCATTCATCTACTGATGGGCACTCGGGCTGCTTCCAAACATTGGTGATTGTAAATAATGCTGCCAGGAACATATGGGTGCATATATTCTTTCAAATTAGCTTTCCATGTTTGTTTGGATATATTCTCAGAAGTGGAAATGCTAAGTCATAAGGCAGCTTCATTTTTAACTTTTTGAGGTATCTCTACACTGCTTTCCACAGTGGCTACACCAATGTGCATTCCCACCAACAGTGCATGAGGGTTCCCTTTTTTCCACATCCTCACCATCACTTGTTTATTGATGCTAGCCATTATGACAGTATAATTCACTGTGGTTTTAATTTGCATCTCTCTAATGATTAGTGACATTGAGCACCTTTTCATATGTTTAGTGGTCATCTGTATGTCCTTAGAGAAGTGTCTATTCAGGTTCTTTGCCCAATATGCTCTCTTATACTGACCTAATAGATTTTGAGAAGCTCATTTGCCCTCTTGTTTCTGGTTCTGTCTTATCATTGGGTTTGGGAGACTGTGTGGCAGAGAAGGGCAGTGGGAATGCCTTGCAAAGTTAGGAGGGATGTTGTATTTTAGCCCCTGTGAGGTGATCACCTCCCCAGTAGCCCTTTCTGTCTGTCTTTCAACTTGGCAACCACTCTCTCCTCTTGCTCATTAAGGCCGAGGCTTTAATCAGTCCAAGATTATTGGTGAAAATTGTAGTATACAGTGTTCTGTCTTTATTCAGAGATCTTAACAAAAGTAATAGAACAGAGCCAACATTAGGATTGACAGTTCAAATCCATACTGACAACTTGTGATTGATTCTTGTAAACTTTAAGATATGTGATATTTTATCCCAGTTTTACACGTACGTCAGAGAATTATGTTATTGCTATATATACATATAATTTTCAGTTTGGAAATATCTTAATTTGGAAAAAATCCACCACCATTACATAACTACTGTGTTTTTTCCTACTCTGTTATTTTCCTGTATAGGGAGTCATTATGTGACTTCTTGCTTATCCTAGTAGCCTATAAAAGATGTTATGATTTGTTACTATCCAGATAATGGAGTTAACACATATAACTTCAGTTTTTAGTGATGATTTATGTATAGTGAAAAGTCTTCTTTTAAAAGCAGCTCATTTTTTTTTGCCATAGCTTTCTATAACAACAAATGTATCAGTCATAGTTTTCTGTAACCACAAATTAAGTCAATGAGGCTGTTCCTTGTTCTAAAATATTTCATTAGCTAATTTATAAGGTACTACTTGGGAAAATTATGAATTCCATAAACAAATTTGCAAGTAAAAGTGAGGTACTGAAAACCCTCCCAAATTATAAAATAATGGCATAAAATATTTGAAAAAATAATTAATTTGCTTAGCTAATCATAAGGTGACTTAAATTACTTTGGATAAGCTCTATGGTCAAAATCTTTCATGACCACAAACAAAAAGACAAAATCATTGAAATATTTGCCTTGAGTTGAGAAAAGTGAAATTGATGTGGCAATAAAGAGATCAATATATTCTGCCTTTCATTATGAAGTCCTCCAACCCCAGTACTGATATGTTCCCTTTTGCCTCAAAACATAATGTCTATGGCTTAAAAGATGGGCAAAATTCTTCACAATAGAAGACATTTTATTGTACAAAAGTAATATCTCATTCCATCAAATCCTAGCCAGTCAAAAGTCAAGATTATATTCTAATTCATCATACCAAATCCAATGGTCATCTTTACCACGAATGTTTATATGCAATAGGAGTCAATTCTGTTTATTTATATCCCTTGAACTTTGAAATCTCTATGACAAAATAATACCAATGAATGGTACAGGATCCATCAATCAATGTTTACCAAGTTCCCAGTCAACTTTCAAGATAGTCTTTATGATAATAGTCTTTATTACAAGTACTTGGTTAAAGCCAGATGCTGTGTTGAGAATGCCCACTTGAGAAGGAAACAGTTTGTTTATTAGAAATACATGACCTAATGCAGAAAAATTATACTTACACTAAGTCCTATGATGTAGGATGTGTGCTAACAAATGTACTTAATGTTTTCGTATTATGACAGCAAGTAATTCTTAATGTTCACATTGAGATAATAACAAAATATGTATAAAATATGACAGGGTTAAAGAATCAATAGTGTTTCAAAAAAAGAGAGTGCTTTACTGGAAAGGAGAATAGAATCATGGGTCACTGAATAATATATAGTAATAAAGAAACTAAGCAAACCTTTGTCATTTATACTATGTATGTAGTAAAGGCAGGAATACAAAATGTTTGACAAGGTCTTTAAAATATGCACTGAATGATTTTTACTTTATTCTGTAAGCAACAGAAAGCCACTGAAATTTTTTGAGTAGGGAAGAATAGGTGAAGGAATATTTTATAGAAAATATCTCTGACTAAGAAGAAAATCTATTGAGAGAGTGTATTAGGAAATATAAACCCCTGCCATAAATAGATCCCACAGTATAATGACTCAAGTACAATAGAATTTTTTTTCTCTTTCATGGAACAGTGCAGGTCAGGTGTTCCTGGTGGGGCTCTGCCACCTTCACACATAGGTTATACTAACTCTACTGTCTTCAACATGTAACTTTCAATGACAGCCATTGCTTTCTATCTTCTGGGATGCAGGAGTATACATGGGATTTTCATGGTAATACACATGGAAGTGGCAGACATCACACCCACAAATATTCCATTGAAGAGAGGTAGGTTACATGACAGATATAACTGGAAAGGAGACTAAAACCTGATATGTCTCGCTTGGCAGTCACCGGTACAACCCGGATGCAAGTCAATTACCATGGAAGAAGATGAGCAAACTGTAGCACAGGCACAGACAAAGATTCCTGTTAGGGAACAAGGAGGGCCTGAAAAGCCTCCTTGTTTTCTTGGTGACTTTTTTTGATCTCCTCTTTTCAATTGTTTTAGCAATGAAATGCTTGGTACTGGTTTCTGATCCCCCAAGTAAACTATATCTCCTACTTCCCACCAGACCTCCATGGTTAGAATAAAACTATATTTGCAAAATATAATTTTAAAAAACTTTGTAGTTAGATATTATCATGTCAATGCTTTTCAATATGACAATTATATCATTATATCTACAAATAAAACAAATTTTATCATTGTTTCCAAATTATTTCCTATCCTCCGTAAAGGGGTTATATATTGCAACTCATTTTCCAGCCATTTGAAGAGCCTACTTGTGGGCTGCCCCATGGGTAAAACATGGATATCAGGTTTGCTTTGTGACTTCCTCTGACTAATGAAATGTCGGAGATTTAACAGAATGATTTAAAAGACACAATATTGTTTCATAGTGATCTTTCAGTCTGGAACCAAATGTAAGTCAGGGCCATAGAGAATACACAATGAAGACATGTAACATGGTAAGAAATAAATGTTTGAGTAAATATGATGATGATTTGTTACTGCAACATAACCTTGCAAAAGCTGACTAACACAGCTGACTAACACAAAAGCTGACTATGGAGAAGATGGCTCACTCCATAGCATGGGCATCTTGATATCTTATAGTTAATCTGCAGTGTGAATTTCCCCCATGGATATAAACAACAGAAACTTAAAATAACACTCTGCTGAATAAAATGAATGTTTCATTAATGTAGCATAAATATATGCATTAAATGGGAAGGATATATCAATAATAGTACAACATAGAATAATTCTCAAAGGTAAGTGGTCACATTTATTTATTTTTGAAGCACAGAAAGCATTCTTCCTTATTTCTATTTATTTTCAAGATATACCCTTCTTAAAGATGGGCAAAAGTCTGGACCTATTCAACCCTTGCCATTTATAACCTGCCTGTGTTTTTCGCATACTGGTTAATTCTGATTAATTTTTCCAATGACTCAGCATAAAGCATAATAATTAACTTGACTCACTAACTTTCCCTTCCTTTGTTATTTCTATCTCCCTCTAATGTGTATGGGTAATACAGACTATACCACATACTTTTCTCTGCAAAAACTTAGTAACTCAGTGTCACTCTATTTCTTTCTACTATATCCTAGTTCCTCTGGCTGTATTACCTTTTCTAAAAAGTGTTGAAACACATTAAGAATGGTTATTTTTCTCAATCCTTGTAGTTTCTCCCTGTTGTAACTCATAAGTTTTCTACCACTAAGAAGTTTTTTTTTTCTTGCAGCTAATTCTTAAATGTAATTACAACTATTTACTTCATGATTTTGTAATAGATTATGAGTGTCAGTAAACAAAACACTATGGATGACTATTGCTTTTCAAGTAGATAAATATCACTTTTGTCCATATGAAGGTATTTTTAATAAATCACAAAACATTTATAATAATTATATACAACAATAATGTAAGCAATATCTCTGAACAAGATTGTTATTACATAAATCAGTAACAGACATAATTATGATGGGGTCTATTACATAAGCTTATTATGATATCTTACTGAAGTCCTTTGCATTAATTAATCTAATTTTAAGTGATTTTGATTTTTTATTCTATCAAACTCTGTATGCTTTTTACTTGGCCCCATTATGATGATCCATAACTCCTTTATTATATGTTTTAAATAATAATAAGTCAATTTTTTAAGTATTTCTATAATAGTATGCAGAAATAGAAATTATCCAATTTTATATATATTCTTAGAAAGGATTTTGGAATAATTCATATGATATGAGAATGTTGAAAATGGCTATATTTGTAGTGTAGTAAAGTTATTTTATTCATGTTTTCTTATATTTCATTTTTACTTCTATATAAAAATGGAGGGTTAGCAACAGGGGAGTGGGAAAAGGATAAGGGGGGAGAAGGTACAGAAAATAAGTAGCATAGACAGTAGATAGAAAATAGATAGGGGGAGGGCAAGAATAGTAGGGGAGATATAGAATCTAAAGAACTTGAGACACGTGGTCATAAACTAAAGGGGGGGGAATGTTGGGGGAGGGGGTGTGCAGGGTGGAGGGGAATGAAGGGGGGAATAGAACAACTGTAATGGCATAATTAATAAAATACATTTAAAAATGTGTATTTCTCATTTTGCACTAATGCAAATTTTTTGTCTCATTTTATAATGTACTTGAGGGGTGTTTCTTGTACTAAAATTATCTTTTATAACTTGTGCCTTACAACTCACCATCCTATTTCATAAATTTAAAAACTAGTTATTAGAAGAAAATTGAGTAATTTATCTAGGAACAAGTGTATTTTTCCTCCCTCAGCCCCTCCGCAACTTGGCAAGATTCAGTTCTATCTAAATAATTATGCAAAGATACAAGTTTAGTTCAGATGTTTTAAAGTCAGATGTTTGAGAAGTTTTAACTGGTAAAAATAATATTTTACCCATATTCAGCTCAAAATTAGCATATTCACCACCAAATAAACATTTTTACATGAATAGTTCTTTATCTTTAATAATCACTGGTAATTTTAGGTTTTTCCCTTTCTCTAAACTATAACTTTTCACTAATTTTGTCACAGAACTTTTAGTAAAAACCTCATCTGCTTGTTTTAAATTTGGCTATATTCCATGAAACCTAAATTTTTTTTACTAACTTAATAATTATGTTGGCAAAACTGATTTACCATCAGTGTTATCTAAGCAACATGAAATATTAAAAGTAAACTTTAGTTTCCACCTACTGTGCTATTCTTTCCAAGTATAACTCTCCTGGATGGACTAGTCCCCATTTTCTGTGTATCAAGTTATTTTTTCAAATTGCTAATTTACAAAAATAAGAGTTAGGAGATCCAAGATGACAGGGGAGTAGGTGGATGTTACACTCACCTCCTCCAGGACCAAACTGGAATTACAACTAAAATATAGAACAATCAACCTGCATAATCAACTGAAGACTAGCTAAAGAGAAGTCTTACAACCAAGGATTTACAGAGGAAGCCACATGGAGACTGGTGGGAAGGGTGGAAACATGTAAAGGACTGGCCCTGCTCCCTCTGGTGGTGGCTGAGATTTTGGAGAGCTATCTCAGCTGCAGAGGTTTCCCCTGAGGATCTGGGTTCTCCACTCCAAGCCAGACACCCTGTCCCAGAGCACCAGAGGAGGGAAGAGGCACCTATATAACATCTGGAGGGGGTAATCAGAAGGAATTCTGTCTACCAGAGAGAGACAATAGTCTGCTAGAGACACAGGTGCCCTCTCAAAGGGCCAGCCTGCAAAAATTCATTCACAGGCACCCACTCTGAGCTCTGGTGGAGAGAGAGTGGAGCAGACTAGAGTTGTGTGAGGAGAGACTAGGGTTTGTGGCTCTGGGAAGAAAGCTAAGGGATAGCTGCCAGGACCCTGGTGCTGAGTCACTTTTTAAACATAGATACCATGTTTATTGTGTGGAACATGCCTCTCCTCATGGCATCAGGCTGGAAGAAAGCAATAGCTCCACCCTTTGGAATTCCCATACACACCCAGGCCTCAGAAGAGACAGGCACAAACTGTGAATTATTTTATAACTCCAAACAGGTTGCCTAGGGCTAGTCACAGGCAGTGTCTGGCATGGGTATATACCAGAGTCCTTCCCAAAAAGTCCCAGAACCAAAAGTGGCAATGGCCAGTTTCAGACAACATCAGAAAAGGATCAAATTAGCTTTATATGCAGCATGTCCAAATGGAGACCTTGGCAGACACCTTGCTGAGAAGAATTTCATGTCATGTGTTCAGCACTTACACGGCAGCTCATACACTATGCTTGGGGTTACTCCTCATTAGTCAGCCAGCCTGACATTGACCCCACGCATGAACAAGTCAATGGAAATCAAGAGTCAATTACAAAAGGAGAGTCCATATAATCCACACAAGAAATATTCTTGGAGCATCCACCTCAGGTTATCAAGGAGAATGAGCCACTGGGTTTCCACAGGACACCTAACTACATAAAGCCACCCTAGAAAGACTAGGAATCTAGAAGATCTACATGATATATATATAAATTAACAACACAAAAAGGCAACCAAATGGAGAGACAAAGAAACATGCTACCCATGACAGAACTGTAAAAGTCTTCAGAGAAAAAAGGTAAATGAAATCTGGTAAACCATTTACAAGACATAGAATTCAAAAAAAATGGTTATAAAGATGTTCAAGAAACTTAGAATTTCAACAGAGATACCAAGTATAAAAATACATAAAATAGAAACAGCCAGAAATTAAGAATACAATATCCAAAATAAAGAACACATTACAAGGAATAAACAGTAGGTTGGATGAAGCAGAGGATGGAACCAACAATCTGGAAGATAAGGTATCAGAAAACATACAATCAGAGGATGAAAAAGAAAAGAGAATTTAAAGAATGAAGACAGTTTAAGGGATCATTAGGTCAACATGAAGTATAACAACATTTGCATCATGGGGGTACTAGAAGGAATAGAGAAAGAATAACATTTTTGAATTAAAAATGACTGGAAACTTTCTTAACCTGGTGAAGGAAAGAGACACACATGTCCAGGAAGCACAGAGACCCCAAACAAGATGAACCCCAAAAGGCCCACACCAAGAAACATAATTAAAATGGCAAAGTTTAAATACGAAGAGAGAAATTTAGAAGCAGCAAGAGAGTTAGTTACTTACAAAAGAGCTCCCATTAGGCTTTTTACTGATTTTTGAACAGAAATATTTCAAACCAGAAGAGATTGGCATAAAGATGTTCAAAGCAGGAGAAGTTAAGACCTACAAGCAAGATTACTTTACACAGCAAGGTTATCATTAAAATTAAAGGAGAAATAAAGAGCTTTCCAGACAAAAAAAGTCAAATGCATATTACAAGAAATGTTAAAGGGCATGGAAAAAGAAGGAAGAAGAGGAGGAAGGAGAATATGATGGTGGAGGAGCAGGAGAAGAAGGGAAAAGAAGGAAGAAGAAGAGAAAGAAGAAGAAGGATAAAAAGAAGAACGCTGGCTGGTGGGCCTCAGAGTATTGAGCACCGACCTACTCACTGAAAGGTCATTGGTTCAATTCTCATTCAAGACACATGCCTGGGTTGTGGACCAGTTCTTCAGTTGGGGGCATGCTAGAGGCAACTAATTTATGTTTCTGTTCCTCTCTTTCTTCCTCCTTGCCCCTCTATCAAAAAATTAATTAATTAATTAATTAATTAATTCTTAAAAATAAAAAAGAAGAAAATTGAGGAACATAGTTAAAAGAATAAAGTAGCAATAAATATGTACCTACCAATAATCACTTTAAATGTAAATGTCTTAAATGCTCCAATAAAAGGACATAGGATAGCTGAATCAACAAGAAAACAAGACAAACACACATATGCACACACACACACACACACACACACACACACACACATATATACTGTCTGAAGAAGACCTAGCTCAGAATGAAACATATACACAGACTAAGAGCAAAGGGCTGAAGAAAAGATATTTATTGCAAACGAAAAGGAAATAAACATTGAAATAGCAATAGTTATATCTGATAAAATAGAATTTAAAACAAAAGCTGTGGTAAGAGAAAAATGAGGACACTAAATAATAATAGAGAGAAATTCAACAAGAGGATATATATAACCCTTATAAACATTTATGTACCCAACATAGGAGTGCATTTATATACATGTAAAGCAAATTTTGATGGGCATAAAGGGAGTGATTCAGAATAATACACACATAGTAGGGGAATTTGACACCCCATTGAAATCAATGGGTAGATCTTCTAGACAGAAAATCAACAAAGGAAACAGCAGCCATAAATGGCGCACTAGATCAGATGGACTTAATTGATATCTTTAGAGCATTTCATCTTTAAACAGCAGAATATACATTATTTTCAAGTGCACATGGAACATGTTCTAAGATAGACCACATGTTTGGACAGAAAACAAGTCTCAATAAACTGAAGAAGATTGAAATCATATCAAGCATTCTCTCTGACCACAATTATATGAAACTAGAAACCAAACACAAGAAAAAACTGAAAAACACATAAAGACATGGAGGCTATATGTTACTAGACAATGAATGGTTTGACAATGAAATCACAGGTAAAATAAAAAGATACCCTGAAACAAATGAAAGTGAGAATACAACAACCCCAAATCTATGAGGCACAGTGAAAGGAGTCCTAGGAGGGAAATTCATAGTATCTCAGGTCTATCTCAATAAAGAAGAAAATATCAAATAAACAATCTCACTTTACTCTTAAAGGAATTAGAAAACGGACAACAAAGCCCAAAGTGAGTGGGAGAAAAGAAATTATACAGATCAGGTCAGAAATAGACAAAATAGAGTCTAAAAAAGCAATGCAAAAAGATCTATGAAACCCATGAAATCTTTTCTTTGTAAAGATAAATCAAATTTTGAAACTTTAACCAGAGACATTGAAAGAGAGAGAGGACTCAAATGAAAAATTACAAATGAAAGAGAAGTAACAACTGACTCCACAGAAATAAAAAATAAATACGAGAAAATATGAACAATTATATGCCAACAAATTGGATAATCTGGATGAAATGAATAAATTCCTAGAAACACAATCTTCTATAACTGAAGAAGGAAGAAGCAGGAAATCTTAGTATACCAAATACAACCAAAAAATTTAAGCACAAATAAAAAAAAAAAAAAAACAATTCCTGGACCGGATGGTTTCACAGGTAAAGTTTACCAATATTCAAAGAGAAACTAACACATATCCTTCTCAAACTATTTCAAAAATTCAAAAGGCAGGCAGATGGCAATCTTATTTATGAGGCCAGCATTATTCTAATTACAAAATAAGATAAGACCATTACAAAGAAAAAAAATTGAAGGCCAATATCCCTGATGAACATAGATGCTAAAATCCTCAAAATATAACTATAAATATAAGTAAACAAAATATAAGTAAACTATATTCAGGAATAATTAAACTATAAGTTTAATATAAGTAAATAAAATATAAGTAAACAAAATATAAGTAATATAAGTAAACAAAATATAAGTAAACTATATTCAGGAATAATTAAAAAAATTATAAGCCATGAACAAGTGGGCTTCATTCTGGGGAGGCAAGGTTGGTACAACATTCACAAATCAGTAAATATCATATACCATATTAACAAAATGAAGAATGAAAGTCACATGATTATAATCAATAGATGCAGAAAAAGCATTTGATAAAATCCAGCACCCATTTATGAGGAAAATCTCTTAGCCTAGTGGGAATAGAGGAAACTTACCTCAACATAATAAAGGCTATATATGACAAATACACAACCAACATCTCATACTCAATAAGCAAAAACTAAAAGCATATCTTTTAAGATCAGGAATAAGATAAGGATGCAGACTTTTACTCTTCTTATTCAAATAGTACTGGAAGTCCTGGTCACAGAAAGTAAACAAAAAGAAATTAAAGGCATTCAAGTTAGAAAGGAAGAATTAAAGTCATATTTGCAGATGACATGATACTGTATATAGAAAACCCTAAAGATTCCACAAAAAAAGTACTAGAACTAAAAATTTAATTCAGTAAAGTAACAACTTACAAAATAAATATACAGAAATCACGATTTACAATAGCCAAGTGTTGGAAGCAACCTAAGTGCTTATTAGTAAGTGAATGGATCAGAAACCTATGGTACATTTACACAATGGAATACTGTGAAGCAGAAAGAAAGGAGGAGCTTCTACCCTTCACATCAGCATGGATGGAACTGGAGAGCATTATGCTAAGTGAAATAAGCCAGGTGGTAAAAGACAAATACCATATGATCTTACCTGTAAGTGGAACCTAATCAACAAAACAGACAAGCAAGCAAAATATAACCAGAGACATGGAAATTAAGAATAAACTGATGGTAACCAGAGGGGAGGTGGGAGCAGGTAATGGGGGCAAAGGGAGAAAGGTTTTCAGGAACATGTGTAACGGACACATGGACAAAGCCAAAGGTGGGTAGGATCAAGGAATGGCTAGGATGGGGGGGAGGAGTGGGGGGGGGGATGAAGACAACTGTACCTGGACAACAATAGAAGAATGTGAAAAAAAAAGAAATCATTCACATTTTCATACACCAGTAACGAACAATCAAAAAGGGAATCTAAGAAATAATCCCATCTATAGTTGTATAAAAAATAAAATAAAATGCCTAAGAATAAGTTTAACTAAGGGTGTAAAAGTCCTGTACTCAGAAAATCATAAGACACTGAAGAAATAAATTGAAGATACAGATAAGTGGAAGCATATACTGTGTTCCTGGATAAGGAGAATTTGCAACATTAAAATGTCTATCCAACCCAAAGCAATCTATAAATTCAACAAAATTTCTATCAATATACCAATGGTGTATTTCACAGAACTAGAACAAATATTTCAAAAATTTATGTAGAAGCCTCAACAATCCTAAGAAAGAAGAAAAAAGTGGGAGGAATCACACTGCCTTATATGAAAGTATACTACAAGGCCATATAATCAAATAGTGTGGTACTGATATAAAAGCATACATAGAGATCAATAGAACAGGAGAGTCCAGAAATAAACCCACATTTTAATGATCAATTAATATTTCACAAAGTAGGCAAGAACAAACTATAGGTTAAAGATAGTCTATTCAATAAATGATGTTTTAAAAATTAGACAGATACATGCAAAAATGAAATTAAACCACATTCTTATATTATTCACAAGAATGAACTCAAAATGAGTTAAAGACTTAAATGTAATTCTCAAAACTATAAGAATCCTAGATGAAAAAAGCCAGTAGTATCCCAGACATTTCTTATAGCAATATTTTTTCTGATTATCTCCTCAGGCAAGGAAAACAAAAGTTAAAATATGGGACTACATCTACTACTAAGAAGTTTTTGCACAGCAAAGAAAACCATAAAAAATATAACAGAAAATTCCCTGTAAGGAAGAACATATTCGCCAATGATATATCTGATAATGGATTAATATCCCAAATTTATAAAACACTTATACAACTCAACACCAATGCAAACAAAAATTTTCAATGTCAAAATAGGCAAAAGGCTTAAATTGACATTTCTCCAAAGAAGACATACAGATGGCCAATGATATATGAAAAGATGCTCAATGTCACTAATAATCAGAAAAATTCACATTACAATGATCTTGCCAGAATGACTATTATATAAAAAATCAACCAACAAGTGCTGGTGAGGATGTAGAAAAAAAGGGAACCCCCATGCACTGCTGGTGGGAATGCACATTGGTACAGCCACTGTGAAAAACAGAATGGAGTTTCCTCAAAAAAATAAAAATGAAACTACTTTGTGACCCAGCGATTCCACTTTTGGGAATATACCTAGGCAAACCTGAAACACTGACTCTAAAGAATATATGCATCCTTAAGTTCCTTGAAGCATTATGTGCAATAGCCAAGATTTGGAAGCAGCTCAAGTGCTCACCAGTAGATGAGGGGAGGAAAATGCTGTGGTAGGTATAGACAATGGAATACTCCTCAACCACGAAAAAGAAGGAAATCTTACCTTTTGCCACAACAAGGGTGGACCTGAAGAGTTTTATGCTAAGTGACATAAGTCAATCAGATAAAGACAAATACCATATAATTTTACTTATATATTTATGCTATTAACAAAATAAGGTAACAAAACAGATATAGATTCATAGGTACAGAGAACAGACTGACAGCTATAGAGGTGAGGGGTTTCAGGGGGCGAGTGAAAAAAGTGAAGGAATTAAGAAAACAACTACTCAGAGACACAGACAACTTTATGGTGATTACGAGGGAAACTGGGGTGGAGGCGGTAGAAGAGAATAAGGGGGAATAAATGATAATGAACGGAGACTTGACTTTGGGTGGTAAACATACAATACAATATACCAATGGTGAATTATAGAATTGTATACCTGAAACCTATATAATTGTTTTAACCAATGTTACCCCAATAAATTCAATGAAAATTTTCAAAAACGAATAAAAACTATTTATAGACATTATTTATGCCCACTGGCTAACAGTGAGCAAAGTTTTATTTACCCTTCAAAATTATACAGACTTCCTTCCGAAAACACACACACACTTGAAAGAACATGTTTCCCCCCATGAAAATCTTATGTGATAATAAACTTTGCTAATATTTTCCTGCTAAAGATTAATAAACTTCTCTTGAAACTTATATCTAATTTATGTGACTTTAAGGGTCATGCTTTAATAACAATGATGAAACACGATTATTACTTCCTAATGCTGAAATTACAGTTTTTACATTGTAAATTTTTCCTGCTATGCGCCCTGTGGCACTAACATCTTTATCACTCCATGTGTTTCTAGTTTTAAAACCTTTACCCCTGCTGTTTGAAAAATATTTCTCATTTTCGTCCCCTATGGAGTACAGAAGTCCCTAAAGGCAAAACCATTAGTGATTTCTCTGCCTTTCCCCAAACACGTATTATGATCACCAGTGCTGCTCCCACTGCCTCATTGGCTTTTGGTAAAGTATGCAAATGAGATGTTCAAAATACACACTTTTTGCAACTGTGCAAGTTCATACTGATTTATAAAATGGGCAGGCTATTAAAGTGACTGAAAATGTCAGCAAGATTTATGCATGGGTGACAAATTGTATTGGAAATGTTCATTTTTAACATGCTGCCCTGTTTTTTTTAATAACTTAGATATTCCCTGTGATACATTTGTTTTAAGGCCATTTTTTTTCCAAACATACTTTGACAGTGACTTTTTGACTGGAAAAATAAACAATGCTACTTCACAATTATACAAATTGTATTTTATCACAGAAAGCAGTACTTTGAAGATGAAATAAATTCCCTTTGACACCCATTTTCCCTACATACCATTAGTCCACTATGGTTAAATAGTTTTCCTTTATAACAGATATCTTGAATTGCATGCATAAATATTTTATCACTGAGATATAAAATTGTGTAACTATCAAAACAATTATCTAGTCACCTCTGAGAAAAATATTACATCTACATTAAAAATGCACAACTCAGGGAACAAAAGATAGGAGTGACAGCTGATGTATATATTCTAGGATTTATAATTCCATCTTTGAAAAATTCCATGTTAAAATGGCCTATGTGATATTCACATGGCTTTTCTCTATTATTTGTGAATTTTTTTGGTATACCCCAGCTTTGTCTGTGATTTAACTAGGCAGTTGTAACAGTCTTGCCAGTTCAAGTGTGGTCTTTGAACAGAGGTCTCGACACTTTATATCTCTGGATGACAGCCATTCGCTCACTAAAGAAGGCAAAGGAATAGGAAAAATAATACTGAGCCAGTTTATGGAACTTCATTTAAGAAATTAACTAGACCATCCTAGCAGACCATAAGACATATACACACAGTAGAAATATCACAAGTGTGGTGTATCACGGTTACAGAAGACTGGATTATGGAAGTCAAATGCAGTAAATGAAGAACTGCCTATAATTAATTTTACAAAGAACAGATCTTACGAACATTATTATGTAGTCTTTCTAGTTGGCAAAGTATGGTATTAGAATTCTAATTCTACTTTTTGTATTCAGATCAGTTTTTACCAATACTATTATTGCAACTGATTTTCCTAATTAGTTCATTAAGTTGCATTACAATTGGTTTACAAGTAACAACTCTTCTTGATGTTGAAATGGTGAAGATAAAATTGATTTAAAGCCCAATTCTGATCATTCATTCCTGCACATTCATACGTCCTGGTGTTTGATGAAGCTCTCCTTACATAACTGCCAGCCTCTATGCCCTGTTTTCGCTTAAGTGCATGGCTATGTTTCTGCTTATTAAAAAAAAAAGTTAGCATTATAGATTGTACTGAAAAAATCCAAACATTCTTAAAAGGAAAAACAAGCAACAAAAAAACATCTGCTTTTCATCAAGAGGCATCATCTTACAGCTTATACTAAAATGAAGGTTTTAAGAGAAAGCAATAGAAGTTATGATTTGTATAGGTAAAGATGCAGCTACAAAAAAGTGGAAGAAGCTATCTTTTCTATTTTTTTCTGTTGTTACTACCTAAAAATTGTATTACTTTAATAGAGCAAATGTCATTTATAAGATATTACATGTTCAAATATTTTCTGTTTGAAAATAAATGATAGTTCATGTTAATGCTGAAATAATCTTATATTAATGTTTCCTTCTAGATTTTTAACTTTGCTTCCATGACTATTAGGACCTTTCAGTCTTTTCACAACAGTAAGAGTTTGCCCTAAAGTAATTATCAAGAAACACACTTTCCTGATTGACAGTCATTCCCATAGAAACATCTTTACCCCAGAGGATACAAGTGGAAATATTCAGAAAAAGAAGAACAGAGAATACATTTAAGACATCTGGTATAACAACCAGAAAATCTGTCTACAAGACAAGCAAAGTCCATCTTCTTTCCTTGCTCCTGCACTGAGATGCATTAGAGGAGTAATTTCCTACAAGGGGCTCAGTCAGGAATTTCACCCATAAAGCTAGCATTAACCTAACATAGTAAAAAAAACACATATACTTGCATATATATATACATATATATATATATATATATATATATATATATATATATATGTGTGTGTGTATGTAAGTATATTTACATGAATATAATGCTAATAATAAAAGATCATTTTATTATCTTCCCTTGAGGGTATGATTATTGAATTTTTTTGAAAGAGTGAGATATAGGGGGAGAGACAGACAGACAGACAGACAGACATTGATATGGAATGGAAACATCCATCAGTTGCCTCCTGTACATGCCCCTATGAGGGATCAAACCTACTACCTAAGCATGTGCCCCAAATAGATACTGAAACCCCAACCTTTTGGTGGATGACACTCCAAACAACTGAGCCACACCAGCTAGGGCAAAGGGTCATTTTTAAATCATTTGACTCATCATCCTTAAAGATTAAATAAATAAAAAGAAATTAAACCCCCACAACACAGGTTGAGTACAAGTGGAGCCTTTGCATTGCATTTAACCTGCTGATTGCACCATCTGTACAATTGCAAATGTCACTATTTTCTTCCCACTGTTGTCTCTTCCTCCAGAAGTCTCCTATTAATTTACTTCCCTAGCAATAACTTCTTATTTGCAGAGTTCAAAACATAGAGCCTTGCCAAATCAAAAATATATAGTTTAGTTGAAGAAACATTAGATGAGCATCTAATAAATTTTATATACCCAAGGTACCCTGTGGATGTACACTGTTTAACAAGACATGCTGCCAACCTGTGAGGGAATGAAGTATAATAACCATAAATAGCATGTCTGGGCTATCTCTTAAGATGAAGCTCCACTGCCAACACATCTGTTATTTATCGGGGGGTGGGAGAGATAGGGGTTGCTCACCAAGAGTTTAAATTGTATTGTTATTCTGTCATAATCAAGACTAGTCTACTGAGTAAACTGATGAATATCTAATGAGATAATTTATTTTTGTTAAATTATTTTTATGTTTTAAACTATAAAAGCCTTCTACAATCCATCCTCCAACAATTCAAGCAAATTTTCCATTTTTCTCAAAATAATTCCTAGAAAAGCAGGCCTTTTAACTCAGTCCTCCCCGCCCCACTTATATCATCCTCATTTATCTTGTGAAATCTCAGCCATGATGTTATTGGACAGTAAAAAAGGCTGCAATGGGACCCCTGTCAAAAGACAATTTTCTTACTTGAATGATAAGCAATGGAACATGTAAGAACAAAAAGCCAACTGATTAATGGCATGCAATTCATCTACAATTATCTTGCCCATGTTACACAGTCATTGTATAGATTGGACTAGATCATTAAATTATGTGACAGCAATCAGCCATCTAACTTTAAAAGAGGTGGGAAGAGCCAATTTAAAAACTTAATATCTCAGGATGATACAGTAGCCTGAGAAAACCAGCCAATTTAGAGAAAATTACCATATGTACCAACCAGAATGATAGATGCGAGACTTAGCTAAGCATTTGTCCCTGTGCTGATGATGTTTGGAAGTCAGCAAAGAACTCTGTGTTTCTTTAATATGTGTTCGAGAATGGTGCTGGTTCAGGGCAATAAACATTTGGAAGAGTGAAATATATACTTCAGGAAGAAATATGTTTTCATGGTAACTTTACACTCTTCATAACTTTACTGGAAAGTTTTGAATCACATTCTGAGATATAAAGATTAATGCTTTACTGTGTCCTTCCGGGTTTAATGCTTAGTTGTGTCTCATGTGTATTGTCTTTATTTGATATATGCATGCATTAGATATAAATTCTACAGAAACTATGGCATGAGGCTCTCATTCAATATAAGATCACAGATTGTAAATAGCAATGGAAAGAGCCAATGTGAATTACTCCTATAATTATAATGAAACTATTGTTGGCAGTCAGAAGATATGAAAGTAGTCAGGTGTTATGTTAGGAACAGAAAAATTCACTATTTCGCTCTTCCAGTTAAACAATATTATTGGAAGTGCAACTCTAGTGCAAAATATGGTAGTAGGTATGGGGGTTTCAGGAAAATAGGAACCTGAACAAGCTCATGAACCAGTCGTGAGACAGAATATCTAATTACAGTTGACTTGGAAAACTGTTATGTGATGAGAAAGGGCAGATTGGGAGAAACATGATGGGAGAGAGAGCACTGAAGGAAAACCATAGTGTTGGTCACCATCACAAAGAAACCCTATATATTGACATCATATAGAGTTAAATAGTATAATAAAGCCAACTGTAAGTTCTTCTTAAGTAATAGAGGTTCAATTCCAATGCATAATGTCATAGTCAGCTCAGACTGCCATAACTAAACACCATATGCAGGGTGGCTTAAACAATATAATTTCTTTCTCGCAGTTCTGGAGGCTGGAAATTCCAAAATCAAACAGCTGGCTGATTTGGATCCCCAGAGGGGGTCGCCTGTTCCTGTCTTGCAGATGGCCAACCCAACCTCTTGCCGTGTCCTCAAACAGCAGAAAGAGAAAGAGCTCTGGTCTCTCTCCATCATCTTATATGGACAATAATACCATCATAGGGCCCGATGTTATGGCCTCATCTAAACCCAGTTACCCAAAGGATCCATCTCTATCACATTAGGGATCAGGGGCTTCAATAGACCAATTTAAGGAAGACAAACATTCAGTCCATAACATATACTAGACCACACACAAGCTAATTTATTTCTTTTCCAAATATCTACGGTAATTTCTTTACATGTAAAAAATGACTACTTTTATTTCAAACATGCATATGCATCTAAATTGAATGTTTATCATCAGATATTCACACTGAATTAATGGATATCCCATAAGTTTACAGGCAGTGTCCAGCTAGCATTTCATTTCCCGCCGAGGCAGAAATAACTGCCCCAAGATCATCCAGACTGATGGACGATTTCTGTTTTTATTTGGTGAGGAGCAAGTTGATTATATAGCTCTACTTTGACTGTGGTATTAGTGGGAGGGACCTGTATAAATGTATCTTTAGATAGTATAATTTCATTTTGAATTACTTTGAAATTCAAGGAGTAAATCATGTGTCATGATTTTTTCCTTCTGTATATTGATAAGAAAATCTCCATTATAGAACTTCTGCCTTTTGGGCACAAGTGCTGTGTGAGTCAATAATCTCATCTGTTCCTTTCCCTAGAACTTAAAAGAACACAAGATCCAGAATACAGGCCAAATACAATATGAAGAGAACCCTATAATTCTCTGGGGAGTTCTCAGTTGTCACTTCACAGTAAGGGACATTTGAGTTCCCCCATTTTTCCTTGAGTCTATTATTAAATCTTGTATATCTTCATGTAGATGCTCTCATGATATAATTTGTAAATAATCCCTCAAATTGTGAGACTCACATTCTCCCATTTAAACCTGATGCTTTATAATGAATTAGATCTGGTGAATTTTTTGGCCTAATGATAAAATTGATAAAAATTATAATAATATAGTTCGCAGTTTACTGAGAAATAAATCAGCTATTCTTGTAAGCATATGTATCATCTCACTTAGTCCTGACAATAATCCTTTTTACTTCACTGGGGCACAAAGAGAGCTAAGCAATTTGCCTAAAGTATAAAAGTAAAAAAAAAAAAGGACAAGGCTTGAACTAAATACATATGATCTGACACCACAGATAATTCCCAACCATCATGGCGTAATAATAATCAGTAACTGACTTGTTCTTAACTGCTTAATGACCCATTGATTCCATTTCTGGATATATATCTGAAGAAACCTCAAACACAGATTCAGAAAAGTACATGCAGCCTTAAGTTCATTGCATCATTATTTACAATAACCAAGATTTAGAAGCAGATCAAGTGTCCACCAGTAGATGAGCAGATAAAAAAACTGTGATATAGTTAAACCATGAAATATTACTCAGCCATGAAAAAGAAGGCAATCTTACCTTTGTGACAGCATAGACAGACCTGGAGAGTTTTATGCTAAGTGAAATAAGCCAGTCAGAGAAAGATAAATACCATACGATTTCACTCTTAGCTGGAATCTAATGAATGAACTGAACTAACAGGCAAACTGGAGATGGGCTCATAGATAGAGAGCAGGCAGATAGCTTTGTGGGGCAGAGGAATCAAGCAGAAAAGAAAAAGGATTCATGGATGCAGACAACAGAGTGGTGATTGTGGGGGTCAGGATGGTGGGCTCAAGTAAAAGAGGTTACAAGGGAAATAAAAGGTAATAGAAAAGATACAATAAAATAAACTATTAAAAACAAACAAATAGATAAATACTGCAAATTAGAAGAAGAAAAAAATGGCTAAAATAAAACCAAAAGGAATCAAGACCTAGTAGACAAACCAAATACTGTATAAACATAACTCTTAAATCTCTGCATGATTCTTAAACCATCACTCTAAGCTAAAAGCTTAGAGATGGAGGGCAAAAAAATTATAAATTTATACACATTTATTTAGAATGAGAAAGCACACCAAAATAATGTCTAAAAGCTATAGAATATATAAAGAACTTAATATATTGAAAACTAAAACTTTTAGACTACCTGGTACATAGCTGTAATCTTTCTCCTCCTCCATTTTTTGTTTGTACTTTCTTTAATCATCTATTTAGATAATGATAATAATTTATTAATGATTCTAATATGTTATACAATAAAGAGGTAATTCAAACTTACCTCTGGTGCATTTTTTACTGGTAGTTTACAAAAGTTATTTCTAGGATCACAGTTCTTTTTTGGTAAGAGCATGTGAATGTTTTCAAATTTGAAAAATCTTCTATCAGCTCTGTTTTTTTTAATGAACTGTAAGATTTGGGAAAACTTTTCATAGTTTAACTTCTGATTTAGAAAATTCCAAACCTTGTTTTCCTTTCTCTACCTACACTCTTCCAGTGCCAGGGCACCACAGGCCATTGTCATTTTGCAAGGAGTCTGCCGTTGTGGACCCAGAAGTGTGAGCACTAGCAACATGGAGGAGTGGCACACTTCGCAGACATCCCCCATCAGGACGACTAGCAGAGACCAGATAAAGAAATATAGCAAGACGTAGCAAATAATAATAATAAATAAATAAATAAAAAACACAAATGAAAAAACAAAAAGGATTCCCAGGTCAAGTTGAATTTCAGATGAAAAACAGGTAATGATTTTTGGAGATACACTAAAAATATTAGCTGTTATTCATCTGAAATTCAGAGTTAACTGATGTCCTAAATTTGATCTGGCATCCCTATAGAAGTGGCTGTGAAACACATAAATATAACCCCTTAATCCAAATCATCATATCACTAAACTTCCCCAGACTAGTATCTCCAAATTACCTATGGTCTCTCCAATACAATCCTGACCAAAGGAGCAATGATGAGGAAGTTGGAGAGGGAACAGGCAGCAGTTTTAACCAATTATATTTAGATATCCTACTTTAGTAATTTTTTACACATATCCAAACATGTGAACACATTAGCATGTTGTCAGAGCCACTATCAGTACTAGGGTACATATATAGTACACGTGTCTACATCTATATCTATCTAAATCTGTATCTATTGCAGTTTTGCACAAGTAGATTTTAAATTCTTTCAAAGTATTATGAAGGACTATCCCCTTTGATTTTATATACTTCTTATTGCTAATCAAATAAGACCTACGTGGTTAAAAAAAAGGAAAAAATAGTACAAGAATATATTGTGTTGGTTGTTTTCAAATTAGGTAGTAGTATAATTTACATTTAGTAAATGTAAGTAAAAGAAAGTAGTAAAAGAAAGTAGTATAATTAGGTAGTAGTATAATTTACATAATAGGCTATGGCTTCTTGTTTCGGAAACTTGATGGATATCCTTTAGGTGTATAAGACATCCATTAGTGTGTGATCTCAGGGAAGAAGGCAATACAGAGAACTGAATTATTCTACATAATCAAAGAAAAAGAACATTTCTACAAGCAACCCAGGACATAAAGGGAGTACAGATAAACAAAGACAAAGATGTACAGAAGGACTCAGTGAGAATGAAGAGCCCAAGTTTCATGCAAAGAGGCCAATGAGATGTTTTTCAGGATGAGGAATGGTCTCACAATACCTGACACTGGATTTTAAAGATATTTTGTCACTTTACTAAGTTATAATAACTCTTTCCTATTTACTATTCTTTAGTCAATATAATGTACACACAGTAAATCTAAGTTGGTGGTACTTTGGAAGAATTAAAGGTACACTATTAAAAAGCAAGGTAGTCCAATAGAGTAGAAAGACTTGGAATTAATATTAAAATAGCTATCTTCTCTGAAGCAGATTAGATTTTGGACTGATGAGGTAATAAGATGACCCAGAAATCCATGGGAAAATTAACTGAAACTGTATGGTACTTGCAATGCTGATCTGGAGCCACAATTTTTATTTTTTAAACCAAACCGGAAACAGAGGACATGAAGATATTGTAGGCAAACTTTATCAGTCTACGCTTACCAACTAACCAACTGTCTGTTTTCCCTCTCACCTATACCACCCTCTACCCACTTTAAAAATTTCCATCTTTATTTCAAACGCATCCATTACTTGGGTGAAATCTGAAGAAAGAAAGACTTGGCTAGCTGCATATCACTTCAAGCAATGTCTACCAGACAGTGAGGTCCATTCTAAACCCGGCTGAGTATCTTGTTTCCTCACTGCCCTTTATTTATAGAACTTCCAGCTAAATGCTTAACACAGGTAAAATGTCAGGCAATATAAACCAAATCTCCCTGAAGCCCTTCGGCCATAACATTATAAAGAAAGCACCTTTAATTTATCATGTCCCTCTTGAGTGCCCAGAGCTGTTTCACTTAGCAGAGCCCAGCATCCTTCTGTGGAGGGCTTCGAGCCATGTGACAAGACTATAAAATGAAGCAGTGGCATGAAGTGATGGCTGAGATCCTCCCAGCCCTAGCATTCTGTGGTGTTGCTGTGACTCTGTGCTCCACAGATAAATGATCATCTGAATACAGAAGGAAGCAGCCATGCTTTTACTATATCCTGTATTAAGGGCAAGACCATTGGCAGTTGGCATAATTCCTGGCTAAATATTTTCAAACCAAATTTTAAGATATGCTGTGGTATAATATTCTAAAGATGAAATTCAATTTTTAGAAAAGTATTTTGTAATATTTACTATTTATTCATACACACTCTTAAAGATTTGTATGGAAGAGTTTCTTGAAAGCCTTACATGACACCTAGTAAAAAAAAAAACCCTTAAAAAATAAGCATATTTTTAAGAGTAATTTTATATTTATTGCACTTAATTTAACAAATTATTGCAGAAGCACATAGACAGCATTTTCCCAGTAAAATTATTATACTTAAATGAACTTCTGACAATATATTAATTACAAGGACATGACCACATTTATTTTGCTGATCCAGTAATTACACGCATTAAAGGAATATTTATCCACAACCCATACAGTGTACTTCAAAACAGCATTTATTGCCAAATTACATTTCCTGGATATCTGTGCCCTGTTTCCAGTTACTAATTTTTTTTAATTTTAAGAAGAAGAGAGAAGTGACAAGAAATTTGAAAAAAACACTGTATAAATAAATGCTCACTGATGTGAAAAAATTGAATTGTAGATCTTTTTCATTGTATAGTTAAAAAAATAATTGTGAGATACTTAAATGTACGTGTATTAGATGGAAAGAGGTTAACAACTATAATAATATTTTAAGCTCCTTTCTCCCCTATCTTTAGTAATGAATAAAGCATAGCATGAATTTAAACCAAAATGTAACTACTCCCTAGATAATAATAGGAAATAAATTAATATAAATAACATCTAAATGATTCAAATATGCAGTTTATTTCCAAAGATTGAAAACTTGTAGGAAATGTTAGCTATTATTAATAGTACGATCAGAATAGTTCTACCTCTGTAGCATTCACAGATACTAAACATACTCAGAAATTGCCTATGCAGGACAGGAAAGATATCCCTTCCTAAAAATCCCACAGCTGGATCGAAGAACTAGCTCATTAAACTTACCCAAAGAGATTGTTTGTTTCCCCCCACCTCAGTGACATATTTTATTACACTTATCAAATAATGGAACATATCTATGAAAACATTCCAAGCTCTGGTAGTAAATTCATTCCCCTGTGTATTTGGAAGAGCACAGGTTTCAAACTCTGTGTATAATACTTGCATATTCAGAAGAAAACTTCAGAACTTAACTTGGTTTTTAATTTTCTGTGAAAGGAAAACCTACAATCTTTTCTACTTTGTTATTCCAGGCAAAAAGGAGAAAATGTTACTAAATCTTAGCACTTAGCATGAAAATGAATAGCAATGATAATAAAAATAATGACAATAAAACTAAGGAAACAATGGGATATATAACTTTTGAATGCCTATTTGAGCTAATATTTTATATGTATTACATAGTGTACTCCTCGCACCTTTCTTTTTATGAGGTGAATGCCAAAATACACATTTTAATGAAACCAGTATAATATATGTCATTATTTGATTAAGCTTGAGGGAATCCTTAAAAAATAACTACAACACATTATTTTTTTCTAAATATAAATTTTACAGGAAAAAACTGATCACCAAATTGATGTCTATAATTAATGTGGCAGTGTATCTATTCCTCTTAGTTTCCTGTAGCAATTGCCAAAAGCTATCTGAAAATGTTAGTATTGATAAAGTAGGGGAGAGTTCTTTCTCAAATGCCTAAAAGATAGGCATGTAGAAATATAGATGATGGGGGACATTATTAACAATCACTATCCCTGGCTGGTGTGGCTCAGTGAATTGAGTGAGGGATTGTGAAGCAAGGGGTCACTGGTTCAATTCCCAGTCAAGACACATGCCTCGGTTGTGGGCCAGGTCCCCAGTAGGGGGTGCATGAGAGGCAACCACACATCGATGTTCATCTCTCTTTCTCCCTCTCTTCCCCTCTAAAAATAAATAAAACAATCTAAAAAAAAAACAATCACTGACTTTGCAAACTGCATCAGACTCAACTGATGCATGCAAATATATCACTTTATTTGTTTGCAGTGGGATTGCATCAGAACATAGCAGAAGCCAGCACACATACGATCAAAAGCCTACACACACAGAGCCAAAACTTTGATTTTGGTCATATTTCTGTTGTGGGGCATGGATGAATTCGTATTAGATGATCTCTAAAGTATTTTAAGCCCTAAATTCAATAAAGATATTGTATAAATTACAAAACTCAAATGTTACTTGAATATCATGAATTATATTACTTGAATATAGGTATGCATGTATTTTATTTTATTTTTTAACATTTTTATTTAATTATTTTTCAAGTACAGTATTCTGTCTTTTACTCCCATCCTAGCACACCCCCCATTGCTCCCCACCTCCCTCCAATTTCCACCCCCCTTAGTTGTTGTCCATGAGTCCTTTATACTAGTTCCTGTAAATCATTCTTCTTTTTCCCCTGAAATTCCCTCCCCTCTCCCCTCTAATAACTGTCCCCCTGTTCTCTATTTCAGTGTCATAGTTTTTATTTGGCTTGCTTGTTTGTTTTGTTGTTTAGCTTCCTGTTAAAGGTGAGATCATATGGTATTTGTCTTTCAACACCTGGCTTATTTCACTCAGCATAATGCTTTCCAGTTTCATCCATGCTGTTGCAGAGGGTTGGAGCTCCTTCTTTCTTTCTGCTGCATAGAATCCCATTGCGTATATGTACCACAATTTTTTGATCCATTCATTTACTGATGGGCAACTAGGTTGCTGCCACCTCCTGGCTATTGTAAATTGTGCTGCTATGAACATTGGGGTGCATAGGTTCTTTTGGATTGGTGTTTTGGGGTTCTTAGGATATAATCCCAGCAGTGGAATTGCTGGGTCAAAAGGCAGGTCGATTTTTATTTTTCTGAGAAAATTCCATACTTTTTCCATAATGGTTGTACCAGTCTGCAATCCCACCAACAGTGGACTAAAGTCCCCTTTTCCCCACAACCTCTCCAACATTTGTTGTCTGTTGCTTTGTTTATGATGGCCATTCTGACCAGTGTAAAGTGGTATCTCATTGTGGTTTTAATTTGCATCTCTCCGATAGCTAATGATATTGAGCATCTTTTTATGCGTCTCTGGATGTTCTGTATGTCCTCCTTGGAGAAGTGTCTGTTCAAGTCCTTTTCCCATTTTTTAATTGGGTTAGTTGTCTTCTTATAGTGGAGTCGTGTAAGTTCTTTGTATATTTTGGAGATTAAACCTTTGTCTGAGGTATCATTGGCAAATATGTTTTCCCATACAGTAGTTGGTTGTCTTTTTAACACTGTTTTCTTAGCCATGAAGAAGCTTTTTATTTTGATGAGATCCCATTTGTTTATTCTTTCCTTTATATTCCTTGCTTTAGGGGACATATCAGTAAGAATGTTGCTGCATGAAATATCTGAGATTTTCCTGCCAGTGTTCTCCTCTAGGATTTTAATGGTGTCATGGCTTATTTTTAAGTCTTTTTTCCATCTTGAATTTATTTTGGTGTATGGTGTAAGTCGGTGCTCAAGTTTCATTTTTTTGCACATAGCTGTCCAGTTCTCCCAACACCATTTGTTGAAGAGTCTGTTTTTACTCTATTTTATGTTACTCTCCCCTTTGTTGAATATTAATTGACTGTAGAGAGTTGGGTTGATTTCTGGGCTCTCTGTTCTGTACCATTGGTCTATGTGCCTGTTTTTATGCCAGTACCAGGCTGTTTTGATTATAGTGGCTTTGTAAAACAGTTTGATATCAGGTGTTGTGATCCCTCCTTCTTTGTTCTTCTTTCTCAAAAGTGCAGCTGCTATTCGGGGTTGTTTATGGTTCCATATAAATTTTTGAAGTGTTTGTTCTATGTCTGTGAAATATGCCATTGGTACTTTAATAGGTATTGCATTGAATCTGTAAATTGCTTTGGGTAGTATGGACATTTTGATGATGTTTATTCTTCCAATCCATGAACAAGGTATATGTTTCCATTTGTTTGTGTCTTCCTTGATTTCTTTCTTCAGGGCTGTGTAGTTTTCTGCATACAGGTCTTTTACCTCCTTGGTTAGGTTTATTCCAAGATATTTTATTTTTCTTTTTGCTATATCGAATGGGATTTTCTTTCTTGATTTCTGCTTCTGCTGATTTATTTTTAGTATACAAAAATGCCTTTGATTTCTGGATATTGACTTTGTAACCCGCTGTTTTGGCAAATTCATTAATTAGTTCGAGCAGTTTTTGAGTAGAGTCTACAGGATTTTCCATGTACACTATCATGTCATCTGTAAACAGTGACAGTTTTATTTCCTCCTTTCCTATTTGGATGCCTTTTATTTCATTTTCTTGCCTGATCACTGTGGCTAAAACTTCCAATACTATATTGAATAGAAGTGGTGAAAGTGGACAACCTTGTCTTGTCCCTGATCTTAATGGAGAAGCTTTTAGTTTTTGCCCATTGAGTATTATGTTGGCTGTAGGTCTCCCATAAATGGCCTTTATTATATTGAGGAATGCTCCCTCTATTCCCACTTTGCTGAGTGTTTTTATCATAAATAGGTGTTGTTCCTTATCAAAAGCTTTTTCCACATCTATTGATATGATCATGTGATTTTTGTCTTTGCTTTTGTTTATGTTATGTATTACATTTACTGATTTGTGAATATTTAACCATCCTTGCATCCCTGGGATGAATCCCACTTGGTCATAATGTGTGACCTTTTTAGTGTATTGTTGGATGCGATTTGCCAATATTTTGTGGAGGATTTTAGCGTCTATGTTCATCAGTGATATTGGCCTGAAGTTTTTCTTCTCTGTTGTGTCTCTATCTAGTTTTGGAATTAGGATAATGCTGGCTTCATAAAAAGAGTTTGGGAGTTTTCCATCATTTTGGATTTTTTGAAATAGTCTTTGAAGAATAGGGGTTAGCTCTTCCTTAAGTGCTTTGTAGAATTCTCCTGTGAAACCATGTAGTCCAGGGCTTTTGTGTGACGAGAGGTTTTTTTTTTGTTTTTTTTTTTGATAACTGCTTCAGTTTCATTTGCTGTTATTGGTCTGTTCAGGTTTTCTGCTTCTTTTTCATTGAGTTTTGGAAGATTATATTTTTCTAGAAATGTGTCCATTTCCCCTAGGTTTTCAAAATTTCTTGGCATACAGTTCTTCGTAGTAATTTCTTACAATCTCTTCTATTTCTGTGGTATCAGTTGTAATCTCTCCTCTTTCATTTCTGATTGTGTTTATTTGTGTCTGTTCCCTTCTTTTCTTGATGAGCCTACTTAAAGGCTTGTCTATTTTGTTTATCTTTTAAAAAAACCAGCTCCTGGATTCATTGATCCTTAGAATTGTGCTTTTAGTCTTATGTCATTTAATTCTGCTCTGATCTTGGTTATTTTCTTCCTTCTGCTTGCTCTGGGCTGTCTTTGTTGTTGTTCCTTGTGTTCTTGCAGGCGTAGGGTTAGGTTGTTTGTTTAAAACATTTCTATGTTCTTTAGGTAGGCCTGTATTGCTATATACTTTCCTCTCAGGACTGCCTTCACTGTGTCCCATAAGTTTTGGGTTGTTGTGAGATCGTTTTCATTTGTTTCCAGAAACATTTCGAATTCTTCCCTAATTTCATTCTTGACCCATTCGTTGTTTAATAGCATGCCATTCAATCTCCATGATTTGAGTGTTTGGGTTTTTTTCCTTCAGGGTTGGTTTCCACTTTCAGTCCCTTGTGGTCGGAGAAAATGCTTTGTATGATTTCAGACTTCTTGAATTTGTTGAGGCTTGTTTTGTGTCCTATCATGTGGTCTATCTTTGAGACTGTTCCATGTGCATTTGAAAAGAATGTGTATTTAGCTTCTTTGGGATGAAGGGCTCTATATATATCAGTTAGGTCCATTTCATTTAGGGCATTATTCAATGCCACAATATCTTTGTTTGTATTTTGTTTGGAAGATCTGTCCATTTTTGACAGTGGGGTATTGAAATTTCCTACTATAATTGTGTTGCTGTCAATATCTTGAAATCCTCTAAGATTTTCTTTATATATTTGGGTACTCCTATGTTTGGTGCACATATATTTACGATGTTAATGTCTTCTTGGTGGATTCTTCCCTCGATTACTATGAAGTGACCTTCTGGGTCTCTCTTTATGGTCCTTTTTTTGAAGTCTATTTAGTCTGATATTGTCTGAATATTGCTACCCTGGATTTTTTTTTCTTGTCCATTTGCTTGGAAGATTTGTTTCCAGCCCTTCACTTTTAGTCTGTGTAGATCTTTTGTCCTGAGGTAGGTCTCTTGTAGGCAGCATTTGTATCAGTCATAATTTCTTATCCATTCAGCTATTGTATGTCTTTTGATTGGGACATTTAATCCTTTTATGTTCAATGTTATTATTGATAGGTACTTATTTATTGCCATTTTTGTACCTGTGTTCCTCTCAGTCTCTCTTTACCTTCCTTAAAGCAGTCCTTTTAGTATTTCTTGCAGAGCTGGTTTGGTGGAGGAGTATTCTTTATACTTCTTTTGTCTTGGAAGCTCTTTATTTGGCCTTCTATCTTGATTGAGAGCCTTGCTGGGTAAAGTAGCCTTGGTTGCAGGCCTTTGGTTCTCATTACCTGAAATATTTCTTGCCATTCTCTTATGGCTTGGAGAGTATTCATTGAGAAGTCAGTAGCTAACCTTATTTGGGCTCCCTTGTATATTACTTCCTTTTTCTCCCTTGCTGCCTTTAAGATTCTCTCTTTGTCTTGGAATTTTGCCATTTTAATGATGATGTGTCTTGAAGTGGGCCTCTTTGAGTTCCTCTTGATTGGGACTCTCTGTGATTCCTGAATTTGTTTGACTTTTTTCTCTCATCAAAGTAGGAAAGTTTTCCCTCATTATTCTGTCAAATAGGTTTTCTATCCCTTGTTCTTCTTCTCCTTCTGGTATCCCTATTATTCAGATATTATTACGTTTCACATTGTCTTGCGTTTCTCTTAATCCCTCTTCATTCTTTCTGAGCCTCTTTTTCTTTCCTTGCTCTTTCTGGGAGTTTTTTTCTACTTTGTCCTCCAATTCACTGATCCGATCTTCTGCTTCATTGATTCTGCTTTTGATTCCTTCAACTGTGTTCTTCAATTCAGAAATTGTATTCTTTATTTCCTCTTGTCCCTTGCTGATAGTTTCTATTTCCTTTTTAATGTTGATATAGTTTGTGGTGAGATCGTTGTATCTGCCCTATAGTTTCTGGTAGCTCATTGTGAGCTCTTTGAACTTCCTGATAACCAGTGCTTTGAATTCAATATCTGATAGTTGACTTGCCTCTATTTCATCTAACATTCTTTCTGAGACTTCCTCCTTTCCATTCATTTGAGGATTATTTCTTTGTCTTCCCATTGTTTGTGAGACTCTTCTTGTTAGCCTCACCTTCTTAAATTGATTTGTTCTGACTCCCTGGGTTTATGGTGTAAACTTCCATGGTGGAATGCCTGTGAAATTCAGTGGTGCAGTCTCTTTCCGTTATCCTGTCTTTCTCCACTTCCACCTACTCCTTTTTTCTGTGATCACTTGGAGGGGGAGGCAAAATGGTTTGTGACAGGGGTAGAGTATTTTATGATATTTACAGTCACAGCAGGTAGAGAAGAGATAGAAGATCTTTAGGTTATATATAGTGTTAACCATAATGGTCAACCCAAATTGCCACTTTTAAAAGAGGATGAACACAAGACAAGTCTCTTGTTGGGGAGGGAAGGCTTGTGAGTTGCATCTAGAAAGCAGTGAGGTTTCAGGCGGTCAGATTCTGAGGTAAGGTGAGAGTAAAGGATAGTAAATAGGTGTAATGTGTGAGCAAATAGAGTTAATCACTCCAGTAATATAATTCAGAAAACTGTGAAGTGGTCCAAGATCCAGGAGATGTGTTGTGAAGTATTTACAGTTGTATAGAACAGCTATTATTTACAATAATATTAGAGCAACAATCATATGACAGACTCTATGTGTTCTGTCTGAATACAGGATACGGAACTTTGGATAGTATGCTAAAGGAACACAAGTGACGTGAAGAATAGAAAATTAGCAATACACTGTGGAGGAGAGAACAGGGGTAACCTGTCAAACGATACAATATAATCAACCAAGGCAAAAAAGCCTATACAGACAGAGGAGGTATACAAAGATATTATTGAAATATAAAATATATGAGAATAAAGGAAAAATGAATAATTATACAAACATGCAGCAACTTGTGGCTTCTCTCCTACAGCAAAGTGAAACTTGTCTCTCTGAGTCTACTGTTGGGAAGCCTCTTCTTTGAGTCCAGCTCTAGTCTTTTCACGGTTTCAAGTTGTCTGTGTCTCTTGTGGGTAAAAGAAAGAAAAGAAAAGAAAAAAAAGGCAGGAGAATGGAAGAAAAAGGGATACGTTTGGAAAGAAAGGAAGAAGGAATAAAATAGAAAAGATGAAAAAAGAGGGAAAAAGTATTGAAAGATAAAACAATAATAAAATTAAAAAAATAAAAGACTACTTTAAAAAAGGATAAGAAAAGAAACATCTCTTGTTGGTTTCAAACTGGCCAAACCAGTTTTTTTGGCTGCAGCAGGCTGAGGGTTGATTAGTGTGTTCTTTCTGGGAACCCTCTGCCAGGAGCCAAACCACTGGCGCCTCTCCCCAGCTCCCTAGATGGGGATCTAGGACCTCCTCACAGCGCTCTTTTCCCAGGGGTTACCACCCTGGGTTGGGTTGCGGGGCGCTCAGGTGCCTGAGCCGGCCAGGCTGCCTGGTTCCCACAGGATTGAGCACAGACCCCTCCCAGTTCTGTGGAGGAACTCCAGGCCCTCAGCCCAACCTCGGGTTCCATACCAGGCTGGGTGGGGAGCAAATGGGACAGCTGTCACTATCAGAGCCCCACACTGTGCCTCTCAGTTCTCCGGGATTGGAGACCACAGAGTCCAAGGTTGAGGCCCTTTGTCCTTAGCACCCTCTCTGTGAACTCTAGCAAAGAAGTCTCTCCCAGCGCCCAAACTTGCTTGGCCGGAAAGGGAGGGAGCTGGGACCCTCAGCTTTCTCCCAAGGACGCTTGGCAGCCACAGGGCTCCCAAAGAGTCCGAGGATGATGCACTGGGATCTGGTCTGGAGTACTGGACGCTGACCCAGTTGCGCTGGGTGCCTGCCCAGGCAAGCTGCGAGCCGAGCACTGGTCCCCAGACTGTGGACTAGCCCAAGACCCTTCTGCTCCTACCTTTGTTCCAGTCCCTTTGGCAGGCCCAGAGCTCCCGACCAGTCTGAGGGAGATGCACTGGGAGCCGGTCCGGGAGCTGCTGACCCAGGTGCGCTGGATATCGAGCACTGGTCCCCGAAATGTGCACCCTCAAAGTCCCTGCTGTTCCTGTCTTTGCTCTGTCCCTGAGACTCTACTGTACCTCTGCTGTCTCCCTACCATCTGGATCCTCCGTGACCATCATGATTTCTGGTCCCTTATTTTTATATATGCTGAGGAACTGCTGGCTGCCTGTGCTGCTCCTCCACCGATGGGCCAGGATTCTCTCCCTTGTGTACGAGCAACTGGAATCCACTCCATCCTACTCTGTCACCATCTTGCCTCCCTCCCCATTTAAATATTTTTTGTTCTAGTATGCATGTTATCTAAAAAACTAACTATAGGTGTAAGAATAGTGTGTGTGCTTTTTCAAAAATCGTCACTCAAGGATATATTTATTGGTTTCAAAGAGAGGAAAGGAGAGAGAGAATAAAAGACAGAGAGAGAGAGACAGAGACAGACAGACATCTATGAGAAAGGGAAACATCAAATGGTTGCCTTTGGTACATGACTTGTCCAAAGATCAAAACCAAAACCTTGATATGTGCCCTAATGGTGTATCAATCCCTCAACACTTTGGTGTATAGAATAATGCTTCATCCCACTGAATAGATTTATATAACACTGAAGAGGAAAAAAAACAGTGTGTGCTTTAAGCTGCAGAGACAATTCAGGCTATAATATTTAAGGTGTTATTTTTATTAAAACACAGAAGTGGATTCTTATAAAAGTGTGTGTTAAAATATTTGTAGGCAGAAAAATGAGAATATTGTTCTTGCCTTGGGGAAAGCAAAGTAAAAAAAAAAGTAATAGGACTCTCATATCCAGAACTCTATTTATTAAGATTTGAACACCCCACACCCCACCAACCATCACCACCAAGTTTAGTCAGAATGCCTTCACTGTATTTCTGCCTAAGCTACTACATCATCTATTTCTGGTTCTGGCAGTGATTGAGAAATAATATGAATTAAAGCATGTTAGATCAAATAGATAAATGTAGGCACAGCCAAAAAGGCAAATGAAAGATTGATATAAATTGTATTCATTTATTTTAAATGCTTCATTTTGATAGCTTACTTTCTGAAAAATTATGTGTAGATTAATAGTCAAGGAAAACACAAAAGTTTAAAAGGTGTTTTAGATTATTTCTTCTTTATGTAATAAATTGCACACGTATTGTTCCCGGGTTACAACTATTGATATTTTTGGCTTCCAGAGCCTACTGTGAAGAATTCAGTGATAAATCCTCTGCCTTAACTTCATACAACAAAGCCTTCACTATCTGCCCAAAATCTATTTTTGTGGGTTTTGTGGTTATAGCAATTAGACTTCTACATCTGGCTATGTCCCAAGATAGAGAGAATCTGATTTGGTCATTGGGAAATAAGATTCCCGGCATAGAATTCTACTCTGTGCAATTAAATAGGAAGATGCACTTCCATTTGAAAATATTGTGTTAATTTGTGGAGCTCTCTTAATCAAGAATTCCTCCTTTCTATCACTTATTTCTCATCCAAAATGAATGAGATCATTCATTCATTTAGTTTTGATCATTCATTCATTTGGTTTTGATCACAACCAAAATGAGTATATGAAAAAAATTAATTAAAAATTAATCATTAATTATATCAAAATACTACATTAACAAACACAAAAAGAAGTATATAATATTATATTTAAAATATGACAAAATTTAACACCAATTCTTGATAAAAGGAAACACTAAGAAATACTAAGCTTAAATTTTGTTGAAATTTAGAGGTTACATCATACTTATTGATGAAACTCTAAAGCCAAGGACAATTGAAAGATTTATCATATCAAAACAGTTTTTGAACATTGCTTTGGAAATTCTGATCATAGGAATAAACCATGAAATGTAAATAAGAAGTAGAAGTATTGAAAGAATGATCAAAAGTTATGTTTTTTTCAATAATATTATCTACATCAACAGTAACTAGTTAAGTGGTAACAGCAAGAAAAAATGCAGCTAGAATAACAAAATTTAAAAATAATCTTTTTCTAAGAATAATTTTAACAATTTTTATATAAGACGGATAGACTTTTTAAATAAAGCAAACTTCTATATCGATACTGACAAGTATATATTAATAGGTATAATATAGAATACAGATTTTTCTAAATCTTAGAATAAATAAATATATAAAAATAAGAGTTTGTCAGATGTATAAGTTTAATATGATAGAAATTATAATCTTAATTGGTTTATGTTGGGGATCTTGTCAACATAATCCTAAAATTCATATGAAAGACAAAAAATGTTTGTATGTGTGTAGGAGGGTTCAATGTAGAGGTGTATACACCCTACACAATGGTGGTAATTGCATCAGGGAAGTACGTAATCAATAATCAAAAGACAATTTTTTTGCCCTTCTCTCCTAAGGATGCTAAAGAAACAAAATCAGCTTCTCATACTTGAAATAGAAATGCCAAGAACTAAGTATTAACAATATAGCTAAGTACTTTCCTCCAAACTCTTCCCTTTATTACATGAATGGCTTTTGAATTCCTCAACAAGTTTTGTTTTTAAAAAAGTAAATAATAATAATAATAATAATAATAATAACAATCTTGGCATAGATGGAAAGAAAATAAATATAGCATGTTTCATTTCGAGTGGTTATCTCAAGGCAGGAAGATGACAGATTACCTTTCATATACATACATTCTTTCATTTTTCAAATGTTTTCTAGTGATTGTGTATTCTTTTATTAAGAGAAAACTACTTCAGAAAATCCCCTTACTAAACTTACCACAGCCAACCAAGCTAACCATGCATTACCTAATTCCAGGGAAACCTTTCACACAGCTTTGGCAGGCTATATGCCAATCCCCAGATAAAGGATTTTGTGTGAAATCTTGGTCTTTGGCCTTCTGAGAATTGCTATATTAACCCATATTGATATGCTGCACTAGCATCCTCTCTTAAAAAACTGTGATTATAGAAAATTTATTTATTTTTTCTGAATTTCCATATTTTTATCTTGAAAATAAATTGCTTATTTGATAAGCAATTTTGTTTTCAACAGAGTCCATCTAACTTTTGATCTTTTCTAAAATACCTATTATTGTTATCAATAACCTGGATATTTCTGATGATGATAAAAACTAACCTTTAATAAGCATTTACTATGGGTCAATTATTGTTTTAAGCAATTTTACACAATTAACTAATTTAATAATCACAACAACTATTTTATAGATTGGAAAACTTAAGCATCATTTCTTTGTGCTACTAAGCAAGGATATGATGTTAAGAAATTTTCCTCTGGAGTCCAGAATCAGGACCAAGCCCTCATTCATGGTGTTGGCTGTAAGACTGAATTATGCTCTGACTCCTAGTGCGTGAACCACACACAGTAATGAGAAGCTTCCTTCATCGATTCTCTTTCAGTGAACTGCAAACACACAACCAGTTAAGTAGATTTTCTGAGTCTGTTATTCTAACAAAATTTCTTAAATAGCTAAATAGTTTCTCAGTAAAATATACTACTGAAACATTGATCCTTAAGTTTATATAGCTTTTTGTTTTTTATTCTTATTCACTGTAAAGAGCCTACAACTTTCGATCAGGATAATGAAAGTACTCATACTTCAACACTCAGGTGTGAGGACTGGATGTTGTGTAGCTGGAGACAGGCATGAGGTGTGTGCTCATGAGCTCTGGTGATTGTTAAATGCTGCCATTTGCCAGACAATCCCCCTGTATCTATGCTCTGACTGTGAAATACTAGTTATTTACTTTGGCTAAAAGTAATAATTAATATTAAGGGTTGAATTTATGAAGGGGGACCCCACAAAGACAGGAATTTATTTATTAAAATGTATATCTATTCTTACATGTTTAAACTCCAGTCAGACATGTACCTTCAAAGTACATTACTCTCTGTTTAATGCAACACACCTATTAAGACATGTGTCCCCACTGCTCAAAGCAGTTTTTAACTCATCAACTTTGAAGCCTTTTACTGCTTCTGCCATTTTTTATTTCACCTCTTCCAATGGGCAAAAACATGTCCCTTTGAGGATTTTTTTTCATCCAGAGAAACAAACAAAAAAAAAAAGTCATGCAGGTGAGATGAGGTGAATAGAGAGGGTGGGGTATAGGGTCATGCCATTTTTGGTCAAAAACTGCTTAACACTCAGTGCAGTGTGGGCAGGTGTGATCATAAAACACCTATCATGAAATAAGCAAGTACTTTGAAAGAGTCTTTAGAAAAATGCACTGAAGCTGCGTGCAGCCTCTTCACAACATCATCATCTGGTACACTGGTACAGATGGGTTCCTAGAACATTCACCTAGTGGAAAAAAGCCTATACTACAAGGGTCCTGCTCACCAGAAGATAATTATGTTATTTTGGGGTCCCTCTTTGTATACTAACAGCATTAGTGGCCAAGATATAAAACTCTGTATGGTTTTATTTTTCAAAAAAAAATCTTGTCCTAAAGACTTTTCAAAGAAAAGTCTTGCCCTAAAGAAATATATATCAAATTTTTAGTGTCTGGACCAAGATTCTTAAAACTTTTTAAGGATCTCAGTGAGCTTTTGGTTTATAGAATTCAGTTTATAGGTTTATAACTTTTAACGTTTAACTTACTAAATATTAAAACTGAATCATTATTAAATTTGTACTTACTGAATCATATGTAAATAACAATAATGAACACATTACCCATTAATATAAATAATATCTTGGCATTGTATTGAAAATCATTTGACCTCTCAGACCTCTAAGCAAGAACCATTGTTCTCAAGTAGAATGTTAGTTTGTTTCACACTGTGAAAGAGTAAGCTTGGATATAAATTTATTTGTCTTGGTATATAACAGATACCTAAGTCTATAAGAAGTGACAACAAGTGTTAAAATTTCATTGAAGTTCACCCTATATTACTAGCTTACTTCTTCGGTGTACTGATTAATGCCTTTGACTACTACATAAAATGTTATTTTTTAACCTGTTTTTATCTAATCTGTCTCAAAAAAATGATTCCATATTTTACCAGAACTTTGCCTGTGCTTTATGTTTAATTAATTATGCTATTAGCTATTAAAGAAAAAAGTTTTCTTAATTATAAAAGATCTAGGGTTTTAATAATCACATTATCTTCTATGTTTATTATTAAGTGTTTTCTTGTCACTGTGATTAAATAGGTAACCCAGTAGTGACTTCAAACACCAATGATCCTATCTTAACATGCCCATATTTTCTTCTCGTAAATATTTTAAGTTTGTCTTCTCCAATTCAATCTTAAATATGAGGGAAATGTTTTAGCATCTTTTTAACACTTAAACTGTCTTTAAATTTTCTCTGAGAGCCCACTAAATAATTAAAAATATTTGTTTTCCCACCTTACTGATAAAAAAGAAATGCCACAAATAATAAGGTTTGTTTGCTGTACTGCTATTGTGACATAAGGGAAAATCTGTCAAATTAGGAGAGACAAGTCATATGCTGATGTTAAATTTGTGTAGGTAATTTGTAACTCATAAACATATTTCACAAATTGAATGTATCATAGGAATTTCCTGGAGATTTGTTAATGTTATTGCTGGCTCTACTATGTTTTACCTGCAGAAACACTAATCAAAACTCTTCTAAAATACCTTGAAAGACAACCAGGATCTTCTCCATTCTGCTATTTTGGATTAGACCAATAAATAAATCAGCCTTTAAATCTCTATTATCTTAAATGAGATTTTATTTTAATTTAATGCTACATGAAGGCTTCGATAAAAGCTGTAGTTAGAGTTTATATCTTCAATCAAGCAAAATTTCAGAGTCTTGTGAGAAATTATTGTAATGGGTACTTTGAACTTTGATGCTGCAAAGAATAAACTCTCAAATACAGGCTTCTGAATTCACATGGGTCATACAATTTTCATATTGTATCAGTAGACTAAGTCAAGCTTTTCAGACCTCATTTTAGTCAAGAAGCAGACAGCTTTATCAAAACATACTGCTAGACAAAGATACAGCAGAAGAGGGATAAATGAGTTTCTCAACTTATCAGGTACATTTTATTGTTATTTGCCTAGAATATGGTTGACATTTCGATGTCATTTTTTCTGGGTATAAAAAATATCTTTCTCTTTCTGATTAAGTTATCTTAAACCCACAACTATAGTTTTATAAACTAAAAATATTTTAAAATTATATCTGGTTCTCACTGACCAGAATAATATATTAAATATTCTTTCCTTTTATTATTTTAACAATATAGTTATGTATTTAGGGTAAGAATCTGTATTCTATTTACCAAATCATAATTACATAATTGGGAGAGTCAATTGTAAAACCAAAACCTTATCTGAGAATTATGCTATCAATATTTAACCAGGAATGACAAGGCACTTAGAGAGAGAGAAAGAGAGAGAGAGATCGATTTATGCTTGGAGTCAATGTCCAAAAGTTCTCCCAGGAAACCTGAACTGCTACCTGATTTACCAAGACCCAGCCTTACAGGGATCAAGAAAAGTCACTTTGTTGTAATATACAAATATTAGTGAATGTGGAGATATTGCAAAAACATGTCATTCATCAAGATTTATAGGTAGAGCTGGTAAAATCTGGTGTTTTGGGGGGATTAGTAATTTTGCCTTGGAAGAGTAAAGTATACAGGCTTTAAAAAGTCTAATCTGAGATGCCTCATGAAAACTTCCAGAGAAAATGTAATCTATAGTTTCAGTAGTCTCAATACCTCAAAAAATTATCTCTGAGATTTAATGATTATGATGTGGAAGATTGTCAAGGAAAATTACGAGACTTTTAAAGAGGCATAACAGATAACTGGATATCATGACCAGATCAACGCTCCGCATGATGTGCACCTTTGATTGTCTTTGAGACATTGTACAATTTAGTCAATTATACAAAACAGATAGTGATGCAAGTGCTTCTTAGCCATAAAAATGCAAAATGATTTCATCCAGTGGAATGCCACTAATTATTATCCTGTGAATAATGATCACTTTTAAATCAACTTGTAAATTTAGTTCAGCATTTCTTACTGCCTCCATCTTTCTCCCCACACATTTATATGTGTGTACGTGTAATGTGTTCTTTGAAATGCCTTTAGACCAGTTACAATATTTTACTAATTCCCTCATTAATTAATTAGCTAAATAAAATGTTGGAGATGTAGTCATTAAAAAATAAACAACTTTAGATTTAATTTATCCATATGACAGTAGACTGCAGGAGGGAATGAGGCATATTTCAGAAGATAAAATAGCATGTATGGATGTCTGTAGCAGGAGAGAGCAAAAGCTAGAAGGGCAGGTACATGGGACAGATAGTGCATGAGAAGACTGGAGAGGGTAGGCGGGATCCTGGCATGTAGGAGCCTAAGGTCATATTTAAGAGTTTCATTTTTATTTTGATCTCAAAAGAAACTATATAAATCCATTAAAGTGCTTTAAAGTAGACAGAAGGAGATAGGTTATAGGTCCTTAGGTCTGATTTCAAAATGACAGTATTGTGTAGTATGGAGAATTAATTGGAGAAGGGACTGTAGAAGCAGACTGTTTTAATCTAAGTGAGATATTATAAAAGCTTGAAAAAGGTGGTAGCAGTGGCTATGGAGAGGAAGGGATTGGTTTGAGACATATTTCCTAAACATCAGAAATAATAACTAAGAAACAAAAATAGCTTAAGCATCCATTGATGGATGGATAGATAAAAATTGTGGAATATTATTATTCAGCCATAAGAAGAAGAATATCCTGCCATTTGCAATATGGATGGACCATGATGGCATTATGCTAAGAGAAATAAGTCAGATAGACAAATACAATATGATCTCACTTACATGTAGAATCTAACAACAATAAAACCAAACCAAACAAACAAAAACACTGAACTCATAGATACAGAGTGATGGTTGCCAGAGGCAGGGGGTGGAGGGTGGGCAAAATGATTGAAGGTGGTCAACAGTTACAAACATTCAGTTATAAAATAAATAAGTCATAGGAGATCAGTGTACAGCATTGTAACTATAGTTAATAATCTGTATTGTATATGGTATGTCAAATTTGCTGAGAGAAGATCTTAAAAGTTCTCATCATAAGGGAAAAAATTGTACTATGTAGGATATCAGATGTTAATTAGTGTTCTTCTGGTGTTCATTTCACAATCCATACTAATATTTAATCATTCTCTTATACATATAAAACTAATGTCAATTTTATCTCAATAAAAAGATTTTTTAAAGTTATCCACTTATGAATTATTCCAGTTTTGATATTCTTATGTTCAAATTTGCTTTACAACATAGCAGTCCAATAACAAATAAGAAATAGTCTATAGGTGACTGTCCCCTTATCTCTTGCTGCTTCTAGGATTCTCTCCTTCATTTTAATATTGGCTAATATAATTATGAGATGCCTTGGTGTGTTCCTTCTTGGGTCCAACTTCTTTGGGACTCAATGTGCTTCCTGGATTTCCTGGAAGTCTATTGCCTTTGCCAGATTGGGGAAGTTCTCTTTTATTATTTGTTCAAATAAGATTTCCACTTGCAAAGGAGCTCCCATCACGAGACTGTCAGCAGATTTCTCGAAAGAGACCTTATAGGAAAGAAAGGGGTGGAAAGAAATATTCCAAGTCATGAAATCCAAAGACCTACAACCAAGATTGCTCTATCCAGCAAAGCTTCATTTAGAATGGAAGGACAGATAAAGTGCTTCTCAGATAAGATCACATTCAAGGAGTTCATCATCACCAATCCCTTATTATATAAAATTTTAAAGGGACTTATCTAAGAAAAAGAAGATAAAAAAGATGAACAGTGAAAGGACAGCAAACTCACAGTTATTAACAACCACACCTAAAACAAAAGCAAACTAAGAGGACAGCTTGATCAGGAGTGAACCATAGAAATAAAGATCACATGAAGGGTTAGCAACAGGGGAGTGGGAGAAGGAGAAGGGGGGAGAAAATACAGAAAATAAGTATCATAGACCACAGACAGAAAATAGATGGGGGGGAGGGCAAGAATAGTAGGGGAAATATAGAATCTAAAGAACTTGAGACACATGGTCATAAACTAAAGGGGTGGATGGTGGGGGGTGTGCAGGGTGAAGGGGAATGAAGGGAGGAAAATAGAACAACTCTAATGGCATAATCAATAAAATATACTTTTTAAAAAAATAGTCTATAATTCCAAATGTGTGTGCGTATACATGTATGTGTGTATATATACACATATAGAGACATTTACTTTTGTATATGCATGGACTTACTATTTGTTTGTTCGATAGAATAGGAACAGGAAGAAAACTGAGATGGAAACATTTAGCAAATTACCTATGACAATTAGCACTTGTCAGGAATGGAATTCTTTAATACAAAGATCGAGGCAGATTCGCAAGCTGCTGAAATCAACCCGCAGAAAAAAAAAACGAAGTTTATCAGAATATAAGAATGAGGTGGATGTCTTATTATTTTCTAATGGTGCGTGTGTGTGTGGTTGTGTGAGTGAGAGAGAGAAAGATAGAGGTGGGAGGGGGATATGGTGGTGACATTAGTGGGACTTCCAGCCAGTCACAGAGACACAAAACAGGCTCCCTTTTCCTGTAACTTCGGGAGGTGGGGTTGCGAAAGCTGTGTTTCTGAGTCATGAGAACAGCATTACCCGTCCCCAAGGAGCCTCAAAGAGGGACTGCAGTTGCCAACTTCACTCACCTCCACCACCAACAATCTGAGTCTTTACTATATATAGATAAAATAACATTCATGAATTCACAAAATGGCTTTATTTTAGGAGAACAAATTTTGAGAAATATTTTATTCCATTTATGCAGAAAACAATTTCATTCCAGTTTCTAATATCTCCATGGAAAAGGCTGCCCTGGCTTGTAGTGTTCCCTCAGTATTTCAAGCAAACTAAAGCAAAGCAAACTAAAATCAAACCACAGAGATCAGAGCTGGAAGGACTGCATTTATTTGATTAGGGAGATGGCAAGGTGAGTAAGAAGTATAATATGTAAACAGCTCTGCTTCGTGGTTTGAGTACTTTTTAAAAGCTTGTGTCTTAAGATGAAACTACATCTACTTCCCAGAGATTCTAACCTTTTAAAACTCACCTTTTTTGACTTTTTGTGATATTATTTTATTTAAAAAAAACAATGCGTTATTACCCCCATGTATTGCTTATTACTTGCAAAACTCAAAAAATTTTTAAAAACTTTTACAATTGAAAAATCTGGCAATACCACCTTAATTAAGTGCTCACTTAATCTCCTCATTTGTGGGACAAACTGACATTTCTCCTCCTGACTGATGGACTGAGAAGGACTCCTAATCTAAGCATTAGTCCTACCAAAAATATTAACTACAGTCTAATCATGAGGAAACAGAGACATACAAATGGAGAGATATTAAGCCTGGAATCTTAAAAGATTCGTGCTATTAATGTTGAAAATGCTAAAGAACCAGTAAATGCAATGTGTGGCCTTTGATTGCATCTTGAAATAAAAGCAAAAACAAAAAAAAAACCTTGAGAATACAAAGAAACAACAAAAGCATTTACAAGGAACATTATTAAGATCATGGGAGAAAGGGAAATACATATTAGATAACATGACTAGGTAAATGTTAAATTTTCCTGAAAATTTCAATATGCATGGATACGTAGAAGAACATTTTTGTTCTTAGGGAATACATGCTACAGTATTTTAGGGATGACCACACAGAGTGGTAAAATGTGAATAAGTAAAGAATTTTGGTGAACAGTTTACATGTGTTCATTGTACCAGTTTTCCAATTTTCCTGTAGGTTTGAAAATTTTCAAATATTAACTTAATGAAAAAATTTTTCAAAATAAAACTTCATTATTTTGAGTGCCTATTTATTTTCAGCTAAAAACCGGTGTTGGGTAATTTAATGTGGTTTTAGGTACATAGCTTCCTCTTAAAACAAACCTGAAAGGCAGAGGCTTCTCTCTTTATACAGAAAAAACAGAAGCTAAAAGCAAGTACAAGCTGAAAAGCCAATTCCCCATTTCGGGATTCAGTGCTACTGCTGATGGCTGTGAGCTCTTCAAAAGGAGCACGACTACTGTTTACCACCATCCTTGCTACAACTTCTTCGACCTCTTCCAACACCCCGCTAGAGCAATTCTCTTTCAAAATTTGCATGTCTAAAAGCCAGGGAATTACAGCCTTCAAAAAAAGGGGGAAAAAAAGGAAAATCTGATTTTACTCCTATGTCTGGTAACCCCTAATCCATTATTTTTGCTCTTTTTAAAAATCAGTATTCTTTAAAGCCCTTTTAACATAAACAATAAGTATTTTTCTCTTAGCATCTGCCCCACTTCCTCCTAGAATTCTTTATTTTTCCTTAAGTCCTCAACTTCAAGTTTCCTAGTGAGTTTATCTACTAAAATATCAAGCAACCCTTTTTCCAGTTGAAACTTCGTCGTGGTCTACCTAATTGATTTCTCAAATGCAGCTAACAGCCGCATAACCTCTTGTGTTCGCCCTGCAGTTATTATTGTGTTATCCATACAGGCCTTCCCTAGGAGGCCGCTCCACTGCTGCTAACATTAGACCCCACCGTGCTCTTTCCCAAGGATTTGCTGCGCAGAGCTACCAGCACTGCGGAAACCAGGGCTGTGCAGCCCCCTGGCAGAATGCCTTGTTACTGTGTTTTTTCTTCCCATGTTATACATTCTATAATCATGAATTTCTTTTTTACTATTTTCAGCATAATACTAGTGTGTGCATGCATGTGTGTGTGTGTGTGTGTGTGTGTGTGTGTGTGTGTTTAGGACTTATTTTGAGAGCAGTCGTTGAAATACAAAATCAATAGAACATAAATAGTTTTCAAAATGTCTCCCCCAACACACACTTTTGTTTTGAGTAGAAGTTTCAGTTTGAATATTACCTGATTTTGTAATTCAAGAACATCTACAGTTATCTGAAGGCCAGGTTAAGTGAGCCTATTATAAATCGATGTAGATGAACTGCTTGAAGTACCATTAGGGACAGGAAATATCTTAAAGGAAGAGAGTAGAGCTGGCTCAAAAATGATGGTTTTGTCACTGAGACTGAGTGAGAATAGAGCAAGGATATGGTTTACCCCTAACTCCCCTGGCCTACCTCCTGTGACCTCAGGCCTGACTCTTGAGGGAGGGGTACAGTAAATATATAACACTCATTTCTCTATTATTTCCACGGACACTGAGAGCACTTTCTCACCACTGACGGAAGCCCTTGTGGCAAAGCAAGCTTGATAATGGCAAAAGGCTCAGATACAGATGACGGCAGCAGTAGCACTGCCAGCGGCAGCCCTGCTGGGGATGGCAATGATCTTTGCAGGGCTTGGACTAGAGAAATCGTGTGCTATTGGCAAAGATATCCATGATTCCGGCCTTAGGCAATAGTTGCCTTCATTTGGCTTTTAGGAACCTAAGCAGCAGGCATGGAAACCTTTGCTAATTCTGGTATGATCCCTTTAGTTATTGGAAGTTAATAGAAGCATCTCTATGAGCCAGTAGAGGGAAAAATATATACTCCACATGCTACCAGAAATAGTTACTTTGTAAAGTACATAGGAGGTCTCTTAGGATAAACCAATAATTAATTTAGAGACAATTAGGTGTTCTAGAGTTCCTACATACTGGGTGAAGCAGAAAGGAGTCAAACAAAGAAAAACTATGGTTGGCTCCAAATTGTATCTTCTTATTACTGCAATTTGGAGTGCCCATACTTCAATTGTTAAGATTTCTTTTACCAGAAAAGACTAAAATACATATTTTCATAGGTTTTTATGACACTCTGTCTTTGTTTATCATTTCTTCTTGACTAGTAAGTTGAATCACACCTTCTTGTGAAGAAACTCTTAGAAATGCCACAAAATATACCAATCATCAAACATTTGAGATCCTGGAGATTTGGAGATAAGAAAATATACAGCCCCTTCAGAGGTATCAAATTTATTGTGAACTGATGAATTTGGTTCTAGAAACATCAATTTCAGTGTAACTATGTTACTTAATATATTAATGGTAAACAAGTATGCAGGTGGGACAGAGACCTATGAAGAGATAGATGCTACTTGAAAGGAAAGAAAGAAGCCTTCCTAGGGCCTACAGCTGGGAAATAATGCATTGTAACTGAGATAATAATAATGCAATGGCTCTATTCCATATGTAATAAAATCCAACAAAAGTCATGTCAAAGGCCTCTGACTGATGCAATGCAATGGTAGGAGTCCACCATCGACTCCCCCAAACACCACTAGAAACACCTGCTGATTAAAAAAAATGACTAAATTTTTTTAGGTACTCAATAAAAAAGAATGCTACCTTAACACAAGGGAAGAGTATCTATATGGTTTTTATGCCAGATGATTGTAAGGGAGATGGGCTTGAGTAGGATGAGCAGAGTTTACAGGGTAAGAACTTTGGATCTTAGTTACTGAGAACTGGGGACTGATGAGTAAGATGCCAGTCTTGAAAAGTAAGCCCCTGAAGTGGTTCACGTTATCATCTCCTTGAACAAGCATTGTTTGAAACAAGGAGCTAATTTTTATGTCACTCAATAGAGGCAAAACAAAGGAGGGATAAATATGCTTAATTTTAAGTGTATTCAAACTGAAGACAGAGAAATACATATTGGCTTTAGTTTTCAAAGAAAACACAAGTTTGTGCCTTAAGATTCCTCAGTTCTTTCCTGAGGAGTATTTATTAATTGAATCTTAGCATCCCTCATTGGGAAGTATAAATTAGCTAATTTTTATTTTAGAAACAAGAAGATGTAATATTTTTGAATTTATGAATTATGCTGACTAAACATCCCTCCTATTATTTTTAAATATTAAAAAGGGTGTATCTTGTGTGTGTATATATAGTTTTATGTGTAGATATACATATGTATATATGTATGTATGTAAGTGGTATGCAATAAATATAATGGATGTTACGTGCATATTAGTTTTTAACCTTCAAATATACCTTGTGATTCCAAATAATAGACATATATGGTGATGGATTTAAAAAATAGATAAAAAATAGATATGTGTTGTGGACCACTCTGCCTGGTTTCAGGAATTGTAACTCTACCCCCCATGGCCAAGGATGAGTAAGCGACCTTTGGAATGCGAGCCACAGGAGGCAAAAAGCTTGTCTCTGGTAGCAAATGCTGCCTCAGTTTCCTCTCCCTGCCCCCAAAGCGTTGTCTATGTTGTTGACGAGTAAGTTTCCTCACCGCGGGAAGTAACCTAAGCCAGATATGATCACTTGGGAGGCCATCCTGGAAGGACTCGGTGCGGGGGGCTGCAACAAAGAGCAAGCAATAGATCCTTGCTCCCCTGGCTATGTGACAGAGCCCAAGTCCCCATGTTCTCTGGGAGAAGTGCTTCCTGGCTCTAATCCACTTAAGCCTGAATACCTGATGGAGAGAGGTGCAGCTCCTTGCCTTGCCAGAGCAGATCAAGGGGGAACAATCTGGCATCACAAAGACTTGCTGATAAACCTGTGAAATCTGCTCTGCTAAGAGTGCTTTCATTCATATGTTAAGGGTCAGAGCAGGAAACCCTAAAACTCTGTTCCTGACAGACTGACTGATACTAAGCACTCAGATTTCTTTGTAATGTTATCTACTGTTTGATCCTTGCTGCCCTGTATTCCTGTGCTTTACAACCCAATAAAAGGCTCTGGAGGAAGGGGCTTGAGTCCTTTTTCCCCTGAGAAACTGGCCATCTCTCCTCCCAAAGCAGATCACGTCTTGTTTACTTTCATCCATGGTGGATGGGAGGACTTGCAGGAAAAGTAGCCCCCACAGATATGTTTCTGCAACTTAAGAAGAATTTCTTAACAATGTCATGAACCATTCACATATGTGTGTCTCTATATGCCGTATAACCCTAAAAGTGAAGACAGTAATTCTTATCAATAAATATATTATGCAGTTTTAAATAATTAACATATATAAATCATTACAATTAATGAGAGGTATGTCATACACATTATGCAATTATTTAGTAAGCACTTTCATATTGTCATGAATTATTGTCTTGTATTTTCTCTTTTAGAGAAACTTAAGTCAAAATTATAAGCTAAAGCCTTGTCTGGGTGGCTCAGTTGTTTGGCTCATTATCCCAAATACCAAAAAGTTTGTGAGTTCAAGCCTTAGTCAGCCCACATACCTGGGTTGCAGGTTTGATCCTCCGTTGCGGCACATACGGGAGGCAACTGATTGATATTTCTCACTTCTCTCTCTCTCCTCTTTTCCTCTCTCTCTGAAATCATAAACATATCTTCCAGTGAGGTAAAGTAAAAATTAATTATGGGCTACAAAAATGCTATAGTTGTTTTGACTGGAATGTCATATAAATGTATATATTAGTGAGAATTGACATATTTGATCTATTGTGTTCTCTTACCTATGAATATAGTTACCTCATGTATTCTAGTCTTCTATAACATCTTTAAAGAAACTTTGTGGTTTTTTAAATAGAGAATTTACATATTGTTTCATATTTATTTTATATATCTAGCTGTTTTGGTTTGATCATTTTTGTGTATAGACCAATTTTGTGCCTTTAAGATATTTTAGTTGTGCATTACTGATGATTATGAAAGCTACTAATTTGAATTTGAACATCGTATCAGGTATCTTAGTGAGCTCCATTATTCCTTCTGGCTTTTTTTTTATTTCATCACAGATTACCTAGGAAATTCACTTATATCATCTAGAAACAATGATCACTATATCATCTAGATATCTCAGATTATCTAGGAATTTCACTATGTCATCTAAAATATTACTATATCAGTCCTGGCTGATGTGGCTCGGTGGATTGAGCACTGGCCTGCGAATCAAAGGATGGGTGGTTTCATTTCCAATCAGGGCACATGCCTGGGTTGCAGGCCAGTCAGGTCCCCAGTGGGGGATGCATGAGAGGCAACCACATATCGGTGTTTCTCTCCTTCTCTACCCCTCTGTCCAAAATAAACAAGTAAAATATTTTTAAATAAATAAAATATTACTATATCTTAAAGGAATAATAGTGTGCAATTTTTCTCTATCTTTTTTATTATAATTTTCCTTCTTGATGTTATCATAGAATTGAACTTCTAAGAGAGGAACCAAGAGTAGAAGAAACAAGAGACTTAGTAACAGCTAGTTTATGAATTGTCTTTATCTTTTCCCCATATCCTATTTCCTCATATAATAAAACCTCATTAACATATTTTCATTTTTCTTCCCCTCACTTGTTATTATCCATGTTTTATTCAATTAGTTTTACTTTTAAAAAATTTATTGTGTCACTGTGCACCAATAAATATTAGTTTAAGGTATGTATTTACTCTTTTCTAGTTTTTTCTTAACCTTCTTTCTTATGTTCTATATCTTCTTTTTAAATTGTTATTATTATTATTATTTTGCTGAAGTATCACTTTTAGAATTTCCTTCAGGTACGGCCTTGTCTTTTTTGTTTGTTTTTTTAATTATATTTTATTGATTATGCTATTTCAATTGTCCCAATTTTTTCCCCATTGCCCCTCCACCCAGCAACCCCATTTTCTCAGGCAGTCCCCACACTGTGGACATCACGGGTCATGCATTTACATTCTTTGGCTGCCATTTCCTATGCGGTTATTTTACATCCCCATGGCTATTCTCTACCTACCTGATCGTACTTCTTTTTTCTCTTTTTTAAAATATATTTTATTGATTTTGCTATTACAATTGTCTCATTTTCCCTCTTCATTCCCCTTCACCCCGCACACCCTCTCCTACCCACATCCCCCCTGTTTAGTTCTTTAGCTTCTACATTTCCCATACTATTCTTACCCTCCCCTGTCTATTTTCTCCCCACCATCTATGCTACTTATTCTCTGTACCTGTTCCCCCTCTCTCTGAGCCTTTACATTTCTGCAAATGTCACATTTTTCCCTGCCACTTAGTGTCAGCTTAATTGTATATTAGATCCTAAGTTTAAAATCATTTTCTCTCAGGACTTTAAAAATTGAGTGCCATTGAGAAGGCCGAAGCCATTTCTGACTCTTGTTTATTCATTAAGATCTAATCTCACCTGCTTATTTCCCCTTGAAAGGTAAATGTGTATCTTTCTTTGAGGATTCACTTTTCATTTTCTCTCCCTCCTTTGCTTTTAATCAGTATACATTAATAGAAGAACCACATCATAGTCCTTGAAAATATAAAGAAATTTGTAAGCGATGTCAAAGCAGATGTTAGAGCTCCGGAAGTCAGCTGCAGAGGAGTTGCTGTTAAAGCAATAGGAAGGGCTGCCTTATTTGAATGAAGGATTGGGAAGAGCAAAGGCCAGCTGTGGAATCTCAGGACAATTCCACAACTAGGAGCAAAGAGCTTCTCCTTTGTAATTCTGTACATAGCGGATGATCTGTCTCTCCACCATCCAATGGGTATAATAATATCCATTTTGCCCGACCAGGTAAGACTCATCTGTAATCAGTGGTATATTTGTTTCTCCAGTAGCTCATTTTTTTTTCTGAAGCACTTGTTTTATCAGCAGCTCTGGGAAGCAATATAGAAGCTTTCGATTTCAACCTTGATGATTTATTTATAATACAAAAGTTTACTTTACTATGACACTATGAAAGCTTTGCACATCTCAGTGATATAATGGTTTATATTTTAAATATATCCCTTGAAATATTAGAAATATCTGTCAATTTACAGAACTACATTTTTTACTTTAAACCCTATGAAATACTCTAGATCTGTTTATTTTGTAACTTTTATGGTTTTGCTATAATTCTAATACATATCAAATACAAAAACAATAAAAAAATAGATGTAAACAAGAAGGTAATACAAATCACTGTACTCTGTTATCTAGAAGTAGCCACAGCAATCGTTTGGTGCCTTTATTCATTCTTTCTCTAAGCCTAATTGTAATATGTCTTAAAGAGAAAATGCTTGTTTAATGGCAGTGTCTGAACACTGCATTTGGAATTATGTTTTTCTTTATGTTCTGTTTCATTTCCTAAATGGAATTTTAGTTTTAGTTTAATGGGTCTTATAGTAGTAGGTAGAAGAGGGACCTTGAATCTCACCTACTCTGAATGCAATTGATACAAGAAACCTAAAGGGCACTTGTTTCCCAGAACTTCTCTGGTTATATGTCCTGCATGCAGCTATAACTACCTTTCCATCTCGTCTTGCTTCTCACAGCATGCCCCCTCAAATCACCCAAGGTCCTGTTAAAACTGCAGAATATGAAGCCCACCACTGAATGACAGAATCTGAACCTGCCCTTTATCAATACTCCAAGGTGATTTTTAGACACGTGGAGTTTTGAGGAGCTGTTAATTCAGCCACAGCTTCTGTCAGGCTTTCTGGCCCCAAGGCTCTGTCTCTTCCCAGGCTCTGGAAACATCAGTCTCTCCCTTGTCACTTCCAATTCAGAGATAGTGATGGCTTCTCACTCTCATTATTCACTGGGTTCTTGCTTCCCCATACTTTTAGGAATCTTTTAACTCTACTCATACCTCTGTAAAGATCTGCTTCCATGAAATATCTTTAAAATCCCAGCAGTGATTTTTTTGTTTTCCTTCCAGGATTCTAACTGAACACCTTCTGATGAGCAGTCTTGGTGGTGGAGAGTTGGCTTCCTCTGCTTTATTTTTTTTGAGGACTTTAAACTATGAATTCATAAAATTCCACTCATGCACTCTGCCATACTCAGTTTCTCATATTTGGTCAAGTTATTCTTAATGAACACTAGTATAGCTTGTGATTTCTGTGATTTTTTTTTGTGTGTCTTCATGTCACTACATACACAGTTATTTCCCGTGGACATTCAGGTACATTATAGACATTGACCTTCAGAGAGAATTTTCTGGCAGACATACTAGAATTTATCATGTGTACTTTTTGCTTGACAAATCCCTACTTAATTCTCATAATAGACTCATGTTGTAAATAGCATTAAAAATGATAAAATTTAAAGAAAGGAGGTTACATAATTCTCACAAGATCACACAGTTGATAGTTGGAAGGGCTTTCTGAGGTCATTGTTAACAGAAATGTTGTTTGCCTGCCTACACAGTTTTCTGCTGATCACTTCCAAGTAAATGTTTGCTGATGAAAATCAACTCACTTCTAAGCACAGATTTGATTGTTCATCTTTTAAAACATTCCTAATCTTCTAGTAGTTTGACCTATGATTAAACAGTCAGACCCTACTGACCAATCTCATGTTCACAGCCATTCATTCATTCAGCTGAAGGTCTATTTCTCTTTTCAATGGACATACCCTTTGCTAAGGACAATAAAGATGGTCCTGAATATCCATAACTGTGGCTGTATATCAAACCTAATTTTCCCCCAGAAACCCAAATCCTGGACATGGCCTCAGGATGTGCAGAGATTCTGGAATCTCAGGGTGACATCCTAACTCATTCATTAATCCTTGTATCTCCATCCACTTGCCTGCAGTCTCCTATCAGAGCACCTTCTCTTCTGGGTGCTCATAGGGTCTTCGCATTTTCTTAATTCTGGCAGTCTCGTGTCTCCCATGGTAGGAGAATGAGAGAGTTTTTATTGGGGTTAGAGGTAGAGTATTTACTTCCGATCTGAGAACAGTCAGAATCAGTGTTATTTTCCATGAATTTACTGTCATTAAAATAACATATTCAACAATTAACTAGAAATGAAAAGGGCTGTAATTAAGCATCAACAGTGATATCACATAAAAAGACATCCTGATCCACCTCGGTTTAAATGAGAACACTGCACTTCTTTACATTTTGACATAAAATGCTTGAATTCCTATTAGGTGTCAGACTCTGTGCTAATTGCTTTTATATGGGTGTTCACATTTAAACCCAAGCACAACTTGTGAAGTAGATATTGTTATCCTTCTAATTTTAGAAATGTGAAAATTGAGGTATTCTAATTTATACCCTTATAGCCCATCTGATTAGCAAACAATTTAAAAGTCAGATAGTGCAAAGATTTAAACAAATAAGAACCCTAACACACTTCTGTAGTGTATAAATGTACAGCTAATATTCTGGCTGGTGTAGCTCAGTGGATTAAGTGCCAGCCTGCCAATCAAGCCTGACACTGTTTGATTCCCAGTCTAGAGCACATGTCTGGGTTGTGGACCAGGTCCCCAGTATGAGGTGCACAAGAGGCAATCATACATTGGTATTTCTCTCCCTCTCTTCCTCTCTTTCTCCTTCCTTCCCTTCTCTATAAAAATAAATAAATAAAATATTTCAAGAAATAAAAATAAAAAAATATTGACTATGAGATAGCATTTGCTTGTGAGGAGAGAGGAATATAATGAATGCTGAAGCGGCACACAAAGGGGTTTCAGGCATAATTAGAGGTAGGTGATGGGTACTCATGTGTTCTGTTAAGTTAGTGTATAGTCTCTTCTCTGATTGTAATACAAAACAAGTAGTGGTTATGAAGGAGAAGCCCCAGGAGACTCTGGCTCGCCTAGGACCCCAGGGGCAATAGGAGAGCAATAGGGCTGTCTGGAGAGCGGATAGCCAGTAGGACTGGAACTAGCACCCCCACTGATAGAACAACTGTTGACCGGGAAAGCCTAACTATATATGGCCGGAGCAATCAACGGGGCATAGTCAGTAGAGGCGAAGACTGGGCGACTAGCTGCAAACTTCCCCACTAATAGAACGATTATCACATTACTGTTTCTGTGACCCCATGTGCCTGTAGCCGTTTGTCACGTGGACCACAGGTGAAGACCCCTAATCTATATATTCCCCAAGGATCCTTTGTTCGGGGCTCAGAATTTGGAGACTGACTCCTCTGGGCCCGTGCACGTAAAGGAATAAACCTCGTTCTCAAGAATCCCTCGGTGTCCGGTCGCTTCATTTCCGCGCAACAGTTAAGTGTCAAAGCAAAATAAAAATGATAATAAAATACCATTTGAAAAATGTATTGACAGGCACACAAATGAATATAGGTAGATTTGGAGGAATCTGACCAGCGGATTCTACCAAAGTCAGTATCCTGGTTGCAAACTGTTAATATAATATCATGAAGATGTCACTATTAGAGAAAACTAGATAAAGAATATTCAACTATTTCTCTGTAATTTCTCTCAAATGCATGTGAACTTATAATTACATAATAATTTAAATTAAAATAAAATAATAAAATTAAATTTAAAATATGTTTTCATAAGTATATCTAAGATATCATTAATTTTTATTTAAAATTCAAGGGATAAATAAATAAATTCATAGAAAGGTAGAAGATCTGCAAAATGGTCAGTCACAAAGTGTCATTTTTTTTCAAGCATGTGGGGTTTTTTTTGTTGGTTGGTTTTTAATACTCAGTGGCACTTTTGTCCTAAGGAGGTAGTGAGTGGACTAGGCTTGTCAGCATGAAACAAAGTGGAAAAATACAGCAAAATCACCAAGGGAAAAGTGATCTGCCTTATGGTAATTACATACTAATTTATGCCCTGGCTGGTGTAGCTCAATGGATTGAGAATGGCCTGTGAACCAAAGGGTTGCTGGTTTGATTCCCAGCCAGGGCACAACCTGGGTTGCAGGCCAGGTCCCCAGTGGAAGCCATATAGAGGCAACCCCACACTGATGTTTGTCTCCCTCTCTTTCTCCCTCCCTTCCCCTCTTTCTAAAAATAAATAAATAAAATCTTTTTTAAAAAGAAGAAATACAAGATCATTAAGTTAAAACATATTTAATTATGAATAAATGAAAAAGAGTATATACTAGTTTTCAATCTGTATATATGAATAAGCAAACCATCTCTGTCACCAATATTAATAAGGTTTCAGTGAATCTGCACCAATTTTAATATAAAAGTACATATCCAAACAGAATATTTCAAGGCTGATTGTGTACCAACTCATAATAATCTTTGAAACCTGTTAAAAGTGCAGAATCCCAGTCAAGATGCAGATTTTCTGAATTGGAATCTCTTAAAATGTGACTGCATAATCTACATTTATATAAAACATCAATGTACTGTTGCTATACAATGAACTTCACAACTGCTCATCTGAATATTTGAATTATCTTTGTCAGTTATCATAGTTTGTGAAATTAACCCAACTGTAGTCAGCACTTCATACATAGTTAGCATTTTAAAATTGTGAAATTCATTCCTGTGCTATCTGATGTTATTTTGTTATTATATCATTTTGTATCTAAAATGATACATTTTAGGCGGGTATGTATCACCTACATACATATGATGGGTATGATGGGTAAATACCTTTGTGTAGCCAAGTAGCCAAGTGAGACCTTTAAAGATACTATGATGTTTAGACCCTAGGTGAGCTTAAGAGCAATTCAATAAACAACAGCAAAAAGAAAAGGAAAAAATCATTGAGAACAACTTTCGTTTTATTTGTATTAGTACAAAATAATGTATGCATGTAAAAATTTGCTTTGTTATACATGAAAACAGAGAAGCTCATTTCTAGCATTATGGTTAGTAAAAAGGTTACACACTATTTTTTTCTTAAATAAATGAATGGTGTCCCTGGAGCACAATGTCCCATGTAGACAGAGCTTGAAAGATATTTTCTAAAGTACCTTTTAACCATGCTTCAGAATAATTAGGTTTTCCTACCAGCAAGCACAGTAATAATCTGAGGTAGATGTCTAATTTCAGTGTCTTTCCACACCCCCAAACTATTTTGAGATCACCTGATTTTAACCTATGTCAGGAGCTGTCTTGCTGGGCTAATGGAGAGGCACGTGGTACACATCAGGGGGTCGTTAAACTTGGTTGCTCCTGTGGCTTCTCTCATTGCCCAATTACCTGATGGCATTGGAAGTCATGGCTCACGGAATCCTGGAACTGGGCAGACCTGGGCACTTGGTCCGACAACGTGATTTCCCAGACCCAGCAGTCACAGTTAAGTTCTCACTCTGATTGAAGACGAGATGATGTAGCTGAGAGAAGTTTAAATAACTTCAGGAAATACAAAACCTCCTTTGATTTAAAAGGTTCCTGTCACTTCTTAGAACACCTGGCACTCAAATATTTAAATTACGATTCTAGTTTTAATTTGAAGGAACCTAACAATAAGCTCTTTCTGCTACCTTAGTACTTTAAGTCTGACTTTTCTTTAATTTTCTAAAAATGCCTATTTGAGAAATGAAATTAGCAATGCAAGGTGAACCTAGTGTGAATTTTACTAAAGATTATGCAAATGCAGGAAATTATAATTCTATCAGGATGTCATTACATGTGTCTACTTAGACACACATTTTCTGCCATGTTTAAGTTAAACAAAACATTAAATGACTATGTAGTATGACATCTCATTAATATGTTTCCATTCACATCTGTGCCTTTAGTATAAAAAAACGACTGCTACAGTGATAAAAGATTAGGTCCTTTAATTAGAAACAAATGACAAATCACTGTTAACCCCATGTGATGCTTTCTAAAACTTCCATCAAATATTCCTCTTAAAACATTATTAAACACAAGCTCTCCAGATCTACTTCCTAGAAAGTGCCATTTAACAAAACCCAGGCAGGATGTTAATACTGGAGCCGAATTACAGGTTGCCAAAGCATTTCCTGTGAGGGGATTGACAGGGGATCATTTTGTTATGGGGCCACCTCCAGTGTGTTGTGACAACCACTCATTACACCTCCGAGCACAGCACTCAGCTGTAGGTTCTACAAGATGCAAATAGCTCCAAATGGGTTCAATTTAGAGCGAGTGGATAATGTATCATTCACTTTTCTAAGGTAGAAGCTTTTAATTTTCCAAGAAAAAGGAAGAGAAGAACATTGCAGCTTCTGGAAATTAAGATTTAGTTAACCAACTATGCCTGAGAAATGGAGTCAAAATAGCAATATCTGTTACATTACAAATAAAAACACTTCACCTGCCTTGTTTCCTCTCAGCCCAACCCAAAATACCAAGTGGTCAAGTGAGCATCACCTCTCAATAAATATAATTATCCACTTAAGAACTCAATGTCAAAAACTAGTAACCTCTACGTGATGGTAGGTTTTTCTCTTACAAAAGGAGCAGCTTACAAAGCTACTATAGTTAATTATAATATTCAAGAAGTGTTTAAAATACATTTTGGTATAAAAAAAATAACATGGAAAGCTTTACACAGTTGGACTTTAATATTTTAGTGTGCTGGCTTTTATGCCCCTCTGTGATTTTACTCCCACTGTTCTATTACTGATTTTAGTAAGAGTTGCCAACAATAGAATGCAGCAAGTCCCTACAACAGCTATTTAGAAGAGAGGTATGCTAATATGGATTGGAAAAAGTCAATAAGCCCATTTAAGATTCCTGTGTTTAACAAAGCCACAGGAGAAAACAGGGGGCTACCAAACAGGCCCCCGTGAAAAGATAGTTGTTTTCTGCTATGAGTACATTAATGAGCAGTATGCTCCTTGCTCCAAATCACTAGCATTGCTCTGGCCATGATTACTAAAACTTCGGGATAGTAATGTCTTTTTGTTTTAAGCATTCTACTAAAAACTTCATCATCCACTGGAAATCCACTGACGTGGGCCTGTATCTGACCTATGTCAATGTAAGTAATGCCCAAACCTGTAAGAATTCCTTTTTTAGTTTATTTGAGCCAAACTGACAACAATTGCTGGGATGCAAAATCTAACAGACTGAGGATGTTCCAGAAAATGTCAGTTTTGTGCCTTATTTTATAGATTACAACTGAAGAAGGACTAAAGTGGTTTCATAAAATTCATTGGTGATACATTTAGGAGATAGGAGAAAGCAAAGTACAGAAATCTCTGGGACTGGATAAAAAGTAAAGGAAATAGACAAATCCTTCTTTTACATTGATGGGTACAGAATATTGAACAGTCAACAATTAACATGATAAAAATAGCAATGAGGGGATGTGAGGTCTCTGGTCTAGTGTGGTGGTTGTGACCTTAGGGGTCTGGAAAAAAAAGAAAAAGAAAGGAAAGGAAATTCCAAAGGTATGTTATCTAGATGCAAAAGTACAATACACACAGTCACTTTTGTCAGGGATGATACCTGCCTATGACATGACCACCTGCCATGACCTATTTTTAGTTAGAAAGTCTTAATTCCAGATGATCCTGTGTGGTTGCTTTAGGTCTCTGAGTTTGTAAGGACCACCAACCAGGCCTCTGCTTAGCTTGCCAAGTTTAGTACATGACCCCTTTTTGGTCCATACCCATGTAAAAATAATAAAGAATCCATCTGAAAGGATTTCAACTGAAAAAATGAAGAGAAATTTTCTTGAAACCTACTTCAAGAAAATTAGACATTTTTATGTGCATAGGACAAAGCAACAATAGCAGACTTGTTTCTAAAACTATGTTTGACTGAGATAATAGAGTAACACCCTAAATATCGGGGGAGGGGTAGAATGGACACTATCTAAAATTATATATTTAGCAGACTATCAAAAGTGAAGATTAAATATATATAAATATATAAGTATATATATGTATTTAGAAAATAACAGCTGAGATAATTCACCACCAGCTAAGTGAACTAAAAGAAATATTAAAGAAAATGCTCTCTTTTATAAAATAAAATAAAATAAAATAAATAATAAAGTAAAGTAAAATAAAATAAATAAACAAGATGTGATACAGGATACAGCTGGGGGGGGGGTAAAAAAAGATTTGGAATGGTGTCCAGAATTCAAAGTGTACAGGAATATTGGAGAGACATATAAGATGTCCTCCCCCCTCCCCCCAGGGGGAAGAAACGAATGGAGCCAGGCCATTGAGAGCTATTTTGCATAGCAACAGTTTTGCAGCTAACCTCTGGAATGATTATTTAACATATGTATAACCTTTAACTGGTTTCATAGATATGTTAAATAGCCGTGCCCAAGTTTTGAGCCAGGGAGAAGGGAGTAGACTGGGACCCAGGATGTAAGGAGGGGCTGCACTCCTGAGTGAGGAGTGCCTGTGTGAGAGCTTGGAAAAGATGGGCTCCAGGACATGAGGCGAGAACTGCCCAGGTGAAAGGGAAAACCACGCAGCTTTGCCAGAATGAAGATCCCTGCAGCCAGGTGAAGAAGAAAGCCACATGCTTTTGGTGGAGTGCGAACCCCTGCAGCTTTGGTAGAAGAGGCCCACGCGGCTTTTGGGTGCTCCCTTTGGCCGCGGGGCCTGGAAAGCAAGAGAGACTTTGACTGGAACTGGGTACAAAGAACTCTTGCCAGTGGACCACGAGAGGGTACCACAGTAATTTGGATTAACTAGAGATCCTGCACAGTGACACAGCTGACGATTCTAGCAGCCTGAGAAACACAGACGTGTGCTCTTTTCCTGATTTACGGTACCCAGAGTTGGGACAGTGGGAGAAGCGGGAGCTGTGTGGGTGTAGGTGTATACATACCCTAACGGACTCTGATATTTTAGTGGAGGCATTAGGCCTGAATAGCATTAAATAAACATTTCGTTTCCTTTTCACAAATCTCTGGCATTGAGAGATGTCTTTCCAACTGGCAACGGACAGAAGAGCCCAGTAGATATTACTATTTTGCCCTTGGGAGGGACCCCTGTTTTGTAGCAATTTTTGGCACCCCTAGGTGGGCCAAATATTGTATTGCCCCTCCCTTGGACCTCTTGTTCAGTAACAGATGGAGCCTTGGATCTGCATAAAGAAGGAACAAGGACCACACATGGCAAATAAGTAGTAACATGCAAAAATTTTTTTCTTATTTCAATCTTCATGAAATATAATAAACTATTTAAATGAAAAATAATAGCAATGTATTTTAAGTTTTATAACATCTAGAAGTAAATTACATGACAAAAAGCACAAAGGATAAGAGAGATAAAAGGGAAATATACTCTTGAAAATCTGTTGGGAACTGCTCTGCCTGGTTTCAGGAGTTGTAACTACCCCCCATGGCTAAGGATGAGTGAGCCACCTCCAGAATGTGAGCTGTAGGAGACAAAGCTTGTCTCTGGTAGCTAACGCTGCCTCAGTTTCCTCCCCTTGCTTCCAAACATGGTCAATAGTCAGACAGGTAAGGCTCTGTGAGGTAAGGCTTTTCACAGCGTGGGGCAACTTAAGCCAGACATGATCACTTGGGAGGCCATCATGGAAGAACTGGGGCAGGGGCTGCAACAAAGAGGGAACAATGGATCATTGCCCCCAGGCTATGTGACTTAGCCTGAGTCCTCATGTCCTCTGGGAGAAGCGCTTCCTGGCTCTAATTCACGTAAGCCTGAAAATCTTACTGGGAGGGGTACAGCTCCTTGCCTTGCTAGAATGGTATCTGGGGAGAAATCTGGCATCAGAAAGAATTCCTAAAAAATCCTGTGAAACCTGTTTTTCTAAGAGTGCTTATGTTAAGGGTCTGAACAGGAAATGAGTATGTCTCCCAAAGTTTCTGCAAACCCCCTTTCCTCACAGACACTGACTCAGACTTTGAAGCCCCCAGATTTCTTTGAAATGTTATCTACTGTTTGATCCTTGCCACCCTGTATTCCCGTATATTACAACCCAATAAAAGCCCCTGGAAGAAGGGGCTGTAGGCCTTTTTTCCTCTGAGAAACTGGCCACCTCTCCTCTCCAAGAAGATCATGTCTTGGTAGTGTTTACTTTCATCCATGGTGGACAGGGGGACTTGAGGGCAAAGTCGCCCCCACAAAAATCTTATACTCTCTGTGAAAGGTTATGATAATAGGTAACATAAACTAGAAGTTAAGAATTTATCTTGTTAAATCTAGAGTAACCACTAAAATAATAAAAAAGAGACATAAATAACAACCCAATAGTAGAGATAAATGCAATCATGAAACACTCAGATAATCCAAAGTAAAAAAAGGCAGAAAAAGAAGGAAAAGGAAGACAGAAGATATTGCATAGATAGAAAACAAATAACAAAATGGTAGATTTAAACACAACCATTAAACAATTAATTGCATTAAATGAAAATGGTTTAATTACAACTATTTCTCCAAACAAATAACAATCAGAACCATTAGAAAATTGAGCTGTCCAGGAAGTCCAACAACCAAGGATTTAAAGCAGGTACACTCATCTAGACAGGTAGGAGGGGCAGAATCCTGGAGACCTGGTTTTGCCCAGAGAGGTGGGGGTGGCAGAACAGGCAGTACCATATAGCCTGTGGTGGATGAAAATTGGGATGGGAGGGGTACCCTGGGAGCAAGTGATTCCAGCCCTAGGTATGACCACGGAAACCCAGGGTTCCAGAGCCAGGAAGATAAATCCCCATATCTTTTGGCTGAGAAACCAGGGGCATTGGAACACTGGAAGAAAATGCTGGATTTTTCAGGAAAACCTGTTTAAAGGGCCTGCATGGACTCAGAATGTACACAAATTCACCCACTCTGGGATTCAGCACCAGAACAACAGCTGGAGGGTCACCAGTGCATATGGGAAGTGGGCGAAGTGACTAAAAATAGGGCAAGTGCCCTCAGAAGCCAGGCAGCATCACCGTCCACTCTCTGAACCCTCCCCTCACACAGAGCCACAAAGCAGTGCAGCCAGTTGCCTTGACCTAAGACTCCACCCAACACAGTTTGTAGGTGACTTTTATAGGGAGACAAAGCAGCGTTAATACACAGAAACAAACACAGGGAAGCTGCCAAATTGAGGCAACAAAGAAACATGGCCCAAATGAAAGAAGAGAACCAAACCTCAGAAAAAGAACTAAATGAAATAGAGATAACCAACCTATCAGATGCAGTTTCAAAACACTGGTTGTCAGGATTCTCAAAGAACTTACTGAATATGGCAAAAACATAAGGAAAGAAATGAAGGTTACACTAAGTGAAATAAAGAAAAATCTACAGGGAACCAACAGTGGAGATGAGGAAGCCAAGACTCAAGCCAATGATCTAGAACACAAGGAAGGTAAAAAGCATTCAATCAGAAGAGCATGATGAAAAAAAGAGTTAAAAAAAAAAAAAAAAGAAAACAAGGATAGGTTTAGGAACCTCTGGGAAAACTTTAAAAGTACCAACATCAGAATCATAATGGTTCCAGAAGGAGAAGAGGAAGAACGAGAAGTTGAAAACTTACCTGAAAAAATAATGAAAGAAAATTTCCCTAAATTGGTGAAGGAAATAGACATACAAGTCCAGGAAGCACAGACAAACAAGATGGACCCAAAGATGACCACACCAAGACACATCATAAGTAAAACGTCAAAAGTTAAAGATAAAAAGATGATCTTAAAAGCAGCAAGAGAAAGACAGAGGGTTACCTACAAAGGAGTTTCCATAGGACTATCAGCTGGTTTCTTGAAAGAAACTTTGCAGGTAAGAAGGGACTGACAAGAAATATTCAAAGTGATGAAAAGCAGGGACCTACGACCTAGATTATTCGGTCCAATAAAGCTATCATTTAGAATGGAAGGGCAGATAAAGTGCTTCTCAGATAAGGTCAAGTTAAAAGAGTTCATCATCACCAAACCATTATTACATGAGATGTAAAAAGGGACTTTTTTAAGAAAAAAAAAGATAAACACTGTAAACGTTAAAGGGGCAAGAAATTCACAACTGTCAAAAACTGAACTTAAAGAAAACAAACTAAGCAAATAAGCAGAACAGGAACAGAATCACAGATATTTGGAGGGTTATCAGCTGGAAGGAGTGATCAAGAGAATGGGGGAAAAGGTACAGCAATTAAGAAGCATAATTGGTAGGTATAAAATAGACAAGGGGATTTCAAGAATAGTACAGGAAACGAGGAAGCGAAAGAACTTAAATACCCATGGGCATGAACTACGGGGGAGGGAGTATAGGCTGGAAGGGGAGTACCTGGCAGAAAGTGGTAAAGGGAGAAAAATTGGGGAAATTGTAATAGTGTAATCAATAAAATATATTTTTAACAAAAAAAGTTTAAATATTCCAAATACAAGACAGGAATTTTCAGATTGGATAAAAAGTGAGACAAAGCTACAAATTTTATATAAAATGTAGACAAAGATATGCTTAAATATAAAAATAATATTTGTTAAAAATAACAGGTTGGGAAAAACATACCAAATGCTACTAGTAAAAAATGCTGAAAGTCTGCAATAATATTAGAAAAGTAAGCTTCATGCAAAACTTATCAAGAAATCTAAAGAACTTATTTTAATGAAAAAAGGATCAATTTATTAAGCAGACATAATCCTCTATGTGTATGCACCTAATATCAGAATTTAAAAAATGAAGAAAATGGCAAAACTAACAAAATACATTAACAACTAGAGTTTGAAATTTCAACACTCCCTTCTCAGTAATTGGTAGAACATCTAGTCAAAAATCAAGTAATAATGGAGAAAACCTTTATAATGTCTCAACCAATTTGACCTAATTGACATTTTAGAACACTAGACCCATAACAGCAGAATGCACATCATTAGCCAGTAAACATGGAACACTGACAAAGATAAACCATATTCTGGGCAATAAAAAGCAAGTCATATAGTGTATGCTCTTTCATCACACCAAAAATTAAAGGAACAAGAACAGCAAAAAGAATTTAAAGTTAACTAAAAATATTATAACAATCCACGGGTATGGTAATTGTATAACACACTTCTAAATAAAACAAACCATGGGTCAAGAAAGAAATGTTAAAAGAAAACTAAGTAAGTTAAACAAAATTAAAATAAAGATATACTGTATCAAAGTGTAGCAGATTCGACTCAAACAATATGTTTGCTAGGGTTGCTTTAATTACCACAGACTGGGTAGCCTAAATAGCAGATACTTTTTTCTATGAGTTCTGGAGGCTAGAAGTCTGAGATCAAGGGGTCCGCCGGGTTGGTTTCTCCTGAGGGCTTTTGCTACAGCCTGTGGGTGGCCACCTTTATGTCTACATGACTTTCCCTCTGTGCATCTTTACGATTCTGACATCAATTACAATGCATGTTTTCCACTCCTCTAAGCAATTATTGGACACCAACTAGGTGTCCTGCATTTCATTGAATTTTGATATGATCTGGAGAGAGTGTCAGATGCCACAAGTTAAAGGACTCAGTCCTACAAGCCTTCCTACCCATCCCCAACTTCAGACTCCAATCACAAGTTCAGGTTGTCACTTATGATTCTAAAAGACTGGTGATTGGAGATTCCGACAATCACCTCCTTGAGTTTGATCAATTTTCTAAATAAGCTCACAGAACTCAGAGCAATAGTTTATTAGTTTCCCCATTTATTATAAAGGCTGTGACTTAGGAACACTCAGATGAAAGAGGTGCAGAGGGCGAGGTATGGGAAAAGGGTGCAGAGCTTCCTTGCTCTCTCTGGCTGTGCCACTCCCCCCGAATCTTTATTTGTTCATGAACCAAAGATCTTCCCAGATAACATCTGTTTGGGTTTTTATGGAGACTCCAGTAGATAAATAATTGATAAAGTCACTGGCTGTTGGTGATTGAACTCAATCTCCCACCCTCCACCCTCCCTGGACTCAGGGGGTGTGACTGAAAGTTCCAACTTTCTGATCACATGGTTGTCTGCCCTGAATGAATGCATTCCTCTCATCACGACAAATTCCAAGGAATCGAGTGGCTCTGTGTCAGGAACAGGGATGAAAACCAAATATTTATTTTTATTATAAATCACAATATCACAATATCCGTGTCCTACTTTTCTTTTAAGAACACATTTAGTCACAGTGAATTACAGCCCACCATGTGATTTCATTTTATCTTAATAACCACTTTAAGGCCCCCACACCAAACACAGCTGCATTCTGAAATCCTGAAATTTAGGGCTTCAACAAGGGAATTTTCAGGAATGGTAGTTGGGACACAGTTCAGTCCATAATATAGTGCTTATATTTAAAAAGGAGAACTGTCTAAAAGCAATATTCAGAGCTCCCATTTTAAAAAGTTAGGGAAAAAAGCCCTGGCTGGTGTGGTTCAGTGGATTGAGCACCAGCCTGTGAATCAAAGGGGCACCAGTCTGATTCCCAGTCCAGGTCACATACCTGGGTTGCAAGCCAGGTCCCCAGTAGGGGTTATGCAAGAGGCAGCCATAAATTGCTGTTTCTCTCTCTTTCTCCCTCCCTTCCTCTCTCTAAAAATAAATAAATAAAATCTTTAAAAATTTTATTTAAATTAGGAAAGAAAAGCATATTCAACAAAAAATAAGCAGAGAGAAAAATAAGTGTAAAAATAAACATGGCTGAAAACAGAACAAAAATCAATAAAACAAAGGAATTACTATGTTGGAAAATATATGAAATTGATGAGCTTCTAGCTAGATATATAAATTAAAAGAGAGGACAAAATATCAGAAACTGAAGACAGAATATCACTAAGGATCCTGCAAAATTTCCAAATATAAATGTATAAAAATATTACAAAATAAATTTGATAATTCATATGGATGAAGACTCCTTGTAAAACAGAAATAAATTTCTCTAAAGAAAAAACAAATAATTTAACTAGCTCTCTATATAAATAAAATTAAGTTTCTTGTTATAGATCACATTACAAGCAAATACCAGGCTAAGATGGCTATACTGATAAATATTAACAAATATACAAGGAAATGTAATTCTACATAAATTCTTCCAGAGAGCAGAAGTGGGAACACTTTAAAATTAATTTTTTGAGTTCAGCAATACCCTTATTATAAATTCAGAGAAAAACCTCATGATAAAAAAGAAATTATAGACCTAGAGCCCTTATGAATATAAGTGCAAATACTGCTATTATAATTTTCATAATCAAATCTAGAAATTTTACTTAAAAGTATAATACATATCATGATTAATTAGGTTTTACCCCAGGAAGCCAAAAAAATCACTGTAGTTTATCCTAATCACTTTATTAGGATAAAGGTAAAAAAAATAGATGAAAAAATTAAGCATTTGATAAAATTTACCATTTGTTAATGATTAAAAAATAATCCTCAGCAAACTAGGTATAGAAATAAAAGTCTTCAAGCTAGTGAAGGGTATCAACGAAAGTATAACAAAATAAATTGTGAATGAATTAATGACTCTTACTCTCTAAAATCAGGAATAATGCAAACATGTCAACTCTTACTACTTCCATTTACCATTGTACAATAGGATAAGAAAAATCAATAAAAAGACTCAAGACTGTAAAAAGAAGTGAAACTTTCTTGTTCATAGATGACATTCATCTTGTTTATAGATGACTTGCTATAGAACACAATACAGAATCTACAGAAAAGATATTAGTGTGCTAAGCAAGTCATAGGATGTAAGTTCAATATGTGAAGTGAACCATATCCAAAAATCTTAATAAACAAAAAGCAAATTAAAAATAAAAATAATAGCATCAAAAATGAATAACTTAGAGATGGATTTAAAAACATGTTCAATAACTACAATCAGAAAATTCTACAATATTGCTCAGAAATAGTAAGGAAAAACTAAATAACTGAAATGATATAATGTGTATATACATTGGATGACTGGCTATCATTGAGACAACATATTTTTTTAAAAAAGCAATCTATACTCAACATTACAAAATCATTAAAGAATTTAATATCAAAGTCACGGCCAGATACCACTTCACACCCAATAGGAGAGCTATTGTTAACAAAAGAAAAATAGAAAATAAATGTGATGAGAATGTGAAGAAACTGGAATATTCCTGCACTACTGGTGGAAGGTAAAATGGTTCAGCCACTGTGTGGAACAATACAGAGGTTCCTCAAAAAAGTAAAAACAAAAAAACAACATAGAATTACCATGTGATCCAGTGATTCCTTTTCTGGGTTCATACCCAAAAGAGTTGACAGCTATGACTCAAAAACAAATAACTGTACACCCATGGCAACTGCAGCGTTATTCACAATAGGCAAAAGGTAGAAAAATTTTCAAAAGTCCATGGATGGATGAATTTAAACAAAATGTGTAATATACATACAATGAAATATTATTCATCATTAAAGAGGAATAAAATTCTGCCCCATGCTGCAACATGGATAAGTCTTGAAGACATTGTACTAAGTAAAATAATTTAGATACTAAAGTACAACGATTGTATTAGTCCACTTATATAAGTTACCGTGAAAAGTCAAATTCATAGGGACAGAAAGTAGAATGGTAGTTGACAAAAACTAGGAGAGGGAAGAACAGAAAATTATTGTTAAATGTGTACAAAGTTTCAGGTTAGGAAGATGAAAAATTTCTGGAAGTGGACAGTGGTAACAGTTTCAGACCAGTGTGAATGTACTTCATGCCACTGAATTGTGCAACTAAAATGGTTAAAATAATAATTTTATTATTGTATATTTTGCTACTATAAAAATCAATCTACAGATTCAATAAAATCTCAATCATATCAATGCAGTATTTTTTATAGAAATTGAAAATTACACTCTAAAGTTAACATGAAAATTCAGAGTCTAGAGTAACCAAAACAATTTCAACAAGTAAAGTTGAATTTCTAAAACTAATTTTCAAACTTACAATAATGTTACATAATCAAGTTAAGGTGATATTAGTATAAAGATAAGCATATAAATCACTGAAAATTAAAAGAGAGTCTAAATATAGATTTTCAACAAAGGAGTCAAGGCAATTAAATAAAGAAATACTAGTAAATTCAAAGAAATAGGGACATCAATTGTTCATAGAAAAACTGAATATCTTTATGAGCAAAGGAATTAAACCTTGACACTTACCTTAAACCATATTAAATAATTTCCTACAAATAGACAATGGCTCTAAACATAAATGCTAAATCTGTATAACTTTTAGAAGAAAACAGAGAAAAATGTCTTGTGATCTTGGAAAAAGCAATATTTCTAAGACAAAATACAAAACAAACAAACAAAAAAGATTAACCAAAAGGAAAATAGTCAAATAGGACTTTCTCAAAAGTAAAAAATTTCTGGTCTTTGAAAAATATTAGTTAGAATATAAGAAGTCAAGACAAAGACTGTGGGGAAATATTTGTAGAAGACATCTGATAAATGTCTTCTATCCAGAATATATATAAATTTTTTATTTTTATTTAAGACTTTATTTATTTATTTTAAGAGAGGGGAAAGGAGGGAGAAAGAGCGGGAGAGAATCATCAATGGGTGGTTGCCTCTTGAATGCTCTTTACTGGGGACCCGGACCACAACCCAGGCATGTGTCCTGAGTGAGAACTGAACTGATTGATGATCCTTTGGTTCCAAGGTCAGCACTCAATCCACTGAGCCACACCAGCCAGGGCTATATATAAACTTTTTAAACTGTGCTATAAAAAGACAAAAAACATAAATAAAAATAAAATGCAGAAAAGATTTGAAGTTCATAAAGCAGGTATATAAATTGTACCTAACTATTGAAGGGAAGCACTTTGCCATCCCAAAATGTACATTTTGGGATATTAATTTTAATGTAATTATTAAGCAACAAAAGACTTAGGAAAAGCCTTTAACCTTTGCCCTAACTTTCTAAAAAGAAATTAGATAAAGGACCTCCTCTAGGAAGGGAGGTATCATCATAAGTAACTATAACATAAACTAGTGTGTGAGAGAGAGGAACCCAGCAAGGTGCATTTGTTCAAAGTCCTCTTTCTGTCCCATCTTTAAAGGTGGCCCACCAAACATTTATTTAACAAATGTTCCCTTTTTCATCTCTGTGTAAATTGCCCTTCTGCCCTTTGAAATCCCAAACCACAACCCCTTTTTCTCCTTGGTTGTAGAATGGATTATAAACCTCATCTGCCTAATGCCACTTCCAGTCTCATTCTTATAGCACTCCCAAATGTGCATCTGTAAAATAAACTTTGGAAATTTTTCTCCCACTAATCTATCTGTTCAATTTAATTATTAGCCCAGTCACAAGAACTTAGAAGGTGGGAGGAAACTTACATTTTTTGTGCTCCCATAGCATAAAATATTCTAAATGTCATTAAAACTTCAATTAAATATTACTAAAACCCCACTAGAATGGTTAAAATAAAAAGACTGTTATGACAATACTAACTGATGGCAAAAATTTGGAGCAACTGGAACACTCATACATTGTTGAAAGTTAATCATATATTTACCACAATAGGTATTTACCCAAGAGAAATAAAAACATATGTCTATACCAAAAATAGTACGCATTTATTATAGCACCTTTATACACCATAGACAAACAGTTGAAACAACCAGTGTCTATCAACTAACTAATGAATGGAAAAATGGCAAAGTGAATTGTAGCATCTTCATACAATACAATAAATACTAATAAACACTTTTAAAAATGAACTACAAATAAAAACAACATGGATGAAACTCAGAAGTATTGTGTAAAGCAAAAGAAGCCAGACATGGAAAAATATACTCTGAATTAGTCCATGCATGTGATATTCTAGATGTGCCAAAGCTGAAAGATAGAAAATTGATCATATCTTGCCAAGGTTGGTAATGGAAGTAGAAGACTGTTGACAAAGGGGCTTGAGGGAACTTTCACAGTGACGGAGAAGTGCAACATCTTGACATAGTGATATATTGAATTTATTAATCAAAAGTCAGCAAAGTGTAAACTTAAATTGGAAGGTTTTAATTATATGCAAATTGTGCCTTCATAGAGCTGATGGAAAAGTAAACTATGTAGAAATGTGAGCACACATATCTATGGTAAAGTTAGAAAGGATACAGGGTTTGGCACGAGTGTAGAACAATCATAGCTGAAACCGAGGCAGGGACACACAGCATCCTTCTAAAGTCTGGGTCATTTTCTATTTATGAATCTGGGCATTGGGTACATAGAAACCCATTTACATGTTTTTGTTCACTCATTTGTATGCTTATTATTAATATTCTGCTATAGGTATATGCTATATGCATTCTCTTGCATATATATTTAATCATAAGAAACAAAAATAATTACAAAATAGGGAACACCATCTCCCACAAAAGATGAAATAACCTTTTAGGACTGGATCATATTACCAAATAGGGTTATTTAAAGAAAAGTAATACATTGTCAAGAAGAGAGTAGAACCTCAAAAGGTGTTATAATTGGAAGAATGGTATGGCAAATGCAGTACCACTCTTAGAAAGCTGGATTATACTAGGTTCTTTCTTGAATTTCACCAGGATTATGGAAAAAGGAAGAAGAAACACAAATCTTATAGATGTCGCTGTTTGAAAAAGGACTAGTAGGTACCAAAGGACAATATTATCTGCCCAAGATTTTTGCTTATTCAGGAAATCATAGGTTCATAAAGAGCGAAGTACCATACATTAATAATTCAACCTGAATGTGTATGTGCATATGTGTTTTATTAATATATTCAGATTATTGTGATTTTGAACTTTCTATAATTAGTTTACTAGCCTGCATTAGGGTTTTCTTTCTTCTCACCCCATTATAGAATGTATAGGTAAATAGAAGAAATGGTTCTGAATATACATGTGTCTGAAACTCATGGTTATTCATTCAATATATCTCTGAGGACACTTCTCTTCTATTATTTAATGACTACTATTAAAGATATCCAGATGTACAGAATCCAGATCTTTGTGCCTACATTATAGTTGATCATCTTACTAAAAATGAACAGACAAAAACAAAAACAAAAGTGAATTAAAAAAAACTATTCCATGATATCAATTAGACTAAAAATGGCAAATTGTTTTCACAGACTCATGTAGAATAACTGCCTAAATTCTGTTTTGACACAGACTCTGGTTCAAGTCTGAGTCTAGGAGCAAAATTTCTTAATAGGTTAGTGGGTCTGCTCTCAGTGGAGAAAGAGAAAGAATTGTATTTTCCAAGTATCACCATCTCTAATGTAGGCAATTATATGATGGAAATTAACCAATGTAAATAATCAGTTTAATTGTTTAACATGAGACATACCTATATCCCTAGACATCCCTTACTTTTGTGTAGAAATGTAACTAATTTATTCTTACCCCATAATTTAATGTAAAATTAATGATTATTTTATTTTCTCTCATTTCCTTCCTTCCTTCCTTCCTTCCTTCCTTCCTTCCTTCCTTCCTTCCTTCCTTCCTTCCTTCCTTCCCTTCTCTCTATTCATCTCCCTGTCCTTCCCTCCCTTTATCCAGTTCTCCTTGCTTCCTTTTATTTGTTTATTCTTTCATTTACTTACTGTATTGTGATGGAGTTTGGATATGGGTGCATAGCTAAGCAGACATTGGCCTGGCTGACAAGAGGGTTAGAGTGAATAAGATGAGACAATAAAAGCTAAATAAGCAAATGAAACAGTAAAGTAATCACAAATAGTAATAAGTATTATAAAGAAAAACTATCAAGAAATGGGATGTGGAATAATGGGGTAGCATCCTCCAGAGAGGACTTGAGTGTGAGGAGCAGCCAGGGGAAGGCATATTCCAGTCCCTAAGGAACAGTCTCACTGAAGGTCTCATTAAGGGAAGAAATTTGAAGGCCTGAACAATGTAAACTAGGACAATGTGAGGAAGAGATTCGTTCAAATTGTAGATTTTTTATTAAACAGTTTTGTGATCTTGATTGGAATATTGACTGTCTTATGAGTCTCAAATTCATCACATAGATATTGAGGGCTAGGTAGTAGGTAATGTCAGATTCCCTGAGAAGAAGAAAATAAAAAGTCTTCTAAAAATAATGTGTCATCTATAACCTGGTAAATTTATACACTAAAAATATGGTAATAGCATATGTAATCAGAAGGATTTTGTAAAATAATGTGAATTTGGTATAGACTTTTTTCTTAGGTATAACTAAAGGGAGCTCTGTATGCTTTGAAAGGGAATACAGTTTTTGTCTCACAGTGAGTATAGCAACAGAATTTAAAAACATTCTTACATGCCAGCCAACCAAAGGTTAAACAGCGAGAAACAACTGACAAGTAATTAAAATTAAAATAGTTAGTAAATATATTTTTTGTAATCACAGAAAAATGTATAAATATTTGAAGCAGAATATAAAAACTAAGCTTCAGAATCATTTTCAAGTTTCAAGTGATCTTTTCTGTAACAGTTTACCAGTCAAGATAATGGGTGTGTGTGTGTGTCTGTGTGTGTGTGTGTGTCTGTGTGTGTGTGAAAATCATTTTGTAACTTTGTTTCATTATGATTTAGAGATTGAAATCTCCACTGGAGTTCAGGACAGAAGGGGTGGGTCATTAGGTTTGTGCCTCAAGGAAATAGGTCTCAGCACGCTACTAGCAGAGCTCAAATAGCGGTAATAAGGTCATCAATTATCTCGGTCTGGATATAGTTTGAGACCCTGAGAGGTGAAACTTACACCCACAAAAAGATAAATCACCTTTCTGTGGGATTAAGCCACATCATCATGGGAGACAGGTGGCTTGAGTGCCTGTACAGTATGATCTAAGAAAATGTCTTGGAAGAATTAAATAATAAAAACTAACACCATATCCTGTGTGAAATGAGATTGTTTAAATTCCCTTAAGATTTATTTATGTTGAAATATATTTTTCAACATATATTTTCAATATATTTTTCCTGAAGGATAAAAGAATGAATTTGCTTATTTATATTGCAATAATTGATAAATAAACAGATATAATTTACATTATAAATACACATATAGGCACAAGCTTAGGGCCAAACAAAACAGATCAACAAGCAGAATAAGTTTCAGAGATACCAACAAGAAACATTAGATTTATTAAAACAAATTAAAACACCATCCTCAAGATCTTCTACCCTAAAACACAACCTCTTGGGGACAGACCGATTCAAATTAATGGTCTGAACATACCGCCCTCAAACTCTTCCAGGGCAAGGTGGTCAGATGACTGCATAGGGGTCTTTACAAGAAGGCCATTTCCCTGGGGATTCACCTTGGCCAGTAGGATTTATCCTCAACTAATTAGTTGTGAGGTAGTGATTTCCCAGTGGGGTCATTGTATCCACACACAAAGTCTCAAAACTTAGCACTATACCACTTAATATGAACTTGACTGCACATGTAAATGATTTAGTTATCCTTTGCTTCAATGCACTCTCTCCTTGGGGGACTGCTTGGCTTCAATTCCATCTTGTATTACTAACTTCAAAGGACCAGAGGCTTGGTGGTAAACATGCAGAGGTATGATGAAGTCAGTTGGTACTGTCTTTGAGAACAGAGAGTGAAATTTTCAGGAATTTTGTAAGCCAATTGTTAAACACCACAATGACTATAACTAAATTATGAAAACATTTGGTTAAATAAACTGTGTTACAAACAAAATTAATAAGTACAACTCATCAATTCCTAATTATTTTCACTGTATTTCACTATCATCTGTGTTCTTGAGGTTATTTACCTCTTTTATCTCTATGGTAGAAGGACTGTAAAATGATGGGCTGCTGTGCATTTCTCATAAGCTCTGTGTTCAGTGTCATCACATTAATAGCTTGAAATTGACCCAGTGAGTGTATACATGACAAAAATCAGCTAACCCTGCAAAACAGCACCTCATCCTGTCTTCCCTTCCCCCACAGCTGGTTATTAAAAGGTTTACCAGCATACCAGGGCAAACCTCTTTTGTATGGCAACTTTCCCAGGGATAGAAAGTCAGACCTCAAACATTACTTTTGATAATAACACTGACATCACCACTACCAGTTCACCTGAACCCTTGATCAAGCAGATATGGATGAAAGCATGACGAATAGAGAGATCTAGCATGCACAGAGGGCTCACTATATGAAAGGCACTCTGCTTCTTCATCCCCTATAAGCCTCACAATGGGAGGAGGTGTGTTCCCACTTTGCAAATCTACAGATTAAAGTTTATCCACGCTTATAATATTCTAAAGGTCTTCTAGATAAGATATGGCAGAGCCTGATTCCTAGACCAGAGCAGTTTTTGGAGTAGGAACTCTTTACCACATACTACATAGGAGGTCAGGGCATTTGCATCTAATCAAAGTCCCACCACTAAGAGATCAGAAACCTAAAATCCTGTTATATTTCAGATAATTTAAACACACATGTACAAGTGAATCTGAAAAATCAGGAGGGGGTAAATATTATGCAGCCTTCTCAAAAAAGAATCAAATTAAGTAATGAACAAATATTAAAAGGCTCTGGAGAATCAGAGCAGAGGATAAGAAAAATGCTGAAGAAATTATTTTCAAATATATGTTCTGTACTACTCAGAGAATAAAATGACAGCATAAAAGGTACAGAACTATTGTCATGCCAAAAGGTTTGATAAAAGCTTTGCGTGCATTTTGTAATTTTTCATTTTCCTCCTATGGTTATATTATAACTGCTATAAACAAAAGAAGACTGTTCATATTGAAATAATGCTGAAAATACCATCCCCCAGGGAGTTGCTATTAATGCCTATCCTTTACTCTTTACAGAATAAGTATGTAGCAAGCATTCATGCTAAATGCCAATGTACTTGGAAAGTGACATGTTGATTATCATGTTTGGATATTATTCATTTTATTTATCTTTGAAAATACAAACAAGCAGTCCCATTCTATAAATATTATCTCCACTGGAAAGCTACTGCTAATAAAATATCTACATCTTTTTGGCTACCAAATCCACTAAAACTCATTGTAAACATACAGTGCTCATTATAATAACATTTTTTTTTCAGTATGCACAAAAGAGTATTGGGAAGAAGGGAGAGGCGGTGTAGGGACGGGTGGTGGAGAGGGCAAACCAGTGGAAAGATGCAATTAGAGTCATGTTGGCTTGCCAAAGCCCCACTGAACAGCAAGCTGGGATTTTATTTTGCCAAACCACTCCAGGCTCTTTGGGAGGTCTCCTATCTATAAAGAGGGCTTCATTCCAATAAGTATCTTCTACAATAGGAGGAAAATAAAGATGTAAAATGAATTACCAAACTAAAACCAATGTGCAAGTGTACACATAGGCATACAGACACATACTCTAGGTGGGAAACACACTTTGTGTAAATCACACTCAGTGGGAAATATTTGGCTTTGCAGAAGGGAATATTAACTTGACTGTTTGTATCCAATTTATGGTAGGTGCAAATTAAGAAATCATCAAAAAATAGTAACTTGTGATAATGTACCCTGGGTTTAAAAGTTGGAAGCATTCAATTGGTATGTTTGTATTATGTTGTTACAGCTAGGAGTTTAAAGAGAAGAATTTTCATAATTGGCTGTATAATGATTTCAGCATGCTCATGGAAGCTCACTAAATTGAACTTTGAAGAAGATATACACCTGAAATGTAGCAGAAGGGTCCATTTTTCCCTTTAGGATGGCAAGACATCACCATTACCATCATCAACAATAAGATCATCATCATCATCATCATCATCATCATCATCATCATCACTAGCCATTATTGTATGTCAGTAAGCTATCCAAAAATGTTTTGGTGTGACAATGTGTGTGACTTTTGTTTGTATGTTTGCTTTTTAGGGGAGTTGAAAATTTTATTTTAGTTGAGAGATAGAATTGAGATGAATTAGAACAGGGGTTGGTCTGTTTTTATGTATGCACAGCACAATTATTTGGGGGAAGTTTCATGTAATACCCCTTCTTAAATTACAAAGCTAACCTGTTTTGTGGTAGCCACACTAAGAAAATACCAGAATAGTGGAGAGGAGGAAAAAAATGTTGGATTTTGGATATATTAGAGTATGGTACTATAGTTAAATGCAAACCTACTGAGGTATTTTCCCCAGCTTCCCCTGAGTGGTTCCCAGAACTCCTTTGGACCTCTTGTTGAGGCAGACGGTAGGTCTGCCTCTTTTTCACTTCTGTTCCACAACTTAACTTGAGCCACATAAAGTAAGAGGAAATCACTCTAATATAGATAACAAGGTAAAAGAGCACCAAGAGTAGGAATTCTAGTAATAAGATAATAACGAGGCTTTTTAGGCATTTTTGGTTAAAACACAATAGGTATGATGATGAAAATAATGTGTCTTATATATATTCGAGTCTTATAAGTAATTAAATTTTATTAACAATTGTGATGATAATAATTTATTAGTCTTAAGAAATAGGATATGACAAAATGAATTTTAACAATGCAATATAAATTATGCATGCATAGGAATGACAATGAAATGGAGACAGGACTGTTCAGGGCTTTTGCTTTTATTTATTATGTATTTATTTATTTTTCCCCAAAAAATGATACTGATATCAGTATTTTATACTGGTATCACTAGAATTTTAGTGAACAAAGCTTGAGTTCATTAATGTCCTTAACTGGCCTATGAATGCACTGCTTGGACATTCTTGACATCTCGCCAAAGTGATATTTTATAAATGTAAATCTGAAGAAGCCAATCCACTGATCAGAATTTCCTGTCTGAAAGATCACTGTAAACTCTCTGCATACTCCTTCTTGTCAGTGAGTGCTTCCTAGCACCTCATCCCACCACCTCCTCCTCCTTGCACACATAGGAACTCTATGCATTGAGATGCTGAACACTGAACCTGCTCAGAGTCAACACCCCAAACAGCCCTTTCCTCTGCCTAGATTAGCCAGTCCTGGCTTCTACTATCTATGTGGTTAACTCCAAGAAAGCATCACCTCTTCCGTTTGGCATATGGTTAAGAAAAAGTTAAAAATATATTCCCTCTTTAATGTTCCACAAATTTTGTTCATATATACACATATATACATGTGTGTATATATATATATGTGTATGTGTGTGTCTATATATGTAATATTTGTTTAAAATTCAGACTTGCCTACTAGAATATAAATTTTCAGAATGTAAAAATTTTGTATTATTTATGTAGTTTTATCCAATGCTTATCACTTAAGGCTTTAATGAATATTCACTAGAAGACTGAATAAATGAATGTAAAAGATATTTACAAACAATATTTTTAACATATAAATTTATTTAATGTAAGTTTTATGTAATGTGGGAGATCTCATAAAGAAATAAACACTGAAAGTGGCAAAACCTTGGTAAATAAACAGATATAATTTATATATATTTTATCTGGGTATAAAATATATATAAATGCCTATATATTAGGTTTTGAGAGGCAACTGTAAAAAATTGACTAAAATATATGGAGAGACTAAAGGAAGATAAAATAGTTATTTTATTATATTTATTTATTTTGCTTTCCTAAAGCTTATTTTGCTATTCTTTTCAGATATCTTAGCTAAAAGCTTAATTATTTTATATTCATAATTTCCTGATAACAATACAAATATTTAAGAATGTGCAAATAGCCCTGAGTATGAATAACTCTGGCAACATCCCATAGTTTCCCATAGGCAGCTCCTTCATAAATATTCTGGAAGTAATTTGAAAGTAGATTTTCTCCTATAGGTACAAAAGCTACTTCCATATAGTCTTCTCTTAATTTTATGAAATTGGGTTTATTTTATTTAAACTGAAATTAGTAATTTATGGTTTTTTAAAATATATTAGTATCCATACTAAGGTTAATTTTCTAAATAAATACGTGATCAATTGTATTAATATGTCATGGACATTTCAAAATAAAATGGATTGCATATTTTTAGGACTTAAATTAGATATATGTATATTATATTATTAGTTTTAATACTCAAATTTATTATAATATAATTATCTATGATTTCCTGCAAATATTAAAGACCAAGAACAGCATATTAAAGTATACTATTATGTTTCTGTTCATTTCTCCTTATATTTTTCATTAGTGTTCTTTATATACTTTGACACAATGCTTTTAGTTGTACATGTAAATTATATTTTTATGAGGAGGCATACTCATGTTATAATATGACTGCCTTTTTATGCTATGTAAAGTAATAATATTTTTCATTTTACTTCAATATAAATATTTTCACCCATCTTTCTTTGAGTATCAGTTTATTGGTAAGTCTTTTTTTATTTTTTAGCATTTTAATTTAATTTTTTCAATTTATTTATTTCTATAAGTTTTTATTATTGTTCAAATATAATTATCTCCATTTTCCCCCCACAGTGCCCCTGCACCCCACCCATCCCTGCCCCCCAGCCTCTATCCTAGTCCACTTTGGCTTTGTCCATGGGTCCTTTATACATGTCCCTTGATGGCTTTTCCCCTATTCCCCACCATTATCCTTCTCCTCACTCTTTCTGGTTACTGTCAGTTGTTCTTTATTTCAATGTCTCTGGTTATATTTTGCTTGCTTGTTTGCTTTGCTGATTAGGTTCCACTTATAGGTGAGATCATCTGGTATTTGTCTTTTACCACCTGGCTTACTTCACTTAACATAATACTCTCTAGATCCATCTGTGCTGTCACAGAGAAAAGGAGCTCCTTCTTTCTTTGCTGCCTAGTATTCCATTGTGTAAATGTACCCTGTTTTTTATCTATTCATTTACTGATGAGCACTGAGATTGCTCCAGCACTTAGCTCTTGTGAATTGTGCTACAAACATTAGGATGCATAGGTTCTTTTGAACTGATGTTTCAGTATTCTTAGGATACAATACCAGTGTTGAAACTCTGGGGTCGGTCAAAAGGCAGTTTCATTTTTAGTTTTCTGAGGAAATTTCATACTGTTTTCCACAATGGCTGCACCAGACTGTATTCTATGGCTAAGTCTTTATAAATTTTACTTTCAGGTTTTTCTGGGTAATTTCAGTTAAGATACATTGTTTTTAAAGAAAGAGATAAAAAAAAGAAAGCACATTGAAAGTTATAATATATTCTATGAAGTAATTATTATTAACATATCTGTGAAAGATACACTTGAGACTGATGTTCTCAATTAAAGTCAGAAGTCTGTCATTGAAATGAAGCTGGAGAAAAGATATATATTCAGTGATTTTTATGTTAAGAAACCATGTTGGATAAGATATTAAAAAATTAAAAATATACATATCTATTTTCTATGCTTATTTCCTCTCCCATTTTACTCTACATGCCCTTGTTTAGTTTTGTTCAATATCAACTGCATCAAAGTCAATTGCATAACTACCTTTAAAATAGTGAGAAAAACCACTGACAAAATTAACTTTGACCAGTTCTCCAAGTGGCACCATTGCTATGCTTTACTTTATCATATCACGAGATTATGATGATGGATGATAAACTCTCCTTTTGGAAACAGATATCTTACAAGTTACAGGCCAACCAACAAATTATTTGGCTTATTGTTTTTGTTCATAAAATTACCTGAACTATTTATTTATTTTTGTTTGCAGGAATGATATTTATTTTTGTTTGCATAGAATCATAGGTACAATACAATAATAAGATCTAACATCCATATTTGACCTTTGAAGTGCCCGAGAGCCAGCAAAGTGACAGGACTTGTACAAGGTGACACAATGTGTTGGACTAATGACAAGAACCTAAAGTTCTCAATTTCCAAGTGAATATTCTTTAAAAAATATTTAGAAAAATTTTAATAATAATGAACCCAACACAATATACACATTGCAGAAACTAAATAATCTCAAATTCTTACCTAGACTATTTTGCTTCTGTCATTAAAATAAAACACTACCTTAGTGAGTCTTCATCTCTGTTTTAATATCTCAATTCAAATGTAATGTGTATATAAATAAATTAGTATAATAGAGAGATTTGAAAGAAAACTAGTAATGGTGGGAAGAAAATCTCTTTCTTATAATCTGCTTCTCAGACTACATGTCCCTGTCTGCAAGGTCAAAAAATTCACTGTTTTTAGCATCAACAGATTTGACCACAAGTGGACACTTAACAAAAAGTAACTTCTATTGACCAGGCAGAGCAAATTACATTTTTTCAGTTGATAATTAAAACTAAGATGACAGTTGTTGGTGCTCTGAATTTCTAAGGTACTGTTGAGTAAACAGAAAGATGACATCATTTATTCATTTTTCAGTAAACATTCATTGAGAGACTTCTATGTGCTAGACATTCTTCTAAGCAATTAGGACACATCAGCATGTGAAAGAGTAAAGATCCAACCCCTGGGGGCTTATGATCTAGTGGGAGAAACAAATAATAAACCATAAACTTAATAAATACGACATGAGACAATATATATGGAAAAGTGATAAATTGTATGAAAAAAAAACACAGACAGGATAGAGTTATGATTGCTAGGGTGGGGATGAGGTGAGTCACAATTTTAATGTGGGAAGATGACATTTGAGGTGAGACTGAAAGACATAAGAAAGGTTTACCTAAGCAAAGAATTATGGAAAGAACTCTAGGCAGAGAGAACTCCAGACATGTTCCAGAAATGTCAGCATGTGGGCCAGAGTAACTGGAGTAGAAAAAGTAAGCAGGAAAATCAGAATGATGAGACAGGGAGAAAATGAAGTGTTGTAGATCACTCTGACTGGTTTTAGGAATTGTAACTCTACCCCCTGTGGCTAAGGATGAGTCAGTGACCTTTGGAATGCAAGCCACAGGAGACAAAGCTTGTCTCTAGTAGCAAAAGCTGCCTCAGTTTCCTCTCCCTGCCCCCGAAGCATGGTCAGAAGTCATTGATGGGTAAGACCCCTCAGAGGAGGGGCAACCTATGCCAGACACGATCACTTGGGAGGCCATCATGGAAGGACTCCTGGGGGGTCGCAACAAAGAGCAACTTCTTTCTCACCTCCTGGCTTAGAGATAGCCGGAGTCCCCATGCCCCCTGGGAGAAGCGCTTCCTGGCTCTAATCCCCTTTAGCCTGAATACCTGATGGGGAGGGGTACAGCTCCTTGCCTTGCTAGAGTCTGTCCAAGGGAAAAATCTGGCATCACAAAGACTTCCTGACAAACCTGTAAAACCTGCTCTGCTAAGAGTGCTTTCATTCATATGTTAATGTTTTGAGCAGGGAACTCTGAAAGTTCTCTTCTTGACAGACTCTGACTCAGACTATCTACTGTTGGATCCTTGCTGCCCTGTATTCCTGTGTATTACAACCCAATAAAAGCCCCTGGAGGAGGGAGCTCAATGCCTTTTTCTTCTGGGAAACTGGCCACCTCTCCTCCCCAAGCAGATCACATCATGTCTCAGTCATGTTTACTTTCATCCGTGGCACATGGGGGGACTTGCCAGGAAAGTCGCCCCCACAATGAAGGACTGAAGCACATAAGACATTATGTGCAAAACCACCACAAAATATTTGTTATTTAAATTGTGATTATAGCACTGTAGAGAAAAATATTCAGAAGAGAGAATGAAATACTCAGGGAAAGGCTGAGACTTTGTGACCCTAATGTGAGGAAGTTGCTGTGAGTCTTCCACATTTTTCCACAATTTGTATCTTTCAAATTACCCACTATTCTTCTGTTAAACCCATTTACTCATCAGAGTTAGCTAGAGAGGATTTATAAAAGAGAACCTGGAGTAGATGTCATTAATTTTAAACAAACATGATAAAAACAGCTACTATGAACATGGGTTTTCACCATTCAGTATACAGATATCAAAGCAGCATTTTATATAGGACAAAGCTCTCTAATAACATGAATGTGAATAATCTTTGAGTGTTCAAAAGAGAGCTGCCTAATGTCTTTTGTACATTTAAAAAATTAAAGTTTGAATGGTGTTTTTCAAAATTAAAGTAAAATATGCTATTGACATGAGAAATATGAATGCTTAATAGAACAGAAATAATGTGAACTAAAATAACACAGTTTTAGTGGTGGATTAGGAGTATATTTAGGCAACTCTGATGCAGGATGGACTAACATTCTGAAGCTAATGATGAAGAAGATACAATAAGACAAAATAACTTAAAATCTGTATTCAGGCTAAAACAATAAAAGTAAACACCAGGAAAATCCATAATTCCCCAAAGAAATAGGAGATCTACAAATAGTTGCCTTTTGACATAAGAACAAATTGAGCCCCCCCCCCAAAAAGAGTAAAATAATTAAGTTAACTAGTTAACTGAGCCCTTATTTATCTTTTTGCATAATAAAGAATTAGCACCAGATGATCTTTAACATCATATCCCATACAGGTATCTATGGAGTATCCAAGCAGAGTTACCAACTGACTCACCAAAACCTGATAGGAAGGTGCTTCCCTGGAGCAATCGTGAAGGACCAAACAGGTAAATACTCAAAGAACAGAAAATGGATAGTATTTGGAGGTCAGGTGATGATGTTTTACTGGCAGAGTGTTTTAAGTTCTTAAAGAGCCTAAGGACCCCATAAGATCAGAAACCCAGCAACTTAGAGGGTTTCTTGATGTTCTGCTGAGGAATCTCAGATCTTCATGTTAAATAAAAATAACTGGAAAATATAACCTTTACTTTTCAGTTCACAGATTTTACTGTAAGTTTTGAGGGAATTGCAAAGTAATATAAAACAGAACAAGACAAACACAAAATTTCCCCATTGACAATAAGTCACCTGTAACTCAGAGAGAATAGGCAGTTTCATTCAAGGTCATAGAACAAGAGGCACAGCTGGAATGTGAACTCCTGTCTCTGGACACTCATTACACAGTTACTTTCCTTAAACTCCCACAGAAATTCCTTAGAGAATTTGCAAGTACCCACCTCACACAAATTCTGATCACCTAGTACAACTGCCCTTTAGCTGTGCTCCAACTCTATTTGGTTGATACTAAAGGGTTTTCAATGTAGAAGACAGAGAAAACTACACATCTTAAAACTGAAAAAAAAAACACTCATAAAATTCTGAAAAAAATACAAAAGTCACAGAAGTAGCCAAAGATAAACATTAGTTGGGACCTCATCCTGAGTGTTCAAATTAAATGAGTTTCCAGAAAATTGCTGAGAGACCACTCTGGGACTGAGTTTTGAAATCTCCCATCCTTTTTGGGCTGGGAAATTTGCATGTGCAATTACTACATTTGCATGCCCAATTACCTCACAGGAAGACAGATACACCAATTGGCATTTGAAAGTGTGTTAACTGAGCACAGAAGAGTGGTGCTTTCAAATGTTGGCCCTAGGAACCTAATCATTAAGAAGGGGTCATGTGAGTCAGAATGGGGAGAGATAGTCCATTGCAGTGATCAGAGCACAACCTGGTTGGAAGTACACAAGGAAGATTGATGGATGCACAAGCAGATTAAATACTGGGCTTTGAGAAAGTACTTTGGAAACCAGAAGAATCCACAGGGAAGGCATTTCAGGCATTAGCTAATTGGATTAGTCGTGATGTTTTCTGTGAATCCTAAGGAATTCATAAGCTATAGATTAAAATCATCAAACAACTCTGGTCACAGAGGTGAGGGGGCCCTTTTCTTCTGATAGTAAACATTTAGTCCTGTGGACTATAAATATATTCAGCCTTCCTCTTCCTCCAAAGCAGGCTAAATATGAAATAAAAAGCAGTTTGAAGTGTATGTCTTTTTTCCCTGCATTAACAAAAATTCTGGGAGGAAACAAATCATAACTCTAAATCCTTCACTGTAGTGTACAAAGATTGCCTGTTCTCTCAGAATTGTGTAAATTCCTATCTGCAAGAAACAATGAGGTATAATTGGTTTCCTTGCTTCTCAAACCATTTCCTCAGCTCATTGTAATACCGTTTAGTAGTCTCTCTCTACTATCCAAAAATAAACATTTGAAGATTCTTACAGGGCCAGATTCAACTCCTGGAAAAATAATTGTTAGTCACTAGCTTCCTTAGAATATAGAAGTAAAACAGGTTGGGGGCATAAACTCCAAAAACGATGTGAGCTAGTGTCCAATACCTGATTTTAAACACTAGCAAACTCTACAGTTGAGTTTTTTTGGATTCTTCAGATATTACTCTGAAGCATATCTGGTTGCCTTTGGACTTTCCTAAGCAAGCTTTGGACACACTCAGTGAATTTATTGACAATAGAAAGGGAGAAGCTGAGTGGTGTGTTAATACTTCTGGTCTTTGGAAATACTCAAGGTATTATGTAAATGTCTTTTCGTAGTGACTTTATGAGAATGTCTTTTGTAATCTATCCTTCCAGAGACCAAAGGTGTATCTTCTAAAATGAGGACTCAACAGTACTTTATTTCTCACATCATCAAATCTTACCATCTAACTACAGTAATTAAACATGGTGAATTTACAGGTCATCAAAATGTTGTTTTTCTAACTTTAAGTATTACCTGACTTATCTCAAAAAAGAAAAGAAAAAGAAAAAAGTCTGAAACAGTATTGAATGCATGAATACTTTATTTGGTACTTTGTTGTAGGGGAATAATGGAACAATGGACAAAGCTGTTCTTGGGATTTATAGATATGAAATCTATAAAAATACTAATGGCTACCACAACTCACTCTTTCTTCCAATACATGTTCAACTCAAATTTTATGAGTACTTTTTACCATTCACACCCTGTGTATGAATCTCCACCTTCTTGATCACCATATGGAAGGTGGTCTTCCTGTCCTGATACTCTTATCACTACATCTAGTTCTAGGTTTACCTAGTATTTATATGGCTCTAAAATTATCTTTCTTTTATTATTGTTTTGTCTACTCTCACCCAAACCACAAGAGTAAGTTCCATGAGATTATAAACAAAGTTAATATATTTTTCTCTGCAATATCCTCATTACCTAGACTAAAGCCTGACACATTTTACTTCATAAATATCTGTTCAATGACTCCACTGACCATTTCATTAGGTAATGTATAAAACATCATCATCTCAGTGTAAAACATCATCTTACTGAGCCCTCAGCACAGCCCTAGAAGAAAATACTGTAGAAGGAGGTTGAGATTCTGAGGAGGTGAATACCATGTCTACACGTGTAGCTAATAAATCACAGAGTTGGGTTTAGTTCCTAGACCTCTCCTACTATAAATTGTTCCTTTCCACTACGTGTTTCTTGTTGATTCTAATCTGACCTGTGTCATAATTATAAAGGTATCTTTAGATAAATACTTTATTGAGGCCAAATAACAGATATTACCCCCAAAAGGGAAGGTTTAGACTAGATATTCTCTTAAGGTCTCTGTTAACCGCTGAGGTCATGACTTTATTACTTCTATATTCTCTGTGATAACTAACATTAATATTTTGCATTTATAAGGGATAAACATTCCTATTCAAGGCACAAATATACACTTTGATTGTTTTCTAAATTAATTAAATTTAAAGTAAGAGTTTTAATATAAATATTGTCTTACTATGTTAAATTTCATCAATTCAGAACTATTTTTGAACATGATTAAAATAAAAATAAATTTTGTCAAAACTAGCAAACTAAGAAGAAGGGCAATGTGTCTGAGATGCTCACTATTAAACTTTTAAAATAAACTTACTGAAATTATATGAATATAAAAGTCTCTCTCTCTCTCTCTTGCTTTTTCTCTCTTGAGGAATTTTAGTTAAAATCAAATGTAATCCTTTAAGGGCTATACTATTTTCTTCATTCTATAAGTATGTTTTGCCAACTCTATTTGATCTTTCAGTGATTACAGTTTTTAAAGAATAGTTCAATTTAATATATCAAAATCTTGATTCTCTGGAGAATTTTAGTTGTTAAAAGAACTACTACAGCATAAACCAGTTTGTCCTTTGGCTTTAAATTCTTGTGTAAAGGAAATATACTAATTTCAATACAATTTTTGATACTTTATGAAGTCTGGAACAAGTTTTTAAAAGTAAATTTAAAGCAATTATTGATTTTTAAAAAGCTTGCTTTATCCAAAAGTTTCTCTCTCTCTTGCTCATTTCCTCATGTAAAAGAATTTAACCAAAGAAAGCCAGCATTCTAATTCAATTTCTCCTCCAAAGTATATAATTTTATTTCATCATAATGGCTGCTTTTATTTCCAGGGTCAGATTTTATTTAAATTTTAGTCCATTAGGAACAAAAACTTGCCATTTTCTGATAAACAAAATCAGCAGGGGAGCCTCTTCAAAGGAGAAATGTATTTCCATCGACCTTTGTTTTATTTGATCTAAATGACAGGTATACACCACTTTTCCTGTGTTTACTTTTAAAGAATCTGAAAAAACTGGGGTGACATTTTTAACAACAAAACTAGCAATCACCCTAGTAGTCCTGTGACAGGCAGATGGAAGAAATGATAAAAAGATGTAATCCATTTCTTTAGACCACCAAAGAGGCTTAATATGAGTCATTAGTAGAGAACCGTTAATTTTCTTTTTTCCCTTTTCTGACTGTTGTTTGTAGAAGTGCTCAACCTCTTAGAAACTGGAACATTGGCTTGTTTTTCCTTTCCTTTTCCTTTTTTTCACTTTTAGTGTGTATGTGTGTGTATGTGTGTGTGTGTGTGTGTGTGTGGCTATTTTGCAAGAGGGAAGGAAAGCATTAACAGAAAGGAATTAAGGAATATATCATTATATAGTTTGAGAAATCTGAGTGATCTAGGTAACACTTTAGAAGTTATTAGGCTAAGCTTGACAATAGTTAATGAGAAGAATTAACACTAGTAAAACACTTTAAAGATTTTAAAGAACTTTCTTAAATAGCATCTCATTTCTTGGACATCCTCACAAAAATTTTGAATCGCAGAAAGTCAATCATGTTGAAAATAAAGAACTAAAGTATAAGTCTTTTGGTCCCAAATCAAAAGACCATTTTAATTCATACATTCTAATAGAAAATATATTGATATTCTAATCTAATAAGGATGAAATAATCTTCACTCCTCCCCCACCCCAAGTTTGTTCTGCAAAACATCAGTTCTCTAGGCAGCTACAAGCTATAGATCAGGGAAATGAGGATTTTCCCACTGATAGATAGATAGATAGATGATAGATAGATAGATAGATAGATATGCATTGCTTCTTAAAATTATAAGGACCAAGGAAACCTTTGCTCTGAAACTCTCTAAGGAATAATGTTAAAGAAAACTATTGATGAATGAATGCTTACCAGAATCCTCTACTCCTTTCTCCCAGTGCCTACTCCCACTCTTTCAATATAGATGATGTAAATACATAGATAAAGATGTAGAATGGACATAGAACAATAAATACATACACATATATGTATATGTATATACACACATGTACAATATGGCTATATAATTAGAATTTTATATATTGTTCATATCTATATGTGTATTACAAATATATTGATATATGTTTATACATGTGTATATATGTATTTTTTCCTCAATGAAAAAATTCAAAGATTCATTGCGGGCTAGCTTTTTCACAACCAAACTCAGATATGAAAATATTTCTCAGTCACTCTGATATGATAGGAAATCAGCAATATATTTGAAAGCACTGTAAACCTTCATTAATGCTTTTCCATTTAATAAAAATGTGTCAGTTAGAGTCAATGTTTGATTGAAATGGTTGTTTTAAGAATCTATAGGATAGTTTACCAACTCTTTTTTTTAATAATCATGTGAATTTTATTTAAAGCATTGTTTTTAATGTGAATAGGTGGTAACTTCTATAATATATAACAGAATTATTAGCTTAATTATTTGAATTAAGTTACTGAACAGATAGAAATTAAGTAAACCTCACTCTATATATTATGTTACTAGAATTCTCAAAAGACCAGTTCCAGCCTCACTACATCGGAAAAAAGGGCAGGTCAAATAATTTAATCCCATACCTGAGATCACTTCCTTATCTACGGACTTTTCTTGTTTTATTTATACTCATGGATGATGCAGAGATGATAGATGTCTTGTTTCCTGAGAGCAGAATAGGGGAAATGGAGCCTTTGTAAAGGATTGTCAAGGCTTTCCCCAATTTTCAACCCTCCCCTTCAGAGCTATCTTGTCATCCAAGAAATTATGAAGGCATTACACTAACAACTAATATTTGATTTTCTGTTACATTATGTTTTCTACCATTCATACAGATAGCACTTTAAATGTGAAGAACTCTAACATTAAATTGTTTAGAGGAAGGTCTAGATGAAATCATGATCTTTTCTTTCAGTTCTGTAATGCTCATATTATTTAAAAAATCTGTTCAATATTACATATTAAGTCAGGCCATTAAAACTTTTGAGCAGTAAAATTCATGTTTTGAAACAGACTGTGAAAAGCAACTGTATAGAAAAATAAACTTTCTCTTAAAAGTTTATAGTGTGTTACAAACAGATAAACTTTTGTATGGGAAAATGGTACCCTTAGGGTTATAAGCTAAAAAATAATTTAGAATATATCACCAAGTATCTATACAAATTTATCGATGACCATTTCACAACCAGAGATTTGTGGGGAAACTACACAATTTTGCCTTTAATGGTATGAAATATACCCTTGCTAGAAAGGCTATCCTAGTTAGGGTCAACAATAAACAAAAACTCTCCTGCATTCTGCCCCATCTTATTCCCTTGTTTTTCCAGCTGGGCCACAAAAACTAGATACCAGGTCAATAATGAAAATTGTATGAAGGTCATTTCTACTATTTCTACATAGCTTAAAAATATAATGTGGTTGTATTTTGACCTTTCTTTATAATAGCTTGACACAGGAAACTGCTATAATTTTAAATATACAAAAAATTAAATCTAACAGAATTTAACATTTATTTCCAATAATATAAAACTTCAAGCAATATAACCCAAGGGTGCTGAACCAAGTATATAATTCTACCTGCTCCCCTCCATGCAAGGATACATGGCAATATCTGAAGATTATTTCTGGCTGCCACAATTGTGTACCATTACCAAGATCTAGTGGGTAGAGGTTAGAGATGCTACTAAACTTCCTACAGTGCAGAGCACAGCCCTCCACAACCAAGAATTATCTGACCCAAAATGTCACTAGTTGCTGAGTGTGTTAAGGAACTCTGTCCTAAACAAAGATTATTGGTAATGTAAATACCTACTTTTCCACAAAGAAAAGGCGTCTTGAGGAACAGCTCATCAACAGAGTAAAACATATGCACACAGATCACCTCTCACACAAAATACCAATGAAACTTGCCTATCAAAGCTGGGAAGAAAGTTGAGAATGAAGTTCAATGGAGTATGGCCTAAAACTGGGCAACAACAGTGAGCCCTAGCTCACCACATGTAACTATCAAAGTGCCTTATTCCATTAGCCATAATAAGTCTAAACTTCAACAAACAAAATTTGTCCTGCTTAATCTTAAGGAGTTCACATATTTCAAGCTTATTATTTTCCTTCTCTAAAGTGGGAAATGCCTTCCATTCTTGCTGTACTTAGTGTACTGCCATTCATACTTTAGAGTTTTTAATGCAATATGATAGATTTATTTTTAAATGCTTTGAGTTTGCTTTTTAATTTAATGATTTGTTACATTATTTACAGGCTAATTTACTGAACCTACATAAGATTAATTGCATGGTCTTTTAGGACATGTGACAAATCATTAAAAAGTAATAAAACCAGGCAACTGAAAAACAAATGGCTTGTGACATATGAATGGAATCCCCAGTATCATTTATTAATGCATGTTTTGGTAAGGTGCTATAAGATCTAAAGCACTTCTAGATCAAAACTGAACATAGAATTACATGATATTTGAAAGTAAGATATCTGGATAATCTAATAGACCAGAACAAAGAAATAAATTCATGTTTTAAGTAGAGACATAAAAATTAATTTAAAAAACTACAGTCTTTATTGTTATATTACTTATCAAAATAATGACAAAACTGTCTTAGGGGAGCTTATTCATTTTCAATTTGAAAATAAAAGTGTTAACAAGTGAGCTATTCTATCCAGCTTATATTTCAGCATCTAGATAATGTCCATGTTAATAAAAATGAAAGGTGTTCCAATAAAGTTATATTCTACAAGAAATGTTTTAGAGAAAAAAATACTTATTGCATATGGCTATATTGTCTTGTCTTCTAATTTAAGATGGAAAATATTTTGTAGGTAGTTTCCTGGACAGAAGGGGTCCATTTGGCGGCATGCATCACAACCCAATAAGATATAAACAGAAGTTTGGAGCCAAGAAAGTAAGGATTTAATAAGAAAATAGCACTATGCCCAAGGTCACAGGTAGCTCATACTCAAAGACCCAGCTTCCCGAGGGCTTCCAGGGGATGAGCTATATAGGGAAAATTATTAATAATGGTTATTAATAGAGTTAGAGTTGTGGTCTCTACTGACCAGTTGTTGCTAGGGTAGGGGGTAATTGACCTTTACATTTGGTTTTGATGTCAGCCATGGAGTTGTTCTGTTCAATATCACAGGATTTGTTGTGTGGGATCATTCCGCTTTCTTGGGTTCAAAGCTAAAACACAAGTGAGGCCAACATATCAAGTTTAGTTTTATTGAAAACTCTGTCTCAATAGTCAATAGATCCAGGGTCTTGTTTCTAAGATTACTGGATGCTGACCAAATTCTTATTGTCCTGAGGACCTAATGATTAAGCAAGGGAGAAGGAGGTGAGTGAATTAGGGCCCTAGGTAATGCCAGTTGAAGTCAAAGGAAAATAAATCAAAATAATAGGCCATATTAATAAGTTTCTATGCAGTTACAGTAGTCTTCCAGCATGGTTCAGGTAATTATTTGGGTTTACTGTACTGGGGTAGAAAGAAGATTAACAAATATTAATCTGCATGTTTAAATACTATTGCTATATTACCAGTTTTATGATTTTGTGTTCAAACATGTTTGAAGCAATACTTTTAATACATATTTCTGAAACCTCTTCTAAGAATCTAATGGATTTAAAGTAGGGTAGCTAAACATCTCAATATGCCCAAGGCTGAGGGACTTAAATGGGATACCATGATTTTAGCACTGAAACTAGAAAAGCTTTGGGTAGCACTAATGGTTGGTTATCCTAGTTAGAAGTTCCTTCTACTAAGTATTATAGAAGATTCTTAGCATTGAGGTAACTAAAACTCATATTGGAATATGAGGTCAGTCCAGAAGGTGTCCAGCCATGTAATGTGAAAAATAGAGGCATATACTGAAGAAGATACAAGATACAAGAAACATTGTACGCAGGACAATGATGCCTCAGCCCCTTCAAAGTAGGCATCTTGGGATTTCATACGGTTCTCCCAATCTCTTCCAGCTATATTTTCCTGAAGCTCATTGACGATCTGAAATATTTTCCTTTTCAAAGATGATTTTAGTTTTGGTAAAAGCCAGAAGTCACAGGGCACCAAATCAGGGCTGTCGGGCGCCTGAGCCACCTGGGTTGTTTGATGTTTTGCCTACAACTCTGTACAAGATGTGATGCATGAGCAGGCACATTGTTGTGACGAAGCTGCCTGTCACCAATTGCCCGTAGTAGCTGCGTTCTGAATCATCTGAATAGTTTCCTTAGAGAAATGTTCAAGTTTAATGCAAAATTTAATGCAGATTTATTGCTATACTCACACAGTCATTTTGAATAAGATGGCCACACAGTACACAGGCACATTCAACAGTGTCTACCACCCCCACTGACTTGTACAGTGAAGTTGTAATTGTTCACACATGTATATTCCTGTCCACTCTCCTTGTCCACCAGGTTACATTATGTTGTCCAAATGTTCTTATTATATTAACAATAGCTGTAATTTTCCCAGACATACCTTGTAAGACATGAAACCAGGAGAAAATTGACTAAGTGCTTTAAGACTATTGGTCAGGGTTCTCCTGATAAACAAAACCTGTAGGAGATAAATAGATAGATATAGATATAGATTAGATATAGATATAGATGATGAAGATATAAAAAAGGGATTTATTATAGGAGTAGTTAATGTGATTATGGAACTTCCACAGTCTGCAAGCTGAGGAACTAAGAAAATCAGTGGTGCAGTTCAGACTGAGTCTGAAGGACTGAGAACTGGGGGCTGATGGTGTAAGTCCCACTCAGTCTGAGTCCTAAAACAGGAGACTCAAAAGCATTGATAGCTGATGTCCAGGGGCAAGAGACAGATGCTTCAGCTCAAGCAGGGAGAGCCAACTTGTATTTTCTCCACCTTTTTGTTTTATACAGGCCCTCCCCTGACTGGATACTGCCCTGCAGTATTGGCAAAGGTCACCTTCTTTATATAGCCCACTGAATCAAATGTAATGTCCTCCAGAAACACCCTCACTAACACTAAAACCATACTTAATCTTTAAGTAAAGACGAAGTCATTTTTCCACATAACATGACACAAATATCTTACATGCAAAAAAGAAAGAAGAAAGAAAGAAAGAAAGAAAGAAGAAAGAAAGAAAGAAAGAAAGAAAGAAAGAAAGAAAGAAAGAAAGAAAGAAAGAAAGAAAGAAAGAAAGAAAAGAAACCACACAGACTTTCTTCCCTAGGAAAGGGGAATTAAAATCTCCTGATAACCCATAACTTAAATACTATAAGGTAAAATTAGTAACACTTAAATACTGATATAAAGTCAATATAATTTGTATTATATAAGGGGATGAGAGAGGAAATAAAACCATATATTTATTTACTAAATATATGTATGTACACACAGAAACATATCCATAACAAAATAAGAAAGATATTCTTATGGCAATTACAAGCATTATTTCCACAATGGGACACATAGTCATAGCTGATATTTATAAATATCTCACCCCACTACTCAGTCTGTATTTCCTTTGCCTTCAGTAGTCACCTTAGCCAGTCATGTTTCTTTACTCAGTGGAGTGACCCAAGCCTTTATTTATGGGCATTACTAATACTGTCTTGATTGCATTATTGTAGTTAGCTATTAATCTTAATCAGGATATGGTAATATGAAGAGATGTCATGAGAAATTTCCTGTGTTCCAGAAATATTCTTTCTAACCTTCATTGTGGAGTAGTGATTCAATTTCCCATTGGTAGTCAAGATCAATTAAATATCAATTATTAAGTATTTACAACTACCTGTCATAGTAGTCCACTCAGGAAACAACAGTATTACTATATCTATTTTTTAAAAACCTCTGTCTTAGCAATCTATATGATAAATACTGCAAGTCTCCTATGTGCCAACACTACTCAAGAGCATGAAGATACAACTGCAGAGAAAGACAAACCAACTTTCTTCTCAGATTTCACCTTTCATTGAGTCTAATCAAAGAGCTCCTGCTTAAGTGGACCTAAAAAGACTCATTAAAAGATTGGATATTGACATTGATAGAAAGTAAAACATGGAAGATAAGTGCAAGTGCTGGAAATAAAAGATTGGTGAGCAGGGATACAGTACAGTAGCTCTCCTTGATCTAAGTAGGATACTTTCTAATATTCCCAATGGATGCCTGGTATCCAAGGTCTCAGGCATCTACTGGGAATCTGAGTATATGATATAACACTGTATATTATATAGTACAGTATATAATATACTATATTATATAAGACAATATGATTATATTATAATTATTATATCATATATTATTTTATCATATACTATATATAATATATATTGTATGTATACTCAAACTGCTAAATAAAGACCCAAAACACTTCTGATATGAAACACTGATATAAACATGAGCTATACAGACATTTAAAAAAGACGAATGCAAACAAGTAAGAGAATTATTATCTAACCAGTTTATTCAAGGTCAGGGTCAGGGGTGGCCAGAGTTTCTTCTGGAAGCCTAGGGTACCAGGTGGGAACCCACCCTGAACAGGACAGGACACCCTTGCATCATAGGGACACTCACACCCACACTTGCTCACTGAGACTGGGACAATATAGACATACTAGTCAGTCACCTGTGTGCACATATTTGGGAAGTGGGAGGAAAGTGGACTACCCAGAGAAAACCCACACAGACATGGGGAAAATACAGAGATTGGCAAAAGTAGGTTTATCATTGTGAGTATGTGAAACATAAGAGTTGATTCTTGTATTATTATTTATTAGTTATTTATTTTTATTACAACTATAAACCTATGTTTGCCTACCCCTGTATGCAAACTGCAAATGAGAGTGGCCCCAGCCAGGAATCAATTTTTTTTCTTATCAGTATTAAAACAAAACAACATTATTTGAAGACTTGCTGTAGGATGTTTGGTCCTATACATAAATATTTGTGACAAAGTTTAATTTTTAAATTAGGCACAGTAAGAGATAAAGCAATAACTATTAATCAAATAGAGCAATTATAACATTATAAGAAAAAGATAAGTACAAGATGAGAGGCTTATGGGACCAGGCCTTCATTGTATTGAGGAGAGCCAGCTCTTTGGGGGTGTTTTCCTCATCGTATCGTTGAATCGAATGGATAGTTAATAATGTTGGTCTAACTGTATTAGGCCCAGTATCATCATGGTCTGGTCCAACGTGGTTTGGCAAATGAATCTCAGTAGTTTAATTTTATTTTTCACTCTGTTACATGTGCAACCTAAGTCAGCTCATTACATTATTCAATGGCTCAGAAGAAAGGCATATCTCACTCAATACATGTTTACATGCTTCTCACCATGAAGGGAAAGGAACTTGATGACTCAGACAAGTTAGATATAAAATCTAATGATACAAATCACTTTTACCAAAGCCAGCTATATAACCTCACCAAATTCAGAGAGATTAGGAAAGAATAATTCCCTGATACACCCAGAAAGAAAGTAAACAGAATATTTATAAATAACACTGATTAACACTATCCTCTTTTACTCTCAATTACTTTATATGATGGGAGCCTGTCTCCTTGAGCCATCCTCCCATTATATATATATATATATATATATATACACATATACATATATATAATTTATTTAGTATATTAGATAAATCACAATAGCCTTTTATACCATAATTGCCTTTCTTTTCTACTGATCTTCATATTCAGATAATTTCAACCTCTGCAGAGTTTCTTTGAGCTCCATCATAGTCATTATACTAATTAATGATACCATTAAAAATTTTAGATGTCTCTGATAATGAAAAAAATGCTCAAAATATGATTCAGAGGTTGGACAAAGCAAATGAATAATAGAATGTTTGGAGAAAATGAAGACAAAATCAAGAACAGCAAAAAGATTTCAGAGAATAAAGTGTAATTAAAAGATTGTCTCTCTTGTTTTAATATTTACTTCATCATCCACGTCACTCATATATTTTTCTATTTCTTAAAATAATAATGAGTATCTGATATTAAAGTAATGCCAATGACGTATTCTATCACCCTTGTTTTCTGTACTTCATATATATTTTTCTAAACCTTAAAGGTCTTATTTAAAATGGCCTGCTACATTCAGTTCTTTATCTTACCTAAAAGAGTTGGCTAGTTTTCCTTATTCAGAATTCATCTCAGTTTAGAAATACTTTTATCTGTTCATTTTTGCCAGTCTAGTCCCAAATCCTTCATTATAAAAAAATGAGGAGGAAAACTGATACTTAAGAAATGTCTAAAATTAAAGAAAATATTTTATAACTAAAATTTTAATGAGAATTATGGAAAAATAATATGACTGAAGGTGTCAATCAGAGTAAAAATCAAGGGAAGTAACACACCTTAAGGACTAGACTGACTATATTTTCCAGGAGAAATAAAATGGCAGATGCAAGATTAAAGCAACCAGGAGTCTAACAAAAATGTCTTTTTATTCATCACAGGTAAGCTGCTTATTTTGATTATAAGCAACAATGACAACAATTAAAAAACTGAGATAAATTCTTAAAGATTCTCAGCTTAGCTTTTCTTTTCTTTTCAAAATTAAATGATTGCTGTAAAGCCAAGAATTTAAAAATAGTGTATTGCTTATTAAGCCAAACATTGAAGACTAGATGGTCTTGTATTGTGTGTGTGTGTGAGGGGGTGGTGGAAATTACAGGGTTTGAAAAGTTCCTTAAACAAAGAATCTTTAAAAAATTATCTGTCTCTCTCTCTCTCTGTTTCTCTCTCTGTGTTTTTCTCCCTCTCTTTTTCTCTCTTTATCTCTGTCTCCTTCCCTCTTCTCTTTAAATTCTGTTCTTAAAATTTAGCACAGGGAAGAAAATTCACTTGTAAATCAATGTCGTTTTTTCCAAGAAAAAAACACAGGAATTATAATTACTCTAAATAAACATTCTTTACTACTTTCTTACTCTTAGGCCTTGAGATCCAATCATTCATTTATGTGAAAATCATTTCCTAGGTAAAATAAGGCTTTAACAGTATTATAACTTAAATATTTGTAGTAAAATGAAATTAAAATCTTATGTGATTACTAGATATAATACTAACAATATCAGCATAGCACTGGGGATTCCTGGATTCAAAACCTATGGCAGAAAACTAATTAGGAAAACATATATACATAAGTGTATAAAATAAAGACATGTGCTTTTAACATCAGAAAAATGAATATACCTTTGATCAAAAATAGGTCAGCAAAAATGACATAGAGACATGGAAATAAATTACAGTTATTGCTAAAAATTTCCTAACCTAAATTGCTAAATAAGTCACTACTGCAATCATCATAAAATTTTAATTTTTTATAATTCTGATATATAAAAACATATCCATAAAAAAAAGTAGAGAAGTAAAACCTTTAAAGAATGTCACAATCAGGGAAAAAAAACATATACCAAATTGCAAACACAACTGAAAATCTGCCAAATGATTTATTGCCTTCAGAAAGACAAAGAAATTCACTGGGTCATGTAATGGTTGTATCTGATTTCATCAGAAAGCATATATACACAAAGTTCTATACTTAGGTGGGAGATTGCTTATCCTACCTTGCCTCACATCTGATAACACTTGGATCTCATGTACAAACAGTTATCCTGAACTTCAGTTTGGGCAAAGGCCAGAAATGTTTAAGTAGTTAACTTTAACTTGCCATTGGGGTGGATTATTTTCACATCTTAATCTCCTCCTCTGTTTTCCCTGCCATTTCCAAGGTTGCTGACCATCTTTCCTTGGTCAACATGCATGCCTGTTTTGGTGGACAGTTCTCCAGTCTTTCTGGAACTAGGCTTCCTGTTTTTCTCCCAGTGATACAGTCAGAGCACCAGCCAAAGACACTCAAATTGGATTATTTGAAAAATGTTTAATAAATAGTCTATTAACAAAAATATGTTTAGAGTGCAGAGGAACCATAAAGAATGATGCAGGGCTAGCACCAAAAATCAGACCCCAATCTTTAGCCCAGAAGGGGCAAAGAAAGGGAACTGTTGCTATAAAGCCAAAGGAAGAAGGAACCTTCCATAGAAGGATGCAGCCAGCCTGTGGCAAGCCTTCAAGAAGAGAACTGGAAAGTATCCTTTACCGCATTCTTTTCTTGCAGTTTCTTACTTGTGTGCCCCTTTGGTCAAACACAACCCAAAGACTCAGGTCAAGGGAGTTCATTGACATAGCTTATTCAGAGAAGCCTCCAGTGAAGGAACAAAAGCAAGAATAGCTCTTATCTTTACATCTAATATTTTTGGCTTACAAAGCCATACCACTGAGCTCTATTGGTTTAGATATTAGTAAATAAGCGGAAAATGTTTCAGTTTGTCTGAAATGTTACAATAGTCTATTTTTCATTCTGTCAATGCAGTTTTCAAAGCTACCTGTAAACCAGACTCAATTTTATCTTTCTTAATTAATTGGTCATATATCCTCAGGGATATAGGCTGAAGCAGAGGAAGTACTGGAATAACACTAAATATCAGGAAATAATCCATTTATTCATGTAATTTACTTGTAGCTTTAGAATAAATAACAATCTAACATATCATCCAAACCAAGACTCTTTTAATGCTGAAATGGTAAACTGGATGGAATTTTTGCACAGTAAGCAGAAATGGAGACTATGTTGAGTAAACTGAGATGTGTACTCTACTTAGGAAATATTTGCACTTGATGAGTGATTCCTGGTTGACATGTCTCACTTTATGGATGGTGAAATATAACTTCCATTCGTGATAGATAACTCAGGTCATATAGTTATTTAGTGTCTATGGCCAAGTGTTAACTCCCCACCAGAACTGAATAGCAAGCAGAAACTATGAATATAAGAATAGTTATTTTTGAAAGAAGACATGGCTCACTGAAAATTTTAGGGGTTTAAAACTGTGTTCTTTTACCTGTGCTTGCTACAGGCTCAGTGTAGCATTCCAATGTGCTATAAAAGCTTCATATAACACTGACTCTAATAGATTATAAGGGCTAAATGGTAGAGCAACTTGAATGGCAGCCTAGTCAGCTCTGTAATCTTTCTTAGCTTGTGCTCTACTTAAAAAGAGCAGCTTTAAAGTTGAAAAAATGTCTCTCCAAATCCACTAAGCATTGTATTTATTTCTTGGAGGTAGAGTATATGAGAATCAGCTACTTATTTTTTCTTTTTGTAGCACCTATTCCAATATCACATACACCATTAGATGACATAAACCTTACAAAAGTGGAGTGCTCCTTAAGTTTGATAGAGTTTATCTCCCACGTTATGGTACAAAAATGTCTCAGTAAGGGCATTTGCGACTTACTGCTCACCAGGTCCTATTAGCATACCATATAGTATGTGGCTGGACATGATACCTTTCATAGTAAGACATTCAAGGTCTCTTGGAATTAATCCTGATCCAGAGGGATAGCAGGAAAGATAATAAAGGGGCATTGCCATCTCTACCAGAAGCAATCAAACTTTCTGCTACTCTATTCTTACTGGATTAGATAAATAAAATATATTTGATCAAGAGTAAGATATTTCATGACAGAAGCTGTGTTCATTTGCTCTAACAATGAAATTTCATCTGAAATCATTGGCATTTGGGTTCACACCTTGTTAAATATATGATAATCCATTTTTACTAAGATCCACTAGTCTTCTGGGGGGATAAACAGTCCAATTATAGGGAGATACGATAAGGATTTCATGACTGTGTCTTTCAAAGGTAAGTTGGTGGCATTGATTTTGTCATTCCCCTGGAATATGAGGCTTTGATTAGGAAGCTGAACTTCAGGACTTCAAGTTCATCATTCCTATCATGATAGTCCTTACTCTACTGGTGGAAACTAACGTTGGGAATCTGACAGTTGATAAGGAATTTTTAATCCTGTTATACAAGAACTAGAGGAACAACCATGGGTGAGTTTGGGGACTCAATAGACTCACTATGAGATAATTTAGGCCAAACCCCCATTTTTTTACACTCATTTGTTCCTATAGACCCTTGTTGTGACTGCTAGACTTTAGCAATGTTACAGATCTCCAAAGAACAGCATCACTTCAGAGTCAGTGCCCAAGACTGAATGAAAGTAGTGGTGCTTTCCTGTTAATAGTTCATAATAATATGGTAAGTAGCTCCAAATATATCAGTTTGGGGTCCTTTTTCTCGGGAAACTGATCTCTCCTTAATATAAAGAGAGTCTCTATAAAGGCACTTAGACCTAAGAACTGGGACTTCGGTATAGTTTGGTATTGTGATTTAAGTCATGTGTCTGGTCACCAGATTTATGGTCCTTTTGTTACACTGACCAAGGTATGACTTAGGTGGGTGTCACTTTTCCTTCATTAAGGACTGTATGATCAGTTAGTCATTACTGAAGACACATTCAAGTCAAGCAATTCTGGTGCTACTTTGTCCCTGCTGCTTTTGGACAATCTTGCTCTCCTGGTCTCTGAAACTGAAGTCTTATAATTTAGCTTCTGTCACCCTTGGGTCCTGTCATTTTCATGAAAATCAGGGATTTTCAATGAATATTCACAATTCCTACTTTCATCTTTAGCCTAAAAAGGTCCAGCGTTTTTCAAGAATGTCGGTGCTCTACTCAATGCTTCGGTTAAAGGAACATCCTCTCAGTCCCCTGTGGGTACATGGTTAGGGAGCAATGAGATGAGCACACATGAAAAATCTGCTGAAAGTTATTTCCACAATCCTGTTCACATTATACCATGGAATTCCAGGCATGTAAACTTCATTCGTCACAGGACACCTTTCAGAATCAGTTTTCATATGAGCTAGCATACTGAATCCACAGCAGTAATTCAACCCAATCTAAAAACATGTTCTTCCCTCTCTGGCAATTTCCTTCCCCACATATCCATTTGTTTTGTTCTGATATAAATGAGCAGAGTTTTTGTAATTTTTTGTAAATAAGCCTTCTCTTCTAAAGTTTGAATTAGTATTTGGACTCCATGGCATACAGAGCACTGACTACAATTGTAATCTAGAGACAAGTAAGAGTGCTGAGGGTACGCCTTGAGGAGAGTGAAATCTTGTTATAAGATTCTGCTTCAGTAAAATCAGAATTAGGTATTCATGTCCATTGGGGCCAGTTTCATTAGACAGAAAGTTATATGATAGGCACGCTGACACAGAAATCCCAGGTAAGTTTTGGGTTCAGTGTACTAAGAAGAAGACATTCTGTGATACGACCTCTCTCTGACCTGTGAGCTGGACCCAGGCCAGAAAGCAGAGATTGACTTCTGCAAGCACCTCTAAAGACTATTTGCTCAAAATCCATACTTCTAACATAGATCATTACCTCTCTCTTTCCTCTCTCTATGTGCTGTCTCCTGGAGAAGACTGTTGTGTTGACCTGGTCAAACATGTAAAGTAACTTGTCTTACCTGGAAGCATTCACATACTAGTAGCCCCGACGATCCCCCATTTTACCCTAAATAATTCTTTGGCTCTCACCAAGTAGCATTAAGGATATTCACTTTGTCTTAAAGCTGTCCAAGACACACCTCCTGATCTCTCTGAATAAACTATGCTGATTGCCAGACTGAAGTGTCATGCCTCTTTCCTTTCTCTTTATGTGTCCTCTGCTTACAGAGGTAGGTTTTCAGTCTCAGGGTATTTCCCTGGGTTTAACAATTAATATTACCTGAATTCTCTTGCTTAAAACCATTGAACTACTTCTCCTTGGCCTCAAAATAAAGTGTAAATGGCTAACTTTACAAGATCCTACTTCATAAATCAGCAAACAAAAGGCCCCTGGGCAAATGCAGCTTGTTGCCTCATTTTGTAAGTAAAGCGGTGTTGGCACACATCTCTACTAATTTATTTATGTGTTTGCTAGTACTATTTACACACTACATAGGCAGTGTTGAGCAGTCGCAACAGTAGTTGCAAACCTGTATCTTCACTAAGGCTAAAACAGTTTCTATTTGGCCTTTTATAGAAAAAGTTTGCTGGTACCTATCCCACGTTGTCAGACATCTGGGTATCTTTCCACTCCATCCTTCATTCACTGAATGTCAACCATGTTTGCAACCCTGTCATTTTGGAAACCATTCATTCTTCCCTCCATTGAATGTGCTTATCCCAAAACATGCTGTCCTCTTGCCGAACTAGCTTTATCTTTACCTTAAAGTCCCTTAAAATAAGTCTTCATTGAATATCCTACCTTAAATTACTGCACTCTATTAACCTCTCAGTTTTTATGCCCTTCACTTATTATAACTTGTAGCCATCTAACAATTGTTAACATGATGATATATCCTCATCAAATAACTATCCACCTGTCCATCAATCAATCTACCTTATTTTTAAATTTTTTATTGAGAAATAACTATAAATTCACAGAAAGTTGCAAAGATATTGCATAGTAATCCCATGTGTTCTTCGCACACTTTCTCTCGATGTGTGTATCTGAGATAACAATACTATAATATCAAAGCCACGACATTGGTACGTGTGTATAGTTCTATGCCATCTTATTACATGTGTCAATTCACATAACCACTTCTATGAGGACACAGACCTATTCCATCACTATAAAAGTCTTCCTTAAGATATTGCCCTAGAGTCACCGCAACCACCACCCCACCCCCTGCCACCCCTCACCTTTAACAATCACTCATCTCTTCTCCATCTCTATAATTTTTAATCTATATATATATTTAAAATTTTTAACATCTTAATACAGATCGGTGAGTCTGGTTCATTTCTGTACCTTCACTACCCGACCTGGGGACAGGGACTGCCTCAGTTTCTTGTCCTTCTTTGTGTATGTGATAGCCAAGGTATAAAGGTATCTGCTGCATTAGACTTTAAACTTCCCATTGTCCTTATTTTTCTTGATCATGCCAGATTTGGCATCCTTTCACCTGGCTATTAGCAGGAAGTCCTTGATTTCCTTAATTTTGCAAAGCATGGCTATCAGATGCAGAGAGAGTGAAGCCAACACTTCGTATTAACACCCCCCCCATTCCCTGTGTACCTTCCAAAAGACATTTATAGCGAAGGGTAAGAAAACAAAATGCATGTTTCTGATCTATATTTTTAAATGCATGTTTATTTAATTTTGTCCTGTCTCCTTTACCAGAAATTAAGCTCCAAAAAGGCAAGGGCATACCTGCTTATTCCCTATTTTCTCTGCCTTCTATATTCTGTAGAATCCAAAATTGGTCTCTTTTGACATTATCTGGTAGATTTTCCCTAACCCAATTTCAATGCTCTGTTTAAAAGCAGTTTCTGTTTTCCTTTTTTTTTATTAAAGAGGAACTCTCAATCAATTCAGTGTTCTGCCAAAATTTTAATAACATTTCTTTTTATTAATAAACACTCTATTATTCACTAGCAATAGGCAGTGAACATTATGTGATAATGTTGATCAATGTACTGAAAAATGCATCATAAATGAAACATAAAAGTTAAGGGGGCAACTATTTCAATATGCACAGAACCATAATGCTCTATAAGAAACCTATCAGGTTACTGTGTTTTTTAAGTATTATTTATTGTAAAACTTGAACATTTCGTGAATTGCTATATAAAATTAACAGCTGGATGGAGTTTCAGAATCGTTTACCAACCGGTCATGTCTCATGAACAATTGTTCCAAATGCATTGACTTGATTTTTAAAAGAGCTGCTGACAACTTTGTGAGGACCTTGAAAAGCATTTTATTCAAAAACGATTCTCCTAGGACTGCATATGGTTTCTCTGTTTATTTTATCCTCCTTTTATTGACAGTGTATTTTTGTTCCAATTGTTAACTTCAGAAATATTTACCATCCCTTGGAAAAATGATTTGCATCACAGCAGCCTCTTTAGCTGTTAATACTTCATCTTCCCTGCTACTTATTTGTCTCCTGACATCATCTTTTGTGTTTCAAATCAGGGCCATTTGAAACTGGAATGATTCTAACACCATATACAGTGAAGAATTGGAGCAAGGTGCCAAATGTGCCTCAGAACCATTAGTTCTATTCCTAGTGTATTCTGTATTTATGAAGCATGCATTGCTTTATCCCAAGGATCATTACAGATCTCATTGCATCTTTCTTTTCCTTAATAAGTCCTAATAAGCACCTGAGTTATGAGCAAGTTCCTCTTTTTTAAAGCACAACAGTATACAAAGTCCCAAAATAAATATGCTTGACAAAAATAATTGTTTTAGTTAAATAATAAAAGAATCAAACTATAAAAATATTTTGCATGCAAATGTATATTTTTTCCAAGAAAAAAATTATTGCATTTCTCTTGCACATAGCTTCATTTAGGAAATTCTGACAAATATGGACAGGTAAACAAAAATCTGGTCATATTAAGAACTATGGTAAGAGTGTCAGCAAAGAAGATCCATCATAACTTTATAAAAAGAGCTGAAGTATAAAGTTAGACTCTGTAAACCATACCTGAAGTGAACATTACAAGGCAGATTTCATTGTCAACTATCACTCACGTATAATAAAAGTGAAAGCACTATAAAATATGTATTAATAACATTAGCTAATGTTGCTGTTACCATTTCTTCAGAATATACGATTAAGTCTTAGAGAGATTTTCAAGCCCTATTACCTTATTTCCCAGTGTGTTTCTAAAAAAAATATCTCAAATTTATTCTGAGGTTGTATCTTGAGGAAAATGTGTGGAAGTTTCCTTAAGATATAACCTCAGAATAAAGCCAAAAAGAGAAGAATGAGAAGACACCAACTGAAAAATAAATAGCATATCTAAAAATGTTTCTGAACTGACACCTGATTCAAATACTTGGACCAACTTTTGTTTTAATAGCTAGAAAAATGTTTTTTCAGTCCTGGCTGGTGTGACTTAGTGGATAGAGCACTGGCCTGTGAACCAAAGGATCACTGGTTTGATTCCCATTCAGGACACATACCTGGGTTGCAGGCCAGGTCCCCAGTAGGGGGTTGTGAGAGAGGAAATCACACATTGGTGCTACTCTCCCTCTCTTTCTCCTTCCCTTCCCCTCTCTCTAAAAGTAAATAAATAAAATCTTTTAAAAAATATGTTTTTTAGTTGTTCAAAAAGTTTTTCAACATTGTTTTGCTTAATTTAGTGTTGTACAGGTAAATAAAATTCCAGCAGCAGAAATAAATAATATAAACTTTTATAGTTGAAACATATTTTAGCTCATTGACTGTAAAACAAATTTTTAATTTGGAATGCTGCAAGTATGAGTTTTGTGATCATCAGGACACAGGTTTAAATATCAATTCCAAAATTTCCTATTTAAATAATATTGGCTAAATTGCTGATTCACTCAGTGATATTTTCTTATGAGTAAAATAACAACATTAAACTTTATAGGAATGATCAGTGTTTAAATTAGATGAGAATATGTAGATCCACATATACTAGATGCTCAATAAAATTTCCTATATTCATCACAAACCCTTTACCATTTTAATATTTTTCTCCGAATTTGTTCCCATTCATTTCTTTAATGTTAATTTTCTCTAGAATTTCTACTTTTTTTATTCTGAATTTTTCCAGAAAATATTATGTATTTCCATAACTTCCACTACCAGTAAAGGCCAAAGTTGCGTCAAGACACATATCTCACCTCTGACAACATCACCACTCTCCTGATCTCTTCTGAGCTTCAGCTCCTTATTACCAGTTACCGTCCCTGAGTGTCAGAGGGACTTCCAAACTATTAGATCCTAAAGTACAATAATGACCAAATTATCACTCCCAGAAACCGTTCTGTCTATAGTCTGTATCTCAGATGTTGATAGTACCATTTTCTCAACTGACAGAACATTTTAGAAACAGCCTGGTCTTGCCTAATTACCAGTTCCTCTCAGTCCTTCCCCTTGGTTGGCAGTTTCTCTCAATTCCATCTCTGATTCATTTTATTCACTCCTTCATTTACATCACAATTTCAATAACCACAGGTTAGGTTCTCCCTGCAACCATTATATATTCTCTCTGAACAATTCATCATAAACATGTTTACCAGATTGTTATTTTTTAACAATGTTTTTCCATAATCCTCAGAATAAAACTGAAATATAGAAGACCCCAATGTAGTTTATGTCCAATCTTTGTCTTAGGAATGCCCTTCATGCTGATGTCCCCCTTTGCTTTTCCGTTTTACTGAACATAGTTTACCCTTTTCTCTGCAAGTTATAAATCCTACTTACCTTTCCAAGATTAGCTGAAGTATAAAAGACTTTGTTTTGCAAAGCTTTATCTTGCAAGCGATATTAATTTCAATTTCCTTTGTTCTCTAACAGCAGTTTTTTAAATCTTTACCTAGGATATGATTTTAGTGATTTAAGAAAAAGAGAGAGAGAGAAGGAGAGAGAGGTGGGGAGAGAGAGAAACATTAATGGGGGAGCAAAACATCTATCAGTTGCCTCTCTCACAGGCCTCAACCAGGGATCAAACCCATAACCTAGGTACATGCTCTGACTGGGATATTGAATCCACAAATTTTTTGGTGAATGGGATGACACTCCAACCAAATTAGCAACCAGCCAGGTCTTTAAACATCAGTTTTGACAACTGTAAATTATTGTGCTTTTCCCATTGTACGGTATCTATTTGTTTATAGGTTTATATAAACAATACATGTTATATTTTCCCATTACATGTGTAGCTCCTTGGAGACAGAGCCTTGGGTTTTATTTACTTTTGAGTTACCTTTGCAACTATACTCTAAAAATATAAGATTCATTCAATAAATTATTTTATTGAGTTAATGAATGAATTATGAGTGAATCGTGGTACCCTACCAGACTGAAATTTAGAAGTACCAAATAAATGTTTGTTGACTTTAATTAAAATGAGGTAGAATGGGGAGTACCAATTTCTTACTGTGCACAGAATTTTAAGTCCTGGGTGTGAATTACCACTTATATTTCAATGTATATTTAAAAACTTGTAGGTTATAAAATTGTATTTTGTTGATGAATAATTTACTATCCTAGACAACCTGACACATTTCTCAGAACTGCAATTCATTTCACAAAAATACGTGTAAAATAAATAATATATGTTAAACACTTGTTGACATGAAGACATCTCTCCAAACTTGACAGGCATATTTCGTGTGAAGTTTTACACACCATTGTCTTTCAACTCAATTTGCAAGCACAGCCTGACTTTGCAATCTCATATTATGAAGTAAAACAGAGATACTCCAAGCAGCCACAGAACTCCGAATGCATAACTCCACTTTGTCAGCACATGCTTCTCCCCATGTGCTAAGTTTTCAAAAGGCACACCACAGACCACCATTCTCCACACAGGATGGATAGATTAGCAGCTCTCTATTCTGAGGTATTACTATTTATAGGAGATGCTCAGTGATTTCAGGAGCAAGAAATCAGAATGAGAGGGGTGGGCATTTTAAGTGGATTAACTGATTTGGTCATCCGTTAAATATGTATAACTACTATTTTTTATGCAAAATCTTTCTCTGTGCTATTATAGCTTCAACTTCTATTCCCTTTTGTGCCAAGTGGCTGTCCAAAAGCTTCAATTATAATCTATATTAATCTAGTTTGTTTATGAGAAGATAAGTGGCCTGCAGGCACTTATAAATGCATTTGAATGAACATGTCCTGGAAAATTTTATTTTCATTATTTCAAAAATGTTAACACTTGGTTTTTATTCATGACCTTGACTTCATCCCATATGAGCACAGAATCTATGAGGGTGTGACAAACAGGTAGTGTAACTTGTGTCTATGAAGTAAGATATAGGAGCATTAAAAATAATCAGGAAAATGTAATTTATTACAAATTCCCTGAAGCTCTGAGAATTTTACAAAATATACTTATACTTCATGATCATTTTTTTTCCTTTCTTATAAATATTTCAGGATTCTCTTCATTTCTGTAAACAAATAGTGTTTACTCTGATCTAGGCATTGTTCTGATTCCTAAGGATGCAGAGCAGACAAAGTCTCCAGCCACACCGAGCTTTTATTATAGTGGTGATTATAAATAATAAAGATAAATAAGTAAAATATAGAGATTTGTTGTTAGTAATAAATGTTACCTATAATTTAGTATCAGTGTAGCTATGTAAAGATTGTCCTGTGTTTCCCATCTTTAACTTAAAACTTTTAATACTTCCATTGAATGTTTAATAATTTTCCAAACACGTTAGGCTTTTTCTCTATATTCCTTACTTTTGGCTGTGATCCTTCAACCACTGCACCCTATCTTTCTCTAACAATTTCTCTCTCTAAATGATTTGTGTTCCACTGGCAGCTCTGTGCTAAAGACAGTGATATATCCTGATGAAGCCATTAAGCACAATACCACAGACATTAAGAGGATGATATGGGCATGATTTCAATCATGCAAAAGGAAACTACCCTCATTCTGAACAGGAAAAGCACCAGAGAACTTAACCCACTCGAGTCCACATTTTCATTTTATTAGATTCAAATCTGGGGATGTCAGAACAAATTAACACTTTTCCCCCTGCAAGGCAATTACTATAAGTATCATCATCAGATGCACACTAAGCACCCGCAGGGAGAAGGGCTGGAGCTTACAGAATGTGCAACACACTGTACAAATTGAGAAAGAAATGGGTTGACAATATAGAAAACATATTAAAAGAAAGTTGGACTTTTTCTCTGTGCTGTCATGAGGATTTTCTTTACAAATTGCTGTTACATTAAAGTCATGTTTTCAAGCTCTGTTATAACCTGAATTTCCATTTAAATATGTGTTTAATTATCCCCACCTAAATGCATTCCAATATTCATTTTTTTCCTGAAATTTAGATGTACCTTGCTATATGCAATACCTCTTTAAATGAAATATGTATTCATATGTATTCTTGGCAAATCAAGTTTTACATCGAGAACAGTAAAAGACAAAAGTCTATGGAGAAATCACTTGTCAAAAATAGATTCATTTTGCTTTAATTTTATATTATTATAGGAATAGATATTAAATAATAGAGGGCTATGGCACTTCACATATATTGTCTGTTATGTTAAGGTTTGATTTTTTAAAAATTGAAATAGTTCTGGATTATTCAAGGGGTTATGAATAGTAGGTTTACAGTTGTGAGTATTGAAAGAGTTTATTCTTGTATTATTTATTAATTATTTTATTATTTTTCATATGAAAAACTGTAAACCTACTCTGTCCACCCCTGTGTTGTATATATGTACCACATGTACCATGTTGTATATATGTACCATACAGCATGTATGTACCATATATGATCTCGGATTAAGTTCTGTAAAGCATATACTTTGTGAAATGACTAATAAGTCCTGTTTAACAAGTCAGAGATGTTTGCCCTAAAGTAAGGCCAGTCAAAAATTTTTTTTAAATTATACTGCCTAATTTTCTTAGCAAATACTTATTAGTATTTCATCAAAATATATGCTTTTATAATGCCAAATTCTAGAAAGTAGAAGGTATATTTTAAGCATAAAAGCAAAAATAAACATTTGAAATTAAAATTATACTAAAATATAAAACTCACTTATCTTCTCAATGGTAATTTAAACTAGTTAAACACTAAGCCACAGATCTGCAGCAGAAATCTCCTACTTTCACTGAAAAGTATCGAATATATTTCAAACTGTTATTGGTGCCCTAGGTTCGTATTAATAACCAATTATTCAACTGATCTATATTAACACGAAGACCTCAGGGCCTATGGAACTATAAAGGGCCATTTCCCTGTACATAAAATCACACTGAACTGCTCAGCTTCAAAGGTCTGAGGCCCTGTTTTTATTAGCTTATTTTTTCATCTTTTCCTGACATCATATAGAAGACTTAGTTTTCATTGTCATTTCTGCAGCTGATAAATGTATCTCTCTTTAATCTGACCTTGAATTGCAGGAATCAATCTTGTTAGAATTGTATGTAAACTAAGAGTATATAGACCTTGAGTGAGGAATCTAGAGCCTTTTTTAAAAAGTGTACAGAGGCAGCTCCGGCCGGTGTGGCTCAGTTAATTGGAGCCACATGTCACAACAGAAAGGATGAGGGTTTGATTCCCAATCAAGGCATGAATGGGAGGCAACCAACCAATGCCTCTCTCTCAAGCCGATGTTTCTCTCTCTCCCTCCCTCTTTCTCCCTTTCTCTCTCCCTTCTCCTCTTTCTAAAAGCAATAAAAAATGTCCTCAGGTGAGGAATAAAATTAAGAAATAAAATATATACAGACAGTAAAATTGTTTTCAGCCATCATTTTGTGTGTGTGCGTGTGTGTGTTTGTGATGAATTACTAATTTGCTTTGTCTTAATAAAAGAAAGGTTGTTATTTGGAACTCATGAATTAACACACATGAATTACATTTTAAAATGGACCAGAAATTAAAATAGCTCTAAGCTATCATAACTGGTCTATCTGTCAATATTGTTTTTATATTTACTCTTTTGAAAAAACTATTTCGTTTCATCTATTACTGACATTTCTTATATGAGTGAGATATCTTTACATGTCTTAACACTAAACTAAGAGGTTCTAGTTTTGAGAGGAGGGGACCAGTGTAAGGAATGGGCTGTTTCATAAAGGAACTTAAACACTGATCGGTGAACAGAGAACAGTTTAAGTGAAAGGTTGAACAAAAAAACCAGAATAACACTATGAGGATTTGATGTGTTGAATTATAAGTGTGGGAATTTCCTATTTGAAGTGTGATCTGTGGCCCAGCACCATCTGGTTTCTCTGGCAATTGTTAGAAATGCAGACCTGTAGGCCCCATCCTGCACCTCCTTTCAGAATTTGCACTTTTATAAGATCTCCATGCAGTTCAGATGCTCATTAACATTTGAGAAAAGTTTTCATAGTACATCATTATAGACTTATTTTGACTGTGAATATTTTCTGACTACACGGAACAACATGCATGCTAGCCAGAGTAGAAACATGTGTAAGGGTGTTCAACCCATGGCTCAGGATGGCTATAAATGTGGCCCAACACAAAATCATAAATTGACTTAAACCCATTTTTTTTGCTCATCAATTTTCATTAATGTGTGTGTGTGTGTGTGGCCCAGAGATGGCAAAAGGCTGGACATCCCTGAAAGGAATACACACCACAGAGGCTCTGGATCTCAGGCTGAGATTCGGATAGGGGTAACTGTGTACTCAGGCATAGGAAATGCACACTTTAGAGATTACTTAGAGGTAGGAAAGGCACTCTGAGTGGTCTCCAAATAATCCCCAGTAGTAAATGGTTAATATCCTACTAAATTTGAACACTTTTCTTTTAGTCTACAAACCTTATTAAAATTAAAGTACACCCTAAAGAAATCCCAATCTACCTCTCCAATCCCTACCAATCTTTGGATGCTCCCATTTCTGGCCCCTCTCTAGTTTGAGATCTTCCTCATGCATCTCAGCTGGAAGGGAATTCTCATTCCCAGAATCCCCAAAGCAACTTTCTATCTGGACCACTTCATGATTCTGATCTTCTCTATCACATGCTAAATATGTCTGTGCGTATCTAATCTTAGAGGGTGAGCCAGATTGTAAGAGTCTTCCTAGGAGCAGCCAGAGCATATGACTCATTGTATCTCCATCATGTATATTCAGCACCTGTCCCATAAAGGCTTGAATAAAAGAGCTAAGCAGAACACATAATAAGGGCTAGCATGAAAGACCACATACCTGGAATTGGGTGGCTACAGTGCAGAAAATGGGCTTTAATAGTTGTCTATTTTTTTTGAGGCATGCTTGAGTACTAATAATCCTATTCATATAGTTTTTTGGAGGAGGTACAAGAATGCTGTGAAGTATGTCAATGTTGATTTTGTTAGAAATTATGGAACTCTCCAGGGCTAAATGTAATTGTTGCACCCCTGTTATTGATCTGCTTTTCTTTTCTTCATCCCCGTGAGGAGACTCACTTGCTATCCTCAACAGTCCCCATGTGCTTTGGCAGTGGTTTTTGTCCTCACTGTTGTTTCAGACAGTATTAAGTTGGTCGAAAAGTTCAATTAGTTTTTTTCATAAGATGGCTCTAGCAGTGCTTAGTTGTCTTTAACTTCATTCAAAACAATTTTGTTAGATTGTATTGTGACAGCTGTCATATCAGTGTGCATTAAAAAAAAACTAAAATTGGTGAGTTTTGTGCAGTCATTTTAACATTGAAGATGAGGAAAACATGTTTTCAGCATCTTATGATTAATTATTTCAAGAAAGGTAAAAAACACAACCGAAACACACAAAAAAAGATTTGTGCAGTATATGGAGAAGGTGCTGTGACTGATTAAACATGCCAAAAGTGGTCTGCAAAGTTTCTTGGTACTACTGACATTTTGGCCAAATAATTCTTTGCCGTGGGGCTGTCTTTATGCAGTAGAAGATGTTTAGCAGCATCCCGGCCTCTCTACCCACTAGCTGCCAATAGCAGGAGATAGCCAACACCCTCAAAATATCCAAGTCAATAAAGTTATTAGTGAAAATGAAAAATGTGTCTTTTATTTTATGAAAAAATACTAAACAGACTTTTTGGCCAACCCAATAACATCCTTCTCAAAATCAGATGGAGAAAACCCATGGGGACATCTGGACAATTTGCCTTGAATTCGAATAGATATTATGTTTTTTTAAAGGGAGAGCAGCAGGTAGACCTTGTTGGCTATACTAGCTTAATGGTCAGAGGCAGGTAGGGAGAAAGTAAGAGTGATTAGGACAAAGCAACCTTAAACCTTCCTGGTAGTAAGATCTTAATTAACCCTTTCCATTTGGTGAGAGTAAGAAAGTGTGCAAGCTTACTAACGCCATCATCCAAAAACAAAGCTTTAGTTTGTGTGAAAACTTTACATTAAATATAGCTGAATTTTTATTGTTCACACCTAGGTGCACTATAGTAAAAGTAGTAAAAATTTGGACTCGGTTGACTATGTGATATAAGGAGTCAGATTCTGGTTTTAGACACATTCTAGGCACAAATCCATCTTTCTCAAGCTAGCACTTGTGTAGCTCATATCACCTGGAGAAAGCGTTAAAAATGCAGATTCCTTGGACCCAAGTCTCAGTCATTCTAATTTTCTAGATCTAAAACAAGGTACAGACTTTAACTTTAATGGAGACCCCTTGTTGGTCTGATGTAGAGAAAGAGCCAAGTCAAAAAATATGGCATTAGTTGTTAGCCAATTCTTTAGAGATCAGGTTGGTTGCATTTCAAATTTTTTATTTTTAAATTATGGTTGACATCTAGTATTATTTTATATTAGTTTCAGGTGTACAGCATAGTGATTGAACTACCATATAATTTATAATGTGTTCCCCCAATATTTCAAGTATCCACCTGGCACCATTCTTAATTAATACAATATTATTGACTGCATTCCTTGTGGTGTAGTTTACCTCCCTGTGGCTATTTTGTAATGATCAATGTGTACCCCTTAATCCCTTCACCTTTTTCATCCAGGCCCCAAATCGCCCCCTCTGGCAATCACAAAATAAACAAATAAACAAAACAGAAATAGACTTACAGATATAGAAAACAAATGAAAGCTTGGTTGCTTCTGAAAGGTTTCTCTGTTGCTCCATGACTTTCTTCCATCCTATTCCTGGAATGAACGGAGAAAACACTTAAGTCTTCAGTCTGTTGATGAGCATTTAAAAACAAGCATCTACAGGGTTGCTCATATGACCCAGTTGCCCAGGACAGTCCCATTTTATGTCATTTGTCCCAGTACTGCTCTTTCTATCTTTCTGAAAGGGTCTAAGTTTCAACAATGTGTTACATAATCACCCTAATCTTGTATTAACAACTACAAATGAAAAGTGTATCTAAATAATTCTATTTTCTGGTTTTCAAAGTGTTTCTTAAATGAAGAGCATAAAGATCATTCAAAAAGTATTTTTCCCAAATGAAGTGATTATGGGATTATATAACTTTTAAAAGGGTTAGCCTCTCTAAAATGTATCCTTAATAATAAAATTTCCCTCTTATGCTTTCCATGGGGTGGGGACTAGGAAAACTATCTAATGTCAACAACTAAGATAAAAATCTAATGTCAATAAAATGTCAAAACATAAATCTAAAAATAATTTAATTTAAAATAAATGAAACCATCATTTATATAATTCCATTAGGTTTCTCTGTCAGACCCTAATTCGAAATGTGTAAATTATTAACCACATTACATTGTATTCAGTTCTTCATTTTTCACTAATAGGTGGCTGCCTAAATTTCTACAGTTGCTATAATTTTTCTTGAGAATTTATAGAATTTTAATATTAGATTACATGAAAAAATACTTACTAGGTTTTTTTTCTAACCTTACGTTTTTACTCACCCTGTCTAACTACTAAAACTCCATTTATTAAGTATATATACCCAGCTAGAGGAAGCACGGTACTCTGCTGCAGCTGATGCAAACCTAAATTTCTGGAAAATGGAAACCTGTCCTGAGACCTTTAGTTTCCCCACCTCAAAATAAACAGAAAAGCAGTTTTGCACTACAAATGTGTACACTTTCTTAGAAATTCAGGGACCTGATATATGATTGTTGTGATCCTAATTTTACTAATTTCTAACAAGCTTTATGCCAGCTTTTAGGACTTTGCTCTCTGTTTTTCTGTCTGTCTTCCTTGCCTACCTGCCCATCTATCTCTTTATTTATAGTACACCACCCAAACTCACTTAACCAGGGATCCTCTGTGATTCAATCCCTCCTGTCTTGTTTCCACCATTTAAACTGACTTAACTTCTCCAACTCTTAGCTTGGTGTCTCATCTTAATCACATGTCTAAATCTGACCATTTTTCTTCTGTTCTCAAGAAATAGGGCAAGAGAGCAGCACACTCTCTCAGATGCAACTAGATATGCTGGAAACACTATGTGCCAAGCTCTGGTACTGAGACATCATTACGTGGGAGAAGGTGGCAATGAAAGACAGCTGCCCAAATCTAGTAGGTACAGATGTGGTATCAGAATCAGAGTTGAGTGACTCCAACCACAGCAGCATGAATGGACTGGAGATCAAAACAGGTGAGATTCCCAGAAAAGATGTTTTCTTCTGGGAATGAAAATTAATTCAGAGGATAGAAGGAGAGTCCAGTTCATGCCCTGTCTAGCAGTACCTTGGTCCCAGTCATTTCCAACATCACAAAATCAGAGCTTACCTGAAGCCCATCTCCTATCATCCTACTTTCAGATTCCTCATTGACTTCCTCTTGCTATTGATTCATGCAGAGATATCCTGTGATCCATACGTAATCTCAAATTAAACTCAAGGATTTCTCAGCTGTGCCTCTTATTTGAGGAAGACAGTGAAACTTACTTGATTTGAATACATTACCAGCTTCTTGGACCATGGACCACACTTAGTTCCATGGAAATAAATGCAGTCTTCACCTTCAAGTTTGGATTTTAATTAATCCCCCTGATTTGGGGGATTAAAATGATCAATCCACTTTCTGGAAGCCTAACTGGCTTCAATGGCAACTTGAAGCAGTTTTACACTACAAACGTATAACCTTTCTTAGAAATACTTGTAGAAATTTCTGATGTTGTAAAAACATGCACAAGCTTCCTCATGGGTAATTTTTAAATATATAGGACTAGACATTTCAGATTTCACCAAGCATTGGTAAAAAAAATAAATAGGATTCTGCTCAGACTCACCTGCCAAATGAAGCTCCAGAGAAACACAGACAGAACACTAAGGGTCCTATAAGCGCCTATCAAACACCCATGAGAAATAGGCAAACTTATCTATGTAAAATCCCCGTCATAATTTTAGATCAACACTTTCCTCGACAGGTAAAGTGCTCAATGTAAAGACCCAACACTCAACTAAATACCACAAAAGCACATCAAAACTGGGAGTGGAGGAAAGGTTATAACATTCTTAAGCAAAAGTTTTCTAATATTTTAGCTAAAACTGATTTGAATTGGAAGAATGATTAATGTCTCAAACTCATTAATGGTTCATGAAAAACTTTTAGTTAACACTAAAAGGAATTTTCAGGAAAGCATGAATTGTGCAATTGATCATTCTACATGAACTACTTAATTCTGATAATAATGTTTGTGAGGAGCTGCTGTGAGATGGTAAGGGCGTACTTGTGTAAACGGTGGGTCTCAAAACCATGATCTTTTCCACCATATGCAATCTTGTAATCTACTCTTCAAGGGGCTCTTCTGTGATTTTAAATAGAATGTATTTATAAACAAACTTAGAGCAACTGAGTACTTATCTACAAAGCACATAGTCAGCAGAGGTGTTTTAACTTGAAACTTTACAAACTGCATGTGGAAGGAGAGAATGAGAGAAGAGAGAAACAAAAGGGAGAAGTGTGGTATAATTTTTGTCTTGAAAAAACTAGCAGGAAAAAATGGTATTGGTCAAATGACCTGACACTCATGAATGTCTAAACTGAGAGCATTGTTCATAGTTTCAAGAATATGACGGCATATGTGTATAAAAGTTTTCTGACTGTATTTGGCAAATATAATTAATTATATTTAAATGTTTCTAGCACTAGAAAGAGCTTTTAAGTGAGAATTAGAATCTTAAGGTTCATGCCCAGTTTCATTTTTCAAGTGGTCTATTGAATTTTATGTCATTGACCTCTAGGTCTAGTGATAATATTCTTCCCATTGAACTTTAGATTTTAACCTTAATACTGCTCGTAAAATGTTTCATCATCACCACTATAAAGGATCATAAAAACTCATTTGTTGACAATAATGTATATGCACAGTGCTGATGCAGTGTTAGACAGATATCTCTATTCATTATTTCATTTAATCTTTGTGATTCATCTATCTATCACAGATAAAGAAACTGAGCTTTGGAGAGGCTCTGTGATTTACTCAGACTCATAGAACTGGAATGCGTCAGGTGCAATCTGGCTTTAAACTTAGTATCTAGATACCTCATTAATCAAGCATGATATGAATTTGCATTTGTTTATTTATTTGGGGACCTCTTGATTGTTGGGAATCTAAGTACAGTGATACTAAAAGGTATGTTTACCAACATCTACCAGGAAAAATAGCAACAACAATAATAAAATGAGTATCACCCTGGCTGGTGTAGCTCAGTGGATTGAGCTCGGGCCTGTGAACCACACGGTCCCGGTTCGATTCCCAGCCAGGGCACATGCCTGGGTTGCAGGCCAGTTCCCAGCAGGGGACGCACAAGAGGCAACCATACATTGATATCTCTCTCCTTCTCTCCTCCTCTTCCTCTCTAAAGATAAATCAATAAAATCTTTAAAAAATAATCATAATAAAATGAGTATGTAGTACAAAAGACAAATCGGGATAGAAGTATCAGAGTATTTCCTATAATGTGTTAAATATATACATAAATAAATTATATTTCAATATATTTGTTGAATTTAGAGCAACAATTAGTCACTTTCAAAACATTTATTCTAATTCAGGTAAACCTCAGTGTTCATGGTTATTAAACATGTTTTCAAAGTAAAGTGCTATACATGAACACTGTGATTTGCATTGTATTTAACCTTGAACTCCACTTTTGTAGAATTTGTTCTATGATTTTAAATGGACTACAATTACAAGCAAAATCCAAGTAATTTTGCAAACTTTTGTGAATGGACAAGGTTATGGAAATGTTCCATATTTGCACAGTCTATTTTGGGTTGCTGAGCACTTGAAATGTACCTAGTGGAACTGATATATTGATTTTCAAATCTTATTTAATTCAAGCAATTTAAGCCAAAATGGCCACAGATGTCCCGGGTATACCATACTGGAGAGCACAGCTCTAGAGACTTGCCACTCTGAGAGATCAGAGGCCCCAGCAGCGCCACCATCACGAGGGAGCTTGTTACAAACGCACTCAGAATCAGAACGCAGGAACAGACTCTCCTGTTGATTCAAAGGCCCTTTTTAAAGTTTGAGGAGTTATCTAATGGTATTGTCTATGCTACGCTGTTTCAAAATTTAATAGAGAAAACATAAACATAAATCTCGGTATTGCTTTTATGGGTAAAGAGTCTGTGACTATATCTACTGAAAACAAACTATTTCTACAAACATTAGAAAGCTAGGCAATGAGTTGATTTCCAAATATCCAGATGTTTGGCATTATGTTTCCAAACTATACAGCTCTACCCCCACTTCATATGAAAATTTGCCTCCAGATGTCTGGCAACATGTAGGTGCCAGTATGTCCTTCAGAGCTGCTCATGGGTAATTTACTCACTTTACACTTGTGAATTTCCATGATGATCTGTAAAGGAAAACAAGTGTTGTTTTTCCAAAATGTTTTCTGTCACAAGAGGCAATTAAACTCGTTAAGGGAGGGTGGCCACCGAAGTGTAGTGTTGTGCCCCTCTGCCATAGTTTCCTGCACACAGACCAGAAACCTCAACTCCCCAGAGAATAAGAATTAACACTGCCTGAAGTGAAAAACAGATTATCTCTAACTCAACTGCCACATCTGTCCCTTAATGTTTTAGTATGGGGTGTTTTAACTATAGGCCACTTTACAGTAGACTCATAATATACATGTTATCTCCAATAGTCCCTTGCAGAGCACCTAACGCTTGTACCCCACTTTCATTAACCTGCTCACACACATTGTTTATTCTGTTAGTTCATTTTGACTTTGGGAGGCATGGAAAACCAAATCTGCTTCTAAGACAGCAAGGAGGTTCCAGGCCGAGGAAGTCAGAAGGACAGTGCTGTACACATGGTGAGGAAGCCTCCTATTCACATCAGAGAAGGAGGAATGTGGGTCAGCTCACTGAGAGGCTTCAGGGCACGGAGACTGGTGTACTACATATGTGTAGTCTTGGGCTCAGTTGACCAGAAGAGTTCCTGCAAATTTTGCTATTTTTCTTTGGTCAGCTGCTCCCATTCTCCACAGGTATAAACTCAGTGTTCTGGTTCTTTTCAGGCTCCCTACACCAGAACCAGTGCTACCCTACCGATTAATTTAGAAGCAATTAGGTGAGAAGTCTTCTAAATTCCTGTCCTCCAGCTGCATAAGTCTCCGCTTAAAATCCCATCCTACTCCCCTTTTCTTTCATTTCAGTGGGCAGGCATTTCATGTTCTGTCCCAGAGAAATTGTCCCACCCATGTTCTGGATAATATACTCTACTTCCTCGAGTAACTTAATATAGAAACTAATCCCTCTTGCATCCAACATTTGAATGTGTTCTTTAGTAACCTGTTAATATATGAAGAAGTACATATATCTAATGTTTAAAATATCTATAAAAAACAAAACCTCTCTTGATATTATGCAACAATAGTCATGTTTTATCTTCTGTTCTGTAGAACCAAACAAACAGAAGTGTTACCTATCTTTACAGCCCTTTCATACACATTGCAATTTGATTTTCTCTAACCATGTCTTGAAAACTTTTCCAACATATTCTCCAGTAATTTATTGCTAAATACTGTGTATGTGTTTTACTTTCTATCTTAGCTTAACCTGTCTGTAATATTTCCTCCTGATTGACCACACTTTCCTCCTGAATACGTTTCCCATGTGGTCCTAGGACTGCATTGTCTTTTGCTTTTCCTTTTGTTTCTCTGTTTTCTACTCAATCTTTGCATAGCCTTCTTGTTTTCAATAATTTACACATTGGTGCTCCATTCAGAGCACTCTTCTTTGTTCTTTTTGTATACTTTCTCTGGGTGGCCTTATCTTTGTCCATAATTTTACTTATAGCAGTTAACGCTGATGACTAATCTCTTCCAGCACTTCTTTTCTGAGATAAGCCCAATGTATTCAGTAAACTGTAGGGTATTCCTATTTTTTTCCACAAGCATCACCTTTTAGAATCAAAATAATTGTCCCAGTAAGTGTGTCTCATTTGGTTGGGCCTTGTCACACTAACCTAAAGGTCACCACCAGTCTGACTCTTGGTCAGGGTACAGTTCTGGGTTTCAGGTTCTGTCTCTGGTTGAGATGTGTACAGAAGGCCACCAGTGGATCAATGTTTCTCTTTCACATCAGTGCTTCTCTTCTTTTCTTTCTCCCTCCCTTCCCCTCTCTCTCAAATTAAAAATAAAAAAATAAAATTTAAAAAATAAAATAAAATCAACATATTCAAAGTAGGGCATTTTTTTTAAATTCTGGAAGCTCATTCAATGAACTCTCAGTCTTGATAAACAGGGATAGTTATCTCATTCTGAAAATGAGGAGACCTTCTCAATATCTGCATTTCCTTTACCCCTCGTATTGAAGAATTGACACATTTCATAGACTATTTCCTAAATGTCTCATGGATTTATCTCTGATTCTATACTTGCTCTCTAAACTATGGTCAGGGGGCTGCTGACCTTGGTCAAGCCTAAATAACGTCTTATCAGTGGTTATTGCAGAAGCTGGTTAACTGGCTTCAAAGCACCTACACATTTACCTTTCCTATCAGAGTAATTGTTTTTAAGGGTAAAAAAAGACATTCCACATTCATACTGAAAAAAAATTCTTGAACGTCTCCATTTATTGATGAAACCCAAACTCCTCAGCATGATACTCATGTCCTTAGTATAATACACATAATCCTGCAACTAACTCTAGCTTGCCCATCCTGGGTAACTTGCATCCAGTTTTACTGCACCTGTCATGCTCTCTGACATCTGAGGCTATGAAATTCTCTTCTCTCAGTCCAGTAGAGAGAAATGGACAGTTAACATGCCAATTTCCATCAAATTCTTGTTTATTCTTTAGCTTTAGCAAAAGTACCATCACAACCAAGTAACTCTCTTGTTCAAATTCACCTACACATCCCACATCACCAGTATCCTCAAAGCTTAAGTATTCTCATAATGCAGCATATCCTGTGATTACCCCCTCACTTCTGCACACTTTACTGTACTTCCCTCTATTATGGGTGGAAGTCACAAGTGGTTTACAAGTTCCTTAAGCTTAAAGTCTATGGTTAATTTGACTGTGTAACTTCAGTGTCTTTGGGTCCCCTGTGATATGGATAACCTTAGAGGGAAGATAGTAATTGTATATATGAATACTTTAGTAAAAAATTGTGACATTACCAATTGTGAGTTCTTATAGATTGTATACTTTTGATATAATTCTGCCTGAGTTATAGAGAAGAAATGAGGCATTTGTGGTATGTGAGTTGAAACTAGAGAGATGTAGGAATTAATACTAGTACTTGATTTCCTCAGGTATGTGGAACTATCCCATTACTATTGGCAAATAAAAAGGTTCATGTGTTCTAATGGCCAGTGTGTTGATGCTAAAGTTCCTGGGTTATTTTTCAAGTTAGGTTAGTATATGTCTGATATGTACATATTTGAGAAAAAGTGTGGTGGTATATTCATTTTTGTACTCATAAACTCTACACATAGTCAATGATCAATACACATTTTAAAATACACATTTATGTAAATGATCAGATGAGGAGGGCTTTGTAAACTTGAGTCAATTGGTCTGTGCTCTTTACTATCCTAGCAATCACAGAGGTGATGAAGAAAGGTTGACTCAAAATTCAATGCTAAGGTCAGTTTGCCTGATTGTTTTCCTTTTGTCAAAGGGTATTCTTCTGTGGCCAGGTCCTGTTACTACTGTACCTCTTTTAGGAACTCCCTGTCTACCTGACTTCCATATATTTTCTACTTTCAAACACTTCTCCAGTGTGCCCACTTTTATCTTTCTTTACTGAAACTGCTGTAATTCAGGTTACCATATCTCTTTTCCTGTGTACTGAAGTAAGCCAGACTCCCTTGTTTTTTAAACCAGCCTCCATAAAATAATCAGAGATATTTTTCAAAACATAAATTTGTGTTATTTTTCTGTATTGGTTTCTATTTGTTTAATAAATAAAATGCCAAGTCCACACCATAGCCTGATAAATTTAACATTCTTGGCCTATCTTTACTTTCTACCCCTGGCTTATATCCATCTCTCTCTTCCTATAACAGGGTCCCTCTTGTCCCCTTACACATTCTCTCTAACAATCTGTAGCAGACACTATTGGGGCTCTATACAAATCCCTTGGGTACTGCTTACCATTTCTGTGCACCCTCCCTCTGGGTTCTGTGTGCAGTTGCTTGTAACTTCTTGTATGGCTCCTTTTGGAGAACATTTTATTTTATTTTTCTATTCTATTCTATTCTATTCTATTCTATTCTATTCTATTCTATTCTATTCTATTCTATTCTATTCTATTCTATTCTATTCTATTTGTTGATTACTTACCAGAGCTGCTTTTCTTGGACATATGAAGACCTGAAAATGCCTAGGAGTTTGGACACTTTCTTAACCAATGACTGATGGGTGTACAAGACCAAAAGCCACCTCTGTCACCCAGTGTAAGACTCACTCTGAAAAGTAATTTATACTGCAGGGCTTTGCCCCAGGAGTGAGTGGGCTGAGACTGGGACTGAAGCTTAACCCTCCCTATTGGACTTCCTTTGTTTCCTTTTCTTGCCCTAGTCATTCCAATACTGAGTTCTCCTAGGAGCATTTCCTTAATAAATCACTTGCATATGAATCCTCTTCTCGGGGTCAGCTCCAGGGAACCACAAATTAGCACACAAACCAAGTTATTTTTATCTTATGATTTTTCAAATGGCATTACCTCTGCTAGAACACTCTTCCCTCCAGTTTTGGACCCTTGAGTAATTACATATCTTTCAAATATCATTTAACATGACCTCATTGTCAGATTTTCCCTGACATGGAAAGATCAATTCAGTATACCATACAATGCTGTCTTCTGTGGGTCCAATGTTATATGGATCTCTAGAACTTACTCATCTGGCATAACTTTAAGCATTATGTCCAATGTTTTTCCCTGGCCTCTGGCAACCACAATTCTACTGTTTCTATGTGTTTGACTATTTCAGATACCTCATGTAAGTGGAATAAGGTAGTATTGGCCTTGTGGCTCGCTTATTTCACTTATAGCGAAGCCCTCAGTTTCATCAATGTTGCTGCATATGGTAGGATTCCCTTATTTTTCAATAGTATGGAAGTAACTCAAAAATGAAAAATAGGACTGCTATATAGTCCAGCAATTCCACTTTTCAGTATTTAAATAAAATATTTACCTGGCTGGTGTAGCTCAGTGGTTTGAGCACAGGCCTGCGAACCATAGGATCACAGTTCGATTCTCAGTCAGGGCATATTCCTGGGTTGCATACCGGTTCCCTGCAGGCCAGTTCCCAGCAGGGGATGCACGAAAGGCAACCATACATTGATGTTTCTCTCCCTCTCTCCTTCCCCTCTAAAGATAAATAAATAAATAAAATCTTTTAAAAATTTATAAAAAATATTTAAAATCAGAAATCTGAAGAGATATTAGCACTTGCACATTCATTGTAGCATTATTTGCAATAGCCAAGATGCTAAAACAACCTAAGTATCTACTGATGAATGAATAAAGAAAATATGATATAATCCTAGCAGTGGAATTGTTGGGTCAAAAGGCAGGTCGATTAAGAATGGATCAAAAAATTGTGGTACATATACACAATGGAATTCTATGCAGCAGAGAGAAAGAAGGAGCTACTACCCTTTGCAACAACATGGATGGAACTGGAAAGCATTATGCTAAGTGAAATAAGCCAGGTGTTGAAAGACAAATACCATATGATCTCACCTTTAACAGGAAGCTAAACAACAAAACAAACAAGCAAGCAGAAAAAAAAAACAAAGACACTGAAATAGAGAACAAGGGGACAGCGACCAGAGGGGAGAGGGAAGGGAAGTTAAGGGGAAAAAGGGGAGGGATTTGGAGGAACAAATAGGAAGGACACAGGGACGAGAACTAAGGGGGGTATAAATGGGAGGGAGGTGGGGAGCAAGGGGCGGGGGAGGCTGGAATGGGAGAAATAGACAAAAAAACTCTACTTGAAAAATAACTAAATAAAATTTTAAAAAAAGAAAATATGGTCTAGCCATACAATTGAATATTACCTATCTTATGTTTCTTATCATAGCTCTTTCCATTGAACATAATTATTTTTTGTCTGTTCATATTTTAGTGTCAGTATCTCTTACTAAATTGAATTTCCATGAGGGGAGGCACTATTGTGCTTTGTTCATAAAGGAGTAACTAGCATTTCACAAAGAGTATGCATTCAAATGTTTATTGACTGGATAAACAGACTACTAGCTTAAAAAGATACAAGTTTAGTTTACAACCACTAAAGAAAACCATGGCACGAATTATCAAATGCTGTGATGTTTAATCATCCCCCTATAGTTTATATCTAAATTCTCTGGTAGGCATAAAAATATTTTTAATAAAGGTGACTTTTTCAACATATCTTACACTCACACAATGAATATGCTAGAATAATGAAATTTTTTCAATTATTTTCCATGCCAAACTTATCTGGTGGCTTATTTGACTTTAGAAGAGAGGGGTGGGCTGGGTGGAGGGGGAAAAAGGGAAAAAAATGGGACAACCGTAATAGAATAAACGATAAAAAAGTAGAAAATAGTATTTATCATTTTGCATGTCTTTTTACTTTTAATAATAAAAATCTACATGTCTGTTGTGATGAGTTGCTTTCTTTCTCATATTGTAATTTCAGGAAAAAGGAGTAATTAATTATTGGCTCTGAAGAAAGGATAAAAATCATAAGTTTTTTCTAGATTCTTTAATAAAGGAGAAAAAACTAACTCAGTTTTAAAATTTAGTGTCAGATAATGGCATATGTCATCCTGCAGTGCCTAAGAAAACACCTTAGTGAGGAAGTGTAAGAAGTAAATAACTAGACAGGCAGCAGAAAATCGAAGGGTATCGTATTCAGCACATAAACAATTTTGGTAGCTTTCTAACTAATATACAATTTATATTCATATGTATTTCTTATGCCTTACATAGAAGATGTATTGAATATGTTTCTACTGAATAAGTTATTTTTCATTTCTAGTGAAGCCCATTTTTTTCTTGTCTTTGACCTGCCTGTGTGTGTGTGTGTGTGTGTGTGTGTGCCATTACAGGCACCTAAGATGCTTAAACCAGTGCACAGAACTCCTACATTTATTCATTAGTGTTATATTTATCATGAAAATTTCATTACTTAATTCCATTTCCAGATCAGATTTTTGTTATACAAAAGGTAGATTGATTCTGAATATTAAATATGGTTTTAAGTATATCCTTTCAAACTACAATTATACAAGAAAAAAATCAGGTTGTTTCAAGAACTCTTAGATCCTTTTTGTCTTGACTCTTATTGTTTTTTAGTTTACAATTCTTATCTGTTAACTAAATAAGAAGCTTATGGGAACTGATGTGGAGATTATGTGTAAATAAGTCAGAGGTCCCCAACCCCCAGGCCATGGACAGGTACAGGTCTTTGTCCTGTTAGGAACCAGCCACAGCGCAGGTGGTGAGCCACAGGTGAGCAAGCAGTCCCATCTATTTTTATAGCTTCTTCCCACCACTCACTTTACCACCTGAGCTCTGCACCTGTCAGATCAGTGGTGGCATTAGATTCTCATAGGAGCACCAACCCTACTATGAACTGTGCATGTGAGGGATCTACATTGCAAGCTACTTATGAGAATCTAATGACTGATGATTTAAGGTAGAGCTGAGGCAGTGATGCTAGCCCTGGGAAGTGAATGCCAATACAGATTATCTTTAGCAAAGAGATTTAACTGTACAGAGACCATTATAAATCAATTGCTTGCAGACTCATAACAAAACCTTGTCAGTGACTGGCAAGTGACAATTAAGCTGCATCTAGTGGTGGGATTTATAGTGACAAGTGAGTTGATATACTTCTTTTTTACAGCTGCATGTGGTAGTAGGCTTTAAATCAGAATCTGACACTTTTAGTCCACACAGGGCCCACCCATTATTTTATTTACCACTTCTACTTGTATCTTTTTCCCACACTGCGCTTGTCTCAGTCACCATTTTTGGTAAGCCCACATCTTAACCCTAGCCAAAATAAGTGAAAAGCAAATGTTGCTGGAGATTTCTGAGAATGGCAAAAGACCTGATGATGAGACAGCAGAAGACTCTAGATTGCCAACAAAAAGAAAGCTGCATTTAAAAGAAAATACCAAGAGTCCCACTTAAATCATGGGCTCATCACAACAGGTGATTCACATTCTCTAAGCGCTTTGCATAATGTGTGGCGACCAGCTATTCAATGAAGCCATGAAGCCTACAAAACTGCTTTGGTACATGGAGACCAAGCACCCTGCTTTAAAAGACAAACTTTTGGAATTTTTCAAAAGAAAAAGAATGAACATAAAGAACAGAAGGAACTATTGAAGGCCACCACTTCATCAAATGTGCCTGCACTGAGAGCATCATTCTTAGTGGCTAACATACTGCTAAAGCTAAGAAGCCCTTTACTATTGGTGAAGAGTTGATACTGCCTGCTGCTAAGGACATCTGTCATTAACTTTTAGGAGAAGCTGCAATTCAAAAGGTGACACATATTTCTCTTTCAGCTAGTACCATAACTAGATGAATTTATGAAATATCAGAGGACACTGAGGCACAATTGTTAGAGAGGATTAATGAGTCACTATGATACGCGATCCAGGTTGATGAGTCTACCAGTGTTGACAACAAGGCAACAATGCTTGTTTTTGTGTGATATATTTTTCAGGAAGACATGCATGGAGATATATTATGTGCACTTTTGTTGCCAACCAACACCACAACTACAGAACTATTCAAGTCTTTTAATGATTACATATGAGGAAAACTGAATTGATCATTTTGTGTCAGTATATACACAGACAGAGTGGCAGCCATGACAGGATGTCTTTCTGGTTTCACTACTTGAGACCAAAAGGTCACTTCTGAATGTGAGTTTACACACTGTGGCATCCATAGAGAAATGCTGGCTAGCCAAAAAATGTCTCCTACACTTAACAACATTTAGCAGGATGTGTTTAAAATTATCAATCACATTAAAGCACATGCATTCAAAGCCAAACTGAAATTATGGGGGTGATCAGTGAACACTGGGTTTTTTGACATTTCAAACACTAGTTGCGATTTTAAAAGAGTCAGGGCCTTCCTTCTCCCAGCTGATGCATGGTCTCCTATCTCATCTTTCAAAAGAGTTTGAGCATTACTTCCCAATCACAAAAGACCCCTGAAATGGGAAGGAATGAATCCATGACCCATTTGTGAATAAGCCAGGTAAACTGACTTTGTCTGTGCTAGCAGAGGATCAGCTGCTTGAGATCATGAATAATGGTGGCCTGAAAAGTATGTTTGAGACAGCTTCAAATCTCCATATATTCTGGATTAAAGTGAAGATGGAATAAAGTCAAGGTAGAATGCCACAAAAGCACTGAGAAGCCTGCTTCCATTTCCAACGCATTATCTTTGTGAAGCAAGGTTTTCTCTAATGACAGTAACCTGAACAAAATTACAGACCAGACTAGACATAAGCAACAAACTTTGGGCATCACTGTCTCCCATCACCTCCAGACAGGACCATTTTGTTGCAGGAAAACAAGATCAGGGCTCCTACTGATTCTGCATTATGGTGAGTTGTATATTTATTTCATTATATATTACAATATAATAAGAATAGAAATAAAGTTCATAATAAATGTAATGTGCCTGAATCATCATGAAACCATGCCTCCCATTCATGGAAAAATTACCTCCCATGACATTGAGCCCTGGTGCCAAAAAACTTGGGGACCACTGCTATATATTATATATGCAGATACATATATAGATACACATATCAAGCTACAGTTATCAATAATAAACAATATAACAATAAATGGTAAATTTAAACAATGTTGATATTTATATCTCAATGTAAGAGTTCATTTCTCTTGCTGATGATGATCTGACAAAATAATATGTTAACTTTTAATTTAATTGGGAAGGCATATTAAAAATAATTGCAAGTATCAATATGTAATATTAAGGTGCAACTTATTTGCTTTCCTAATTACTTTATAACAATCAATTTTAGAAAGAGAATAAAACTCATTAAAAGCCTAATATAATACAATTGACCACAATGGATCAACTCAAATTATTCCTGTTTGATATTGTAACTAATGCTAATTAATATCACTGCATCTGACCTATGATGCATACTCAATAGTTCTTAATTAAAATAATAAAATTTTGCATAGAATACTGGTAGAACATGTTGTCTTTTGTAAGACATATATAGATCATTTGGGTTGCAAGTAATCCAAAAAGTACAGACTAAAATATACCTGAGATATGTAGCAGTTTATTAGATCACATAATCTAGTCAAGTAAAGTTGGGTTAAATGAAATCACCAGATCATATACTCCTTTCATTTTTGAGGTCTGTTTTGTCAAGGCAGTGTCATTTGCAAACTTGATGAGGTAGCAAGATAGAAAATAGTATCTCTAAGGCTATATTATCCCAGGTTCAAATCAAGCTAGGGAAGGAAGGAAAGGAGGGAGGAAATAAAGCATGTCTTTACCAAACAGTCAAATCAAAACCATTAGCATTAATTTTATTTCATTTTCTACTCTCAGCCGTGAAGGAGTAGCCCTCCTACCATAAACTACATAAGTGGGAAAAAACATATGAAATAATTATTTACAAGAGTTTTATTAGGTGTAGTGCAGGATTATGATTTCTTTAAGAAGGGTAATAAATAGGGTGGGCCCCACAACTGCCTTAGCTTTTTGCATGGGGAGGCTTTCTGGACCATGGCATAGAGGACAGAAGAACAAACAGATCACGTTAGTATCCATGACGTGAGAAGACAGGGAAACAAAAACTATAATGAAGAATAAAATGAAAATTATAAAAGTTGATATACTATAGTATTTATATTAAAATGATCACTAGATTAGCTTAACATAAAGTTTGACTGCAGAATAAGAAGTGGTTATATTTAAATACAAGAAAAAAGGAACTATTCAAACTTAAAAAGGGAAAATAAAAAATCAGAAAAGCTGAGAAATTAGCAGTGTAAATTAGCTTAAAAATCCATTTAATCAAAGTACCAAAAGAGAAGAGTTAAGAAAAGAAAATATTTAAAGAAATAATGGTTGAAAATGTTTCAAATTCAATAAAATCTATAAACTTACATACAACAAAACCATAATGAAAGCAATAGGAGATACCATAAATAAACCAATAATTTGCATAATAAATTTTTTTTAATTAATGGAAAATAAAAAAATTCTTAAAAATGAAATGGGAATAACAGACGCATCACTTACACGGGAAGAACAATAAGAAAACCAAAGACTTTTCATCAGACACAATGCAAGCTAGATGACAACAGAATGACAACTTTACAGTGCTAAAAAAGTATTATTCTAAATATCTAAAATTTACAAAAGAAAGACCCAACCAATAAGAAAACCACATCCAATAATATGAAATAATGCGCCACCAGCAGATGAGCACAGAGAGGAATGCTAAAAGTAGAAATTCAGACAAAGGGAAATAATGTGAGCTTCCAAGCTCGGGACAACATAAAGAAGTGAAAAGCACAAATATATGGCTAAGTTGAAAAATAAATATTTTTTTCCTCTAGTTCTTATGATCTTTCAAAGGTAATTGACTACAGAGAGCAAAAAATACACTACCCAGTGAGGTTCATAACAAATCAAGAAAGAAATGTATAATGACAGAAAGATAAATGGGAGGAAACAAAAGGAGAAACATAGTTTAAATGGTAAAACTTTGAACAAGCACTTCACAAAAGAATATATATAAAGGGTCTGTCTGGAAAAAGTGCAGCCAGTGTTAATATAATGGGAATGGTTTGTGTGACATCAATGGAAGGAGGGTAGACTTGAATGCACGTGCATGAACAATGATAACTTCATTGTACTAGTCAGTGGTGGTGATAGATGCCATTGATTGAGCATGTGTACCATGTGGCTATTGCATTCAAAGTGACTGAGCAAGTAGAGCAATGAATCTGCATCAAATTTTGCATTAAACTTGAACATTCTTCCACAGAAACTATTCAGACGATTCATAAGACTTTTGGGGAAGATGCAATGAATTCAGCATAAATAAAAGTGGCAACAGATGATTGGCAGCTTCATCACAACACACTCATGCATCATGTTGCATGCAAAGTTTTTGGTGAAACATCAAATCACCCAGGTGATTCAGTCCCCCTACAGCTCAGATTTGGTGCCCTGTGACTTCTGGCTTCTTCTAAAACTAAAAACACCTTTGAAAAGGAAAATATTTCAGACTATCAGTGAGATTCAGGAAAATATTATGGAGCAGCTAATGGCAATTGGGAGAACTGTGTGAGGTTCCAAGGTCTTCACTTTGAAGAGGGACTGAGGCATCATTGTCCTATGTGCAATGTTTCTTGTATCTTGTATCTTCTTCATGAAATGTCCTTATTTTTCACATTACATGGCTGGATACCTTCTTTACAGACCTCATGTAATTAATCAGTAGTACATGAAATAGAGCTGAATATCATTAGTCAACAGAGATATGAAAATTAAAACCACAATAAAATTTTATTACACTTGCACTAAAATGACTAAAATTAAAAAGAGAACACCTAATGTTGATGAGGATGAGGAGTATCATATGACACAAGGTTTTTGGAAACTTGTCAGGACTTTTGTCTTAAAGCAAGTCATACATAAATGTCTCTCAAAAAAGGGAATAAGCAATTCATGTTATATACTCTGTAAGAAAAAGGAATGACTTGGTAAAATACACAGCACCATAGGTAAAAGTCAAAAAGATATGGTAAGTAAAAAATAAAGAGCCAAAGATAAGAGTATGTACATGCAGTATTGTCTCATTTATGTAATGATGTAGAAAGAACAGAACTGTTATGTGATCTACATTATTTAGAAACTTGTCAGAACACATTTAGAAAAGGCAAAAAATACTTTTGATAGTGAACAAAATGAGAAGACTGGTTGCCTTATGGGGGGGCTTAAAATGGACTGACTAGAAAGCACAAAGGCATTTTTCTGGATGATAAAAATAATCTATATTTTGATAAGGGCATGAATTAAATGGTACATGTAAATATCAGTCTTATAAACATAAAATCTGTGCTTTTCTCCATACATACATTACATATTAATTGAAAAATTCTGGGAACATTAAATTAAATTTGCATTTGTGTAGTCCCCATCCACACCCATACCATTCACTGTGGCCTAGGGAACTGCTTGTTCTGCTTGACACGACCTGAATCACACGGCCCAAGGGGACCCTTTCCAGAGCACAGAAGGTGAGTGGAAAAGGATTGTGCATCAGATAAAATAACATCACTGGTAGCAGTTTGAATGAATTACAATGAAAGAATGACTTGGGACTGGAAAAATTTAATAACCTTTGAATTATAGGAAAAAAGTGTAAGGTGAATTATAAAAGATGTAGAAATTTAGACTTTATGTATCAATAGGGATAAAAACAGGTAAATGTCATTATATAACCCTTTTGGAATATTAGTTTGAAGTAATAGATAAATTGCAATAATAAGATTGAGATTCTAGAAGCAGGTAAAATAATATTATAAATTACACACTTAATATATTATTATTATACAATATTCTAGACTGTAAAGTCTAGAATTAATAAAAATTGCACGTACACATTAGAGATCTCCATTCATTTATGTAATAGCATATTGGCCCAGGAAGTCCAAATGTTTGAAATTTTGTGCATGGTCACATATGTCAATTTTCTATAAAGAGAGAGGGCATATGTTTTAATAGATTCTCAGGGGAATTGTTACCACAAAACTATACAAAATATCTGTATAGTTTAAACAAAGGTTTAAGAGAAAAGAAGAGGAAGGATATGCCAGGGTGTAAAAGGCCAAATAGAATTCAACTTCCACTATCAAATTTGCTTTTTCCTACTACAGGCAGAACTAAGCACTTTTGCTATATATTTGGATAGCTAGTTGATCATAACTTTATTATCAAGCTTAGTACAATTTATTTTTAGTTAGTTGTTATACTTGCCATCTGCTAACCTCTCCAATTAGATTAGACACTTGAAAAATAGAAAGTTCGAATAATTATCTAGGCCCAGAATCTAGCATGAAACTGGCCCCCAAATGTCTTTTTTATTTAAGGTACTTAATTTAAAATGCCAATATTTTAATTAACATTTTTATGAGCTGTTAAGAGTTACAATACCTTGTTACCATATGGATGTCATTCAGAATTTGTAGGGCATTTCCACTTAAAGAAAATAAAGCTTACTAACACTGTGGCCTATAAATAACAATGTTATGTCATATTATGGGGAAAAATCTCTCCAGATCTATTATATTGTGAATTCTCAAAATCTATCTAGAGTGAAATTGCTTTAGGAAACCCTTCATCCACTAGTAATTTCTCCTTTATAAAACTCTTTTTTTTTCCTTTTACACCCCATCCTCAGCACCCTATTTTAGCATTACTAGCATTTGGATTGCAGTCTTCCCTACATAATTTTAGGTTTTGATAGCCAACAGAAGCCTTCCAGTTATATTTGACACTTTTCTACATTTTAGATAATATTGTCTATTTTCTGGCTTCAGTTACTATTTATAAGCTGGTAATTCTCAAAAAATGTTTTTGGTTTTGGCTTTGGCTTCTATCTATTCACTGATAGTTCTCAAACCTTAACCCTAACCTTAACCTCTTTCTTAACTTTCTTTACTTCAGATTCCCATACTAGGTTGGTTTATTATTGACTCCTAAAGTCACCCCTTATCCAGGGTTCCTTAGGCTCAATATTTCCTCCATGACACAATATCTTCCTGAAGCCAGATATGGGTGTCTTCCTTGAATGTCATCACCCACCCCTCCTACACTGACTAGGTCAAAACTGAACAATGATTTTTCTCACAATGAGTTTGCAACTCCTTGCTGCCTCTCCCTCCCCAAACTTTTTCTTCAGGCTTTCCTTTCTCAGTGAATGTTATTGTCCACTTCAGCCAAGAAACTAGGAATCATACCTTTTTTCTCTCTCGCATATCTAATTCTTACCAATTCCTATCAGCTTTAGCTTTAGAATTGCTTTTTAATCTGTTATTTTCAATTGTGCTAATACTACCTTTAACTAGAAATCCTTCGTTCCTCTTCTTACAATTCACACCTCCCACATTCATTCTATTACTTTAGTTAAAATTACCATAGAAAATTGAAAATTACCAACCATAGGGACAACAAAGAGGAAAACCATTTAAGTCATAATAGACAGCATTTATTAGGAATCTAACATGACAAAGACATCACTGTGTTTGCAGAATAGAAGAGAGAGAAATGTTATTGGAATGCAATGAGCAGTGGGGAGAATGAGTCAAGATGAAGGGAACAGTGAAATGAGGGGCTAGTTGTAAGCACCACTGTAGTAACATAACTTTACTTATTACTTTAAATCATCACTCTTGTTCCTAAAAATGGGTTATGAATGAGATTAACACCACAAAATTAAGTGGTGTTAGTTAACAAGTAGGAGATGATGATATCATAGAAAAGGTGATGAATGTTCAAATAGAGAAAAGTACCTGGAATTTAAATACATTTTGGAGATTAAATAGAATTGTGTGGTAGACTAAATATGAAGTGTGAGAGAAGAATAAAGATTACTAATATAGTTTTGGCTTGAACAACTTGGAGAATATTAGTGACATTCACAGAAGTAGAAATAGAAGAAAAGATTTCAGAGAGGGGACAATGTAAGTCAAAGTTTCAGGGCTGAACATATTAAAGTTCAGATGCTGTGAGACAGTCAGTTGATATTTCCTAAAAGTGGGAAGAATGAGCCTTCCTCTGATTCCCATAACATCCTGGCCCTATTACTAGAGAAGCAGGAGAACTAAGAACTGTTCTGGTTAGGTTCTGAGCATGTGCAGAGGTGACAGGCAGATTTGGGAGTAAGGAGGCATTGGGTTGGCCAAAAAGTTCATTTAGTTTTTTCTGTAAAAAAAAAAAAGGTACATTTTCATTTTCACCAGTAACCTTATTGTTTTGGGTACTTTATATGGGCTATCTCCTGTGTGGTATAATGTTGATTGTTCTTGATTAATGTCTTGCTTTGATCACTATTGATTTCAACTGGTCTATTTGACCATGAAGCATTGTCCAGTGAGAAATCTCTGGCATAAAACTTCACAAACCACTTCTGACACATTCAATCAGGCATAGCACCTTCTTCATATATATACTGTGCAAGTCTTCTTTTTTTTGCATTTCGCTGGCATTTTTACCTTTCTCGAAGTAATAAAGCATGAAATGCTGCAAATGTTGCACATTTTCTTCCATCTTTAATATTAAATGACTACAGAAAAATTCACCAATTTTGATAAGTATTTTTAATGTGGTCAATACGAAAGCTGTCACAATACAATCTGACAAAATTGTTTCTAGCGAGGTTAAGACAACTAAGCACTACTAGAGCCATCTTACAGAAAAAAAGCAAGCAAAATTTTGGCCAACCCAATAATTGTAAAGGTAATATAGTGTTAGCATAATCAATATTTGAGGCTCAGGTTACCTTTCTTAGGAAATGACCTTCCACTTGAACAATAAAAATTAATGTATGCTATTTTATTGTTGTTGTTTTATTAAAGTGTAGCCAACAACAATATTAATTTTTGGTGTACAACATAATGATTTGACATTTGCATACCTTATGAAGTGATCACCCAAATAAGCCTAGTAACCATCTGTCACCATACAAAGTTATTAATATATTATTAATATATTTATGATTATATTCCATATGCCATACATTACATCCTTGTGACTTATTTTATAACTGGCAGTTTACATTTCTTAATTTCCTTTTATGAGAAATGTTCCTAAGGAAGCGATCTAGCAAATAAAACTGGCACAGTCAAATATAAGGCAAGACAAAATGGTCAGTCTAAAAACAATGCTTCAGTTAGATAAAATGTAAAGTCAATTATGTATCCAGTGTCAACATTTCTTGACCTAATATGGCAATAGTTCCTATTAGAACATGACAATGATGGCAATAACAAAATAACAAGAGGTTTCCAGCAAGGTTTAGGATTCTCAGGCCTAGATTTGAGCAAATGAGTTATTTATCTTACATAGTTGAAAACAGTGTAAGCAAATGTGAAGGGGGCTGAGGCATTATACTTGAGGAGGGAACTGGAAGATCAGAATTAGTAAAATAATAACATGTCACAATGAGGAGAGGGGATGAAATAATAAACAGAAAAAAATAAAGCTAGCATCTAGAAAAAGAGAAGTCAGAGTGAATACTCTGTAGATCAGGTGAACAGCAGTAAGACATTGGCTGTTACAGCTCAGAGACACCCCTTCTCCTCCCCGGGGCAGTCCTGGCCATTTGTGGGGCTAAGGGAAGACAGAAAAATAACAAGCTCATTTGGAAACATCTTTGTAATGAATAAAACCCACCACGTTCTTCAAGCTTATCCAAAAGAATATATTCTGATCAGGAGTTATGTAGTGTACCCAGAACTATTGTTTTTAGAATTAAAGATTACTAGTAATTCTTTGGCAAATAGCTTTTTGGACCTTTTACAACACTTTGGACTTTCATAAATCACAATTCCACAAAGGTTTTCTATTTTATAACTTTTACATAACATATAAGACAGAAATGTGAGATCTATCCTGGTAAATTTGTAGGATGATGTCCTGAAATAATGAGAAAATTGGTGGCTTTCAATTCTTCTAACCTCTCAGAATGGGCTTGTGGAACTTCTAAAACACATGGATACTCATGTTCCACACATAAAGAATCTGACTAAATCAGTCTGAAATACCTCACTAAGGCTACAAACTCCTGAAATGAACTAATGAAATAAAAGAAGAGCCTTGCAAATTTCTGGGCATTTAACGTGTTTGTCTTAATATAAGTGAAACACTTTATAAAAAAGGGTTATATAATAAGAATTTTGACATTTCTTTGCTTGCCTGTTTCTACATTATTTCCAATTTTAGAATTAAATGTCTACAGCCTTAAATGCTAATCTTGGAAGCTTGTTTCAATGTGAAAGTACATGATCTGGAGTATACCAATTAGGTTAAATGTTACCACAAATGAATAAATAGATTCTAGAACTCATATTTGGGTTTTAAGCAAGGAATGAGAAAGAGGATGTTCTTTTCTTCCACCTGCCTTTCTTGTCTCCTTTTCCCAATGTTGCATAGGTAAGAAGTTGGAAATATAAAAACTTGACCAATATGAATAGGAAATCCTGAGTAGATGTGCAAAACCACAAATAAAGACTGATTTTTATATTGAAGATACTGTATAGAAGACCATCTAAAATAGAGAGCATCTAAAATATGCCAGAATAATTGTAAAAATTCAAATTATCAGGTGGGTAGTTGACTTCTCCAAATGAATTACTCAAAAAATATGTAAGATTGAATCTACATTGATGTAATACAGAATCTTCAGAGAGACTACTTCTTTATAAAGAGTAATGCATTATTCAGAAAAAACACCAGTTCACTCTGTTAATTTATTGCTGCAGGGAAGTTTTCTCTTATGAAGAAAGAGAGGAATTAACCCCCATTGCTTTAGGCATGTATAGCATGTATATAGGCCACAAGTACATGATCATGACCACAGATGTGTTAAAAGTTAAAAAAATAGTTGACAGATGAGTTTTAAAATTTTTTTCATATATAAACAGAAATGCCTAAATAGAGATTGGCACTAGACGTAACTATGCTGAGCATGGACATAAGGCAATTTATTTATATGTAAGAGAAATTGTGGGAAATCTAAATAATTCAGTAAAAATAACATATATTAAAACAAAGGCTGGGGTATATAGTAAATAAACCACTGGATGAACAGATAAAATGCCTAAGTTTCTGTTCCAAATTAAACACTAATTATATATGACTTTAGGCAAAATTATTTAACTTTGTAGCCTGGAGCACAATTTTTCCAACTGGACCAGACAACTTTTAAAATCTTATCCAATAGTAAAAAACAATAGGAATGCACCACTGATTTATAATAAGAAATATACAGTTGTGAACCTATGTCCAAGGGAATGCATTCCAAGAAGATGCATTCTAAGACCCCAGTAGATGCCTGTAATTACAAAAGGAACTGACCCCTATATAGATATACTGTGTTTCTATATGCATACATACCTATGAGAAAATTTCATTTATCAATTGGGCATACTAAGAGATAATAAATAATAAAATAAGCAATTATAAAAATGTACTGTAACAAAAGTTATGTAAATGTGGTCTCTCTCTCTCTGGTAACTGATCTCATAACTAAGATGGCTACTAAGTGAATAAGGGGCAGGTAGTACGTATACAGCCTGGGGATGATGGACAAAGGGATGATTCAAGGGACCACACAGGACTGCATAAGATTTTATACCAATGTTGAGAATGGCATACTTTTTAAAATTTATGAATTGTTTATTTCTTGCATTTTTCATTTAATATTTTCAGACTAAGATTGATTGACTAAGGGTAACTGATACCATGAAAAGCAAAACCATAGATAAGGGGATATTACTGTATATTTGGTCTTCCACCTAATTTCTGGCTCAGAGTTCCTAAAACCACTGAATTGTGTAAGTGATAAGAGCTTTAAAGGTGTCTAATGTCAATGAGGTGATTTTTGGAAAGTCCCTAGGTCACCTAAAAAAAAGGGCAGGTTGCCGAGGGCCCAACTATGTGATTAAAGGTTAGAAACTTTGGTCCACCTCCAGACCTCTGGGGAAAGAAGAGAACCCAGAGGTTGAATCAATCCTAATGGTCAATGACTTAATCAATCATGACTGTGTAATGAAGCTTCCATAAAAATCCAAGAGGAGAGGGTTCAGAAAGCTTCCAGGTAGATGAACCAGAATATTTCTTTGGGTCACCATACTGAGCTCCAAATTCCACATGGACAGGAATTCCTTTGTGTGGGGTCTTGCCCTATGTATCACTTCATCTGGCTTTTCATTCGTATCCCTTAAAATCCATTGTAATAAACCAGTAATCTAGTGAGTAAAAGAGTTTTTCTGAATTCCATGAGCTCCTTTAGTAAAATAATTGAACTCAAGTAGGGGTTTGTGGGAACCTCTGATGTATAATCAGTGGGTCAGAAGCAAAGGTGACGAACTGAATTTGTGACTGGCATTTAAAATGGAGGGCAATCTAATGGGGCTGAGCCCTTAACCTGTGGCATCGGATGCTATTTCTGGGTAGACAGTGTCAGAATTTAGTTAAATTATAGGACATCCAGTTACTGCCTGAGAATTTCTTGAAGGTATGGGGGAAAAAGTCTGCCATAATCATTGGGATTGGGTGTAACTGTACAGAGATTGCAAAAGGAGGCACATAGCCTTGTTGGTACTAAGGGCACTAAGTCTACAGTCTTCCTTCTACAGTGAATAAATTATGTGAACACTGACCAGTGTGGCTCAGTTGGTTGGGTATTGTCTCTCAAGGGGAAACATCACCGGTTCGATTCCCAGTCAGGGCACATGCCTGGGTTGTGGGTTTGGTCCCATGTAAGGGTATGTATGAGAGACAACCAATCAATGTTTATCTCTCACATCAATGTTTCTCTCCTTTCTCTCTCTTTACCCCTCTCTCTAGAAATGAATAAATAAAATCTTTAAGAATTAATTAACTAATTAATTGGCCTCAAGCAAAACATTTATTCATTCCACAGATATCTTTAGTCCCTGCTATGTCCAAGCTGTATGCTAGGCACTGGAATGTAATTATACAGAAGTAAGGATAAGAATCCTGTTTTATAAAGTATTTAATTGTTGCATGAAAGAGAGACATACAGTTAAACATGATAATTACCCATGTGAACAAATTTTTTAAAGGAAGTAAATGGAAAAAGCAATTTGAAGGAAGCCTCTCAAGGAGGGTTTAGGAGCCAACAGACATTTATTTGAAGAGTTTACAATATGCCACAAACTTGCAGGCTCCTGAGGGAGGTGAGGGGTGAGGGGTGCTGGGCCGGGGTCGTGGGGCAAACACACATGGAGTAAAATATTGACTTCAGTAAAATGAAGACAGTGAGTACAATCCAGACTTTAGATAAGAAGACATAATTTACATTCTAAAATTAAATAGAGCAGTACAGAATTAACAGTTAATGTGTATGGTATAGAAACTCTACAGTATCCGTATTTAGAGGAGAGTGATTTACCAAATCTCTAAAAATATCTGTTAGGTGGAAGTTCACATATTTTAGGTAAGCAAGAAGGCCTAAATTAGTCTGAGGCTGAAAAACAGAGCAAAACAAAGGGAATGTTCATGTTGCTCCTTGGTTGACTATTTAGGGTATAAAATTGAATGTATTCTTCAAAAGTCACTTCTACATTTTAGTAACTTTTTTTTAATTTCAGAAAGAAAATATTTACAAAATTCAGATGATCTATATGCTCTTCTACTTACTGGTTTCTATAAACACTATAGTATTAATATCCATATATATAGCTAATTTGTCTTGTGCTCTTCCTGACTTGAAATCATATGGTATTCTCTTTTGTTCTATTGTGTATCGTTCACCATTTTTCCTCTTTTTCAAGACAAATGTGTAACCTTTATTAAAAAAACTTTCTAGTGTGTCATGTGATCAATAGATATAAGTACCTTCATTTTTTAAATTAGTCTAAGGCTATTTTCCTTTTACTGTTGTATAAACAGGAAACTGAAGGGTAAAATAGTTAAAACTTAATGCTATAGTGCTAATGTGGCTTTTAAATCACGTCAGCTGCAATCACTGCATTATAATTAACAATTTATTGAACCAGCAATAAAATGAACATCACATTACTTCTTAAAGCAGCAGAATAAAATGGCTAATAAATAGCATAAGCCAGACAAATTGCAGAGTAATAGAAATTTTCTTAAGATTTATGGTGTGCAGAAAGATGGATGTGCTATTAGTAGGAGCTCCAATACTTGACAAAATTCTTTTACAAAGACATTGTTACCATGCATGTCAGAGTTCACAAGTCTAAGTGGTTTATCCAAATTTCAGTTCTCTGCTATTACAGTGGAAAATACTCATTACTAGGTTTTGAAACTGCAAGCGATGCGTACATTTGCCAACATTTAAACTGCTACTGCCAAAAAGATACTAAAATATTTTATAAACTGTCAAATAACAAGTCTGCTAGCTTAATCCGAGTCTATTTTATACTATACAGACTGTAAAAACTATTACATTAATTCACTTCCTGCAAAACTGTTAAAGAGCAGAGAACTGCCTATATAGAGGCTGAGCAAAGTAACTGCTTTTTACCTTTTGAAACCCTGACAATGTCATACTTCTGTTGGGGAAGCATCATTGTTTTCCTAAAATGCAATCACATTGCCTTTAACAATCTGCCATACCAGAGCAATCTGTGAAATAAAGTAAGATGAGGAAAACAGATTCGAATCAAGCTACATGTCTCCCATTAAAAGGAGAAGATTTCAATGGAGATGAGACATTTTCAATGCTTCTGCTGATGATATATTTATTGTAATGCTTAATTTCTGCCATGGAGCAATTATGCTTAAAATTTAGAGTAAAAAATAAATTTTTTATTATGTGACAATATGCAACAAAAATTGGCAATATTTAAGGAATTTCTTTTCTTTTAGGAATTTCTTTTTAAGTTTTATTTTTTTCATTTATTGGTTTTAGAGAGAAAGGAGGGGGAGAGAGAGAGAGAGAGACAAAGAGAGAAAGAGAGGGACTGATGTTTTGTCCACTCATGTATTCATTAATTGCTTCTTGTATGTTTCCTGATCAGAGATATAACACACAATCTTGACATGTTGGGGTGATGCTCTAACTGAGCTAACCAGCCAAGGCTCCTTTAAACTTTTACTTTTAAAATTATTATTAATAGTAGCTGTAGCCATGGTAGTGGTAAGCAGGTTCACTCTCTATTAAAATGTGGAGAGATTTAGTGCCCCAGATTTTTGTCACTAATTAGTTTCTTCAATAATGACGGTCATTGTTTTTATAGCTATACTTATCAAACCTTTATCAAATATCCAGGATCCAAACCAACTACTTAAAGGAATGTATAGTATATTTGTGCTAATTGCTTGCTGAAAAAAATTGCTGTAGCTAAACTGAATGACACTTTCTATTGATGTGTTCATTTTAATGGCAGAGGGTAAAGTATGATTTGCTCATCTTATTACCTTAAAATACATGTGGAACTGGATGAATTAAGGTGAGAGGACTATTACTAATACAAAGACAAAAATAATACAGTGGATAAAATTAAACAACAAAAAATCCTGCATTCAAAAAGATGTGTTGAACTGCTAATGTGTTATCCCAAACCTAACATTCATTCTCATTTTTTTAGTTGATTTTTGGAACAAAGGTCTACTGTTTGCTTTGTAACCATTTCATGGTGCCTAGAACAATGGCATTTATGAGGTGCTCACGAAATACTTGCTGAATGAGTTAAGTATTTTTTGTGTGAGACAGTGCTCCTCGGACTTCTCACATTTTGGCGTATCTTGTGAGCAGAGAGGTATTGTGTATCTTTCCTCCAAACTATCTACATATTGAAAAGCTTTGGAGGATAGAGAGAGCGGCTTCTTAAGGAGTGATGCGTACTGTTTAATATAAAAGATGAGGTTCCCTAAGGTCAAGATTCATGCCCCATATTGTAACATACTGTGTGTACATCTTACACCTGGCCCTCTTCACATTGTTTGACAATTAGAAGACTTGTACAACATTTTTTGATTCTCTAGATACTGCTATTACTTTGAGAAGTAAATTGCCCCTTGTTTCTGAATCAGTGCCCCTTTACTTTTGCCACTAACCACAAGCAGTCACAGCCTACATAATTAAGTAGAAAGTAGGTTAAATCCAAGACCTGTCACAATTCTTAACAATTTCAAAGAGGAGACAGATTAAAAACATTAGTTATGCAAAGTAGTCCTTCAAATCTTTACCTTAAAGACATTAAGTAACTTACAATGTTGTAGTTAAATAAGTAAACTACCAAATGCAGTTAATACAAAGTAAAGAGAAAAACATTCTACAGAAACTTACAAAGTGCTGGGAGATAGTCAGAGTCGGAAGATACCCCAAGGGTACGATCAGGGAAGCTTCAGAAAAGGGGCAACATTTAAGTTCCACCTTAAAATGCGTGCTGGATTTTGAAAGGCAGATATAAAGGAGGGAAGATAAAATGCCTAAGGACATGCAGGTGAGCAAAATTTTCTAAGCAGGCAGGTAGGAAAATTTCAGCAATGGCAGGGTTCCTAGTTGGCTGAAGCATAGTAAAAATACTTGGAGAAAATGTTTGGAAATACAGGTAAGGTCGTATAGATAAACTGTACAAAGAGTTTAAACTTCTTTTGATACATTTTGCAAGTACTTTTGACTATAATAAGCACTATTAGTTTTATTTAGGTAGTAGAACAATAAAGAAACATGTCTAAGTACCACAGTGCTAAGAAGTCGAGATTCTAACTAATATTATGTATCCAAAGTTCCATTACTCTACACCAGAAGTCTTCATTTTATTTTTTAACCACATAACTTTGTGCTGAAAAGAATATTAGTAATGAAAATGATGAGTCATGTTTCTCTATAGAAATAGGGAAATGTGATAAATGCACGGTCTTCTCCTTCAACCTCTTACTCTCCACCTCCCATGTGATTCTTTGCTATTTGAAGCAATCCTTAGGTTTTTCAGTATACAATTTTACAGTCACTCTTTTATCCATATATGCAACAAAGAATTCAAACTAGCATGTCCTTTGAGTTAATAGATTCAGCACATTTTAATAAATTCAGTGCATGACATTCACAACAAAATACATACTGTAAATATTGTCCATGCCTATATCTGCCTATCATTATTGAGTGAAGTAAGGAAAGAAATAATCACACATAGATACACACACACACTAAAATATAACTCTTTCTGCACATTTAAATATGCAAACTAGATATAACTAAAATAATTTCAAAGAAGCTGTTGATACATACCTATGTGTAGCTCCCCATATTCTTGATCTATTTATATTTACTATGTATAATCCTATATTTTTCAGTGTCTTGCTAGTGATATATGGATTCATTGATACCAGTTAAACTGAAAATGCCAAATGCTAGAGAACTTCATTTCCTAAATTAGTCATTTCAGCTATTTTGAAAAACAAAATGGATGCTGCACCTTTTCCTAAAGATTTAAAGTGACTTGTCAGTGTTCTTTCAGCCTTTGTTGTATTCAATTCCAAGCACTATTATTATTATTATTTTCTTCCATTACATAACATTTGGTAGAGATTTTTCTCTGCTAAGGTTACTGGATTGATCACTTAAAATTTTTCTTAAAGATTGTATTTATTTATTTATTTTTAGAGAAGGGAAAGGAGGGAGAGAGGGAAAAGTCAATGTGTGCCTCTCGCACGCCCCCTACTGGGGACCTGGCCTGCAACCCAGGCATGTGCCCTGACTGAGAATTAAACCAGCAATTGATTAGCTTTGGTTAGCAGGCTGGCACTCAATCCACTGAGCCACACCAGCCAGGGCTTATCACTTGAAATTTTGATAAAATTTCAAAGCCAGGATACAGGGAAAATAAAAAATACAAATATAAAAAGTAAAGCAAACATACAACTGTGAGGTAGTTAATATGATTCTTCTTTTACATTAAAAATCAATTTAAATTATATAAAATGGAAGAATGTGATTATAATCAAATTCAGAATTCCAGTTCAAGATCTGCAAAACAATTAATATAATGAAGAATGATTTCTGCTGCTCAAAAAACAGTAGCCTTAACACATGTATTAGTATACAGATATGCATCAGATGAGCATCTTAAATCACTGAACTCCTAATCAAATTGTCATAATATTCTTTCAGTGAGGGAAGTACATCAATTTTGTAAATCTTAACTTTAGTTATTACTAACCAAGAAAGAAAAGGTTGTCAATTTAACTTGCACAGAAAAAGAATCTTAAAAACAATGGAAACAAAATTTCCAACATATGAACACATACACACAAACCTTCTCCAATAAATAAAAAGTAGGATATAGGGTTTTTCCCACCTTCTCTCACTGATTCCTGAAAGTATTACCATATTAATGTCTTGCTATGCTTTTCAACCAAAGATCAGCTTTAGGTACTGAAATATTTTCTGTAAGTTCTACTCTCCCATCCCCAGAAAAGGGCTACATTCTACCCCTCTGAGAGTGTCCAGTCATTCCTATTTGTCTGGGATAAAGGGCATTCCTGGAGCAGGGAACTTTATCACTAAAACTGGTGAGTCGGAGGCCAACTAGAACAATTCCATAAACCCTCCAGCAGCCTCTCAGAAGTCTAATAAGGCCCCGTGAGAATCACACCAGGGATAATATCCATACACCACCATTTTTTATTAAATATTCTTGAGGGTTTTTTTAATCTGTTCTTGGGTCCAGTAAAAAATATTTTGTTCAAGAAACCAGTGCTTTGAGATCTATCTCATTGTCTTCATATATCTTCCTAATTCCAGCTTTCATTTTGTCGAACTTGACCCTCTTACATTTTTCTTCCCAGCTTCCCTGTAGCAGTTTTTTTTAAACATTTTCTAAAAGCATATATTTAGGAAAACACCTAGTTAGGTACAAATGTGTGCTAATACTTTATTTTATAACTCTCTAGTGAATTTTGTATTTAAAAAATGTGATTCATGTATAAACACTGAAACTGTAATTATATAATGTCATATATAAGAAAATCAAGTGGGCCAAGCACCCTATTTCTTTTCCTGTTCTGACTTTATCAATTATTTCTACAGTGAGACCTTTTGATTTCCCTTTTTGGTTGTTCACTTATGTCCCAATCATCCAGCCATAACTTTCACACTGCTGCTTAAAGCAGCCTCAAAGTCCATTCCTTGGCTTAATCACCCCCCATATAGAAAGGCTTATTGTTTTGACCCCCACCCTGTTAGGCTGACCATCTCTACTGTGATGCCCCTTTGCCAACCTTTGCTATCCTATCGGTACCCTAAACTGACAATTGACAAATCACACATACTTGCCTTTGGAATTATGTTAAGGATTTATCTGTGTACCACTGTAAAAACCCAGTTCTTAATACCGGTACCTTTAGCAGATTCATGTTCTCATAACTAATATATTCTTTTCAAAGAATAGAACTCTCCTTCATTCCTTGTTTTGATCTAAATTCTGACCATGAGTTCCACTGCCACATTTTCAAATGGGTTATATGAATAGACTAAAGAAAAATGTTGATTATCAACCTACCTGATAACCTGTACTATCACAAACCTGTACTTCTAATCATGTTGGATAATATATAAGAAAACCCCACTGTATCATCTTGAGCTTTGGGGACCAGCCAATTGCCAGAGCTATAAAGATTCTGGAGCTTGGTTAACCACTTCTTAAACTGCTCAAACGATAAGCTAACTTTCCACTACTCAGATACAGACTCTCTTAACTATCCAATTCTAGAGGAATATCTGGTACAAAGGCAAAAGAAACAGTACATGATCTATGTGAATAACTCACATTTCAGTGCCCATGAACACATCACTAATCAATCACAGGACACTAAACTGTTGGATTTAAATATGGCCTCAGAGTCCTTTTGTCCACATATCTCCAGGCAGCCACTACAAATCAACCAGACTTGGCAGCCAAGATGAAACCTATCTTCCGTCCTCAAACTCATGGCATGCTTCACCTTTCTAATGACCTACTGTGAATAAATTACCATGCCAGGCTGTGGCCTCAACAGCTCCCTCCATGTTAATCTGCAGATGGAGCTATTTCTCCAAAAGCTGCAGAGCTAATCATTTATGAACTTAAAATTTTTCTAGACACTTTCTTACACCTTTCATTTTTTATAATTTTTCTTACCCAGTGTCACATTTTTGTAACCAATTTTTTTACCCAGTTTGCCTTTTTCTGTCATTTCCATCAAAAAAGAAATCAACTGGATTGTCTACCCAAATATAAATTTGATTTTTCCTCACCCACCTTCTGGATTTCTCTCTTATATTCTTACCTTATAGAATGCAGGCAAGTAGCAGCTTTCCACCAAGCCTGACACACTCTTGGAGAAAAACACCAGCCCAAATGTTAATGATTATGAGGAAAAGAGGCCAAACGAATCCCAGGATAGGACAAAAGGTATGGCCCAAAATGACAGGATATAGATACCACATTTACCTACTCACGAGTCTCTGATATTGATGCTTCCCCTCTCATTATAAGTCATTTTTTAAAGATGTTATTTATTTATTTTTAGAAAGAGGGGAAGGGAGGGAGAAAGAGAGAGAGAAACATCAGTGTACAAGAGAAACATCAATTGGTTGCATATTGCACACCTACAACCAGGGACCTGGCCTGCAACCCAGGCACATGCTCTGACTGGAAATCCATCTGGCAACATTTCAGTTTGCAGTACAATGCTTAACCCACTCAGCCACACCAGTCAGCCACACCAGTCTCTTCTCATTAAAAGTCTTAATTTGCAAAGTCGATTAGATCAGTTGGGACTTGTGTGTGTATGCATGCATACATATATGGGTACATACTTGTGTGCACATGGTCATCTATATTACAAAAATAAGTACTCTAGAACTTTCACTAAAATCACAATTTGATATAGATATAATTTTATGTATATATAATTTAAAATACATACAAGATGTGGCAAAAGTAGGTTTATAGTTGTTTGTATGGAAAAATAATACAACTAATAAATAACACAAGAATAAACTCTGTTTCACATACTCACAATTGTAAACTTACTTTTGCCACAACCTGTATGAGCTACATGAAGTAAAATATCAATGATGTGTCAAAATAAGTATGTGCAATCTCTCTTCTGTCTGAGTATCCTTTTTATCCTGTCTGCAAAGGATGACGTGAGGCTATTATTTCTAAAGGATTTATGAATGTTTGGTACTTGAAGCAAGAGTTTAATTTATTTTTAAGTTAAGAAGCTTCCAAGTACTTTTGATTAAAAAAATTCCCCTTTTGTGTGTCTGAGCACTGTGATCCACGTTGACCTGTCTCCTGAGACCCTCATGTTACTCCTCCTATGTGTGGTTTCACTGACCCATTCATCTCACATTAACAGCCCCTTTCTCAAGCCTAGTCCAACTAGCATCACTTTTGACTGGATATATTCCAAAACCCAATAGATAATAAGTCTTTCCTCTCCTGTATTAAATAATAAATATGATTTATACGTGATTCTGATGAACCTTCTAGACATATCTTCTAGGAAAATTTCAAGTCTAATATCCATTCAGAAGGTTACTAGTATGACTATTCCTTAGACTTTAATTTATCTAAAGTTTAATAAATCATTGCTATGCATTCTGCCTGACAATATCTTGACACATGCATTTATGCAGAAAGACAGAGATCTTTAATATTTTCTTTCCTCTTTTTGGTTAAGCTGTATATCATCAAATGATGTGAAGCTCAGGTAAAGGGAAAAAAAAACCTCAGGAAATTGTCCTAGTTCTGGATAAATGCTAAGAAAACTTGTAATTTGTATAAGTAGAAAACATTGCTGGTGTGAGTTAGCAAGTGACTTTGCTCTCAGTCAGACTTATCTTACAGATCAACAAGTACATCAGGAAAACAGACGTGCTGTGATGATCTGGAAGATGAGATGGTGAGCAATGTCTCATGTAGACTTTAGAGAGTGGAGACCTATAATCTTCTACCAAATCCAGAAGTTAATAAATGGAACACAGAAGTTTAATCCAGATGAAAATGACATATCAGCCTTTTTGTTGTTATGTTTTACTTTTATATGTGATACTAGGAGACAGGATAAGAGCACAGAGAATTAGATACATTCTGGTTTCGGATTCCTTCTGGAATGTTCTTGCATTTTAAGCAAAAATGCCCAAAGCAAACATGTGATAATTTTACTGCATGGGTGCATTTTTAAATCTGTAGGCATAATTATTTACTCCAAGTCATTTGCCTAATTGATTGGCAACATGATATAGTTGAAAGTTCACTGAGTATTGAATCATAAGTTTGGTTCTGTTTGGAAGACTATGTTCTTTGGGTCAGGCTAACCAGTATTTGACTCCCAAGCCTGCTTTTTGTCTTTCCCTAATTATGTATGAACAAAACATAATTGTAATTTTTTATTTATAAATATCAGATAAACATGATGATATAAGTTGAGTGTTCAGTTCTCCCTACCTGGTGCATTTCAGGTTCATTAAAAATTTTAGCTTCCTTTTTTCTCTCATTTGTGTCTCTTCTTCTATGTCACTTTGCCTCTCTAGACTCAAACCTTTCTAATTTCCAATCCAGTGCTTTCAACTATTGATCATCAACACCTTATTAGCACACCAGGATGCTGACAGAGCTTTCAGAAAATAGATGAATTGTAATTTTAGTCAAACTAAATTAGTTACAGTCTGTGTAAGAATTTTTTATGAAAGTTGGGGATCTCTAGAAATATATACTTTTGAAGCTACCTAGACCAGCCCAGAGGAAGAAGGGAGAGTTCAGAAGACCAAGCAGTTTTTGTTTCTAGCAATACTGTGCTTCGGCTGTGAAGAAATGACCTCTCAGCATCCTGTTGAGAATCATGCCTTAATGGCAGACATTTTTTCCCTCCCTGCCATGAATATGTCTGAAAAACTGCAAAATAAAAATGCAAAATAACAACTATATTTAGATACACTCCCACACAGACTCTAAAGCTTAATATTTCACTGAACACAACATAGAAACACTGAATTAATATCCATAACTCTTCCACATCACTCATGCTTCAAAGTTCTGTCATTATAGATTTCTTTGGCCTATATAGTTGCAAAATTAGCTAACAATGGTAATCTTTCTTTAATATAACAGTCTATTGTACTTCATAAGAAAAAACATTAGATTTATTCCTCTTTTCACTCTGTATATTCACAGAATTTTCATTGGTGTTACCATAAATGACAGATTTCTACCAAATAAAAATTAAATATGAGTAATTTTCAAATAATTATTTACAATTCAGTTCTAAGTATTATAAGATAATCATAAGATCAAAATCATTTATGGTATAATCTATTCTCAGCTTTGCAACCAACTAGTTATGCACAATTCACAAATCATTTAACTTCTCTGACTCTCAATTATCTCCTATGTAAAATGCAGCAATAGTAGAAAGTGATTTGTAAAGTTTATTCTGATTTTTATATTTTGTGATTCTAGTGGAACATATCCTCAATTCACCATTGAACACAGCACAGAAATTATCAGACGGTGGAGCCATACACAGCTGAGGGAGGGCATGGCATCTAAACACCATCAGGACCTTGACCTCTCATTGCGTTGCATCTTCATGAAACACAAATACTAGAATAGTGTTCATATGTGAAAAAAGAGGTAGAAATATTAAAACAAAGCTTAAATTTTCTTCTTCCCCTTGAGTTTTAAATATTTGCCTTGACTAATAAAATTAATTTCAAGTTTGGGAACTATTTAGAGAAATATCATTAATAATAGGAATTACATTATAATACAAATGGGATAAAATTTAAATTCTTATAAATTAAGCCATATTTCTCAAAGTCATCTTATGACTTTATATTTTTTAAATGAATGCAAAATAGTAATAACAACTCTGACTAGTCTTTTTTTTTTTAACATGATCCGGGGGTCAAATTTCTAAAACAGAATGAAACATTCTAAAATCCTAGCACCACTGAAGAGTATTCTAGAACCACTGAATAATTGTCTCTATGTAATTTTATACTTTTTAAAATTAAGGCATTGTTTTAAATGTATAGCACTTTTTGAATATTACTGTTTTCTAATTGAATCAGATAATTTTTTAGAAAGGTGAACAAAACTGTAAGTGTCATATCGAGGAGCCACATCTGTGTATTCATTATTTGTTTTATTTTTAAATATTTAGAGCAGAATTACCTTATGCAGTAGTAGGTGTGATAATATCCATGAGGTCCCTTAAATCATTGCCCATGAGATTTATAATTTATATATAGAGAGTACTGACAATGCCCAAATATCAGTTCATTCTGCCCAGAGAATTATTTTTAAATGACCTTCACTCTTCCACAACCCAGAGGAAAATTCTCATAAACAGCAAAGAGAATAGAATAACAAATAAAACAGTGATATGCTCTGAAAGAAAAGAGAAAGAGAGCCAAAACAGGTCTTCTTGATTTTCTTTCATTAGTAATGGAGGGAGCCACAACTTGCGAAAAATATGAAAGAAAGCAAATGTAACTTAGAACTTAATCTATTCAAAGACCCAGTAATGAAAGATCATTCTTTGAGCATGTGAATAAGCAAAGCCTAAGATGTTCTTGGCAATTAATAACAAAGTCCTGAAAACAAGGAGCAATTGCTGCAGTCCAGATATCATAGAATAGCATTAAAAAAGATCATACCTTGAAATATTATTTGTCTTACATAAATTATCACCAGATCTTTAGCAATAAGGCAGTGGGAATTTATAAGAAAACAAAAATTAATATACATATACATCATTCTCTCACTTGAACTTCCATATTATAGCTACTGTTATGACTTTACAGGCTCATGTGGACAGAATTTTTTGATTATTATAGTCAGGATCTGATGCCATGAATGCGTGAATCGGATAGGTAGTACCTTTTCCTAAATCCTATAATTTGGGAAGGAACATATAAGGTTAGAAATAACATTTTATGATATTTGAACAGATGAGGCAAAAATGCTTAAATCCTGTTCTGCTAATCAACCCTCCTGAACAAAAGTTGCTGCCAGGGCTATACATTTTAAAAACCATAGCAAAACTGTAGAGATGTTTTTGTTTCACTATTAACCTAGCCCAGGCCTGATAGTAGTGACTTGTTTACTTTCCCATAACCCAAACAAGAGTCCCTCACTCAATTTGCTTAACCAGCTGCATGAAGGATGTAAGAGAAACAAAGAAGAAAGTAGCATGTAAGTATGTGACTCTTTGGAATACATTGATCCTACCCACTGGTTTCCATGGTCTAACTGATACCTTGCAACTTCTCTTTCCTCTGGGATTGGCATGGACAAAGGGGAAGAATTCTCTGTCCTGCTCTCACTGCTTTAGAGACACATTTATATCTAGCATTCCACTCTAGGGCCAGATTGTAAAGAATACATTGTGATTCCTTGCTCATATTTTAGTGAGTTTTCACAATCTAATGAAGTTATTATCAACCCACTGTATTATTTAAATTTTTAGTGTACTCTATAATTTGAGCAGGAGTGAATGCTCAAATGACCAGACAAGTAATATATACATGGATGTGTAGAAAAATAAGGAATGATAATTCTGATGCCAATTGGCCATTTTCTGCCATATTCAGAGAGGACACACATAACTCAGTTCTAGCTGATTGATGTCACGTGAAGATAAGTATTTTTAGATATTCTCATTTTTAGAAGAATCTAGAATTATAATACTTTATGGAAATTTTCATATTTATAAATACAAACCTATTAAAATAAAAAGGAACATTGTGCATGTCAAATAGACAGAAATATAATCCACCTATAAATTTTAGAGCTAGATGATATTCAAAAATTCAGTGAATTAATGACAGTATGTCCTGTGGATTTGTACTAAACAGATACATTAAATAAAAGAATTAAAATCACTGTATCATATGTCTCACTTCGAGAAATTTATAAAAACATTATCATTATAATCATCATCAAGTTATTACAATTTAGATGAATGTTTGTTGTATGCTAGTTTAATTTTTTTCTTTATTTTATAGTCCTTTTTTACTTTTTTTACTTTTTTAAAATTTATTTAGTTATTTTTCAAGTACAGTTTTCTTTTTTTTACTTTTTAATTATTACTGATTATGCTATTACAGTTGTCCTCATTTTCCCCCTTTGCTCTCTTCCACCAGCTCCTCCCTCTGCCTCAGGCAACTGCCCCACCATTGTATGTTGGGAACTGCCCTGCCTGGCTTCAGAAGCTGTAACCCCTGTGGCTAAGGCCGAGTAAAAATACCTTGGAACTATAAACCATTAAGGAGACAGAGCTTATCTTCCTTGTAGGGGTGCCACAGGCCCCCTTTTACTTCACCCTGCTTAGCTCCAAGCAGATGACCAGTTAGCCAATGATGGGTAAGATTTCTCAAGTGAGGGACAACCTAAGGTAGGCATGGTCATAAAGGGGCTCTCAGGGAAGGACTTGGGAGGCTATAGAAAATGTGGGTAATGGACCCTTACCCTTCGGCTTTGACATAGCTTGAGTTCTCATTCCGTCTGCACGAAGTCTCTGCCTTACTTCCCCTGCTTGACTTTAGCCTGAAATAATGACAGAGGGCGGTGCAGCCCTGTGCTGCAAATGGTGGATTACCTGGGTGATCAGGCCTAAGAAAGAATACATAAAAACCTGTAAGACCTGCTTTGCTAAGAATGTCCTCAATTTTCTGATAAAGGTCCAAGCATGAAATGAGTTTGTTTCCTCAAAATTTTACAGTCCTTTAACTATCTGATCCTGCCTCAGAATAAGCCCGCATAGTTCTTTGAATCATTGTTTGATTATTACTGCCTGACAATGATTGGTGAGCTTTACCTGTATTCCTATGCAAATTGAACCCAATAAAAGCTCTTTGAGGAACAGGCTCCTAGCCCCTCTCCTTTGAGAGATCAGCCACCTTTCCTCCCCAAGCAGATCACATCTTTGTAGACTTATTCTCATTTATGGTGCATGGGGGAGGGGGCTCTGTGGGCAGACCACTCCCACAATTGTAAACGTCCATGGGCCATGAGTATAAGTTCTTTGGCTCATCCATTTCCTATATTGTACTTTACATCCCTGTGGCTATTCTATAACTACCTGTCTGTACTTAGTCCCCTCACCTCTTTACCTATTCCCCCACAACCTCTCCTACTTGGAAACCATCAAAACACTCTGTATCCATGATTCTGTCTCTGCTCTTCCTGCTTGCTTAGTTTGTATTTTCAGATTCAATTGTCAATATATATGCATTTTGCCATTTTAATGTTCATAGTTTTGATCTTATTTTTCTTAAATAAGTCCCTTTAACACTTCATTTAATAATGGTTTCATAATGATGAACTCCTTTAGTTTTTTCTTGTCTGGGAAACTCTTTCTCTGGCCTATGGTTCTAACCAATAGCTTTGCAGAGTAATCTCACCTGTAGGTCCCTGTTTTTCATAACTTTGAATATTTCTTACCAAACCCTTCTAGCCTGCTAAATTTCTTTTGAGAATCATCTGACAGTCTTACAGGAACTCCCCTACTGGCAACTAACTTCTTCTCTCTTGCTTCTTTTACAATTCTCTCTTTATCTTTAACCTTTGGCATTTTAGTTATGATGTGTCTTGGAGTAGGACTCTTTGTACTCTTCTTGGTGACTCTCTGTGCTTCCTGGACATGCATGTCTATTTCTTTCACTGAATTAAGAAAGTTTTCTTTCATTATTTTTTAAATAAAATTTCAATTCCTTGTTCTTTCTCTTTTCCTTCTGACATCCCTATGATGAGAATGTTGTAATACTTGAAGTTGTCCCAGAGGCTGCTTATATTATCCTTATTTTTTGGATTCCTTTTTCTTCTTATTGTTCTCATTGGTTGTTTTCTTCTTCCTGATGTTCCAAATCATTGATTTGATTCTCAGCTTCATCCACTCTAGTATTGTTTCCCTGTAAATTCTATATTTCAATTAGTGTATCCTTCATTTCTGACTGGATCTTTTTTATGCTGCTTAGGCCCTTACTAAGTTCCTTGAGCATCTTTATAACCAGTGTTTAGAAGTTTGCATATGATAGATTGCTTATCTCCATTTCATTTATCTCTTTTTCTGGAGTTTTGACCCATTCTTTCATTTGGGCCATGTTTCTTTGCCTCCTTATTTGGCAGCCTCCCTGTGTTTGTTTGTATGTATTAGGTAAAGCTGCTTTGACTCTGTGTCTTGGTAGTGTGATCCAATGTAGTAGGTGTCCTGTGGGGTCCAGTGGCACATCCTCCCCTTTCACCCAAGCTAAGTACTTGAGATATGCCTTTCATATGGGCTGAGAACATCCTTCTCTTATAGTTGAGTCTTGGTTGCTGTTGGCAGATCAATAGAAGGGATTTACCTAGGCCAGCCAGCTGCACAGATTAGTCATGACCACTTACCACCAACTTCTACCCTCCAGGGAGGATCAGCTGTGCAGGGGTAGGGTGGTGGTGCTCTGACATGGTCTGTAGCTATCTACTAGGTGCCCTGGCTCTGGGGTTTCCTGGTAGTGCAGGCTAAAATCAGTCCCCACTTGTATTTTGCCTGGGGGTATGATGCTTTATTCTAAAGCAATCTGAGATGGCTGCCACTTGTACTAGGCTGGAGGTTCCAGGCAAAGTCAAGCTCTGAACGTAGGCTGGCTGCTGCTAGTGCTGGGTCTAGGGATCACTGAAGCCAGCTATTGTTTGTTGGAGAGAATTTAGTAAGTTGTGTAGCATGAGCCAAGATGAGCCATTCATACGGAAAAGCAATTTCATTGGGCCCATACAATGGGTGGGGCTGAGTCTCTAAGCATCTCCAAGGAGGGTCAAACAGTGTTGGTGAGGTTGATGATGTCTCACATATGGCAATAGCTTGCTGGTTCTGTGTCTCTGACTGGGGAGGGTTTAGAAAAGGGACAATGGCCTCTGCTTACCTTGAGGCCAGACACTTCAGTTTTTCCCTGTATGCTACTGGTGACTTTCAAGCTGCTCCCCCAATGCTGGGGCTTAGAGGAAGTGAGTCTGAGTAGGTAAGTCTGCGTATGGGTTTTTTAAGAGAAATTCCTTCAGGCTCTAGTAGCTTCTTCCACTGCATGAATCCCCCCTTGCTTTTGCAGCCAGAAGTTGTGGGGACTTATCTTCCTGGCACTGAAACCCTGGGCTTGGGGGTCAGGTTTAGGTCTTGGACTCCTTGCTCCTGAGGTATCCCTTCAGAATTTTTATCTACCACAAAGAATTGTGGGACCAGCCCATTCCACATTTGGGCCTGTGCTACCATTCTGGAAGGATGTGGTTTCTTTAATTCTATAGTTGTCAACTCTAATTCAAGTTGATTTCTAAAGGTTCTGAGTGATGGTTGTTCTATATTTTAATTGTAGTTTTGCTGTGGTTGTATGAAAAGGCAAGCCACGTCTGCCTACACCACCATCTTGACCATGTTTATTTTGTATGCGCAGTTCTTATATGCACATTTAGGTAATATTACAAAGATGTCTAAGGTTTGACCACAAAACCTGTGAGTTTAGTAAATTAATATGTCTTTACTAAAAGTTTTTAATACATTTGCTCTAATCATATTCTCTGTAACAGAGGATCCCCAAAATTAGTCCATGCATCAACACAAAATAGATATAAACTGTCACATGGAAAACTATAAAATATATACACTCTCAAGCTCCATCTTGAGTAAATCTGACAGTATACATGGAAATTTTGCTTTTTCTTTTAATATAAAGATACCTGTTAGTCTAATGGGCAGCCTGAATAAGAACTCACAATTGTAAGGGCTTCAGAAGAGAAATAAGATGTGCCCTGGCGTCACTAACTTGGTGCTCTTATAGAAAATACAAAATGAGTAAATATCAAAACATTAGGACAAATATAAGATATAGCATCCCATCACAATGTTTGGCCTAGATACCTGCTTAGAAATCAGAGATTCAGAGTGATGTCTCCTATGATAAGGAATGCCCGCTTGGACTAAATGGATATGCGGTGGGATTGTGTAGGGCTCTTTGAAAGTGGATATGTTGGGGGAGGCATGGAAGAGACTTTTACATCCTTGCCAGTGGAAGTGGGGCTCTTTCATGGGGTTTCAAGAAAAGCATTTCAGGGACCCACACATGGAAGATTATGCTGTGGCAAGATTTATTTGGTGAAAATAAAAGGCTGTCCATGTCCCCCATCTTGGTTCATCCTGACATCAAAAATGTCTAAAACAAAGTCTTCAGTAAGGTTTAAAACAAAGGCTAGTGTCAAGAATTTCTGTTTCATATTAAAGCTTAGTCTTTTTGGAGCCCAGGAAGCTGCTAAGCAATCTCAGTACCCACCATGGTATCTTAGTACTATTCCCTGCACTGCTATAACCAGGCTCCCACCTGGAGCCTGTGTGTGGAATCCACACATCTGCTAGGCCCACATGGTTTCTGTGAGAGAATGTGCAAAAAAGGGGGATGAGTACTTGTTCAGAGAGAGAGTACAGAGAGAGAGAGCTTCTTTGTTAAGGTAGGTTTTGTTTTCTTGGACTTGGGATGAACTAGGCACTTTTTGATGATAACTAATCAACTTCCAAAGCTTTCATGAGATGCTTCAGGGCCCACCCCCTAGCCAACTGATCCCTTTCCCAGGTTAGACTGACAAGCTACTATGGTCAAGCACCTCTGCCTGAACAATTTTGATTTCTATTGTACATATTCTTACCTCCTCCTATTCCTTACAACAATCTGGTACTAGAGGGAAGGTAATGCTCCTGGGAAAATTTCTTATATCCTCTGAGGATTAAATCTCTTAGTGAACAATCCCCTGGGGCATGTGAATGAGTCTGTAAATGCTGTAGCTTCCTGGTGAAGCAAGCAATCTTTGCTCCTTGCTTGATTACATTCAACAATGTGATTCCCTTTGCTTCCTTCCTGTATTAATAACTAGTTAATTACCTAGAGTAGCAATGTTAGAGTAATAACATGGCTGAAAGTCTGAGCAGAAATAGATGTTGATACATTAATGAGGTAGTAAGAAAACCAATACAGATGAAGAAGGAAATATTGTTTAAAAGTTTAGAGACCTCTAAATTCAGATAGTGATTTAGATTATATGGTAGGAGGTAGTATTTGAGGACATGAAATTAACCAGTTTATAAGGACAGATTCTATTATATAAAGCATAGGGTCATTAACATGTAGATTAAAGGAAAATAATTTAATGAGTGCAAAAATAGAAGGGTGGTTTAATTATAAGATGAGAGTGGTGATAAGAATGGATGGAAAGTTTTATTTAACATTTAATAAAAGAAAGTTATAGGTTTAAATTAGTGATCTGCACATATGGATAATTTTTCTTCATAGGAATTTTTATAACAGTCCTGCTTTTGTAGGTTTTTTTTTGAAATTTCTATAATATGTTTAAAAATGAGTCTAATTTGCAGTCTAATCAAGAGACAACATAGATACCAATAATGGCAATGAAGGTACCAGAAGAAGCCCAGCCTTCATACACTTCTGGAAATATTGCTGATATGACTGAAGAAAACAACACTGAGGAGAGGCAGGCTTATACCATCAACCCTCTCACATCAAATAAGACCTCTCTTCACACTTATTTCCAACTTCTGGAATGGAAGTGGCTTATTCAGCCTTACACCTCTTCCCTGGTGATGCTCGGAAGAGTGGTTTGGAGGAGCCAGAAGAGCACTTGCTCCCGCTGCAAATTCTCCAGAAGTAAAAACAAACAAACAAAATAATTATTTAATTTCCAGCAATTACCAATTTACAAGTTGCATCTTCCTGAATTTCGAGCATTATTACCTCTGGGTATAGTTAATTTATTGAAGAAAAAATCCTAAGTGCCTCTGTTAGCTATCTTTATTACATTGGCATTCCTACTGGACATGCAAACATTCTTGTGCTTCCTTCTCTTATGGAGGATTTCTCCTACAATGTAGGGGAGTGCTAAAGTTTCCTGAACTCACTAGTTGTTCATGAATGAACTTGGGCTTTTTGTATGAAAAAATTCAGACATATAAATGTTGAAATCTTTTCACACTGTGAACTCATATAGATTCTTCACTTAACACATCAATTATTTAATACTTTGTGATTATATATATATGTATCTATATATATCTTCATAATAGGCATTTGAACACAACATTTTGGTACACCAAATGTTTTCCGTCTCAACCTTAAAAGATGTTCTTCTTAGTAGAAGGAGACATTAGAGTTCTGATAGCTTGAACTGAAATTATAAATATGATATAGCACAAGGAAAAGCTGGAGAGGATATAAGTTCCCCTCCTACATTAAGAGTACCATCCATGTTTATAAGCAAAGGTATGCAAGAATGAGCAGCCAGAAAGATGACTTCAGTGAGGAGAACAGAAATTCTGTCAAGAAGTCAATAACGATCTCTAAAGTTCCATCCAAAATATAGGGATAAAAATTAGAGCATGAATCTGGGATCTAGGGAAGGTGAAACTTTTGAAATTCATACTAGAGGAGGATGTCTTTGAAATGCTCTTAAATGTTGAGCAAGTACAGTGTTCACAATAGTAGCAGGTTTGGGCAGGAGAGTCAGACAGAACTGGCCACTTCTTAGGCAATTCTGGGCATTTGTTCGAACTTCAGTTTCCCAAAACATATAGTAAGATTAGTAATGTTTACCACAGGAAGTTATTTTTAAAATTATATGGGATAAAACTATTAGACAAAATTAAATGCTTAATAAGTAGTAGCTATATTATTATCATTAAATTTCTAAAGGAAAATCTTATAGCTAGTAGAAAATAATCTACTGCTGTTTAGAGATTCCTGAAAAATAGCCATAGAAAAATAATTATTTTTAGAACAAAAAGTCATAATTAAAAACTGGACTGCAGCTTCAATTAGGTTTGGGGAAATACTAGTCTCACCATTTAATGATTATGGGGTTCCCTCCAAGTTATTTTATATCTGTAAACCTTCCATTTTTATCTCTAAAATATTATCTATCTCAAAGTTCTTATTGTATAAATTAAATGGTATACATTGTATCAGAATTGTGTCATTTTGCCAATAAGATCTCACTAAATATCACCTATTATTCTCGACATACTATGTTAAGTGATATAGATTATAGGAGACTGTTCTGCATGGTGTGGGCCCAGCCACTTTGAGATGCACACAACTCACACCCACAGATAGGTTCTCCCATGGGGAATCAGGCCTGCATTGTACCTAGGCTGCTTTGAGGCTTGCTTTTTGCTAAAACTCCCTCACCCTGAGTTGAGGCAGCAAACCTTTATTGCATATCTTCCTAAAATCCATGCTAAACTTTCCAAGGATGAGTGTAACTGGTTCAAACACTTTTCCCTTTACATTTGCAAATATCCTTCTTCTGTGATGTGATTAGCAACATCCTCTCCTTTGTTATATGTAAAAAATAACCACCTGAAGGGAACCGATGCATAGTAAATGAGGACCATTGTGTAATGTGCCCAGAAAAGCAATAAAATCTTGTCAAGGCAAGGGTCAAGGGTCAGGGCCATCTCCTCTTGAGAGAGTGGCCATATTGTCCCTTTTCCTCCATAGGACTTGATAGTCCATGTGAATTTGTCGTGTCTCATCGACAATGCAGGAAACACTGCTTGACAGTGACCACATCAATAAATACTGCATCACCCTATTAACAGTGTCACCAATTTCTCATTAAAGAAACAACCAACGTCAGCTGCTTAAGGTCTAGTGTATAAAATTACAACAAAAAAGGCATTTGGTCATCAACAGTGTTGTAATGTAGGTGATTCTAGTTCTGAAGTTATTTTGTTATTGTTGTTTTGTTCTTTTGTCCAAAGGAAAATTAAGTAGGATATGTTGAAACATCTAGATAGATTTGACCATATAATCTTCATAAACAGACAATCTTAGATTTATTTTAGAAGAATATATACCATGTATATTAGCTAGAGTTTAAATCTATAAACACATTTTATTTGCTACCAAACTTTTTTTTTAAATGCTTTGGTCAAGTATGTCTGGTTTGCATATTTTATTAAAGTCATAGAAATACCAATTGAATCCCAAGTAGTATCTAACTTCAGGACACACTATAGAAGTTTGGTGGTAGTCTTAGCAGCAAACAATCATTATTAACATCCCTATTTCTCACAGCCACAGATACACACACACACACATACACACCCACACAATTAACTTTTTTGGTGAAGTCTACTCTCCTTCTTTGCCTGACAGAAAGATTACCCCAAAACTTGGACATAGGCAACACACAGATACCTTATATGTTCCCTTGGTGTCATGCTGAGTACCTTTATACTGACTGCCTATTTCACAACCATTTAGGGGAAGAAGTCAACTTGTAGACTGTTGTCCAGAGAGATGCAAATAATTCCTGCCTAGTAGAACAACAACAAAAAAAAAAACCTAAGGTATAATTCCCCTGAAGAAGACATTAGTCAGTTTTGTATATAACCTGCAAGTTTATCATACTCTTGCTTTATATTTGACTTAAATAGATTTTGAACTAGTTTCAATCTTTTAGTGAAATTAATAAATTGAATAAAAGCTTTGCCACATGCTGTTTTTATATTTTCCCGTCATGTTTCTTATCCTCTTGAAAGTTTTTCTTTAATACCTGTGTACCCTCATTACAAAGCCACCAAAGTCAGGATCTACACTTCTCTGCTCCTCTTTAACATGACCTAAAAACTGTTGAGATAACTACTCATGAAAGCTCATGGAATTAAAATTTTGAGAAACCAAGTAGACAAATAAATAATAAATATTGTGTTAACACTGACAAGATACTCTGAGTCAAAAACCACATCAACTTGTTTTGGTCAAATATCCTAGTTCTCTAACAGCATAGATTCTATTATCCAGATTGTGACCTACTTTCTAATTTTCTCTCTCCTGCGTTGCATACTCAAATTTTTTTATAGTCTAGAAGCCATCTTTCTTAATTCACCACTGAGTCTCAGTGTTTAAATTAATCTAATTATTTCCCATTAAAAATGCTGCTTTTCCTCAGATTTCTAGTTTGATTAAGAGCATTCCTCATGTCACTCAATCTCAAAACAAATACCTCAGCCATATTTGTTCATGGAGCAAACATGTATGGAGTACAAACATATACAGTGCATCCCATTGGATTCTGCATCAAAATATACATATATATACAAACATACATATATATGTATATTGAACTACTATATATATGTAGTTCTATTTCTTTTATTATTAAAATAGTATTTTGAGGGGGATACTAAAATAAAATAGCAAATAATACAATAAGTCATGGTAGGAAAATAATTTAAATAATATAATCAGAAAAGGGCCTCATAAGAGGGTCACATGAATGAAAAACTGAAGGACGAGGAGAAACTAGACCTAAGAAGAACATGTCCTCAGCTCTGGAAAAAATGAGCCTCACTAAAGGACTATAAAGGACCAGTGTAGCTGAAGCTCAGCGGGTTAAATGAAAATGTTGCCAGGAGGGTGAAGAAGTCTACTAGGTGTGTACATGGACATCCTACAACTCTCAAAAGAAGTTTATCGAAAAATATTTTCTTGAAATCACCCGCCTGTCTAAAACTATTCAATGTGATAGGGATACAATAATAAATTAAATATACATATGATATAATATGGTTCCAAATCTCATTGTGTTTAGAGTCTAGAGAGAAACATTAAATAAACACTTATCCCTAAATAATCAAACACTAAATAATAAACCAGATGTATAAGTGCATGCTTTTTACTAAAAGCATGCATGCACAACAGGTGCATACTTGTACACACATACATAGATACACACCCCCTCTCTACCACATCTTTATATGTGGCCCCAGGACTTCCTAACAGAACTCTAACAGAGCAGCAATCCACTCTTTCAAAAGTAGTCATGTATTACAGGAAAAGCTGTCTCTACTCCACAGGTCAGGAAGAGGGTCCTTATTGCAACTACACTAGTGGACTCTTTCCCTTCCCAGCGATTAGTGTATGACTGTGTGGTATAAATCTAGACAGGGCCTAGGAAAGTTGACTAGGCAGCTTCTGGGAAAAATGATCTTACTATAGAAGAGACACAGAGATATTCCTTTAGATCATTCCTGTAAAGTGTCATGTATGGGCACATAGCAATCCGTAAACTAATCCAAAAGAACCACAGAAAAGTTAATATTACTTTCTGTTGGACTTCTTGCTATGTGAAATAATAAATTTTCTAAAGTCTGATGAGTTGGAATTTTGAGATGGCTCTAAATATCCTCTAATTCATAGCCCCATGTTTAAATTGCCACTGATCCTTGCAAATTTGACTCCCAATTATTTATTTAATGTATCCCTTTCTGTCTTCTACTATTTTGGCTGTCCTCCCAGTCTCTTAACTGAGACTAGGGAAAAGATACTTGTTCTAAAACCCTACCTAAAACATTCCCCAACAACAACAAGAATACATTTTCCCCCACTATTCCTCAGCTCACAATTCTCTAATGGTTCATCATTTCTTATAGAATAAATTCCAAATTCCCAGCATAGATCTAAGGCTTTTCATGATCTGTCCCCATCTTCCTTCCCAGCTTCCTCTCTCATCTTTCTATCTCACTAACTATTCATTCCATACATACTCAACTACTGATGGCCTGATGGCCTACTGGCCTACTTTGCTAGTAATAATATAGTAATAATGGCTTTTACTCACTAGAGCATTTCTTGAGGCCAAAATCCTGATGCTAATTAAAATATGTAAAAATTTTAGATGCTCAGCAATCAAAGTCAAGCAAATCAAAAAATGTTAAAATGTAAGCAAAAATGATAAACTGAGGACATGGGTATTTATCTCCATTTACCAATAATAAATGATTTTAAGTAAAATTCTTCAGATTATATACCCAATGAATAATCAAGCTAGAATCTGAATCCAGATGAATCTTAGTCCAAATCAAACAGTTTTGTTTGCTACACCATATTTCCCTACATTTCGCAACCTCCCTGTGAAAAGAGTTTATCTATACAAAAGATTTTAAAGCTATTGAAATTCTTAAAAGATAGCACTATGGTATCTCCTACATGTTGTGATATCAAAGAAGGTTTGCAGCTGAACAATGTAGTGGTTGCTGATGGCCCTGTGTGAGCAGAATTACTGTTCTTGTATGTTTTCAATATTGGATGTCTAACATGGCTCATGAAGGGCAAGAACAACTATAGTTGGCACCTCAAGTTTCCAAGATCAGGGCCATCATTTCCTTCTAGAACCCTGCTTCTCTTTTGCTCTGATTTATTCTTTCAAGCCAGAGTGATGTGTGTCAGAATTTTAAAAAGGCGAAGACTAGTTGCTATTCAAAGTGTCCAAAGACAGTGATAGGGAGCTTGTTAAAAATGTGGAATCAAGATATTCTGAATTAAAGTCAGCATTTTAAGAAATCCTCAGGTGATAAGTATGTACATTAAAGTATGTCAAACACTCATTTAGAGATGTGAAAAATGCCCTAGATATATTCAGTGAACAAAATTTTTCCTCCCCAAATCCTGTCTTTGAAATATCAACTTGCTAACCTCTTTTGTACAGCTAGCCTTGTTGACAAATTTCTTTGGGGCAGATAATATAAAAATTATTTGAATTGTAAAAATAAATAATAGAATTTGTAGAATCTTCATATTCATAAGAGAAATAAATGAAGGAAACAGGAATAACATTATTTTATAGCTTATAAAACAGTGTATTTTATGTATTCTTTTTGTATTTTTTATCCTCTGTATATTTATTTTCTCTGAAATTCATCTCTATTTTAAAACTAAAACTATGGCTAGGTAGTTAATATAGAGAATTTCCTATTTGGACCATTAGAAAAAAAGCAAGAAACTACCCTTTGGACACTGGTATGTCACTCCGAATCTATAACTGAAGATTAGCTAAGAGGATTTCACCATAAAAGAATTGGGTTTTATTTCCAAAATTTCAACATCATTGTATTATCAGAGTAGAATAAAATTTAAATGAAAACTTTTAATTTTGACATCTAAGAATATTTTACCTCAGGAGAGCTGTAAGAAAAAAATGAATTCTCAAGTACATCATCTGTAAGAAGACATGCTCACTTATAAGAACATAAAATGTGTGCTTTTTGGCCATGACTGCCTAAGTGATATGCCTGAGAGGATAGAATTTCCCATTTTCTCCCACTGTATTGACTTTATACAAGCTGTTTTCAAATGTGAATGTTTCCTGGGAGTCAACATAAAAATGTATAGAATTATATATTTGTTCTTTAACTCTTCAGCTTATGTAAATAAGAACATCCTGCAATCGGGCTATGCACACTTAAGCAGACTTTTGTTCATTTTACAGATCAGCGTAACAGTAGGAAATGGCACGATTTTACTCAACTCATGGTAGGCTACGCTTGCTGGGGAAAAATACTGTTAAATTGAATCAGCATTTCAAAGTAATCAAACAAACTAAATTCCTAGACTATTCCATAAGAGTAAAATTGTTTTCTAAGATCCCATTTAATAAGGCCATTTTCTTATCAAACTATAAATTTGGGAACAAAATATTGTATTTTAACATGGTACTATGAGCGTTTTAATTCTGTTAGGGCCAAAATAATGATAAACATGTATAATAGTAATAGTCCCTTTCCCCAAAGAGTCCTAGAAATCCTAATTTACTGACTGGTAGCTACTTTCACTAAGTAGAAATACAGTAATTTAATAATCTTACCATAGCAGTTTTCACTAAAGAAAATTAACTAATTCATTATTGCTTATAATTTGCTGAGGCATAGCTGCCATATTTGTAAAATCAGCAGGTTCTGAAAAAAATACAAGTTTTTAAATGAATGTTCAATTTTCCCCTAAACACATAAATGATACAATTACTTAGCTCCCTCTAGTGCCAATTCCTAATATAAACTTAATTGTAATAACCCTATTCACCATGCAATTTCAGAGCAAATTAAAATTTTACTTGGCAATAATTAACAAGTACACTTTCCAGGGTTTACTAGAGTGAGTTTGAGATCAAAACTGAGCAAGATTCAGTGATGACACTGTCATGGGTGGGTTCATGGCTGCAGTTACAATGCTGGCTTTTCTTTACAGATTTCATTTCATATGTTTCCATTAGAAACAAATAAACCAAGACAGCAGCAAAGATATTGATTTTAAAAAATAACACATACCACTGAGTATCTTTTCACATCTCAGATATAATAATCTCATTTAATTTACAATTTGTAGTCATTATTTAAACAAATTTAAACATCCAAGAAAAAAGTTCCTATTAAGGTACACTGGAATGGATTTTAGTTTGCAATTGTAGATAAAAAACATAGCAAAAAGAGTATATGAATTTTTTTAAAATCCTACTAAGTCAAAACATAAAACTTAAGAAAATGACTTACTGAAAATATATGTCTTTAGAGTTTTTCTTAGACTCAAGCATATAAATTAACATTTTCATTTCTAACTTAAAAATACATGATTTTTTAAACAGGTAAAGCACATTGTGCTGAGTGCATTTGAAATGACGATGACACAATTTGAGGAGGAGAGGAAGTAGTCACAAAGAAAATTTCACTAAAAAATTGCAATAAAACTAATGAGCATTGATAGGGAAACTATATTTTTCACAATGGTTTATATGTTTATATTTTGTTTAAGAACAAAGAAGGACAAGAGCAACGATTTTGGAATCAAGTGATACGTATTTGATTAACAGAACTTATAATAACTGTAAGTCTGTGTAAATTGCAGATCTTACTCCCAATTAATAAATGGAGTAGTTATGAAAATTAAAGAAGACACCTCATGTGAAACACTACTGAACAATGAGAGAATGTTCACAGAATACAAACAATTTATCATTGAATTATACTTGTGGTCATTGAGAACAACTTTATTCCTAACTGCTTAGAAATGTCTAAAAACTAGCATTTAAAATTATCTATTTTTGTTTCAATGAACATTTTTGTGTCTCAAAGAAAAAGAGAAAAATATATTCTAAGAATAACTGGTGATATTTTTACCCTAAAAAATAAATGATAAGCTGTTTGTTTTCTAAGCTGAGTGTAGAGATGCCACAGAGATTTAAAAAAGTGTTTGTATCTGAAATTTGCTGTTTAAAAACTCTACAAAAAACTTTTGGAAACTTTTTTTAAAACGTTCAGAAATTAGAATAAATAAGTAATCTGATACTATTATTACTATAGTCTTCTAGACATGTTTATTTCTAAATCTTAAGAGATAAGGCCTAGTAACCACCAAATACTACAACCCAATTACATAATTAATATTTTAAAATGTTATCTTTCCACATCATCCTTTTTTCAATGAAAGAAACACTTAGAAGTCACTGGAATGGTGAGTTTTTTCTTCATACTTGTTGAGAACCAGAGAGTAAGTCCTATATTTTTGAAGAGGTTGTTATCTTCTTGTCTTATTTACCTATACCTATAACTCTCTTGATGGATTACCATTATCCACTGTTCTAAGGGACCCTCTTCCTTTTTTACTGGGATAGATTTAGGAGTATATAAGAGTAAAACTAAATCCACATTTAAAAAAATATCCCCTTATTTAGAACTGGAAATACAAGATAGACTTATTTTCCCATGGGAAGCTAAAATGTAATTTTCTATAGTCCTGAGAAATTTGAATAACTCTCAGAGAGGACATGTCAGCCTTCTTAGGCTCTAGTACCCGGGATGTGCAAAGTCCTAGGAAAAGAACATTGGTAAAGGTTTTAACACATCTTTACAATATGCTATTGTTTCATTATTCCTTATTTTTAGCCTTAAGAAATTTCAGGTCGCTCTGACATTTAATATTGAAAGTGAAGAGAATATAAATAAACAAAGTGAAAAAAGAAGGCCACAAATTTGATCACAGGATGTTAGAATTAAGTAGTGGGAAGTAAATTCAACGAGACCTATAATGAACTACATTGGTGCTCTCACTGTATCAGCAGAACATCAGGTAATCCCACTGTATTTATGACACACCAGAGGTCAGTAGCTAACAAGGTGACTATATATTATCAGATTTACCCATTAACCAAATTTCAGTTTCCTGCTCTGCCCACTTTGTCTGTGTAGTATGGTTTTAACTATAATTAGAACTTTACTTAGAATAAGTAAAGTTCACTTTTACTTATAGATAGGAATTATGTGGTTAGAATTGTCCTGATTATAGAGTCAGCTGTTGCTCAGGAAACAAATCTACTTGTTTGCATGCTTATGAAAAAAAGCTCTGTATTTTTGAAGCACTGAAGATAAAATATACTTCATATTTCCATATTTTGAGCAGCCTGTTATTAAAAGAAAGAGTTGTGCCATGTAGAAAAATAAGAACTATGTTTTTAAAACATATTTACAGAGCCCATTTTGACAGTTTCCCCCCATTGCTGGCTCAAATTTATATCATAAGAACTTTTATAGAACAGAATATGCTCACTCATTTATGGCTGGATCTCAAACTAATAATAACAACAATGGCAAAGCAATATAAACAGTTATTTTATCTCATTCTCCAGGGAGTTTTTTTTTTAACTCATTTAATCCCCCCAATCATCTTATGGTTTATGTATCATTAGCATCTACTTTACAAACGAGGAAATGCGGTAGGTAAGTGAAATCACTTGATGACGTCTACAGTGTTAGAAAAGGAAGTTGTGAAGACACGTGGGTACTCTAACTCCAAAAACTGAGTGTTTAGCTGAATGAGTAATGTTGAAATTATGACGTAAATGCTCTAATTAATAACATAATGATAATACAAATGTACATTTACTTGACAAATGACAGCTTTTCAAGTAATATTAGTCCCTTTATCTCATTTGATACTCACAGAACTATTAGCCAGACAAATCTGTTGTATCACTTCTCGTAGGAATGAATACAGAAAAGTAGGGCTTGGCTTTCCTAGATGATAATCCCAAAGGTCTGAGGACAAGGGCAAAAAGTTGTTTTTACTCATAGTCAAGGATAGTTTGCCCTGGCTGGTGTAGCTCAGTGGATTGAGTGCGGGCCTGCAAACCAAACAGCCGCAGTTCGATTCCCAGTCAGGATACATGCCTGGGTTGCAGGCCAGTCCCAAGCGGGGGATGCATGAGTGGCAACCATACATTGATGTTTCTCTCCCTCTCTCCTGTCCTTCACCTCTAAAGATAAACAAATAAAATCTTTTAAAAAAAGAATAGTTTTGCTTGCAATAATAAAAGGGTACGATTTTGAACTCCTTTAAGGTGTTATTACTTTGAAAACCAGGGAAATCTACTCTTAAATGGACCTTAAAATAAGAAGGTTTGAAATTTAAATCTTAGCCAAATTCCATAAACCAAAATGTTTCCAACATATAATTCTTTAATCTGTTCATAATAATGCCCTTTAAAAATTATTTCAAAGAAATATGCAGTAAGTAATATTCCTTCTGAGTATATGTCATGTAATTCTATCATACCACAAGAGCAACATCAAAAATACATAATCTTTTAAAAATGCTTTCTAAATAGTATAAAAGTTAACTCATGTAAGAAAACAATGATCTTACTAACAACTAATTGTATTTACTGTGTTTTCAGTAAGCTTATCTAATGAATTGATGGATATTAAAATGTAGGTGTTTTATGGCTAAATTACACCCATAATTTCTAAAACATGTACCATTTTTCAATATAGCAGTAACACCTGCTGCTAAGTACAAAAATGATTAGACACAAACCAACCTACTATAGAATATCAAAATGCATTTGCCCAATGAAGAACTAATGGGAATTATGCAGATTGTATTTCCTTCCCCACTGAAGGCAACCAAGCTTCACATCAATAGCAAAATGAAAATATAACTCAAATATGAAATAATATACACCCAGAGACATAAACAAACCTATTTCTGATTACTTTTAGACTTGTATCTTTTTCATGTAATTATTTGGTAACAAAGAACTGAAATAAAGGTTTATGGTGTCTGTTGGGTACCTGAGTAGTTCTAAATATTAATCAACTAAGAATATTGTTCAGATACTTCATACAAAAACACATTTAGAATCATAATGTAGATTGTGCATAGTAACAGAAACCAATTTTTTTACAATGCCTTATCATAATTAGATTCATTCTCCAACTTTCTTAAAGCACTATTCTGAAGATAACAAAGAACTGAGAGAATAAGAAAGTGATACACTTGGTTGATCAACTTTGGGAAGTAAAATGTATTACTGAATTTTCTCTTCCCATAGTACTAAATATTAAATAAAAATCTACTTTAAAATGATTTGTTTAGAGTATGTGTGATTGAATTATTCATTATAAAAGTAATTTTTTTAGTATATGCTTTTATTCTGTGTAGAAAACTATTCAAAAGAGCAATGTAGAGATCATATAGTTTTTGTCTCTTAATCATCATACTTTCAAAAATGAGTATAAGTGGATTACATAATAAAATATGTTTTCACTCTGAGCAACTGGCCAAGAGGCGGAAAAAAAGAAGCATCCTTAGAAATGGGAGAGATTCAACATATAATTAAATTTAGTTCTTTAGATATGCATTTCTATTGTTGAAGCTTCAGGACATATTTGAAAATTTTGAAACCACCACCCAATCATTTTGCTGAAAAACATCAATAGCTAGACATTCCCCCGATGACAAAGTCCTTTGCACAAACTCTGGGAACTGTCTTGTCTACAGAATCTTTCCTTAAGTAACAGCAGGAAGAAACAGATGGGCCATACCATGTTTTTAAATACCTATAGGTTTGGATTCTGTTTGAAAAACTGGTGAAATTATTTCCAGAAAAAAAATTGACAAGACTTAATTCTACTGAATGTCATTATGATTTTTCGTTCAACAAAAGAAAGAAAATCTTAACCATTCTCCATCGAGTAAACAGAAAGAATTGTAAGATTCAGTTTGCGGAGCATACCAGTCTTTTTATATTGTAATACAATTAAAATAAATGAATATATTGAAAAGTTTTGCTTTTTAGAATTAGGAAGATAGAGGACATGAAAGATAATATGGCAGTACTTCCTAAAAATATGACAAATAATTGTACTTATCACCCAATATAGTAGTTGGTTATTATAATGGCCTTCTCTGAATATACTGAGCAATTTTCCATGTGTTTTTGATGCTAACATTCTCTATATTACTGCACAAACTTGCCTGACTACTCTTACATGCAAGAGTTTGGAAATCTAAAAACTACCTAGTTGTAAGTCACTGATTTTGAAATTTACAGTTGATTAGTAAGCACGGGAGTACACTATGAAGTTCAATTGAATCACACTACACACTAAACATGGAAGTAATTTATTGGATTTTGAACCATCCACTCCAGTAATAGGAAGCTTCACACTCATTGCACAGGGCAACTTAGATCATTTAAATACATTCTTAATAATAAAGGATAACTTTTAACCAGTTTCTACAAACCAAACTACTGAATAGCAGTTGCCACATCAGTTTATTGGCCTTTCAATTTAAACTCTTCCATAAAGTATCCTTTGGTTTAAGACAAGTCACTGAGAACATAGCCAGATGGCCACTGTGCCGATTCGGCAAATACTAAACTGCTTACTGGAATGAGTCAACTGCAGGACTGATTAATTGATTTAGTCACATATTCAAAACTTTTGCTTCTTATACCATTAAAAGTAGCACTAATGAGGGGTGGCTATGACCTCTCAGTGAGAAGCCACAAGTTCCGCAACCCCTCAATATATACCACCCAAATTTAATCTTTTTAATGGACACCTTAAAAGGGATCTGATAGAAAATACTAAAAGCTGCTCAGATACTAAAACACTTAGGGAGGGTTTTGATTAATGTTGCATGATTAATCAATTGATTAATATAGTTTTCAATACAGATGTTAGGACACTGTCTACTTTAATCAACCATTCTGAAAATAGTGAAGATAAATGCCATACTTTTATGTCTGCTTAAAAAAAAATCTTTCTTCAAAGGTTGTTAATTATGACATAAACCTTATTTACCACACTCAAATTTTATCTAATGTTGACGTTTTTATACATAAGAGCCATTAATGAGATAAGTGGGATCCTTTTGGCAAAGCCGTATTTTAATCACTTTAAAAATAATTTATTTAGCCAATTTATGAACCTCTTCCTTAATGAGAGATCATTTTAGAATACTGCTACAACATGCATTAAAATCTTCAACTTTTTATTATTATTTTCCAAGACTGTTTGCAATTTGTGATGATGCTTTCCACCATACTAAAACCGAAATCTTTATTCCAGTCAAAAATAATCACCCTGTAATTACCGTGACAAACTGCCCAAGCTGTATCATCGTGGCCATTTCAACTAATGATATTGTATTAGAATGCCTAGCAATAGACTTCAAATGGAAAATATAATTATGTGCATTAGTTTGTCTAAGCATTTATAAGATCACATATCCATCAGTTTTCAGGTCTCATAAAGAAAACCATATATCACTGTCACTGTGAGTTTTGTTATTGAAAGTGCCAGCCTTTACAAACTGAGCTTAAGATGTGTATCTTAAATTTCACTTGTTTTGTAGATCACTAAAATCCCTGTACGTTAAGCCAGCAAAATTGAGAAGAGCTTTTCCTGTGGTGATGGAGGAACTCTGCAGCACAGACTATTTCACACTCTGACCAAACAGAAGACTAGCCAGCCTGAGACAGTTTAATCTAGCTTTTCCACACCTCTCAGATCTGTGGGAGTCTTATTTAGCATAAAAGCCCATGGAAAGGCTTTGGGTAAAGTATCAAATTAAAGGTGTCATACCATTGGCTCCACTGACCTGAGAAAAATTAGGAGGGGAAAGAAATCATACAAAAAGAAATGTGTGAGTTTTGTGTGTATGTGGGGGGGGTGCAAAGCAATTCTTTGACACATATGAAGGGAACTTAAAATGTATTTATAATGAATAATAACATTAAACATATATTGATCATTAATTGACAGGAACTCATATATGGCCCTGATGCTGCACATAACAAACTTTATAACTCTGGGAAATTTGTTCAGTCTCTTTGTCTCCCAGTTTTCCCAGTTGTAACATGAAGAGGTGCTAGCATAGGTGGCTAGATATTAATAAAGGAAGAGCACAAAGGGAATTGTGTATCATTAAGCATAATCGACTTGGCAGCAGAAGCCTGCTTGCTTCACCATAAGTTACTGCTTCACACATTCCCCTGGAGACCACCAGGCTGCTCTCCACAGATCACGGGGAGGAGACAGAACAATAAAACAGGAGGTGAACACATATGTGCAGTAGGACCCAAGATGGTGACCATAGAGACCCCTTAGTCTAACTTGGGAAAAGGATCAAATTGGGTAAGAGACACAACCCTGGAAGAGCTGCAGAATGAACTGATTAGGGCGTAAACCCATCTGAAGCTCCGCAAAGCTTAAATTCATCAGTTATTTTCAAAAAGTGCCTGGTCCTCCCCAAGCCTGAGATAACATAATCTGATCTGACAAAGAGCTGTGTCTCACACCTGCCCTGTTTGTGCATTCCCTGTCCTCGACAACTATAGAAACTTAGCTGCTGAGGCCAGCATGCCTATGGACTTTAAATGCAAGTTCCAAGCAGGAGCCTGGGTATAGCAGCACAGCAATGGGTCCATCCTGGAAAGGTGCTAAGCTATCCAAAAGGGAACTGGGATTGCTGATGCTGGACCAGTGGCACAGGATGGGCCTGTGTTTTGGCCTTGATGAAGATGAGGGTGGACTTTTTCTATGGAGGTGGCATGGAGGGAAGAGGTGGCATGAGGGAAATAATACATTGGGTATCCAGGGGGCAGCCTTTGAATCTTACCACTCCATAACACCCCACGAGTGGGTCTCTCAGAATGCTTTACTTGAGCTCCTGTCAAAGAACACGATTTCCATCAACAGCAAAGGTATATAGATTTCTTGATCCTCTCTAGTTTTAACTTATAAAAGTGGGAGTGAAGGTTCAATTTAGAAAATATTTGCTCTACTAGTTCAAATGAAAATATGCATTAAAATTTTTAACCTGTACTTCCAGCCAACATGGAGGTGTAGGTAGACATACTGTGCCTCCTTGCACAACCAAAATAAGGATAACAAACATTTAGAAACAAACAAAAAAACAACCAGTACTGACAGAAAACTGAACTGTATGGAAGTCCAACAACCAAGGAGTTAAAGTAGACACATTCATCCAGACCAGTAGGAGGGGCAGAGTCAGGAGGCAGGACCAAAAGGGATTGTGACAAAAAAGCAGTGGCTGACAGACCAGGGTGCACACAGCAGCAGCTGGTAGACCCAGCCAGGTGGCAGATTGTGGAGGGGTGCAGCACACAAGGTGGCTGGCTGACCAGGTGGTCCCACATTCACGTGCAGATAAACCAAGTGAAACTGGGGAGCAAGACAGACTGCACAACCCAGGGTTCCCAGCACAGAGGAATAAAGCCTCAAAATACTGATTGAAAACACCTGTGGAAGTTGAGGTGCCAGGAGAGATTCCCAGCCTCACAGGAGAGTTCACTGGAGAGACCCACAGGGTCCTAGAAATGCACAAGCCCACCTACATGGGAATCAGCAGCAGGAGGGCCCAGCTTTCTTGGGGGAAGTAGTGGAAGTGGCTGAAATCCGGCAGAGAGTGGAGCAAGTGCCATTGTTCCCTCTCGGACCCCTGCCCCACATACAGTATCACAACACAGCAACGTGGGTTGACCAACCCTGGCGAACACCTAAGGCCCCATCCCTCACTATGTAACAGGCTCGACTAGACAAAAAAAAAAAGGCCTGAAAGAAAGAACAGATCAATGCAACAAAACAAACACAAGTAAGCAATGAAAAGATCACCAACCTATTAGATGCACAGTTCAAAGCACTGGTGATCAGGATGCTCACAGAATTGGTTGAATTTGGTTGCAAATTAGATGAGAAAATAAAGGCTATACTAAGTGAAATAAAGGAAAATGTACAGGGAACCAATAGTGATGGGAAGAAAACTAGGACTCAAATCAATGGAGTAGACCAGAAGGAAGAAAGAAACAACCAAACAGAAAAGAAGGAAGAAACAAGAATTCAAAACAATGAGGAGAGACTTAGGAACCTTCAGGACATCTTTATGTGTTCCAACAACAAAATTATAGGGATACCAAAAGGAGAAGAGGAAGAACAAGTGGAAAAGTTATTTGAACAAATAATAAAGGAGAACTTCCCCAATCTGACAAAAGAAATAGACTTCCAGGAAGTCCAGGAAGCTCAGAGAGTCCCAAAGAAGTTGGACCCAAGGAGGAACACACCAAGGCACATCATAACTATATTACCCATGATTAAAATGAAGGAGAGAATCCTAGAAGCAGCAAGAGAAAAGGAGACAGTTACCTACAAAGGAGTTCCCATCAGATTGTCAGCTGATTTCTCAAGAGACCTTACAGGCAAGAAGGTGGCTGGAAAGAAGTATTCCAAGTCATGAAAGGCTAGGACCTAAATGCAAAATTACTCTATCAAGGAAAGCATTCATTTCAAATGGAAGGGCAGATAAAGTGCTTCTCAGATAAGGTCAAGTTAAAGGAGTTCATTGTCACAGAACCCTTATATGAAATGTTAAAGGGACTTATCTAAGAAAAAGAAGATAAAAAATTTTAATCTTTTATGGTTACAGAAAATAATCTATTAACAGGTATATGAGGATCTTCACCTACTAGGAATAGTTAAGTTACAAAATACTATACCCTTATGTACTCAAATTGGAATGTTTTAACTTCTTGTGCTGTGTGTTCACTGTCTGTAGAAAGTGATAATTTGTGTGTGATTTCCTCCTGAAATGTGTCACCTGTGCATCATGCTGAAAATGTGTTCAGTGAATTTTAGCATCTTTGAATCAGTCTTCTACTAGATCTGAAAAAAAAAAGAAAACTCACGTATATATGATATAAACCTAATAAATATGGTTTCTCAAGAGCAGTATTATTATTATGGTTTAGGACCAGATAATTATTTATTGTGGGGCTGTCTCATGTATTATAGGTTGTGTAATAGTATCTTTAATCTGTACCCATTAGATGCTGGTAACACCCTCTTCATCTGCCAGAGTCATAAAATAAAAAACATCTCCAGACATTGTCAAATGTCCTGTGGAGAGTAAATTCTCCCCAGGTTGGGAACTGCTGCCCTGGTGATAAGCAACTAACGAAAATGATATATTGACCAAGGAAATGAAGAATGCTCTGAAGTCAGTCTCAGTCTCTCTCTCTCATTCTCTCTCTCTCTCTCTCTCTCTCTCTCTCTCTCTCTCTCTCTCTCTATATATATATATATATATATATATATATACGCATATGACTGTGGAGCATGGATGCATATATATATACATATACACATATATATATACACATATATACATATGTGTATATATATATGCATCCATGCTCCATGATCATTTATTTATTTTGTTTAGCCACTTCATACCAAATCATCTTAAGAGACTTGAGTAGCACAAATAGTTTCTGGCATGAATGTGTATTTTTTGTATTGCTGAATTTCGGGATGCTCTTTAAATCCTAACTGAGAAAAAAATTAATTATTTAATTCAAATTAAATCTCACTGGGAGAAAAAGTTCAAAGTCAAAGAAGCCAGAAAAACATTAAATAAGCTTAGATTTGTTCCATCCATAATAAGCCAATGTTATTTTCTTTCATTTTTTGAACAGACATTGATTATCATGATTACTCAGCTCATTAGTTAAGGTCCTTATCACTTTATATATTTTCATTACCACTGATATATATATATATATATATATATATATGTATATATATGTATATGTATATATGTATATATATCACAAATTTTAAATTTATATATCATTTTAATAAACTAAAAAGTATTCTTTCTATTTTGTAGATTTGAAAACTGAGGTCTGGAATAGCCATACTACAACTAAGTAGTAGAATACACACAAATATAGTTGTTGTTTTTTATAACTCAGTGAGCTGTAATTCTAACTCACTATCCTCAGATATAATATTTATTAAATTATGCCATTATATTGCACAAATATAACATTGTATTTAGTCAGCAGGTGAAAATATTGATCAGTTTTTCTTTTTTTTACTTCAGCTATCCTCATGCCAAGCCAATAAATAAATGCTATTACAATGTAAATTTTTGTACCATGATCTGTTTGACTCAAAAATTAGGAAAAATAAAGAAAAATTTGCCATGTCTTTTTTCTCTGCACTCTTGAGGCCATTAATTCATCAGTTCATGGTCTACAGACATGATGTTAAACTCCGTGAAATATTGCAGCATTGAATCATTGTTACTAAATCCCCAGATTCCAGAACCTAATTTGGCATTTCCCTGAAGTATTTACCAGGAGCTTCATTATTTATTTCGTGAGATCTGGCAGTGTTGTAGGCCATATAGAACATGATAGTCATCTTAAACTTCCATGTTAATGATTTATGTCTACCATCGTAGAAGAACATTCCTTTTTCTTAGTAGGAAATGTCACTTTTCCTCTGACAATCTCATGCTAACATTAAGTAACACCTAGCAATATTCAGCCTACATTGTACTATTTCCATGTTTTGGCACTATATACATTTGTCCATAATTTCAAGTCAAGAGTTGAACAATATTGCTTGCTCTATTTTGGTGTCAGCATAGCTCTAAGCCATCCAAACAAGACTGTGTATTTAAACTGACAGAGAGTAAATGATTTGCATCTGGCCTAACTGATGGTGGTGTCAAAACCTTGGAAGGTAATTCATGGTAAACATATTCCTCTGAATGCCTAGCCACACATGCCTAATTTCCTATCAAGAGGTGAAGCCATATCATTGTCAGAACAATGCAAACTATTTTATGTAGATAATTCAGTAGATTATTTTGCTCTCATAGAAAATGGGGGGTTGGGGAAGATGTGGTACAGTTTTCTTCATTGATGAGAGAAAATAATTTTTCAACCTTCATTGCAGAAATTAAATTTCATGCCAAAATGCCTTTCTGACAACTATGGAATTGATGAACTAGTGACAATATTCACAAACAGCAAGCTAAAAAAAAAAAAAAGAAGATTGTCTAATCTTCAATTTCAAGATATAATTTGAAAAAAATGCTGAATCAAGCCAGACTAAAAGGATGAGAAAGAAAGAACAAAGCCTTAGGCCTTAAAATATTCAGACCTCTCTAAAGAAATAGCTGCAACTCTACATACTGTACTTTATTCATAAAAAGCGTCCAATTCTAGCAGTGGTTTTATGCTTAGCAGCCTTTTGAGATGTACACACTCAATGTAATGCACATATTTTATCTTTTCACTCTGGTCCATAAGGACTTTATACATGTACTCAAGCTGATATTTGCAAATGGCAGGTATTTTCTCCAAATGATCATAGAACTGAGTTGAATTAAATATTACATTGAGAATGAATGCATGCTGTATAAAGGGGCTCAACTTCAAAATAACTCAAACTAAATACACTGCTCTAATTATTAAGCTATATATCCCACAAGTTAATCTTTCTTTGATCATTTAGTTGATTTCCAGGATCTTATTGTTCAATCAAAAATAGCTGTTGAGTACCTACTCTGCTATAAACTCTGTGTTTGGTGCTGGACATGATTTCTATATCTATCTAGCTCATAGTTCAGAAAGAATATATTAGAAATTTACTTTAAAATGCATCCTGACAATGCAACACACTATTCAAACTGACAGGGGGACAGACTCTGTCTTGGTCTATGAATCCTGTACTATGAAGGTGCTGGCAAAAGCTAGTGTTATGGACTATGCTCCTCTAAAATTCATCTGTTGAAGTTGAGCATATGAAGACAGTCTAAAATATGCCATGTTATTTTCAAGGGTCATATATTTGGTGGCTGGAATCAATTGGTTAGTATGCTTAAATTATAAACACTAGTGAGGCAAACCCCCTCTCTGATGTGGCTGTATTTAGAGATGGAGCCTCTAAGGAAGTAATTTTAAAGTTAAATAATATCCCAAGTAGTCCCTGATTGTGTAGGGTCAGTGCCCTTTTATGAAGAGACACCAGAGAGCTTGTTCCCTGGCTCTCTTCACTGGTGCATAAAGAGGTCACATGAGCTCACTGGGAGTTGGTGACAGCCTACATGTGACAAGAACAGGCCTCAGAATGAAACTCTCATTGCTGGCACCTTAATCTTGGACTTCCCAGCCTCCAGAACTAGGAGAAAGTAAAGTTCTGTTGATTAATCCACCCAGTCTATGGTATTTTGTGGCAATCAAAGCAGACTAAAACATTTTGGATGCATTTTCAATGAGGAATCATGGTGTTCCTCCATAGGGGGGCCAACACTCAGAATTCGGAGGCAACAGCTAAGGAAAAGGGTCAGACAATGAAAAAGAGATGAAAATGAAGCAAGGGCCAGGAACAGGCAAACAGAACTGTCCTTGGAAACAAGGCAGAGCCCCTTGATTAGAGGAAGAATGTCAGGAACTTGACATGTGATTTTTGTCTTTTTCAGTCTGATGTTAAGGCAGATAGAGATAAATAGATGAATTATATTGTAAAGTTTTGAAATATAAAACCTTGGTACTCATTGGCTTCAGAACTCATTAAACCTGGTACTCATTGCATTTTGATGGTACAACACCACCTTGCAAGAGAAAGTGCTTCATCAATCGTGATTTGGCCACCATTCATTAGAACTAATTAATGAGTACCAAGGTACCACTGTATTTGCCATGGGGCATGGAAATGTGAGCTGTTTACAAATCAATAACAGCCAAAGGGCATTATTAGGGTTAGGCTGAGGTTAGAAACAGGTTTATAAGAACTAACCAACTTCTGTTGTTTTTGGTGGTGGTGTTTTTCATGTGGAACAAAAGAGGAGATAGAAGATGATCGGACTGGTTAAGTTGGATGGCTGGCAGGGCAGCTGTGGTCAAGCTGGAAGGTTATTGTTGGTGGTGGAAAGATGGCTTCCTGACTAACCCAAGACCTCAGGGAGGTAGAGAACAAAACTGAAGTAAAATAAGAGCAAAGTTGAAGAAAACTTGGAAAAAAAGGTGGAAGGATAAATTTGGATGAAGGATAGAGGAAAAAAGTGAAAGATATAATCTAATAGAATTAAGAGCCAGGGAGAGATTTTGAATAAAATGAGAATTTATTTTTAATTTAATACATATGGCAGATACTAGTGAGCTCTTTACCAAAGCAGTTTATTTTTTTCCTTCTGGATACTATAAATCACAATTCCCATCTAGCCAATATTGCATGGAAGGGATTGATATAAGCCATATCCATGAGTGGCCTATAAACACTTTCCTAAAGTGATTCTCATATTTCTGGCTTTTCATGGTGACCACAGAAATCATGTGTTGAAAACTCAGAACCACAAGAGCTTCAGCACCACCTGCATATCAGAAACACATCTTTTGATTAATGTTTCTTTAATTAACACAGAAAGAAATACAAACATAGTTGATATACTTCAAGTAGTCCTTTTTGCAAATATAAAAATACTTTTCATTTAATGAATACTAGAACATAAATACTAAATATGCTAATCTCACACACACACTAGTAATATCATGGCTATACACAGATGATCTGGGGATTACTATATGAGGTTTTCACATGAGATCTTTTGGGGGTTCAAAAGAGGATAATTCCAAAGATGACTCTGTACTGTTTAACCCAGTATAATGATATTTATTCACAAATATTTAAAGAGTTTTAATTCAGAATGTTCAAGCACATCTTCCCAACACAGTCCTTGCCTTCTGAGCACCCCTCCAACCCAGGATGGGAACTAACTTGTGAGCGTCCAGAGTGTATTCAGAGAGCTGTATACTCTGAAAAAAAAACTTGTTCACCCCAGTTCTACTTCTTGCTCCTTCTGAGCAGAGTTTCTCCTCTTTTTGTTTTCATTTCTCCGAGTGACAAAGCCACTGTGTGGGGAGAGAAAGAAAGAAGAGAAGAGAAAGAAGGAAGGAAGGAAAGAAGAGAGAGAGAAAGGAAAAAGAAAGAAAGAGAAAGAAGGAAAGAAAGAAAAAGGAAGGAAGAAAAGAAGGAAGGAGAGAAAGAGAGGGGGAGAGAGGGAGGGAGGGAGAGGGAGGAAGAAAGAAAAACACAATAGTATCACAACTATTTTTCTCTTTAGCCTCTTAAGTAGCTTTCTAAGAGTATTTTAGAGCTTGTTTCTCCAGATAAGAGGAAAGAAAATTAGAGAAAAAAGTTGTCCCCCAAAATCAATTCTTTCTTTTTTTCACTTAGAAGACAAAGAATGCCTGTCCATGCTAATGAAGAGTCTTTGCATAAACAGAGTAGAAACAATGAAAGGCCCAATTCCTTAACCTCAAGAGTGACAAAAATAAGTTTTTACCTCTGATTCTTATCTTGCTAGTGTCCTCAGTACTGTTCTGCCAACCTCCCACATTCTCCTGAGGAAGGTGAGGGAAGGTATAGTAGCTTCAACCAGAAGACCCTTTGTGAGCTTTAGGGAGGAAGAGACAGGCTGAGTGGGACCATTCAACAAGGCAGGAGCTAAATACAATGGTGTTCTTTGGGAAAAAAACAAACACCTGTACTGTGGAGTCACTCAGAGCCATGCCAGGTTATATAATTTCAAAGTTATTGCCTTAGCTAAGCCATTTCCTTTCTTTGAATCTCCATTTTCCTCTCTAAAATAATAATATCCACTGTCCCAAAATAGTATTGACTTCATATGCATGTTGTAAGAATTAAAAATCATAAAAATAAATAATGTGTGGAGTCTAATAAAGGAAGTACTATAAGACAGCAACTCGATTAGCCAATCAACAATATGTGAGCACACTACTACAGGTGTTCCTGTCCCTTGGTGTCAACAGGCACTGGTTCTAGGATCTTTCATGGGCAATAAACCCCCAAACCCTGGTTGTTCAAGTCCCTTATTGTAGAGTGGCATAAAAATACATACAATCTGCCCTCTGTATCCACATAGTCCCAACCACATGTTGATAATATGGTTTTTGATCCATGGTTGGTTGAATCCTTACATAGTCAATCCTTAAACAGCACTGACTGTATATTGATATCAGCTTCTTTACATTAGCAACTAAGGGTTCAGGAGACAGAACGATGGTATACAGGTGTACTCTGTACCATGTTTGCAACTTTTCTGTAAATCTAAAACTATTCCAAAATAAAAAAGGTATTAAAAATAAAAAGCATGCATGTGACAAAGTGCATATACCTAATAAGCAAAATAATATATTTACTTTCTACATATTTTACCAAAATAATTTTGCATTACATGTGAAACACGAAGCTGAATTTTAGGTAAGACATGATCATAGGTGTTTCAAATAATGGCTCATGGCCAATAGATTTTTAAGTCAGGCCCAGACAAGTTGGAGACAACCTGCTTTGTCTGGGGATGGGGTGCAGGGAACCTTAGAATTTACTGTAGACCTATAATCCCCTTACCTGACACTTTTCTGACCACATGTGGTTTGAAATTCAGACTTTCTCATATTTTAGGACAGAATTATGAAACATTCTACATGAGAAATGGGGCAGAACCTTGTCATTGACCCTATTGGTGATTCTGCAGTGAAATTATGCATATCAGGTAACTGAGTTAAATATCAATAGCTCACATTAGGCCAGGTCTAGTTTTTTTTCTACCCAGTGGCATTTATTTCAGTTTTCAGACCGTTCAGAACTTAAGTATCTAGATAACGAATTATACATAACTGTACAGAGAAAAATTATAAATCATCAACAAACATTTATGTCTTTTCTCCCCATTTCCTGTATTTAAGTCCTTACCCCGGCAGTGGTGTTCACCTCAGAAGTAACAAATAAATGCGCTCAGTTGACAGTTTCTTATGGAAAAGGTAAAACATAGAAGCAAAATTGTATTACTTTTTGCCTGTCTGACAATTTTGTGTCATTTGTCTTTGAGGGATTAATTACCCATCTTCCTTGCCCCACTTCCTAGATGTGTAACTGACTTAGTCAAGATTGTCCTGATATAATGAAGAAAAAACAAACAAAAAAGCCAGATCATTATATCTTCCAGAAGTCAGACTTTCAATGGAGACCATTTCATTTTCCTAACCATTAAAAAAACAATACTTCTCTATTCACATTTTTTCCTTTATTTTTAAATTCCTCAGTTAAAAACTGGTGAGCCATGTGACTGTTTCAATTTGAATAATTTAAAAATATTTGATATTCTTCATAAGATAAAATTAATTTAGAAATAGCATTACTGAAACCAGGCATTCTTTCTAAACTAAGAATTCCAGATGTTTTTAGTCGCTGCCTATGACATTTCCACAATCAGAATAAATTGTGTTTTCAGAGTAATGTAATAGATAGAAGTGCTGAATAAATCTCGCGCAGTTGAGATGACAAAATTAACATGCTGATGACATTTTAATGTTTCAATATAATCAAGGGGGCATGGATCATGCCTCCACCAGTTCTAATATAATTCTATTCTTTAATCTTTTTCTAAGACAAAATAAAATATAGATAGATTTCGGAAAGTGTATAAGTGCAGTATGCTTCAGTCTTCAGGCAAGCTGCTTAGAATGTAACCAAAATGCTATGTAGGCTTAGCTTTGCAGTATATATTTTACCAAAGCAATTGCATTACATATAAAAATCCTGGATTAAGGACAGATATCTTGTTTTCTTTCTGAGGGTTGCTATTAATGCTTCTGGTACAACCACTGTTTATTTTTGTTTGTTTGTTTCTTAGGTGGAAAGTTTGCTGATTGAAACAGGGAAATCAGTATATTTTGATTGGATCTAATGAATAACTGCTGTTCACCTAGTCTCACAAATATACACAGCTAAACTTCTTGGACTCAAAATAAGAAAAAAAACAAATAGCTGGTAATTATAAAAAATAAAAGTACTCACTTTTTTTCTAACAATGTAATGTAAATTGAAATGTTAAAGCCAAATTCATCCTTGGAAGACAAAAAATAGCCTGATTATTCACTCAGAGTGAAAATATTTACTGAATGTTGGTCAAGTTGCATGCTCCTTGCTTGGTGTATGGGAGAGAAGAACAAGAAAGAAGAGATGAAATGGCAGTATCCCTTTCCTCATCCTTACGTGAAAAGGATATTGATGACAGGCTAAATGAGAACGATAAATAATGATGCCTTTTCAAGGAGTCAGGTATAGATAAAAATAGATAACATAACTAGTTTCTTTGGGCACTCATGATTTTTAGCACTCATGGTTTTTACAATGACAGAATGGATACTTATTGCTTCACAATAGGTTTCAATCTTATATTTCATTGCAAACTTCTTTTATTCAAGCAAAACCTATTCAGAGGCATAATATATTAAACTTATAAGACAAGGACATCCTGAATGGGCTTAATGGTTGGTCCTGGCATGGCTTCCTAGAGTACAATATCAAGTCCACTGCTGTAGATCCACCAAAATGTGGATTAGGGACAATTTTTGGCAAGGTATCTTCCCAATATATTTTTCTAGTTTGATTCCTGTCAACAAATTGGTGCTTGTAAAATATAAGTTTAAATGTACAAATTCTTGCAAGACTCCTCATGTTTCCAACCCCCACCCCAATTCCAGACTATGACCAGCAGCAAGGCCATGATGCCAGGCTTCTGTTTACATCGTTATTTTCCATGTTCTCTGTTTCACAGTGAATGATTTCAGCTGCAACTAACAGAAATCTGATTTCAGAATGACTTCAATAATTACTCAATAATTAGTTATCCCTACCCCTGAGCAGGACAGGCTTGAGACAAGTCTAAGCAGGACAGGCTTGAGAATGTCATCAAAGTACTTAACTCTTTCATTTCTGTAGTTCATAGTCTTATGGCTGTTTCTCCTAATGGTCAGCCAAAAGTATCTGGGGCTTCTCTTTTTTACGTCTAGCAGAAGAGAGAGACAGAGAAGCGAGAAGGAGAAGGAAAGGAAGAATAGAAGGAGAGGAAGATGAGGAGGAGAAAGAGTGGAAGGAGAAGGAAGGATGAGGGGGGCACTTGGGAAGATAAGAGAAAAGAAGGAGGGAACCAGTCTCACCATAGAAAATAAGTCTTACTATTCTCATTAGTATAATCTCAGAACAATTAATAAATGGCAAAGGAAGGCCAAGAGTCAGTTGACTGAAGAAGCAGAAAGGGGCATTTTTTTAAAAGCATCCATTTTTCTATCCCAGCTGAAGTCTGTCCAAGAATCCCACATCAGGTAATCTAATAGACTACTCCATACTCAACCACCAAAATTAGTGTCCAGGCAGGCTAAACACAACCTGAACAAAAGCTCTGGAAACAGAGACTAGATGAGCATGGCTATTTTGGTTCTGTCTCACCCAGAGGACTTTAGAAGAGAATGTGGAGCAGTGGTCAATAGATGTGTTTTTTTAATCCTCAGCCAAGTATAAGTTTATCAATTTTTAGAGAAAGAGAGAATGGGGAGAGGGAGAGATGGAGAGGAGAGAACCATCAATCAGAGAAAGAAATATCAATCAGTTGCCTGACCAGGGATTGAACTCTCAGCCTTGTGGAGTATGGGATGACACTCCAACCAACTGAGACAGAGCCAGGACCAAGAGAATGTATTTAAATGTCATATCCCAGTGATGCAGGTATGCAATGTACAGTTGTGCCATTTCTTTCTCCTCTCTCTCCTTAGATACCTTGAAAGGCAGAGTGTCCTCTTACTTTGACCCTCACAATAAAAAGCTGAGGACTTTCCAGAATATAGTGTTGTTTTATACTCAAAACATAGTGCCCAGGCATCTATTAAAACACTCCATGCTGTCAGCTGTGTTAGCAGATTGATGGTTCTAAAGACCTCCTATATGCTAAAGATCTGAGGTCTCTTGATGCAGGTTTGGTTGAGGGATGTCTCCTTTCCAATCCTGCTTATTAAATTTGAAAAACTCCATAGATTTTCCTGCCATGGAAGTTGTATGAGAAAATTGTTATAGGATGAGTTCAAAGAAAAAAAGAAAGAAAAGGTTTAAAATAAAGTTAAGATAAATGTATACTTTTTCAATTCAACACACTGGCAAAGAATAAATATAGTTGCATTAAAAATTGGGGGAGTGGGTCTTTTTTATAAGATATCTAACCATAAAATATTCCTATCTTCAATATAACACTGTTGCAGTCATATAACACTTTACTTTCACAAAGAGAAAAAAGTAATTTAAAGTTTTCCTTACCTTGTTTACAAAATAATTGTGCAAGCATTATCTTTCTTTTATTAAAAAGTGAATTACTGGTGCATTTCTGCTATTGGGGTCAACTCAAGTTGAATTTGTGAAGGAGACAGAATTTCTTATGGTCACTATCATTCTTTTAGGCATCTTCAAATACAGTACCAAATTGCCCAAGAATAGCAGTGCAGAAAACCATATATATTTCTAAACTCCCTCCAGTTTCCATGTCCCTAAAATCAACCTTGTGGGGATATACATGTGCTTTCTGGTCGGTGACAGTAAGGTTAGAGCTATAACATGATTATCAATGCTTCACTTGAACTTTTAAGTTATTTTACTAAAAATGGAGTCAGTAGAAGGAAAAAAATTAGAAAATAAAAAATTCAAGACTCAAACACCACAAAATAAGAGTGTAAAGTAGGCAAATTGAAACTGATTGAAGAAAATATTTTTTCTCAATATGCTTTCTAGTAAGCATTTTCTTCTCCTACTCTTTAAAAAATTCCAGGATCAATTACAATTAGTATCTTTTACTATTTATAAGTGTGTTAATACATGGTCTGGTAAAAATTTTTGTGAGGGGAAAGGCTTTCAAAAATATAATAGAGAAGTGTGGTGCAGGCTCACTGTATCCTGTTTTTTCACATGTGAGAGCAGTGGAGCAGCCCTAATGATAAAGACTCTTGGGCCACAAAGCAACCTAGAACTGTCTGCATGCATAGGAGCATCCGTACAAGAGCGTACAAAGTGCAGTGGGGGTTGAGGCTCTCTGTCAGCCAGCCAGAGGGCAGAAGCCACCAGTGAATGAACCAGCAACAATCAAAACCCAATACAAAAGGAGAGCCCACATGAACTGTATAAAGGGCATCTCTAGAGCATCCAACTCAGGAGATTAAGAAGACTGCATCACCGAGTCCCACAGGACTCCTGCCGTAGAAGACCACCCCACAAAGACAGGGAGTCAAAGAAGATCAATCTAATATGTCGAAACAAACAAAAAGAGTCAAAGAGTCTAAAAAGAGTCCTAAAATGGAAGACAAAGAAACAACCCCAATCAAAAGAAGCAAAGAAGGAATCTCCAGAAAAGGAGCTAAATTACATGGAGGCAAGCAATTTATCAGACACAGAGTTCAAAGTAGTGGTTACAAGGATGCTCAGGGAACTTAGAACCACAAGAAATGTTCTGGGAGCTAGGAACATAGTGGGAACTACAGCAGCATGAAAAGGGACATAGATACTATGAATATGAATTAAATGGAAAGGAAGAATACAATATCTGGAATGAAGAATACATGAGAAATAATTAAAAGCAGGCTAGATGAAGCAGAGGATCTAATCAGCAAGTTAGACGACAAGAAAGAAAAAATGCACTGAGTCAGAGCAACAGAATGAAAAAAAGACTAAAGGGAGACTGGGGACAATATGAAACATAACAATATTTGCTTCATAAGGATACCAGAAGGAGGAGAAAAGGATCAAGGGGTAAAAAACCAGTTTGAAAAAATAGTCACGGAAAACTTCCCTAACATGGTGAAAGGCCATGTGAGTTTAGGAAGCACAGAGAATCCCAATCAACAGGAACCCAAAGAGCATCCTCTTGAGTTGCTCTTTGCATGACTCCAAGATACATCACAATTACAATGGTAAAATTTGAGTTTGAAAACCAAAGTTAGCAGAGGATGCCTCAAAACTGGTGGTAAGGATGTTTTACAGGCAGATGGGGAAAGTCCCTGTCATGATGCCTTAGGCTGCAGCTTCTGCTGGACAACATCAGACTTAGAAGAGCCAGGTCCATGGTAGCAGACTAGTGGCTCCCTCCTCACTCTGGATGAGAAAAACACAGACCTGCCCAAAGAGGCTTGAGCACACAAAGTCGATGGGGAAAAAACAAAAGGCGTGAAGGGGCAAAAGCACACACACAGCTGGCTGTGCACCCAAATCAGGGATGAGGTTGCCTTCGAGTCTGGACAGTGCCAGCAAGTGGTTGAGACCCTAAGCCACACCTAGAACTGGGAGAAGAGGGTGGCGACTGGCCCCGTCTAAGACAGACTCTGGACTTGCCTCAGGGATTAGTCAAAGGGATGCAAAGTGAGGTAGTTTATATACACGCAAATGTACAAACTGGAGAGTGCAGGTCACTCCAAGGGCATGGGCTGGGAACTTGCTGACTAATGCAGCCCAGAATGAGCCCACTTCCCAGCAGAACATGCTGTCCCCACACCCCCACAAAGCTAAAACGAAGCCCAACCCCCCATTGCCTGCAGGAGCCTGGAGGATCTACAAAACCAGTGAAGCACACTTGAGCACCAGGGGGTGCTCCTTTTTCTTTTTCTTTTTTCTTTCTTTTTCATTTTGTTTTCTTTTTTTATTCAAGAGTGACACAATAAATCCTGGAACTGACAGAAAACCAGAGACAGGTCCAGAAAGAAGTCAGAAGGCAAAAACCAACACCTGAGACAGAGTATACTTTGCCCTTCATTAGAACTTGTATTTTTTTATTTAATTTCTTTCTTCTTTTCACTTATATAAGTTACTGTTAATTGTTATTTTTTTCTGACTGCTTTGTTTTGGCTTGCTTTTCTCCCTGTCATATCATATCTATTCTTTTTTACTTCACTTATATTCCAAATAACTCGCTACTCTTGACCTTTTACTTATTATTTTTATTCAGATTATATATTTTATCACATTATTGTTATTCCAAAGACTATGTAGCACCCTTCCCTGGTCTTAATCCACTTTGCCATCTTCCTGAGCTTTATTACGGTTGTGTTAAACTTACTTGCTCTCATACTACACTGACTTCCAATCCCTTATTCTCACTACTGCTCCTCCATCTAAACCCACACTAGGGCTCCTCTTTCTTAAGTCAGCACATACTTTTCTCCCTCTCTAATAAGGGTCTTGTTTCTTTTCCTCCTTATATAAACAGTGGCTACTTAGGTAAAATACCATGGGTATTACTGTACTGCTCCGATGGAATTCATAGTTGTTCACTATTTGTTGGTTCTTTAAACCTGATAGAAAACCCTCCCTCTGTCTTACTCCATTCCACCTTCCCCTTGCCCCTGATTAGTACAGTGAGGAATAGTATTTCACTTTTATTTCATTATTTTTATTTGCTTTGTTTCTCCTTCTTTCAGCCTGGGCTTTACTACTAACTCATTAGTTTGCTTCCCTCATCCCCTTAAAATCATTTAAGGACTTGGACTTGCCTCAGGGATTATGGTAGACATTTTATATTCAATTTTTGCTTGAGTACAATATTCTTAATCCAGTTTTACCTTTATCAAACATCTGTCAGCTGTCATTGCTATTGACTCTTCTGTGGTTTTTCTCCAATTTTGCTCCTGTTGGTCCAATACCTTTTTCATTATATCCAAGACCCTGTATTATGTTTCCCCTTCCTTACTCCACTCTTCCTATTCCCCCTATGTGTTTTACTTATATTTAAATTTTTGTTCTCTCCCTATCTTCACCCCAGGTTTATCCCCACTCTTATCAAGTTTCCTCACTCTTACTGCTTAATAAAATGTTCCCTTCTTTTGATCATCTCATATTTCCTTTGTCGTATCTTTTAATATCCATTATCTCTCTTCACCTTAATCAATATTTGCTTAAGTGCAGGTCAGATTGATGATGAAGTATAGTGGCCCCTTTTGTTGGCATAGGTTTGATTGGTGATACTGCTTTGTTAATCAACACCTTTACAACAGCATACAAGACAAGGTAGGAATTTTGACTACCAGAAAACCTGCTAGAGGGGAAAACCCATTAATATAGAAGCCACCAGCAAGCAAAGCCCAAGTACAACAAGAGAAGCTACACAAAAGGAAGAAAGGAAAACCCTAGACTATTCAGACAAAGGGATCACAGACACTGCACCACTGAGTCACACAGAACTCTGACCACAGAAGACAATCTCACAAAGACAGTTGACATAGTAGAACATCCTGGATCATGGAAATAACCAAAAAAAGAGCCACCTAAAATGGGGAGATAAAGCAAGAGCCCCCAATCAAAAGGAATGGAAGAACCCCCAGAAATAGAGGTAAATGGATTTGATGAAAGCAGTCTACCAGATGTAGAATTTTAAAAAATGGCTATAAGGATGCTCAAAGAACTCACACACAGCTATAAGGAATTGAGTGGGAACTACAACAGCATGAAAAAGAACATAGAAACTATAATCAAGAACCAGAAAGAAATAAACAATACAATATCTAAAATAACAAATAAACTAGAAGTAATTACAAGCAGGCTGGATGGAGCAGAGGACCATACTAGTGAGCTGAAATACAAGGTAGAAAGAAATACCCAGGTAAAGTAGCAGCATGAAAAAAGACTCAAAAAGTATAATGAGAGCTTAAGGGAATTGCATGACAACATAAAATGTAACAATATTTGAATCACAGGAATACCAGAAGGAGAAGAAAAGGAGCAAGGAATAGGAAATCTGTTTGAAAAAAATAATGACATAAAACTTCCCTAACCTGGACAGGGGAAAAGCCATACAAATATAAGAAGCACAGAGGGTACCAAGGAAGAGGAACCAAAAAGAGGCCTACTCCAAGACATATTATATTTAAAAAGACTAAATTTCAAGAGAAACAGAGAATCTTAAAAGCAGCAAGAGAGAAACAAGAAGTAACATACAAGGGAGCTCTGATAAGGCTAGCAACTGACTTCTCAATAGAAACATTACAAGCCAGAAGAGAATAGCAAGAAATATTCAAAGTATGTAAAGCAAAGGCCGGCAACCAAGGCTGCTCTACCCAACAAGGATATCATTTAAAATTGGAACTGAAATTAGGGGTTTCTAAGACAATAAAAGTTTTTAAAAAATACATGTCTACCAAACCAGCACTGTAAGACATGCTAAAAGGGACTGCTTTAACAAGATGAAGAAAGAGAAAGAGAGAGAAATACAGGTACAAAGGGGGAAAATGGCAATGCATAAGTACCTATTAATAATAATCTGAAATGGAAATGCATTAAATGCTCCAATCAAAAGACGTAGAATAGCAGAATGGATAAAAAACATGACCTGCACATTTGCTGTCTACAAGAGGCTCACCTCAGAATAAAAGACCTACACAGACTAAAAGTGAAGGGTTGGAAAAAATATTCAAGCAAATGGACGGGAAAAAAAGCCAGGGTAGTAATACTGATATCAGACAAAATAAATGTCAAAATAAAGGCCATAAAAAGGGATACAAAAAGACATTACATGATACTGAAGGGAACATTCCATCAAAAAGACATAAACAATGTAAACATATATGCACCAAATATAGGAGCAGCCAAATATTTACAGAAAATCTTAAAGAACTTCAGGAAAGATATACACTACAATATACTTATAGTAGGAGATTTTAATACCCCACTGTCAACAATGGATAGATCTTCCAAACAAAATATCAACAAGTCTATAAAGACTCTGAACCATGCACTTGAATGAATAGACCTAATTGGTATATAGCAAATCTTTCATCCCAAAGACGTATATTACACATTCTTTTCTAATGCACATGGAACATTTTCAAATGTTATGTTAAAGAAGAGCTAACCCACATAGACCACATGACATGACACAAAACAAACTTCAACAAATTCAAGAAAATTGAAATCATATAAAACATTTTCTCAGACCACAAGGGTTTGAAACTAGAAATCAACCTCAAGGATAAAACTCAAAACCATTCAAATTCATGGAGACTGAATAGCATGCTATTAAACAACGAATGGGTTAATAATGAGATCAAGGAAGAAATTTTTAAAATTCTGGAAACAAATGAAAATGAACACATAACAATCAAAAACTTATTGGACACAGTGAAGGCAGTCTTGAGAGGGAAGTTGATAGCAACACAGGCCTACCTAAAAAAAAAAAAAAAAAACATTTCAAATAACCAACCTAATCCTACATCTACAGGAACTAGAGGAATGACAAAACACAAAGCTCAGAGCCAGTAGAAGGAAGGAAATAATCAAGATCAGAGGAGAATTAAATGACATAGAAAGTAAAAGAATAATTCAAAGAATCAATATAACCAGGAGCTGGTTCTTTGAAATGATTTACAACATCGATAAGCCGTTAACCAGACTCATCAAGAAAAAAAGGGGAGTGCCCAAATAAATAAAATCAGAAATGAAAGAGGAGATATTACAACTGATACAACAGAAATACAAAAGATTGAAAGAAATTACTATGAACAACTATATGCCAAGAAATTTCTAACCTGGGTGAAATGGACAAGTTTCTAGGAGAATTTTAAAAGGAAGAGCTAACCCCAATTTTTCTCAAACTATTCTAAGAAATCCAAGAAGAGGGAAGACTCCCAAACTCTTTTTACAAGGTCAACATTATCCTAATTCCAAAACCAGGTAAAGACACAACAAAGAAAGAAAATCACAGGCCAATATCCTTTATAAAAATAGATGCTAAAATTCTCAAAAAAAATACTGGCAAACTGTATCCAGCAATACATTAATAAGATCAGACAGCATGATAGGTGGGATTTATTCCAGGGATGCAAAAATGGTACAATATTCACAAATCAATAAACATAGTACATCACATAAACAAAATGAAAGACAAAAATCACATTATGTTATCAATAGAAGCAGAAAAAGCATTTAATAAGGCACAGCATCCATTTATGTTAAAGACACTCAGCAATGTGGGAACAGAGAGAGCATTCCTCAATATAATAAAGGCCATATATGAAAAACCGACTGCAAACATCATACTCAATAGGCAAAAACTAAAAGTGTTTTTGTTTTCCAGGAACAAGACAAGTATGTCTGGTATTACCACTCTTATTCAACATGTACTGGAAGTTCTAGCCACAGTGGTCAGATAAGAAGAAATAAAATGTATATAAATTGGAAAGAAGGAAGTGAAATTGTCATTACTTGCAGGTGACATGATACTGTACAGAGAAAACCCTACAGACTACACCAAAAAACAACTCAACCTAAAAAGTGAATTTGGCAAAGTAGTGGGGTACAAAATCAGTATTCAGAAATTGATGGTATTTTTATACACCAACAATGAGGTTCAGAAAGAGACACTAAGAAAAAAATCCCATTTACCTTAGGAACAAAAATAAATAAATAAAGTACCTAGGAATAAATTTAACCAAGAAGGTAAAAGATCTGTATTCTAAAACTATAGAACACTGATGAAAAAAAGTTGAAGAAGATGTAAATAAATGGAAGTATATACTATGTTCATGGCTTGGAAGAATTAACATCATTAAAATGTCCATACTACCGAAAGCAATCTATAGATTCAGTGCAATTCCTATTACAATACCAATGGCAATTTCACAGATCTAGAGTAAATATTTCAAATATGTAAGTAGAAGCAAAAAAAAACACTCCAAATAGCCTCCACAGTGTTGAGAATAAATAACAAAGTTGGAAGGATTATAATACCTTATATCAAAATGTACTATAAGTCCACTGTAATCAAAACAGTCTGCTACTGGCATAAGAACAGATACATGGATCAATGTGATACGTGGATCACAGAGTAGAGAGCCCAAAAATAAACTCATGTCTCTATGATCAATTAATATTTGACACAGAGGGCATGAGCGTAAATGGAATAAATATAATCTCTTCAAAAAGTGGTCTTGGGAGAACTGGGCAATGATATGCAAAAAAGTGAAACTAGAGTACCAACTTCCACCATACATCAAAATAAACTCAAAATGGATAATAGAATTAAATATAAGTCATGATACCATAAACATCCTAGAGTAAAACATAGGCAGTAAAATTTCAGATATCTCACATAGCAATATTTTTGCTAGTACATCTCCTATGGCAAGGAAAATAAAGAAAAAAATTTAAAACGATATGAACTAAATCAAATTAAAAAGCTTTTTTAGCCCTGGCTGGTGTTTCTCAGTGGATTAAACACAGGCCTGTGAAGCAAAGGGTTGCTGGTTCAATACCCAGTCAGAGCACATGCCTGGGTTGCAGGCCAGGTCCCCAGTAAGGGACACATGAGAGGCAACCGCACATTGATGTTTCTCTCCCACTTTCTCCTTCCCTTCCCCCTCTCTAAAAATAAATAAATTAATTAATTTTTAAAAAAGCTTTTTCATGGCTAAAGGAACCATCATCAATTGAAAAGGGAACTGAATGTATGGAAGAACATATTTGCCAATGATACATCCCATGAGGGTTTAATATCCAAAGTATATAAAGAACTCATACATTCAACACCAGGAAGACAAACAATGAAATTAAAAAACAGAAAAAGATCTGAATAGATACTTTCTTCAAAGAGGATATACAGATGGCCCATAGACATATAAGAAAGTGCTACACATCACTAGCTATCATAGAGAAACAAATTAAAACCACAATGATATATCACTTCACTGACAAAATGGCTATCATTAATAAATTGACAAACAACAAGTGCAGGTGAGGATGTGGAGAAAGGGGAACCCGAGTACACTATTGGTGGGAATGCAGAATTTTGCAGCCACTGTGAAAAACCATATAGAATTTTCTCGAAAAATTAAAATGGAGCTACCTTTTGATCAAGTGATTCCACTACTGAGAATATTGCCTGAGAACCCCAAAATGCAAATTCAAAAGAAGTTCTGCACCCCTTTGATCATAACAGTGCTATTTACAATAGCCAAAAGTTGAAAACAGCTTAAGTGCCTATCAGTTGATCAGTGAATCAAAAAACTGGTACATTTATAAAATGGAATACTAAGCAATGGAATAATAAAAAAGAGGTAATTCCTATCTTTTTGCAATGGAGTGGATGGAACTGGAGAAGCCAGTCAGTGAAAGACAACTACCATATGATCTCACTTATAAGAGGAATCTAGTGATCAAAATAAACTAATGAGCAAAAGAGAACCAGAGGCATAGATTTGTGGAATAGACTGACAGCAGTAAGAGGAGAGGATGGAGATAGGGACTATTTCAAAAAAGGTAAAAGAACTTCCAGTCAAGATGGCAGTATAGGTAAACACAGCATGCCACATTGCTCAACCACATCAAAATTACAACTAAACTATAGAACAACCGTCACTCAGAATCAGCAGAAATTAAGATGAATGGAAGTCAGACAACTACAGAATTAAAGAAACCACATCAATCTAGACGGGTAGGAAGGCCAGAGAGGTAGAATGGGCTGTTCCTACATCCAACTGTGGTGGATCAAAATTCAAGAGACATATCTTGGGAGCAAGGAATCCCATCCCCATACCAGATCCCTGGCCCAGGGTTCCAATGTCAGGAATATAAGCCCCCATAACTTTTGGCTGCAAAAACCAAGAGGGATTGAGTTGGTGGAAGAAACTGCTGAATTCCAAGCAGTTTCTCTTAGAGAACCCACACTTGAGCTTACTTAGGCTCACCCCCTCTGAGCTCTAGCACTGGAATAGCAACTTAAAAGGCACCAATAGCATATGGGAAGGAACTGAAGGGTCTGGCATCAAGGCAAGAGCTAGGGTGCAACTTTCTCCCAGACAGAAAGGTGGGTAGAGGTCATTGTCTCTTTTTTGAATTCTCACCACATGGGGTCACAGAACCAGCAGGCAGTTACCATATCTGAGACTCTGTCAGTTGGCTACCAGTTTGTCCTACCCTGGAAATCACCTGAGACTCCATCCCACTGAAACGATGGGGCCATCCAAGCTGTTAACAGTGACTTTTTCATATGAATGCCTGGTCTCGGCTCATGCCTCACAATGTCCTAAACCCTCTCAAACAAGCAACAGCTGGCATCAGTGAGCTCCTAGTCTTTATACATCTTGCTAAGTGGCCCCAGGCCCAGCACTAGCAGCAAACACACTAGATTCATAGCTTGGCTTTGCCTGGGTATATCCAAGCCCAGTACAAATATCAGCCATCTCAGATTGCTTTATACTTCAGCCAGAGTGGCCTGGGCAAAACACAGGTGGGAGCCAGTCTTGGCCTGCACCACCCAGAAAACTTGAGAGCCTGTGCAGCCACTGGACAGCTATAGACCATATCAGAGCACCACCACCCTGCCCCTGCATAGCTGACCCTTCATGGAGAGTGGTGTTTGGTGGTCAGTGCTCATAGCCTGTCCTTACAGCTGACTGGCCTGGGTAAGTCCCTCCCATTGACCTGCCAACAGCAAACAAGTATTAACTACAAAAGAGGGATGTATTCAGCCCACACAAAGGATGTGCCTTGAGTATCCAGCTTTGGTGAAAGGGGAGGCTGTGCCACTGGGCCCTAAAGTACACCTATTATATTAGACCACAGTACCAAGACAGGGAGTCATAGACGCTCTACCTAATACATAGAAGCAAACACAGGGACGTGGTCAAAAGAAGGAGACAAAGAAACATGGCCCAAATAAAAACACAGAATAAAACTCCAGAAAAAGAACTAAACAAAATGGAGATGAGCAGTCTATCAGATGCAGCGTTCAAAGCAAGGGTTATAAGGATGCTCAAGGTACTTAGTGAGGACCTCAATAACATAAAAAACATCCAGTCAGAAATGAAAAATATGCTAATTGAAATAAAGGACAATTTACAGGAAAACAACAGTAGAGTGAATGAAGCCTAGAATCAAATCAATGATTTGAAATATAAGAAAGCAAAAAAAAAAAATCAGAACAACAAGAAGAAGTAAGAATCCAAAATAAATGAGCAGTGTAAGCAGCCTTTGGAACAACTTGAATATTGTAATGCCTCAAGCATTCTAATAGTCATATCACAGAGCTGCCAGGAAAAAGGAGAGAAAGAGCAAGGAACTGGAAATCTATTTTAAAATGATGAAAGAAAACTTCTCTAATTTGGTGAAGGAAATAGACATGCAAGTCTAGGAAGCTCAGAGAGCCTCAAACAAGATGGATGCAAAGAGGCCCACCACAAGACACATAATTAAAATGCTTAAGGTTAAAGATAAAAAGGGAATCTTAAAATTTGCAAGAGAGAGGCAGAGAGTTACCAACAGGGGAGTTCCCAGAAGACTGTCAGCTAATTTCTCAAAAGAAACTTTGCAGGCAAGAAGGAATTGGTAAGAAACATTCAAAGTCATGAAAAGCAGGGACCTACAGCCAAGATTATTCTACTCAGCAAAGCTATCATTTAAAATTGAAGTGCATAGAAAGAACTTCCCAGAGAAGACAAAGCTAAAGGAGTTCATCATCACCAAACCATTATTATATGAAATATTAGAGGGACTTATTTAAGAAAAAGAAGAAAATTGAAACTATGAACAATAAAATGGCAGTAAATACATATCTATCAACAATTGAATCTAAAAAACAAACTAAGCAAACAAGAATAGCAGACATTGTAATGTGGATACAGAGAGCATGTTGATGGCTGCCAGAAGGGAAGTGGGTATGGGGGAATGGGTGAAGAAGTGAAGGGATTAAAAGTACCAATAGGTAGTTTCAGAATAGCCGTGGGATGTAAAGTGCAGCATAGAAAATGAAGTTGCTGAAGAAGTTGCCTTATACTCATGAACCATGGATAAGAACAACTGTGTAGGGATTGCCTGAGGTAGTCTAGGTGGAGGGGGGCAAAGGGGGAAAAGTTGTGACAACTGTACTAGCATAATCTCTAATACATAATTTTTTAAAAAGAAAGACGGTGAAAGGATTAGACAAAGATATATATGAAGAACCCACAGAAATGGACAACAGTGTGGGAATTGATTGTGGAAGTTGGGGGTGGCCTGGATAGATGGGGAGAATTGGGGGGAAGCTGGGACATCTTTAACAGCATAAACAAAAAATTATAAACATTAAAAAGTGAAATGTGATTCAAAAAGACACCAGAAAATTATCAATCATCAAATGATCTTGCCAATACAGAATGCTATGTTAATATGTGTTTCCAAAAATCATAAAATACACTCTGTTTATGTATAAAAGAATGCTTTTTCCTACATATACAATGCATTTACCTATAGAAAGATATGGTTGTTTTGCATTGAAGTGTCCCTTGATTTATAATTTCTCTATGAGATATCTTTGTAATCACAAATTTTATAACCAGAAATTCTATACTGGATTTAAATTAACATGTTCAAAGTGTCGTTCTTTAATTATTTTGATCTTTTCTAGATAGAATATACTTTTTAGAAAGAGGACATATATTTAAGGCTAGTAACTTGCTTTGCTTTTTTAAAAAAAGCATTGGCTAACTTGCAAATAAAGTTTTTTCAGCAACATTGTACCAAGCAATGTTAAATCTGTATATCTGTTGGGTTACATAGCAATGGGTTATATAGCAATGTTAAATCTGTATATCTGTTGTGGTTACATAAAAAGTGAAGGTTGTTGAAAATCCAGATTGATAACCAGTATCTTTCTCTTGTGTAAAGAAGTCTGAAAGAGGATGAGGACATTCTGCTCTGGAAATAGCCCTTCTTTGATTTTCTTAGCCTGTATGCAACTTCAAGCAGATTTGGATAAACCAGGATCAACTTATCCAGATGAATGCCCAGGTGATAGATAACTTGAACTAATTAATAGACTATGCAAAGAGCAACCAATAATATGTGTTGTCTGATTTTTGTTCACCTCTCCTTTTCTAAGACCTTGTTTGCATTCCTGTGCATAGGTTTGCAGAGGTTAGGCCATGAAGATTCAGGCTTGTTGAAGAGAAAGGAGAAAAGAAGAAAGAGACAGTCAAAGCAAAAAAGGAAGGAATAGAAAGGGTAATGGAATGAATAAATTATGGCTAGAAAGACAATGATAAAATATAGCCATGAGGAAAATAAGAAAATGAAGAGAGAAAAGTGTGGGGAAAATGAAATATAGCTATTGAATCAGAAGTTCAATTAAACATATTTCAATGAATAGTCTTCCAATGTCTTCTAGCTCCAGATTAGTCAAACTCATAATAATTTAACTAAGAGAATGAGGTAAAAAAGGGGGGTTAATAAAGTTTTACATGCTTTGATCATAACATCACTTCCAAAGGTAATATCTAAGCAAGTGACATTATTGTTTATGATGAGAAATAAAACAATTCAAATTTATTTATATGATTTTTAAATTTACTATAGTTTTTCAGCCCTAGCTGGTGTATGTAGCTCAGTGGATTGAGCACTGGCCTGAAAACCAACAGGTTACCAATTCGATTCCCAGTCAGGGCACATGCCTGGGATGCCTGCCAGGTCCCTAGTTGTGGGTGCGTGAGAGACAACCACACATTGATGTTTCTCTCCCTTTCTCCCTTCTTTTCCCTTTATCTAAAAATAAATAAATAAAATCTTGAATATAAATAAAATCACTATAATTTTTCTGAAAAAAATGATGGTTGCAACAGAAATATACAAGCTAATGTCTCTTTTTTATACCTTTGCCTTCTCAGATTCTCCCTATGCTTAGTTATCTTTTTATTGAACCTACCATTTTTAATATTTACATCTGAAGATTTAGTTGTATTTTCCCATTACATTTTAAAAAGTAGCCTTTTTATTAAAAGAAAGGTTTTATTCCAAGTCTTAACAATAGATTTCAGATTTAAAGTAATTTTTCCTGAGCTCTGTGACATAAAAAAATTATTCTCCTCTTAAGCTGAAATTGATCAGTAGTTAGAGAAAAACAAACCAAGTTCAATCTACAAATATGGACTTCAATTTCTCAAACAATTTTTGACTGCACTCTGAGAGATGGGTCCTTTACTATGTAAATTTAAAAGACAGCATGGAACATATTTTATGTTCTGTTTAAGAATTTCTAAGACAATCAGAAAAAATAAAACTTGCCACATTATGGTAAGTATGTGAGTCAAGTTCAGAATCCTCTTAGTTTCCACCCACCCTCATCAGCTTCCAGATGGACATTTCACTGCCAAAGTCGCTCCGTGGCCTCTATTATGTGTTCCCTATAATTTAATATCTTTTGTACATTGGTTAGACACCGTTTGACACAAATATCTATATATAGTCTAGGGAGGAGACCACAGAATTCATGGTCAAGAAAACACTACTAAAGTACTGCTAATTACTTTGAATACAAAGCTCTTAATTCTGGATTCTAATCCATTGCCAGAATAAATTTATTCTGGGAACAAGTCTTGGAGATATCTGAATAGCAATGCAGTTATGTGAACAGTCCCAAAGTCCATAGGAGTCACGTAACTCTCACTTACTTTTCAAAAAAATAACTGTAAAATTCTACATAAATAGTTCACATATAATGCACATCTATGTGTGTGTGTATAAATGTCTGTGTTTATAATGAATTGTAATGTACACACATAAAATTCAGTATACATTAAATATCACTTCTAAAGGAGAAATGACCTTAATGATTGCAGAATCTGTAACTTACACATACTAAATGATTATGAGTTACTTTTATTCTAGAATAGAGCACACTTTGTTCTGTAACATGGATTGTTAATTTCATTCTTCACATTCCACTCACTAAATATCATTTGTAGTATAAAACGCTAGGTGTTTTAGGGAATAAATATAAAGTAAGTTATTTTTATCTTCAAATTCTACAGAAAGTAATTGGGCAAACAAGATGCCTATGAACTATTTTGCTATATTTATTCATTCACCCCAGAACATTTATTCAGTTATGACTGTCTTTTACATTCTATTAGATGCTATGGACAAATACAGAGACAGGTAACATTTACTAAATGTTTCTATGAGTGTGCGTCATGTGAATTAATTCACCTAGTTCTCACAACCATCCTATGAGTCAGGTATAATTTTATACTCCATTATTTTTGCATTTCAGAAAATGAGGCACAAAATGGCAAAATGCCTAAACCTGAGTCACCTAAACAAGTAAGTAGTGGAGCAGGGATTCAAACTCAGGAAATCTTTTCCAAAATCTACAATGTTAGTAGATGTTAGGGCCCCTCAAATGCAAATAAAGAAATAGTTCTGCCTTAAAATGTAAAACCTAGTTGAAATGCTCCATATGAAAATATAAATAAATGTACACCTACTGGAGATAGGAAGTGAAATTTTCAGGCCTGCATAAACACAACTTAATTAAAGGATGCTGTATAGTGGATACATCATGTATAGTGATGTACAGGAAACCTATGGATTCCTTCAGAACTTGAAAATCTATTTCCAGGCATAAACACTTAAATTATAAAATAAATATTTAAATGTTCCACTCAAGAAAACAAAACTGCTGTTAAAAATCAAATAGAAGGAGACCAAGCCCTGGGAGCTAGGTGGTACATCCATCAGAACCACCTGGGATTGTACTTGGTAGATCAAAATTCCTGGGCTTAAAATAAATTCTTAAGTTCAGCAACTAAATCTACTAGTCCTTATCTTGTTAGATTCCTGAGCTGTTGTTTTTACTGGCAAAGTTTGTCGCAACCCAAGGACATATGCACTGATCACTACTGAGATATAAATGTGTAAATCATGAAAGTTTATGAGAGCAGCATTCTAAACTTAGTGTCTTCAGTAAGCACTTAACTTTGATTTACTGATACAGTCATCACATGTTAATTGAACAGTACTATCAGGTATATACAAGATATGAGTTAATTATATGTCACTTAAAATAATAATATAGAGGACACACATTAATCGATTTACTACTGGCTAGGTACAGGTGTTATTAATGCGCCCTTAGGCCAAGGCCGTTTTCAGTGACAATGGTTTAGGGAAGTCTCTAATGCAGGAAAGGAGTTATGATCTGAGATCATTTAATCTTTCACTTCCTCCAGCAAGTCAAAAGCTCAGCTTTGTGAATCCCCCCCCTTTTCTCTAGCCTTTTATTATTTTATATTGTGCTGAATCACTTTTACTTTATTTTAATATCCAACTGTTTTGTGTAGTTCCAGAAATTTTTATCTACTATCCATAACAGAAAACTAAGTGTTAGTTCTTTACTATTAACGCATACAAGACTTGGCAAAGGAAAGTAGAGTGGATTTCTGGTATAGCTGGGAGGCAGCCAGCCTCTGGTAGGGCAACTAAGCAATCAAATTCATTATGTCATTCACACCTTTTTATCTCAGGATTCAAATGGAAAAGTTTCCCACTAATGATTTGTTATAATTTATAGCTATTAAAATCATACTGTAAAATAATATTTTAGGAAAATGGCAAAATAGTGTTGTATATTATTATATGTTATGAAAGAACTGTATAACCACATAAGTAAAAAATTACCAAAAACCCATATACCAAATATAAACAATTATTATATTTTTTGTCTAAATTACTAATGTCTTTTTTTGACCTTGATACTTTATTATTTTAAAAGATTTTTTAATATTTTATTTTATTTTTAAAAATATTTTATTTATTTATCTTTAGAGAGGAAGGGAAGGAGAGAGGGAGAGAAACATCAATGTATGGTTGCCTCTCATGTGTTCCCTGCTGGGAACTGGCCTGCAACCCAGGCATGTGCCCTGACTGGGAATTGAACTGCGATTCTTTGGCTCGCAGGCACACACTCAATCCACTGAGCTACACCAGCCACTGCTATTTTAAAAAGATTTTTTATTGACTATAAAATGTACTTAGATTTCACTGAAATATTAATCTCAAAAAACCTATTAACTAGTTATTATGTATCTGATTGATTTACTATGCAGTGTATGCAGAATTATTGACTTGCAGTCCTTGACTTACCTCTTCCTTCAGTCTTACTCCCCATCACAGCAGGCCGATGTCAAGGTCCTCTAACCAGTTTTTCTGACTTCAGGCTGGGCACCCATTTTGAACAGTGCTCATACCTGCCCTGTTTAAAATGGTATAAAATTGATAAGGAAAAAATTATTGATGTGCATTTTGTGGGAAGAAAAAATTTTTGCTAAACTTCTGTTTTACTTATGTGAAAATATATTAATTTTCATGCTAAAATGTATTTCTTACTATGGAAATAGGTTGGAAGAGTTTGAAAATTACTGCTCTAAAACAACCTACTTAAACAGAGGAAGAAACAAAAGTACAAAGGGATTGAAGCAGTCTGCTCTAGTGTTCACCTATGCAAGAAGTGGCAGATTCAGGAGCAGTATTCATTTGTAACCGTCTAGCAGTTATCCTAATCATGCTGCCATATGGTATATTGTATAAATCACATAATTGCAGCTAACTGCAATAAATTTAATCATTATTTCAGAACTTTTTATCATTTTAACTCAGCAGCCTTAGTTAATATGATAAATATGGAATATTAAAGAAGAAAAACAAAGAAAATATAATCATTTGCATAATTAATTTGATTATTTTAAAAACATTGTTTCTAGTCCCTAAAAAAATGAGGATAAAAAAATCTATACTTTGCCTCCATTAGTATCAATTAGTAAGATAGTCATTTCTCAATTATATCATTGCCTACCATGCATGTATCCAATAATCTGAAATTAAAATCCAGTATGCTGTGCCATTCTCATTAAATGCCTTATATCTAGTCTGTTGCACTTGAGTTAGTGAAGGATATTGTTTTGGAAAGGTAATTAGCAATATTATTCCTTACAACATCCTATCTGCTACAGTAGTGAGTTTTAGAAGAAACTAGCAAATATTCTAATTAAACCATCCATTTGACATAAGCATTCACACTGATACTGTTAATTATTCTCTGCTTTAACTGGTCAATTAAAACTGTAAAAAGAATGGCCAGTGTGAAAGTAGTGTTTTTAAAATGTTGTCTCCCCATCATTTAACTCCAATAACTTAATAGTATCATTTTCACCAAGTGAATCAAATGCTTCTAAGTGCACATATCTTTCTTAAAATATATATTAAAAAACAAGTAATAGTCTGTGTCACGTGGTGACAAGTACAGTTCAAAGTGCTATTATCACTGTCCTCCTGGTGATAATTAATCCTTTAGTCATTATCATAATGAGGAACCATGTTCAGAAAATGCTGATTGAAAAATTCAGATATCAAACACAAGTCACTCGCTGCCTATCAGCCAAATTGATTCTTACACTTATGGCAGATTAGCACACAGCCTTCCAAATAATTTATTCAGCCTACTCCAAACTTTTCTAGCCTTCTTGTGTTTTACTTCATGATTTTTTAAATGGCCTGATTTAACATGAAGTGCCAGCATTACACTTTTATCTTTAATTTGTGATGGATCTTTTATCCTAATCAGAATCATTTCCTGATTTTGTTTTTAATGTGGCCTAACTCATCCCTTAACTAATTGGAATAACTTTGCAACTATATCTATGATCGATTAAATCTGAAAACTTGATCTACTTCAAAAGCATTAACAGTAATTTTCATATTGCCCAATGAAACCCAGAAGTGAAGTTAACATTTCAAATGGGTCTAATTTCAAATACATCTAGAAACGTACAGGTACATAATAAGATGCTGCATTTTTTCAACATGATAAAACTCCAAGTGCTACAAATGATTGTGTCAAATAACTTAAAATGAATGCTTTTTGATTTTTACCTCAGATTTCAGTTCTATATAGTCATGCTAGATTTTCCACATAAATGTCCTGTAATTGTCTGAGAATACACTCAACTCCCCCAGTTTTATCTTAACTTCGCTTGCCTTCCTGTCTCTATTTTCCCCTACATTTCTAAATTTCAAAACTTGAGTGTTACATTGAAATTCATTTTCTGTGTATTTGGCAATCACACCAAACTGACACACACAATGCAAACACACATTGAGTAATCAAGTACAACATTTTTCCAAAGATGCTGCTGAATCATGGAGACCATCATCATAAGAAACAGGGAAAGGGCAAGGATTCAGAGAGCAGCACTAACAAGACTAAATATGGGGTGACTTGGAGGATGAGTGGGTACCCTTGCAAGACAAAGCCTCACATTTCTTCAAGGGAAATCACACATAAGTTTATCTATATAAGCACTTTTATACCAGCATGTCCATTCCAAAAGGAAGAAAAAATAAATAAAAGACCAAAGGAAGAAAGCTAAAAATAAAATCATGTGGTTGGTTTAATTACACACCCAGAACCAAGAAATGGAAATTGTATGATGTGGTTGACTGAAGGCTCCAGCCTCAGGAGTCAGAACAGCATAAATCACTGTTCGGAGACTTTATATTCTTTAGTTTTGAATCCTTTAAAGGCTTTTCTGTATGAACCAGAATTATAATTTTACTGTACTAGAATGACTGCAAGATCACCAGTGAAGGCAAGGCATCATTCACAGAATTTGTGATTGAGATCACTGCTTCTCTGTAAGCCATTTCTCTAGGGATGCCTTTCCAAATCAAAGGCTCATACAATACTCTTGTTTATTATTGAAATTTAATAATAGTCTGTGTCAGCTCTTGGATTAAGACTTACATATTGCACTCACATTTTTAATCAAGCAACCTATGTTATTATTTAATAATAAAACGCATTTCTTTACTTACATAAAATATTTAAAATCAAGTTCAAAGATGGTTATTGCTCTCTCAAATATGCTTACTCAACAGTGCCAACTTCAATTCTGATGATCCATGCAAATTAGAATGTTCAACTTGTGGAATCAAAAAGTGGGGAAGGGTTCCCACCAAGTCAGTAGTAACTTTTTGTATTCTAAAGGTTCCTTAGTTTCTTGTTCAAGTTGTCTTTTGAACATAGCTGTATATTAACACAGAGCAATTTTGACAGTCCTTTGGCTACACAATCAGGAACTAGCCATCCTATCCTTTGGGTCAATAAATTCTGCCCAAAATATCCTGACAAATTTAGCTAATGGATACTTAGAATATGTAGAGTCGAGGTGACTATCAAATTGGACAGTTGGGAGAGATCATTATGTACTACTATGATAACTAATCAAAAATCTAGAAATAGGACTCAAATTATTGGCTGCTATTATTTAGATAACTACCTACTTTGGCCCCTATAAAAAATACAGACCACATTTCTATTCACCCAAACAATGTTCTTTCTCTCCTCTGATATTTTCATGTGCTAGTCTTCCCCCAAGCTAATAATATCTAGGGTACTTTTGCCTCCCAAAGAGTTTCCTAAACTATTCAACTTGATTTTCTTTTAAAACAATACACCCTAAATTTTTTAGGGTGTGGACACACTCAGAACACTATTAGCATCAAATTCTAAGAGTTCTTAGTGCAACCACAAAATAATCAACAGTGTGTTAGAATGATCATAATGAACACAAATAGTACATCGGTTGATAGACATGTAGAGCTATTCCTCTTCCTGTCTCTTTCTTTTCTGCTCTCTTCCCTTTCATTCTTTTTTTAGTCCTTTTCATTCTTAATTTAGGCCTAAAGCCTTCTAGAGATTAGAACCTTCAGCTGCAGCACAGTTTATGGATTAAGTAGATGGAGAAGGTGTGTGGGATAAAGAGTCAATGGTCCAGAACAGGTTATGGGTGTGAAAGGGGAGTCCAGTAGGAGATGTCAGATATCAAGCAGGGGACAGAGAGCAGGTTTGCATAACAAAAGCCCATCATTTAATATGAAAGCCCAGGTCATGTCAACTGGAAGTCTATGGCAGGGAACAAGTACAAACTTGAGAATTAGTTTGTATACATACAGAGGTTTAATCAAACAAGTATGTTGAGGATTATAGGAAGTAGGTTTCCCATTATAGAAGAAGCAGTTCACAAATATGGGAAAAGTAAAAAATTACAGTAAACACAGTCCATTATTAAAATAATGGACTGTGATAATGGACTGGAATTAGGATTATTGGTGGAAATACGGATACACAGGAGCATATACTCTGGCACACACATGTACATATAAATCATATATAAGTATACATAGTTAATGTAGAAAATACAGATATAATATTAGATATATATCAATAATAGATACAAAATAGTATGTGTGTACTATACACACAAACATTTCCTAGCTTTGCCCACTGCAGGTCTGAGAGCAATGATACCTCAATTTCAGCAAGGAATTATAGAGAAACTGGATCTTGGCTTTACACATCGCTTAGTCTTAAAAAGAACCAGAGCCTCTCAGAGATGGTTGTTTTCAGGACTAGAGCACGAAAAGTACAATATAAGCCAAGAGATCTTGGTCTGCCATGTCAAAAAAAAGTGACAGTAATAGATTAGAACCCATTGAAAAAAATAGGAAACTATAAATCCATAGTTATAAATAAATATATGAGGAGCATATTACATGATTTGAAAGTACTTCCCCATTAAACACTTACTAAGTCCAATAGTAAATAATGTAGAGAATTTGCAAGGTTTGGAATGAATCCTCTGAATAATTGCACAACCAGTGGCAGAATGCATGGTGTATGTCTTCTTCAGGAATTCTGGCAAATATAACTTTCAGCAGTGAAATACAACTTTCAGCAGCATCCTAAGTAATGGGACAAACAAGAAACTGCAAGCTCCTCAATAGAATTAATGAAGAAAACACAGAATTAATAACTTGATATTTCTTTTAATATTATCTGGATCTAATCATGAGAGCCAAACCAACTTGGAAGACATTTTGCAATATAACTAGCCTGTAATCTTCAAATGGTTATGAAGGTTAAAAATGAAGGAAATGTTTTAGGCTAAAGGAGGCTAGGAAAATATAACTAAATGCACTATTTGACTCTGACCTGTGTCCTCTGAGAATTAAATGAAAGGATTATATCCATGTTAAGGTCCTAGTTTTGATGGTTGTATTGTTGTCATGTAGGAAACACATGCTCAAACATTTAGGGGTGTAGGGACATGCAGGTAGTAAGGTACACTCAACTGGTGCAGGAAACAAACAAAAAAGTGATCTGTACCATATTTGAAACTTTTCTGTAAATTTGTGACTTTTTCTAAACCAAAAAAAATTTTAATCGTGTAAGAAAAATGAATGGAAAATAATCAGGAAATGATTATATGACATATCAGTTGCCTAGTACTACTTAATCTTGTATGTACCTTTAGAAGTCTGCTTACCACATTACACTGAAAAAAAGCAATTGCTCTCCTGCAATCTACTCCATGATAGATATTTATGGCCCCACTGCTTAAAAAAGCTCATATCTATGCTTGAATAGGTCATGCTTTTTTCATAATTAGATTATGAATAACCTACCTTGGTTTGCCTTCCTTTTTTTTTTCCTTAAAGGAGAAAAGCTCAGCATACATTAAAGAAGTTAGAGATACTTGAAACAACTCTAAGAGTGAAACACAACACATAAACATTCCATCAAGGCACAGAGTAATGGCACTGGTTTCTTAGAATTATTCACAGAATTATTTCTAAATTTTCCAATTTCTCTGTGTCACTTTCTAGAAAATACCTGCAAAAGCCATTGGAAATTGTTTCTTTAAAAAATCAAACCCATTAAAAGACTCTTCTGGCTTGTAAACTACGCTGAAAATCCCTGAAGAGAACCTAAATTTATGGTTCTATCCCTTGTTTACCTGGCACAAAACTCTGAGACAACCAGGGCTTACATTATCTAGAATGCACACACATATAAGAAAATATTAATTTGCCTTTTGGGCACCAAATAATCTTCTGAGAAAACTTTAATATATAAATTGAATAATAGCCTATTGCATTTTGCATTCTTATTTGGATAAAAGTATGGATTTTATATTTTATCTTAATATTGTATATGAAATGTCAAAATATACTGAGATTTGGTCAACCTTCTGTATTTCCTGTTACAGTTCTCACTCTGCAACTAAATAATACCACTGTTTCGTAGATTCAAAAATGGAACAAAGTTTTCTGTGTTTCTTCTACGCCTGTTGCTTATTTTAAGTTAAAACCTCTTTAAGACAATGCTTTTTCTCACTGCAACTTCAGTGGGCTAAGGAAAGATTTACAGACTTAAAACTGTTTTCCTGGACTAATTCTGAGTTCAGTTTCAGTTGTCAGCCCCTACCCCTACCTTGTACATTATCTCTTCTCGTTTCTATGGATTATTTTATTCCAGGATACTGTGAAATAATAAATTACAATAATAGCAATCAAAGACATGGGGAGCAAAAGAATTTTCAATGGCAGCCCACGGCTGCCTTTCCATAACATGGCAGGAGAGCTTGAAAGCACAGTTCAGAGAACTTGCCAGCAGCCCCCACTGTCCTTCCACTTTCTAATGACACTGAAGTACTTCCATGATTAAAATTTAAAAGCTTCCCTGTAACCAAGTAATTTGCCCCAAACTTCTTATCTAGCACTCACCAAAACGACTCTGATTTTAATATACTATTAATCAAGCTCCAGCCAAGTTTACCACTGATACTTTCAATTACAGAGAGTCGCTTCATCTCTCTCAGTACATATGGATGAGGGGAATTTTTTTTCCTGATTAGTCAGTAACCCAGAAATGAAATAAGCCACTAACTTGGTTGAGAGACACAATACTGAGACACTAGTTGTAAATTTTATAACAATACACCAAAATATTGCAAACTATTTTAAAGTATTGTTTCAAAAAATGATTACAAATCTGAATTCCTTAGTCTTCACTGCTAATGAGTTAGTATTTTAAAGCTTGCATTTATTAAAAAACATACTGAAACAAGCTTGAAATGTAAAAATCAAATATGGAATTTATTTAAAAAAATAATAATGGATACAAGCAAAGATGTATCTATCCATATGTTTGTTTCAGTGTTCAAGATACCAAATATTTAGAGCCACATAAATGTTAAAAATAAAAAATTGATTATATAAATTATGGATCATGCCTCTAAATACTTAAAAAAGTGAACTTATAAAAATGTATTTAATAATATGAGAATTACTTGTAATATATTAAGCAGAATAAAGCCAGTTTATTGTGTTGAAATGTATGCAAATGCAAAAAAATCTGTAAGTAAAATCACCTACATATGACCAGTGCTTTTCTTTTGATTATTATGAGTCATATTTATTTTCTTAATTCTGCATTTTAACATCTAATAAAAACTGCTTTGTAACAAGATAACTGACGTTAATTTACCTCATTCTATACATAAGAATACATTACCTAGCCAAGGAAGTATTTTGTCCTCTCGTATATTTTCCTCAATACTTAACTTAGTACCATAATGATTACTATACCAAGTCACATAATTATTTTAAAAAACAACATTTGGGTAGCTATTTTATAATGTTTGATGTTTGTTACAGTAATGTAGACTGTGTGTATACAGCTTAGTAAATGATAATCAGAAAATCGCTGTTACTTTGGTCAATTAAGTAAAAATATTTTTTAATCACATTTTTTTCATTCAATTTTTGGTTTTCTGTATGGGCATGTTTTTTAAAAATATATAATTAAATTCAAGGAATTTTACTATATAGATTATATCAAATATAGGATGACCTCAAAAAATAAGTAACTATATGGCTTTATTTGCTAGTGAAAATAAAACAAAATAAATAAATTGACCAAACTTTTATAGCTTGAGTTAGAAAAATTACAATTATATAATCACCTTATATACTTTTGTAATGTAAATTAAATTTTGATTATTTATACTGAATAATGATCCACATACTAATACAGAAGAAAAATTAATTCCTGAAAAAGTTTTTGGCCAAAGGAATGAGTGATCTCTAAGTTTTTAAGCACAGTATCTAAGTACACTTTTATTCTAAATTAAAACGAGAGTAATATAACTTAAAAAATCAGGTTTTATAGATAGGTTATTCAGTAGTAACTGATAGAAGTTTATAGTTTATAGATTTTATAAAGTACTTTTAAATAAATTATTTCAACTAAATCTTTAAAAATAAATACTAAACTTTATATAATTATTATGAAGATAAGGAAATTGTACATTAGGCACTTTATGAAAAAAATGCTCAAGTTCACTAATAGTGAGAAGTGAGGAAGCAAGACATAATTTTTAATTTTAACCTATAATACTAAAGATGTATTTCATCATTATTTTGATGACCATAGTTGATGCTCTTAGATATGTGGTTATCTAACTTTTCTCTCACTTCAAGAGAAAATACAACCAATTAGTAAAGAAATGAAGAAATGTACAGAACATTTCCAAGTATTCATACCACTTGAGAAAATAATACCACTTTTGCAAACCAAGCCTAAACATTTTTACTGAAATTCAGGAAGAAGTTATCTGTGAACATGTTCATTGCTTTGCTACTTATAATTAAAAGATGTCCTAGCTGGTGTAACTCGGTGGATTAAGTGTGTGCCTGCGAACCAAAGAATTGCAGTTCAATTCCCAGTCAGGGCACATGCCTGGGTTGCAGGCCAGTTCCCAGCAGGGACACATGAGAGACAACCATACATTGATGTTCCTCTCCCTCTCTCCTTCCCTTCCCTTCTAAAGATAAATAAATAAAGTCTTTAAGAAAAGATATAACAACATATAGCAATATTGAATGGGCAATCAAAAACTATAAATTCATTTAAATTGCATGTTAATGGCCGTTTTAATAGGAAGAAAATTTTTCACATTATATTACGTAGTACTAATTATAGCATTGTGATTTTTAAAAAATACATAGAAGAAAATAAAGTGAATAAAAAGATTAACTGTAGTTACTTTGCAAAAGTGGTAGTAAAGGTGATTTTTAAATATTTCTTCTCTGTTGTAACTTTTTAGTTTTCAACAGTGAGCAAATTTTGCTTTTTTAATTGAAAAATAAAACTTTATATCTTAAAAGTCTGGATGTCACCTAAACATTCACTGGATTTATGCTCCATTGAGCTTGATTTGGCATTCTGTTTTCACTTGAAGTCCTCTAACCTTTTAGTTTCAAGATGCCTAAAACCAACATATAAATAAAATAAAATTTTCTACAAATGACAATTTAAAATATTTCATACATATGATTTAATTTATCTATTAATTACCTATTGTTAGATTTATATAAATTTTATTCGGATGTTTGAAATTCATTATGGAACAAAAATTGATTGAAAAAAATGAAACTTTTAGTTTTAGACATGCCTGATGATTTTCATCTAAATGATTACAATGATTTATTACCCATATAGTAATCAGTGACTTGGATTTTGAAAATATTTGACATACAGGATTTATTAAACCTGTCTCAAGTAGAATCATACTTAAGATCTATTTATACTTCTGAGACACACATCTAAATAAATTTTATTATTTTCTTCAATTCTCCTTTCTAAAAGATACAATCTAAGACTAATAATTTACCTTTTTGATAATTAAACAGGAAATCAGTTACACATTTTAATCAAATACGAATACACTGTTCATGTGAACATATAAAACATGTAAATAAATAACTGTAAATACACATTACTGTATACTATGAAAGAATTCTTGGGCCCTTTCTAAACTAATTCTATACAAAGTAAAAAAAAAAGCCTTATATTTCTGTGAATTTTAACTTCACATTACAATAGTATACAACCATCTGCATATAACATTAGATGGAAAAACTCTTAGCTCCAGTGATTACAAATGAAAAAATAGTCAAGAATAAACTGAAAACATAAACTCACAGGTACTTTGAACTAGTTACAAAGAAAAGAACTGCATATTTTACAACTATTGTCTCCTGTTTTTGTTGTTGTTTTTGTTTGCTCTATTTTACCTTTAATATATGCATAACTTTGTGTAAAACCCAAAAACTAGTTCTCTATCCTTTCTCAGGTGACTGAACTACAAATCCCTCACTTAAAGTCTTATTTACCCAGGCCTTTGAAATTTAATAACTATATATTTAAATATTTAAAATACTCTTTAACTTCTTAGAAGGTTAGATTATCAAAAGCTACCAAATGAGGCTACATTTGTTTTCTTTTCTTGCTTCCTTTTTATTGAATTTATTGGAGTTAAACATGGTTAACAAAATTATACAGACTTCAGATTCACAATTTTATGAAATATCATCTGTACACTGTATATTGCGCATTCACCTACCCAAGCCTAGTCTCCTTCCATCACCATTCATTCCCCGTATATGTTCCTTCACCTACTTTCCACCCACCCCTGACCCAGGCAATCACCACACTGTTGTCCAAATCTATGCATTTTTCCTTTTTTCTTTTTTGCTCCATCCCTCCATCTTTACCACTCAGCCTTCCAACTCCCCTTTTTATATTCACCTTCTATAATAATTACACAAACATACTCATGAACATCAAGTGAATAAAAGCAAAGATTTTTAACTTGAAAAGCAGCAAAAATCAGTTCATTAAGTTCTATTTCATATTGAATGCTCATTTCTTATTTTGCCTATATACTTGATTAAGACATATTCAAATTGTATATTTAATGAAAAATTTGAGCTCTCCTATAAACTGAACCTTTACTATTTTGCTGGCTTCTACTCCATTAAAAGGACTTCTCAAGTTTGTTTAACAGGGCTAAGTAAATTTTACAATAGAACATTTAGACAATTGTCTACAGTCTAAAATAATGTTGAGCTTCATTTTACATTACCTTCCCACAAAATGCAGAAATTAACCAATTCTTTTCTGTCAACTAGCAATTTTTGGCAGATCCCTTTTGCATGATTCATGAAGGACCAGTAAAAGGCTAATTGTTCAAATTAATTTGCGTAAATGACTAAGCAAGAGATAACAAAATTACATCTGCACTTGTTTGGCAAAGATTCAATAGCAGCGGCCCTGTACTGCCAGCTGCTTCCAGACAACACTCTTGCAGAAATTAAAAGCTACAAATATTAATTAATACACTTTTTTGGTACGTTAATTTGCACTGAAAGGTTCCGGAGTGCAAAACTGCTGAGAAGATGAACCATGATAATTAGAATTAATGGGATGGATGCATGTTTTTTGCAGCTGAAGTTTTAAAAACCCATGAATGGAACTGGGAACTTGAAACTGACATTCCCATAAATCTCTATGATAATGCAGCTATTAGTATTAGAAGGATTAAGTACTATGGCTCCAGAGTTATCCATCACATGACACGTTATATCCCATCTGTCATTGCAGTAGCTAAGACATGATAGCCGTCCTTGAGGAAGCTGTATGAAAAGCTTTGGGAATTCGAGGAATAGTAGTGATGACTGTCAGACTACAAAATGAATAGCTCAAATCTCTGACTTCCAAACAGAAATAACAGCCAACACTCTGTATTTGTCAGCTTAGTAAATTGCAAATCTGTTAACTTTCACATCTATATTTATGTTTGGTTAAGCAATCTGAATTATAGATATTTCAGACTAAAAAAATAGTAAAGCGTCACAGATTTTATCTTTAATCATGTATAACTTTAAAACTATGAGTTCCTTGCAGAATAGCTTTTACTGATTAAGTTATACTAGAAACATCTTAGGAAAATATTACTGTTGAAATACAAGTAAATGTGCTAAAATCATCCTTGACATAAAGTGACTAAGAAGTAAAAATGCAATGGTTAGTCAAACGCTGGGCCTTCAGTTTTTATCAATTGATTTTAGAATATTATAATTCAATAGCTGACAATAAAGAAAGACCATCAGTTTTAACATGAACTTCACAAATACTGCTAATGTATGCTATACAAATACATATATAGAGAACTCTACCTTTTGGCTTAAAATGACATATTTATGCCTTACACATTAAATTCAACAATTTATTCACTTATTTTGATCTCTCAAAGGACATGATGTCTAAAAGCAGGGAAGTAAGTATTTTACAGTATTCTGATTTGATCAGTACCACCTTTCTAGGAGTATTGAAACCATATTGGAATGCTGCACTTAATGAGAGATTATGGGTAAATAAAAGAATTTTAAAAATACATATATTAAATATTTAGAAAATAACTTGCCTTAAATCAGGCTGCCCTTATGTACATAAGTGAAAGAAAAATTCTATACCTAAGAAAATATTTCCTCATTAATAACCAAAATTATACCCTAATATGTTTATTCTTCACATTGTGTGGTTTTTAACATGTATTCAGTGGATACGTTTCCCAGATATTGGCTTTCTCTAAAATTTTGTGGAATATTGTGTTTTTCTCTTTGAAGGAGTGCCTGATTACAATATTACATTATGTTCTCAAAGGCATTCAGAATGAAGTTTAAACTCAAAGGTTTAGCTTTTATTTTTAGTGAATATATAAGCACTGCCAGGAAGCAATATGTAAAATTACTCAGTTATTTACTGTCCTCAGAAGATGATTTTTATCATTCCTTGATAGCAATGTCTATAGAGAGGTTCCAGAATAATACTGAAATAATTTTAGGCAGAAAGAAGTGTCCTGAAGTGGAGAACGGATCAAAATCAGAAGGCCAACAGCCCAAGATAAGCTTTAACTAGCTCAGAGTTGAGCTCAGGGCCTGTGTTGCTTTTGAACAATGATGAAGAACATAAGTAATTTATTCAGGGGAAAAAAAACCATGAAGTAACATAATAGTTTAAGTATTGGATGACTCATTGCCATAGGGACTACAGATTTGACTTTCTAGAGAATATCTTAGTGACAAGGCTGATGAAACTTGATGATAAACCTTCAAGTACAGAATTAGAGAATGTCTCTCAGGGGAAGAAGCAGAACTCACTCATATGCTTCCCCTATCATAATACAAATTTTTTCAAATATTTCCCCAACAGAGGAATTTATAGCTATAAAAATATGTGTTCAGATACATTACCATTTTTGGTAAAGTCTTTAAATAGAAAAAGTGATAGCTTTTTTTGTTATAATAGAGAAGGCAACACACTGAAGTGTTTGTGCAGTGACTCTAGAATGCTACCGCATGGTGCTCATTCATATTGCCCTTTGTGGCTTGTCTCCATTTTTTTTTAACCAGGTATACTAATCTAGACTTAGAAATATGCCCACTCCACACACTTTGTTACCCATCAGTCTCCCTACCTCATAACAAAAATTTCACAAAATGTAAACAAGTTATTAAATACATATTTAGAAATTGAATAAGCTTTGTTTATAAACCCTTGAGTAATATACTTTTTAAAAGTGTTCAAATGTGTATTGCTTTCTAATTTCGAGAATCGAATCTATATTCTTAACACACTAATTTATTATCATTTTATGTGAAGTAAAGATGCATCTATATCTTTAATACCCAGAGTTGATTTAAGCCTATTTGTCAGAGTAGTTAAAACATTTTATCAGGAACACATATTTTCTCCCACTGAGAATAAGTTTCTACAGAAATGTATAATTCCAGAGTTACATCAGCTCTAGTTCTTTTCTTCTGTGGGTGCCATCCTAGCACAGTGCCTGATACAAAGTAATCTGTTGTTTTATCAGGGCAGAATTATTGGTCTTTGTTTAAATGTGATGGCATTGCCTGGCAAAATATTAGCTATTTCTATTACCATGTAATCTGTAAGGAAATATTTCAGGAAATAGCACATATCAAATGCAACAACCCAAATCTTAGAGATCCCTATTATACAGAAAAATACATGCACATACACAAAGAAAGCAAGCACCATGTTGATACTTTGATTTACTTGGGCAAAGAGTCAAAAGTTGAGAAAAAATAGCTCAATAGAAAAAATAAAAATAATTTTAACAAAATTAAAAACAACTTTTTAAAATAATCAGATTCGTATCATCAGTATTCAATTTTCAGTTTATTTTTATTGTCCCTTGAAAAATAGTTCATAGGTAAAACAGACTTTTTTCCACAAAAAGATCTTAAAGTAGTAAAACAATTTTCCTGAATTTGTTTTTTCATATGAGATTCATAAATCAAATCAAACATACATACACAGCTCTATCCCACTAGGAAGATTATACACAATAAAATCTATGAGACTATTCATAAATAGCTATAGTACAAAGTCTCCTGGCTTGATAACTTCCACCTAAAATTGTATTTTTTTTGTTTTTTTTTAATTTTAACTTTCTTATTGATTATGCCATTACATTTGTTCTATTCCCCCTCCACCCTGCATGCCCCTCTCCCACCATTCCCCCCCCTTTAGTTCATGAACACGTGTCTCAAGTTCTTTAGATTCTGTATTTCCCCTACTATTCTTACCCTCCCCCTATCTATTTTCTATCTACTGTCTATGCTACTTATTTTCTGTACCTTCTCCCCCCTTCTCCTTTTCCCACTCCCCTGTTGCTAACCCTCCACGTGATCTTCATCTCTATGATTCACTCCCGATCCAGCTGCCCTCTGAATTTGCTTTTGTTTTAGGTGTGGTTGTTGATAACTGTGAGTTTGCTCACAGTGAGTTCAACTTTTTTATCTTCTTTTTCTTAGGTAAATCCCTTTAACATTCCACCAAGATGGAGGTGTAGGTGGACCCACCTTGCTTCCGTGCACAACCAAATCTAAGAACAACTATTTTTAACAATGATAATTACAACCAGACCACACAGAAAATCGACAATACGGAGTCCAAAAAAAAAAAAAAGGACGAAATGCTCAGCTAAACGGGTAAGCCAGCAGCGAAGCCGGTTGACCGAAAAGATCCCTGACCTGGTAGCACACAAGCAGCTGAAGGCGCGGATCAGATCAGGCTAGCAATGGGCACACACAGGGAAGAGGCGCGGCTGGCTGTCTGCGGTAGGTCGCACATTTGCGTGCAGATAAACCAGTGAAGAGGCTAGTATTGAGACCACAGGGTACGGGGCAGCAGGCTCCCACAATTCTGCCCAGATAAACAGGCTGGGGCGAGTGGTGGGAACGGACTGGGATTGCAGAGAGGACCGCCATTGCTCCCTCTCTGACCCCGCCCACACACACAGCGTCACAAACCAGCGACCTGGGTGGCCCCGCCCTGGTAAACAACTAAGGCTTCGGCCCTCTTTCTTACCGGCGCGAACAGACCAAAAATGGCTCAAGAAAAACTCAGAGCCCCAGAGCCAATAAATCTAAGCGATGAGGAAATAGCCAAACTTTCAGACAGTTCAAAACACTGGTTATCAGGATCCTCACAGAACTGGTTGATTTTAGTCACAAATTAGAGAAACATATGAAAGCTAAACTAATTGAAATGAATGGTAATGCACAGGAAACCATTCCACAGTAATGGAAAGGAGTCTGGGACTCAAATCAATGGAGTGGACCAGAAGAAAGCAAATATTGGCCAAACAGAAAAGAATGAAGAAACAAGAATTCAAAAAAATGAGGAGAGGCTTAGAAACCTCCAGGACATCTTTAAATGTTACAACATTCGAATTATAGGGGTACCAGAAGGGGAAGAGTCACGAGTGGAAACCTTATTTGAACAAATAATAAAAGAGAACTTCCCCATTCTGGCAAAGGAAATAGACTTCCAGGAAATCCAGGAAGCTCAGAGAGTCCCAAAGAAGTTGGACCCAAGAAGAAACACACCAAGGCACATCATCATTACATTAGCCAAGATTAAAATGGAGAGAATCCTAGAAGCAGCAAGAGCTAAGGGGACAGTCACCTACAAAGGAGTTCCCATCAGACTGTCAGCGGATTTCTCAAAAGAGACCTTACAGGCAAGAAGGGGCTGGAAAGAAGTATTCCGAGTCATGAAAACCAAAGACCTACAACCAAGATTGCTCTATCCAGCAAAGTTTTCATTTAGAATCGAAGGACAGATAAAGTGTTTCTCAGATAAGACCAAATTCAAGGAGTTCATCATCACCAAGCCCTTATTATAAAATTGTATTTTTTAAAAATATTTTATTTATTTACTTTTAGAGAAGGGAGGGAAGGGAGAAAAAGATGGAGAGAAACATTGTGTGGTTGCTTGTTATATTTCCCCTACTGGAATATTGTCTCATCTATCCATGCATTGCTTTCATCTAAAATACTTTTTGAACAAACAACTGCCTTTTGAAGGACCCAGCTTCAAAAGAACAATGTATATCCAATGACTACACAATCTCCATTGGCCATTCACTTTAATGTAATCTCCCTGGCCTGCTTACTCTTGCTTTCTGTCCAATCTATAGAGCAATGATATTTGCTCTTTTTGCAAATAGTTAGTATTATTTACTTCCTTAAATGATTATTCAAATATTTTTTCATATATCTTTTCATCAGTCATTGTTATTAGGCTGCCAATCGAACTGTAAACTTTTCAAGGACAGGGTCTCAAACTCATATGATCTTATACTTCCTGATATCCACTATAATTACTAATGAGGCTTGCCTGGATTTAATTTATCCAGATTTTGGAAGGGCTTCCAAGTTTACAGTGACCCTCAATCTGAAAATTTCTCTTGTTGAAAGATGCCCCACCTCCACTAGCATATACAATGGTAAGGCAAAAACCCACCTCTCATACCTAAAAGGAGAACCTTAATCAAGCTAGAAAATCTGAGTTTTGTTCCACCAGAAACCTGATATTTATATTTAGAAATTAAAGAGCTCATTTCTAAAAATGTTAAGTATTTTTCATTTTAATAGGTTATTTTTATTGTATTTTTTCCATTACCATTTGTCCCTCCATACCCTCTTCTACCTTCACACACCCTCTATACTCCCAAAATCACCACACAGTCTCTGTGTCCATGAGACTTTTTACTTTTTGGCTTGGTCCGTCGACTTCCCCTAGAGCTGTCAGCCACTGTATGTCTATGAGTCTGTCTCTGGTGTGCTTGTTAATTTAGTTCATTAGATTCCACATGTGAGTGAAATCATAAACTGCAAAAGCTTCTAGATGAGGTTCCAGCATCTGAATTCTTGGTTGTTTACCTACTTCTTGGATTCCACAAGCTGGCTAAAGCTGTTATTTCTTTGCTTTCAGTTATATTTACAGTGAATTTAATTCTAAGGAATTTAATTAACACATACAACAATATATACATTAGAGCCAACATCATAAAAGAATCCTCGTTGTAAAAATCTTGGCTTCAAAATAAGGAATATAGCTTTTATAACCTATTTTAAGAGGGAAAAATTATCAAATTCCTTTCTATAACTGAATAAAAACTCCCATTTGACTATATATAAACATTTTAGGACCAAAATCATATTGATGAAAGATGAAAATGATCTTTGAATATGAGTTACATCATTTTATTATATGCATTTAAACAAAATATTCAGTCTAATTAAAATATATTTGAAGAATTCCATTCACATTTGCTTCATTTAGGTGGATAGGTATGCAAATTTTCTTCTCCTAGCCAGAATTCTCACACCAACATCAAAATAAAGCCATCTATAGAAAATGATTTTATCTTCCCTAAATTTCTCATTGGATTATCTATGATATATTATGAACTGTATATTGATTATGATAAACCAATGTCCCATAAGATTTATTATATACACTTCCATAAATGATATCTTAGACAGTAAAGACTCTATTACCCCATTAGTAAATGGGAAATAATAAGCAATCATAAGGAAGTCAAATGATATCTTTGGGATTTGGGGAACAAAGGTATTTTGAGAGAGCATCTGCCATGAAAGAGACTATTTCTTTCCATGAGAAGTACATAGACTTTATAAAACAGAAAAGTTGTTTATTCGTAAAAGAAGCCATAAAGTATACAAACCATTTATTTATGAGTCTTTTTCTTGAATCCCTAATGTTTTGGTTTCTTAAATCAGGATGCTGAAATAGGTATTTGGCAATAAAAACACAGGTTTCACACACAGTCACTAGGATTATCACTCCATAGAAGAAAATGTTTGACATGGCTATATGTAAATGGTATAATATATTAAGATATTTGATATAAAGAATAACAATGGTGTTGATATAACCAATAACAATGCCTACTAACTTTTTACAAAAAAGTTTAGTGTGACTCTGAAACACAAGAAGCTTTAAATTTTTCCAATAACCTGTGGCTGTTTTAGAATTTTATTGAAACAGCTACTTCAGATGAGGTAGAGGGACTACTTGTAGGAGAGTAGATGAAATGCTCAAAAGGTAGCATATTTCTTCAATACAATGCACTGTGACGGAATGATCTGCTACAATGCCTTTGGCAACTGTTCCTCTGAAGTTCAGCATACAAAAGGAAAATGAATGGAGACATTCACTACTTACCAGTATAATTTACCCTAATATTGCCAAGAAAGGATCTGCTACCAGGTTTCCAATAATCTTAGGTGTTTGTCATTCTAACTCCTTTCAAAGAAAACCTTTCATTTTTGAAAGAACATTAAAATAAAATTTCTTCTGAGATTACATTTTCTATTCATAAGTCTCAAATAACAGCACACCAGAGTAATATATTCACCACATGTCTGGCCACTGATTACCCTTTATTGAGAGAAATATACTTGAGATTGAGTCTGTTTTTTCTGTAGCCATGAGGCAAAATGGAAAAAGAAAATCATTGTTGTGGGAGCAAGAGTCCTCCAATGGCTGACTCTTGAGTGATCTTGAAAAAGTCACTTAAATTCCCCTATGTGTCCAACTTATGGGGCCATACAGACTTTATATATTTTCACTACCTCCATAAGAGTAGTGTGACTAGTGTGAAAATTTATTTTATCCATTCAAAGAAAAGACAGAGATACCAAGAAAACATTACTACTCTCATCTATTGGAATAGATATTTAATTTACATGTGGATTGCTCTCAGTGATAAAGAGGTGAAGGTAGATGAAAAGAAACAAGCCAGTGACTAAGCATATGTCCATGCTTTATTTCATATAACAGCTTTAACTATGATGGTATCTGAGTCTCCACTCCTGATCCCCCCAAATGAGGTTATACTGCCTTCATTAAAATATTTACAGACAGACTTTATGGTTTGATCACATGGGAAAGCTGCCACAAGAGTTTTGAAATAAAAAAACTGTCAATGAATAGAAGGAAACTCATTTAATCTTATTTTTTGAAAAAGTGCATAGAAAACTAGAAAGGGAAATAATGAATTATATACATAAGGAAAGCAAATCAAGGGAGAAGTAATAAGGTATCAAGTTATCATATATCATGACATAATTATTAGGAATTCAATCAGATATTTTAAATAATTTTTCTTATAATACGAATAGAGTTTTTCTAGTCAAGATGGAGGCACAGGTAAATGCAGCTCACTCTTCACAAAACCACAGAAAAAGTTACAACTAAACTACAAAACAACTATTACCCAGAACCATCAGAAAATAGACCTATATGGAATTTCAACAACCAAGAAATTAAAGAAGTCGCATTCATTCAGATGGGTAGGAGGGGCAGAGATGCGGGAACATGGAAAGTGCTCATCCCATGCCCACATGTGGTAGATAAAAATCCAGAGGGATATCTTGGGAGTGAGGGATTCTAGCCCCATACTACAGAGTCCATGGTTCCAGTGCCAGGAGGATAAGGGCCTAGAATGTCTGGCTGTGAAAACCAGTGGGCGTTGGGGCAGTGGAAGAAACTATGAGATTCTCAGGCATCTCCTCTTAAGTGGTGGGCAATGGACTTGGGACTTACTCCCTCAAGGCTCTAGCACTGGGACAGCAGCTTAAAGGGCACCAGTGGCATATGGGAGAAAATAAAGTATTTAGCATTAGAGCAAGTGCCAGGGGACAGCTTCCTCCTGAACAAAACTCCAGAGGCCAGGATGCTGCCAATGTTCCTTTTCTGAGGCTTCCCCAACAAAGAGCCACAGATGGCACCACTATACCTGAGACTGCCTCAACCTGGTTTATACCAGTTGCCCCATGCTAGCTATTAACTAAGACTCCACCTCACCCAAGTTACAATGCACTACTAAGACAGGGAGTCAAAGTAGCTCTACCTAATACATAAAAACAAACACAGGGAAGCTGCCAAAATGAGACAAAGACATATGGCCCAAATGAAAGAATACAACAAAGCTCCAGAAAAAGAACTAAACAAAATGGAGACAAGCAATCTATCAGATGCAAAGTACAAATCACTGATTATCAGGATGTTCAAGGAACTCACTGAGTACTTCAACAGCATAAAAAAAGATCTAGGAAGAAATGAAGTTTACACTAAGAGAAATAAAGAAAAATGCAAAGGGAATCAACAGTGGAGTAGATGAAGCTAAGAATAAAATCAATTATTTGGAACATAAAGAAGAAAAATCAGAATGGCAAGAAGAAAAAAGAATCCAAAAAATGAGGATAAAGAAGCCTCTGACACAACTCCAAACAGACCAACATATGAATCATAGGGGTGCCAGAAGGAGAAGATAAAAAGCAAGGAATTGAGAATTTATTTGAAAAAATAATGAAAAAAAAAAAACTTCTGTAATTTGGTAAAGGACATAGATATGCAAGTCCAAACAAGATGGATTCAGAGAAGACCACATTAAGACATATCCTAATTAAAATGTCAAAGGTTAAAGAGAAAGAGAGAATCTTAAAAACATCAAGATAAAAGCAGATGGTTACCTACAAAGGAGTTGCCATAAGACTGTCAGTTGTTCTTTTTTTTTTCAAAAGAAACTGTGCAGACAAGAAGGGACTGGTAAGAAGCATTCAAAGTGATGAAAAGCAAGAACTTACAACTTAGATTATTCTACCCAGCAAACATAGTTGATTACCTAGAGACAAACATAGGGAACCAGCTAAAAGGTGGAGACAATAAATCAGGTCCCAAATATAAGAGCAGGAGAAATCAGAAAAAGTACTAAATGACATGGAGGCAAACAAATTACCAGATACAAAGTTCAAAACAATGATTAATGGCTGCTCAAGGAAGTCAGTAAAAACTTCAACAGTACAAAAAAGGGACAGAGAACCATAAAATAGAAAAAATAAGAAATGAAATGTACACTAACTGAAAGTAATAATTTACAGGGAATCAACAGTAAAGTAGATCAAGCCAAGAATCAAATCAATGATTTGGAATACAGTGAAGAACAAACACTCAACTGAAACAAGAAATAAAAAGAAGAATCCAAAAAATACAAAAATAGTGTAAGGAGCCTTGGGGAAAACTTCAAGGACACCAACATTTTCATCATGGGGGTGCCAGAAGGAGAAGAGAGAAGGCAAGAAAATGAAAACCTATGAATGAAATATTGACAGAAAACTTCCCCAACCTGGGGAAGAAAATAGGTATACAAGTCTATAAAGCACAGAGTCCCAAACATGACCAATGCAAAGAGGCCCACACCAAGACAAATTATAATGAAAATGCAAAAAGTTTTTTTAAAAAAGAAAGAGAATCTTAAAAGCAGCAAGAGAAAAGCAGTTAGTTACTTACAAGGGAGCTCCCATAAAACTTTCAGATGATTCCTCAACAGGAACTTTGCAGGCCAGAAGGGACTGGCAAGAAGTATTCAAAATGATGAAAACCAAGGACCTACAACCAAGATTACTCTACCCACTAATGCCATAATTTAGAATTAAAGGACATTTAAAGAGCTTCCCAGACAACAAAGAGCTAAAAGAGTTCATCATCACCAAACAAGTACTACATGAAATGTTAAAGGGTCTTCTTCAAGAAGGAGAGAAAAATTCAAAACTATAAACAATTAAATGTCATAATACATATCCATTACAAACTGAATGTAAAAAAAAATAAATGAACAAATAGAACAGAAATAAACTTATAGATACAGAGAACATTTTGATGGTTTCCAGATGAGATGGACATTGGGGGATAGGTGAAAGAGATGAAAGAATTAAGAAGTACAAATTGGTTTTACAGAATAGTCGTAGAAACATGGAGACCTGTACAGGGAATATAGTCAATAATTTTCTAATAATTATATATGATGTAGGTAAGTATGAGATTTATTGGGGTGATAACAGTATCCAGTCTAATCACTGGAATGTACACCTGGAACTAATATAATAGTAACTGGAAAATAAAAAATAATGATTTTAAAAGGGAAATATAAGCAAATGGAACTCAATAAACAAAAAAAAAGGTTTTGCACAGAAAAGAAAACCATTTACAATTAAAAAATGGAGTGAAAGAGGATATTTGCCAATGATATATTCAGTAAGAAGTTAAAATCCAAAATGTATAAAGAACTCATACAACTTAACAAAAAAACACCCTAACAATCCAATTTAAAAAATGGATAAAGAACTTGAAAATACACTTCTCCAAAGAGGACATACAAATAGCCAATAGGCATATGAAAAGATGGTCAATATCACTAATCATCAGAGAAATGAAATGAAAATTAAAACCATAGAGAGATATCACCTTTTTTTTGAGATATCACTTTGTACCTGTCAGAATGTCTATCATCAGTAAATCAACAACAAATGTTGACAAGCATGTGGATAAAAGGGAACCTCTGTGCACTGTTACTGTGAAAGCAGATTGGTGCAGCCACTATAGAAAACAGTATGGAGGATCCTCAAAACATTAAAAATAGAACTACCTCATGACCCAGTGATTCCATTTCTGGGTGTAGCCAAACTCATAGCAGTATGAGTTTGCTATGAGCCAAACTCATAGCAGTAAGGATATATTCACCTCTTTGTTCCTTGAAATATTATTTATAGTAGCCAAGATATGGAAGAAATCCAAATGGCCATCAATAGAGTAGTGGATTAAAAAATTGGTGGTACATATACACAATAGAATATTACTTGGCCATAAAAATGAAATCTTATACTTGCTACTACACAGATGGATATAAAGGGTATTATAGTAAGTGAAATAAATTATGTAGAGAAGAACAAGTATGATTTCACTTACATGTGGAATCTAAAGAACAAAAGAAACAAACTAGAAACAAAGTTGGAAGCATCATTCTACCTGAGAACAGACTGATTGTTGCAACAGGGGATGAGAGGTAGGGGACTTAGTGAAAGAGGTGTGAAGAGATTAAAAATTACAAATTGGTAGCAACAAAACAATTAGGAGGATGTAAAGTATAGCATAGGGAATATAATCAATAATACTGTAATAACTATGTACGGTCCCAGGCAGGTACTAGAAATATTAGGGGGATCACTTTTTAAAGTATATTACTGTCTGACCACTTTGCAGTATAAAACTAATACAAAAGAATGTTGAGTGTAAATTCTAATTGAAACTTACAATTAAAAATAAAATTATCATGCTTTTAGAGAAAAATGAAGAATTGGAAATTCATGATAAGCCATCGAAACATTTTTTTAATTCTCTCAATTTTGTTTGCTGATTAAAAATTAATTTGAGAAAAGATTATGCAGATGCCTGAATTTTTAAATTATTTTCCACCTTTAATATATAATAGCACATGTTGATTAAATCTCTATTTGGACATTATGAATATATATTAACACAGTAGGACCATGAGTATGATTGCAATTTATAGTAAAGTAAACCAGGTCTAGTGCCAAGTGCTAACCTAATAGATTTTGAACTCCCTCTGGTTAATTTTGATTAAGTCCCATAGTATTCTAGATATTTTTTCAGGAAAGAAATTTGCATTGGTATCATGACGAGCCAGGAATTAGCCAGCTGGATTGTCTACTATTCATATAATCATGAACGTAGAATTCTTTTGAGCTAATCCTACTGAATCATTTTTTCTCCTCTTCAGTATTCAAGCTCAGGAATCATTCCCATTGGGGAGCCTTCCTTACCTATAAATCTAGGTAGAATTATATGTTTCTGAATGCCTATGTGAGTGTGCACTTAAATATAAATAATTTTATGATTTTGCCTCCTACTCTATTCCTTGAGCTAAATAAAAAAAAAAAAAGAAACTGTTCAATCTGTAACTCAATTAATTTAGTGTTTTCAAGTCTTATTGGGAGTATAAGTAAAATGAGATAATATATATTGGATTGACCAGCCATAATGAATTCACTAATTTGAAGTAAAAATATGAGTATGCTGAAAAAGGAAAGGGACCTTATGGAATGTATGTACAAACAAAAGTTGGACCTATTTAAACAAATGCTAACACACAAGTCTTCAATTGTTTCTTCACCTTCCTTTCTTCAACCCTGCCACTGCCAAATAACTGCTTTCCAACAGATGCAACCTTTTGCTTATTCGAAGTCTTACTGGGAGTAGAAACCTAGTCTGGGTGGAAGTCAGTCTGGATCTAAGCTCTGCACCTTTGACTGGCAATTCCTATGATGTCACTTTCTCCACAGACACATCATAGCTCTGATTTTTTAGGCATTTATCTTGAAATCATTGGAACTTGTCATTATTATCATAAAAAGTTATAAAAATATTTAAAATTTTCCAAATAGAATATCAAGTTTTACTTTAAAGGAAGGCTTTGTTACACATTTAAATGCCTGAAAATAAGATTTGTAATAAAGAGCCCGGTAAACCTTTTACTTTGACAATATCATTTTCAGTGATGTAATATCTGACGGGAACACCGCGAGGTTGCATCTCAGGCGGTTACAGAATCCATTTTGTTTTTAAACCGACCCTGAAGGTGTATCAAAACATTCATAACTTCCACAATAAAGAATCAAAGGCATGGTTGGAGATTTCTTCAGCTTGGAATGAAACGTTTCAGGTTAGTGATCCTACTCAGTTCATGTGAAGGGCTGGGAAGTGTTATAGAGAGTCAATTTTCTTTGGTCTATACTTTTGGCAGACACCTTTAAATAATCAAAAAGCATAGTAAAACTATGTGAAAAAACATTTTAACCACACAATAGTATGGAGAAACATATTCTAGGTCACACAATTAGAAAATACAAAAGAGCTAATTTTTTCAGAGCTTCAAAAAATTTTTTTATCTCAGTTACATCCATAGTCCATCTGACTTGATCTTTTTCTAACTTAAGTTAAAATGTAAGTTATTATCACACCTCAGCAAGGATGTGAATTATTTTAAGAATATCTGGGCAAGATAGTGTTCCTAATATGTTAATTCCTTATAGCAAGATGAAGCTTTTTGTAGCCTAATAATTCAATTAAGAAATGAGATTATCCAATTTAGGTTTTCCGAACTTCTTACCTTCAAAGCTTCAAAAGAGGTTGTTGCTATAGCCTAGCAGTTACTGCTATTAAAAAAGGACTAAACCATTTTGTTTATATGATGTATCTGTTCTGTTAATTCTCATTACATTTTTATAAGTATACATTATTTAAAATGATGCATTCTTTAACTTTTCTTTAAAATCAATGTTAGGAAAAAACTCTAGTAGAATTGTTACTCAAATATGCAGGCAATTTGTTCCTCAGAAGAATAAAATACCTTAAAACAATTAGCAAGTGATACATCTCAGTACCAATCTTATTTCATCGTGTGTCACCAAGTTTGTCCTCTAGTGAAGACAGCACTTTATCTGGTGGCACTTGTATATGCTGGTGTGTTTCAGAGACTTTGGTAGTTGTCTCCTTGTAATATTTCAGCTTTTAAGCTGCTTCCCTGCCTCACTGAATTCACATAAGATACATCTGAAAGCTTTAGTACAAATTTACTTCGAATAAAGTCTTCAATTCATTTTCATGGCACCAAAAAGACAGCTTTAATAACTGCAATGACAAATAAACTGGAAATCATTCCAGGCCTTTTCACTTAACTGACAAGTAGAACACTCTCATAATGAGCCACAGGTTTTACGTTTTCTCTTTGACCATAATAGCTTCATTTAAGAGCGTCAGACCCTGACACTTCATCATTTATCTACATTATTTCTCATCTTCTTTCAAATAAATTATGGAATACTAGACTGAGCACATAAAAACAAAGTGACTTGTTATCAGTAAACAGCAAGATAAATTGTCCAGAAGTTCCTCATTTAGTTCCCTTTAAATTTAAGGGCAAGTTATCGGGTGCACCTTTTTTAACTTCCCAAGTTTGCATTTTTACAGCCACCTTATTTCTCTTGCCACTGGCCTTTGTGCACTCATCCAGAGCCTAATGTGGAAGGCATAAAGTAATCCCATTATCCCAAGGTTGGTCACAGAAGTACAAAGAGGCAGAAGCGGAGAAAATCAAATAAAAAACTTGGAAAAAGAATTCTCCACATCTGTAAACCCCCAGTCCGTAATACATCTTGTCACACTAGGAAATGCGACACTTCCAAAGCAATGAACAGTGCAACTGTAACTCCTTCAGCCCTCGGAAATACAGGACTGATTTTAAATGCATGGGTGAATACCATCCCTTTCACTGAATCCCTCCTCCCTTTTTAAGTATATAGAACTAGAGAAAATCTAATAAAATCACTATATGATTGTATTTCTTTTTAAACTGTTGTCTATGTTTATATAAATCCTTTTTTTGGTATTAATTTTCAGACTTACAGTTTTGTATCAGAATAATTAGTACAAAGAGCAATATTTGAAAAACTATTAAGCCATCAGTTTCCATATGTGTGATCAAACACACTGGAGTTGAAGCTGTATGGAACACTTACTTATCAATGGAGGGTATATGGTGTAGGTAGTCACAGGTTACTTGCATATTGAAAAATGTTCAATGACTTGAGTTATTCTGGAGTTAACCCTCAAAAAAGTATTCTAGTGTTTGTTTTGTTTTTCTTAGCTACTTCAATCAATTTGGTCTTTAGATTTTTTCAAATTTAATAACAATATTACATAGAACTTTATTAATAGGTGACTTAATATTTGTGGACCTCACACTCTGAGCACTCTTATATTATCATGAAACAGAAATACAATAAAAGGATATGTCCCATTATCTGTCCTCAAAGAGTTCTGAAAAACAAGACTGCTTATATAATTTGGCATGCTATTTTACTTCTGAGATTCTACAATGCTATAATTTAAGGTGTTAATTTATATGCCTCTATATTTATCCTTTGAAGGATTACTCCAATTTCTAGTTCCCAAGAGAATGGTGAAATAATACAGTTTTCTGGTTCCTTCTATATAACCCAGCCCTGAAGATGTTCCAGAAAAAGAGGTTGCTAGAACTGTCATCTAGCAAAGGTCATGCAAGTGTTTGTGGACCTGTGAGAGAAAAAGAAGAATGTGCTTTGTGTAGGTGGGGAAGTGGTGGGGAGGTGGAGGGAGAGGGAGAGGGGATGAGAGACAACCTGGAGTAGAACTGTCTATTGGGGTGCCCAACATTTTGCCATTGTCTTCAGCCACACATTGCATTCATTGCATTACAATGACAAAAAAATCTCATAATGTTTGAAATGAATTTATGATTGTGTGTTGGGCCACATTCATAGACATTTTGAGCTACATGAGGCCCACTGGCCACAGGTTTGACACCCCTGAATACTGATTTAGGTAAAATAGGCATTAGTTTTGTTGGCTGTGTGCCCTTTTCTTTCCCCTATTCTACCCTGTGCAGGAACAGTGTTGGCTCTGGGAGGAGAATGAGGAAAAAATCTCTTTTGAAAGTACAGTGTCTGGGTAAATGTGCAAATTATTTCGTGATGGTGCTTGGTGCTCTACTATGTCCCCTTCCACCTACATTCACCATGAAGGGCAGGTGAAGACCTGGATTTCTCCCCATCTGCAAGCAAACAACCCAATAAAGCTGACTAATCCCCAAAGGCAATATAAGCTTACTAGAAAAAAAATTTTAAAAATCTTGAGCCCTGGCTGGTGTAGCTCAGTGAATTGAGTGCAGGCCTATGAGCCAAAGTATCGTGGTTCTATTCCCAGTCAGGGCACATGCCTGGGTTGCAGGCCAGCTCCTGGCAGGGGACGCATGAGAGGCAACCATACATTGATATTTCTCTCCCTCTCTCCTTTCCTTCCCTTCTAAAAATAAATAAATAACATCTTAAAAAATTCTTGAGAACTTCACAAATATGAGACAATAAACTCAGATATAAGTAAAAGCTAATTTTTAAAAGGCATTTAAATGAACATACTGGGGGGAATGGTGGGGGCGGGGTGGTGCAGGGTGGAGGGGAGTGAAGGGGGAGAATAGAACAACTGTAATGGCATAATCAATAAAATCAAATAAAATTTAAAAATAATAAAAAAAAAATGAACATACTAAATGTTGCCAAACAGGCAAAGTGAATATTATATAGCTTAAACAAGAATGAAAAAATAATAAAACATACTGAACATAAAAACTAGGGATTCTGGGTGTTAAAACAGAACTTGATTCATAGATCAAAAAGATACAACTAAGAACTAGTTTGTGAAATGGAAAATAAATGAAGCTCCTTCAGCAGATTTAGAAAGGGGGAGTGGTAATACGAGAATGATTATAGAAGTGGAAGGGTCAATTTGCATAGCTAAAAATGTAAAAAGAGAAAGGTGACAGGAAGTATTTAATGAATTAAAGAGATATCTTTATACACATGATACATATACCTCTATAAAATAGTCAAAACTGATTTATAAGAATAGAAGAAACCTATGAAAAATTGAAGCAAATTTATATAGAATAATACTCTTACAACTCAATATGTTTAGAGATATGAAGAGCACTGTTTAAAAAGAATAGTAGTCATATCAATCACATGCTCCTGAGGTTAGGATTTGTGTTGCATTTATCTTTATGTTTTCAGCCCTAAAAATAATAACTTGCTCTTAGTTTTTAATAGATGTATAATTATCCAAACTTTATGCTGAACCATCATTATAGATGAATAGTTACTATTCTTAAGGAATAAACATTATATTACTATGTGCCTATTTTACAAAGTCTGTCTAGTTGCTTGCTTGAAAAATATCAACTATTTAATTCTAATAATTATATAAAATTCCTTCTTTGAGCCATGTTGTTTGCTGCTAAAAACTACAAATATAGAAATAAATAGCATATGCCCATTATTAAGTATAACTCACTTTCATAAATCAATAACTTGTATAAATATAATTTCCATATATGAAAGTACAAATGAAGACCACTTTAACCCAGCATGGGGCCAGTTACACGGGTTTGAGAATTTTTCTAGATAAAGTAACATCCAAGCCAAATCTTAAGAGTAGATATATATTTGTTAATCAAAAAGAGCTGGGCGGAAAAGGTGTAGGGTTAAGCAAAAAAGAAGAAAAAACAATAAATAAATATAACATATTGACACAGCCAGCAGTATGGTGATTGCCAAAGGAAAAGAGAGGTGGAGGCAGGTGGAAGAGGGCAGAGGGGAAATTAATGCAGGTGGGAAGAGACTTGACTTTGGGCAGTGAGTGCAGGACACAGGATGCACAGGATGTGTTTAGTTGTGTTCTTGAAACCTATATGGTTTATTAACTAATGTCACCTCAATAAAGTCAATTTAAAAAGATATTAAATTTTCCTAAATGAAACAGAATAGAGTCCAGAATTCTATAAAGTTTTATTACCTTTGAGGTAACAAATACAGAAAAATTCTTTTCAAAAATGGTACCAGAAAAACAAAAACTTTGATTCATACCTCACATCATACTCAAAACATTAACTTTAAATAGATATAGACACAAAAACAAAAGCATATACTCCATAAAATAAAAAAATATGAATAAGTTGAATTTTATTAAAAGTAAAAATGTCTCCTCATAATTGGAAGCCATTAAGAAAGTAAGAAGCAAGTCACACATTGGAAGGGAATATTTTTAATACCATGTTTGAAAAAAACATATTTAGACTATGTAAACAACTCAAGATATGTAACAAAAAAGACAAGCCAATAAAAATGTGCAAAATCCTTTAGTCATTTTTTTAGAGAAACTCTTTTGTTTTTGCCATTACAGTTGTTCCAATTTTCCCCCCTTGCCTCATTCCACTCAGCCCACCCCCAACTTCCATAGTCCATCCCCACACCATTGTCCACGTCCATGGGTCCTTTATGTTTGTTCTTTGACTAATCCCTTCACCTTCTTTCAATCAGTCCCCACCTTCCTCCTCCCCTTTTATTGCTGTCACTCTATTCCATAACTCTATGCCTCTGGTTCTATCTTGCTCATCAGTTTATTTTGTTCGTTAGATTCCACTTAGAAGTGAGATCATGTGGTATTTGTCTTTCACCAACTGGTTTATTTTACTTAGCAAAATAGTCTCCAGTTCCATCCATACTGTTGCAAAATGTAGGAACTTTTAAAGGAAAGAAAAATGATTGGCTAACAAGTTAAAGAAAAGTGTTCGACATTTTAGTCAGGAGGGAAATATAAAAACAGCAATGACTGGCCCTGGCTGGGTAGCTCAGCTGGTTAGAGCATTATCCCTATATGTCAAGTTTGTCAGTTTGGTCCCTGGTCAGGGCACATATAATAATCAACCAATGAACACATAAATAACTGGAATGACAAATCTCAATCTCTCTCTTTTTCTCTTTTTCTCTCTTTGTAAAAAATCAACAAATTGAAAAAATAATAATGATATACCACTATGAACCCCTTATAATGGGTAAAAAATAAAAAGACATAGAACACTAAAAGTTCGTGAAAATGTGGAGCCTCTGAAATTCTTCTTATTAATTGCTGTGGGAATATAAAATGGTTCAAACATTTTACAAAACTGTTTCTTATAAATTTAAATAAATTTATTATATGATACAGTTACTCCATTAGTATTTTTCAAAGATAAATGAAACCATATACACATAAGAAAAAAAGTGTACAAGAATATTTAAGTAGTACTTGTGTTCACATTGTCCACAAATTGAAAACAATCCAAATGTTCAATTATAAGATTATGATTATATTTATTTAAAGAAATATAATCCCATATTAATAGTAGTAGTAAATACCTGTAACTACACTAGTCAACCTCAAAAACATGTTCAGTAAATGAAGATAAACACCAAAGTGCACATACTCTGTAATTCCATTGATATGAAATTATAGAACAGGAAGAATCAATCTATGGTCACAGAAATGAGAATTTTGAGGTATGAGGTATGTGAATTATATTGAATGTAGATGTGAAGAAAATTTTTGAGATGATAAAAATTAGCTATATCATGTTAGCTGTTGTACCAAGGTATATGTATTAATAGTCATTGAATTTCACACTATAAGTATATTTTTCCTTAATAATAAAAATGCTAATAACCTTGTTTCTAATTTGGTGGTGATCTCATGGAATAGCTCTAACAACAAACTGCACAAGGCAAAAAATAGGATCACTGGTGAACTCAAAGAGATGTCAACAGGAAATATCCAGACTTAAGCACACAGAAAAAATAAATAGAAAAATAAGTTAGAAGAAATAATAAGAGTAGGTGGGATTCAACCTAAAGACTGGACAAACTTCAATTAGAGTTCTAAAATAAGAGGAGGAGGAGAATGGCACAAACACGCACACACACACACAAGAATTAAAATAACAATCCACAGAGTCAAGAATCTCAGTGACTTGCACAGGATAAATACAAAGAATACCACTTATAATCAAATTGCCAAGAATCAAATACAAAGAGAGAATTCTATAAGCAGCCAGAAGGAAAATATCATATTACTTTCACTGATACCACATACTGATGGCTGAGTATCAACCAAATTTTGCCCTGGCCAAGTAGCTCAATTGGTTAGAGTGTTGCCCCAATATGCCAAGGTGACAGGTTTGATTCCCAGTCAATGCACATATAGAATCAACCAATGAATGCATAAATAAGTAGAACAACAAATTCATTCCCTTCCACCCCCCTCTCTGCCCCACCCCATTCTATCAATAAAAAATTAAGGTTTAAAAATATATCTACCAAAGTTTGACAGTCAGACTGAAATATTTAAAGTACTGAAAGGGAAAAAAAAGACTATGAATCTGGTAGAGTATATCCACTGAAAATACGCTTATAAGATCATGATGAAATAAAGATCTTTTAAGAACAAAATAAACAAAAAAATGTACCCCTCTCATTTGCACTTCATAAAATACTAAACAGATTTCATCACAATGAAGAAACATGTTCTAGGGTAGAAGCTCAGAGCTTCAGTTTGAAATAAAATAGAACAGAAAGGTTGAATGTATAAGCAATAGAAATAAATTTAACTTTTTTAAGTTACAGTATAGATCAGGTTTTGTTTAGAAACAAAACACTCAATAACCTGAACAGAAATAGTTTGAATGTAAATTAATTTATATTAGTATAAATAATTATTAGTTAAAGATGGTTAATCACTAAAAGGGCATAAGAGAACTTTAAACAGTACAGAAATAACAAATGGGAGAATCTTCTACCACCAAGGCTGAAGAAGACCACTGATAGGCAAAATAAACTTGGCCCCTGCCTTCCCCCAACAACTACAAGGCTGAGATTTAGACCATGTTGGAAAGGGTAGGGTTGTGGCCCACTGGAAGAGGAAGTTGACTGGGTGCCATGGGACAGAGCTGGTCCACACACTAGGATCGGTAAGTAGAAGTTGTTTGACTTCTGATGAAATCCTGATGCTTGAGAGCCACTGGACATTATCCCATGTGCCGCTGGAAGCATTTTCATAGGAAGTAAAAAGTATAGCAGAACCAGGAAGGCAAGCCTGGTCCCTTGCTTTCTGTGGCAGTGCCCTTTCAGCCCCTCTATTGCAAAGTCTATTACTGAAACAACTGGAAAAGGAGAAATGTTCATAGGGTCCAACCTCAGTATCACTAAGCAGGGCAATGAAGGGTAAATTTAGAGCTCAGAGGAAACACGTTTCTAACTGGCACACAATGTTTTGTAGGATACAAAAGTATGTGATAGTAAAATATCTGACTTATTGTCTTGGGGAAATGGTAAAATTTTAAATTAAAGTAGACAAATACATCACAGATGCATGTTGTCAAGCTAATTAACTAAAGAAGTTATCACTAAAGAGATTAAAAATATACAGCACAAATATTTGCCTCACTATTGCCTATTATAATAAAAATAGAAATAATTTATTGCTAATAGGGAAAATTAATTAGATATGTCCATATAATTGAATATGGTCCAATCATTAAAAAAAAGCAGGAGTTGCAAATGAATATGTAGTCACAAGCATTCATTATAGGAACACTAATGATAAAAGTAGGTTTCAAAACTGTAAATACTGTATTATAGTAGCTACATTATTGAGTACTTCTGGTGTACCTGGCACTCTGCTATATGCTTTCACTTAATCCCACTGGCAGCCCTATGAGATACTATCTCCAATACAGTATCATTCAGTAGCATTTAATTTTCATAATTATATATATATTATAGAAAAATATACTAAATTTATCTCTAATTGAGGAGGTAACCAGTGTTTTTTAATTAACCCATTTGCTTGTAAACACTTTTTATGCTTCAACAAGTGAGCATATACTAGTATTCTGAAAATAAAAATTAAATTCTAACTAAGCATTTATAATTTTAAAATGTGTAATCGAATCAAAATTATTTATCTTAGATGCTGGACAAATCAATTTATAAATTTAAGACATATGCATCAAGATTATAAGACAAAGCACATTTTATAATACAGTAGTTATACCATTTTCAGATGGTTTTGAATCACTTGAGAAAAACATCAGTATAGAAAGTGTGGTTTTTTTGTCATGCTTTCATCATTGAACACTGAATCTGAAAACTAAAAACATTTTCAAGAGATTAATTAGGATTTCAAAACTTGATCTTTTAATTTAGGTATACTGACATAAGGTGTCCACAGATGGTCCATTCTGTTGATCCATTATTGGAACTACAGGACATGTATTATAAATGAAAACAAGGGAAAAATGACACATTTTCTACTCACAAAAGAAAGCAGTCTTTATTTAAAGAGCTCAATACAGTATTATTCAAAAAATATCAGAGAGACTAGTAAGCTAGTTGAGCTACACTTTTATGGCAGTTCTGTATCAGCTATCTTTTCTCAATCTCCAGCACTTAATAATGCCCTTGAAAATAAAATATTTCGAATTACTTAGTGAATAAATAAATAAATAAATAAACTCATTAACCCATGTACTTTAAGTGACTATGAGGATTGCATATAAAGTTCTATAAAATGTATCACAAAAGTTCTGAGCTGTGGGTTCAAGGGAGTCTTTTGGAAGAGGTAATAGTAAAATCCAGAGTAGAGTTTAAAATGATCTGAGATCTTAATGTAATAAATGGATCTGAGGTTTCAAATCGGGAATAGACTGACATAGTACATCTCGGCATTGCTGCCCAGGCATGAAAGCTTTAAAAATGAAAGGTCGCACTTCCAAAAAGCCCATACTCAACAATAGGATTCCTCCTGGAAAACCTGAGACTGCCGTTCTTGGTCCACATTCAGCATTTACTCTAGCCGACTTTGTTCACTTGTGTGTCTTATTCATGCGTGACTGCACAAGTCAAGTCTACTCCCACTAGATAGGAAAGCCTTCCAAGGATAAAGATGTGCTGTAATCATCTCTAGTCACTTCACCTTCAATTGGTAATGCTAAGCAGGCTATTGTGCTGATGGTGGGCATTAAACAAGTAATAGATTCTACAGAGGATTTAGGCTTCCCTTGCTGCAGTACATGAAACTATGCCAGGAAGGATTCATGAACACAATATAGAGATCCCCTTACTTAATATACCAATGTCAAAGCTCTCTTTCATGTCATCTAGTTAGCTAACTCATTCTTCAAATTTCCTGTGAAATTTCACATTTACAAATTATCTTTCCACCATTATTGAGATATAATATTGGGAAGTTAAGGTGTACATGTGATCATTTGATACACATACATACTGTGAAATGTTTACTATAATAACAGTTGATGTATACTTTACCTCCCATAACTACCATTTTGTACTTGTTATGGTGAGATCATTAAAATTTACTGTCATATCAACTTTCAAATTTTGTTGTATTAAGTATACAATACAGTGTTGTTAACTATAGTCACCATGCTATTCATTAGATCCCTGAGATATAGGATTATTTATCCTATAAGTTTGTACTCTTTTAAATTTTTTAATTTATTTATCTTGAAGGGAAGGGAAGGGAAGGGAAGGGAAGGGAAGGGAAGGGAAGGGAAGGGAAGGGAAGGGAAGGGAAGGGAAGGGAAGGGAAGAGGGAGAGAAATATCAATGTATGGTTGTTTCTCATGTGTGCCCTGCTGGGAACTGGCCCCTGCTTGGAACTGGCCTGCAATCCAGGCATGTGCCCTGACTGGGAATTAAACCATGATATTTTGGTTCACAGGCCTGTGCTCTATCCACTGAGCTATACCAGCCAGGGCTATAAGTTTGTACTCTTGATAGACAACTCCTCATTTCAACTCTGCCACTCTCACAACCCCCATTCTCTGGCAACTACCAATCCACTCTGCTTCTATGAGTTTAACTTTTTTTAGATTCTACATAAATAAGATTCTACAAGCCCTGGCTGGTGTAGCTCAGTGGATTGAGTGTGGGCCTGTGAACCAGACAATCGAGGTTCGATTCCCAGTCAGGGCACATACTGGGGTTGCAGGCCGGTTCCCTGCAGGCCAGTTCCCAGCAGGAGACACATGAAAGGCAACCATACATTGATGTTTCTCTCCCAGTCTCCTTCCCTTCCCCTCTAAAGATAAAATAAAAACTAAAAAAAAAAAAAGATTCTACAGTACCTCTCTCTGTCTGACTTATTTCACTTAGCATAATGCCCTAAAGGTCCACCCCAGTGTCCTTTTCTTTTCTTTTTTTTGGTTGTATAATAATCCAGTGTGTGTCACATTTTCTTGATCCAGTCACTCATCGAATCAACAAACTCTGAGGTTGTTACCTTGTCTTATCTATTGTGAATCTGCTGTAATCAACACTGGAGTGGAGATAGCCCTTTGAGATACTGATTTCATTTTCATTTCATTTTTATTTTCAGGTGATTTCAAAGAGGAATTGCTAGATCAAATTGTAGTTATATTTCTAATTTTTTGAGTAACTTTATTACTGTTTTCCATAGTGCCTGTATCAATTTACATTCCCATCATTAATACAAGTGTTCCCTTTCCTCCACATCATTGCCTACACGTTACATCTTGTCCTTTCCATAATGGCCATCTGACAGATGTGAAGGGATATTCCATGATTTTGATTTGCCTTTCCCTGATGATTAGTGATGCTGAGTACTTTTTCATGTTTCTTTTCAACATTTGTATGTCTTTTTTTGGAAAAAAGTCTATTCATTTCTCTTGTCAGTATTTTAATCAGATAATTCTTTCTTCTTTCCTTCCCTCTTCCTTCCTTCCTTTCTTTTTCTTTCTCTTTCTTTGTTCTTTCTTTGTTTTCTTTTTCTCTTGCTATTATTTTGTATGAGTTCCTCATATATTTTGGATATTAAATTCTCATGAGATGCATAGTATATAAATATTTTCTAGTGTTCTCTAAGTTGTCTTTTCATTTTGTCGATTGTTACTTTTGCTGTGCACAAGCCTTTTAGCTTGATATAGTCCCACTTACCAATTTTCACTTTTGTTGCTTGTGATTTTGTGTCATTTCCAAAACATGCTTGCCATGACCAAAGTCAAGGAGCTTTTCTCCTATTCTCTCTTCCAAGAGTTTCATGGTTTCAGCTCTTATGTTTAAGTCCTTATTCATTTCAAATTAATTTTTGTGACTGTTGTTAGAGTCAAATAAAATATTTTTATAAGAGAATTTTTGCTAACTAAATTATGTTTCTCTATCACACTCTAATATGTATTAAATAATTATAACTGCATCTATTATAGCCTTATGCTTGACTCAAAACGATATATAATTTTTTATTCTATTTATACCTTTTGAAATCTTGATTGATAAAAGGAACCAACTGTTCAGTTTATTATTTTCCTCTCTTTATTTCTCAATCTTATTTGTCAAAAAATATTTATTTCATCTTTATGGTAAATATAAATCTTCAGTTATCTTCAAATTTTTTAATTAGCTTTATTTTCCTCATCACATTAAAAAATAGTTTGTGCTTGTTTCTATTAATTCTGTTTAGAAGTCCTTTGTAATATTCTTTTTCTTATTTTTTAATTGTTCAATTACAGTTGTCGCAATTTTTCCCTGGTTGTTTGTCCCTGCCTGCTCCCAACCCTGCACCCTCAGTTAGTTCCCATTCTGATGTCCATTACCATAGACTAGATCTTGTACACATGCTCCTTGACTAGACCCTTCCCCTTCTTTCTCCTGTTTTTCCCTCACCGCCCTCTTCTGGTCACTGTCAGTTTGTTCCTTATCTCATATCTCTGGTTCTATTTTGCTCATTTGTTTGTAATATTCTTTTTCTTATTCTACTTATGTAATCTCTTCTCTCCCTCCTGTAAGTGGCTATAAGATTTTTGTCTTTGTTGTTTTGGTTTGTTTTTCAGCTGTTTTCCTAGGAAGTATGAAAGCCTGAGTTTTTGTTTAGGATTGTGCTTAGGCTTTACATCCTCTCTTGAGTCTATCAGTTAATTTTTTAAATAAGTTTAGGAAAATTCTAAGCTATCATCACTTGAGATGTGGACTCCAGTTAAAGATATGCCAGGTCAAATTATTGTGCCTTTTCTGTTTTTACTATTTTTAGTTATAAGGTTTATCTTTTTGTCCCTTCATAAGCTACTCAGGATATTTTTTCTAATCATTTTTGGGCATTTCTATTTACCTTTTATTCACACTTACTCTGCTCTTAAAATTATCCATAAACTTTTTTATCCTGTTTTTTACAATTTACAGGTCTAGAATTCATATTTAAGCATTCTGGTTTTCTACCACATTAAATTATCTATTAAGATTTTAATCTTACATGTTTTTAAATGACTCTAAGTATATTATTTTTTATGTGTATATTTGATAATCCCAATAACTTTGGCTGAGTCCCTATAGTTTTTTTTTAAGTTTCTCTTATTTTTGTCAGTTCTCATTCATATTATTTGTCTCCTTGATTATCTTGATTTGATGCTTGACACTCTATTTGATAACTTATTTGTAGATATACTTTATTTTCCTCTCATTAGGCAGCTGGGGTAGCCTGAAATCCAGAATACCTTAATCCAACTTGGTTGGTAACTGCCTGAGCCACTTGCATGACTACATGGTCTAAAGTCGGTATGAGGCCTGATTTGCTTCTAGTTCACCCTTACTTCTGGGTAGAGCCATCCTGTGTTCCAATGCAAAGATAAGGGGATATACCAGGGTCACTATCACTGTGAGTATGCTACTTTAAGTAGTGGTTTTTAGCCATGAAAGGATTAAAAGAACCACTCAGTCTTTTGGTCACACCAGTTTGGGAATTTGCAAAAGTCCCCAGGAAAAAAGCAACACATGTCTATGGATTTCCACCTCCTACTGGATTTTGAGCTGGAAATGCTGTACAACTCTTGTCCTTTGATACCTACAAGTAGATGCTTCTAGTAAGTTCTGCCCCCTTGCCCCAACCCATTTCTAGTTTCCTCAGTGGGAAGAATTGCTCAGCCATTACCTAATTGGTCATTACCAATTGGGTAATGACCCAATTGGTCATTACCTAATTGAAGAAAGAGAAGTCTACACTCAGAATTTTTGCACCATATACTTTGGTAGTCCAGAGTGGTAGGAAATGCAAAGAAGGACAGCCAAGTGTTTAGAAACAAAACACAGACCCCAAACATGTGAACTAATTCATGAAAGACATTATTTTTAGTGATAAAATATAAAAAAGTAAACATTAAATTTAAGAATGCTGATTTTTCTTAAAGCTGACTCTGCTGTGTTTAAGGAATATAATAATGTGTACCTGGTCTTTAAGGCACTAATATAATCACCATTGCTTCCCACCAAAACAATTACGCTCTGGCTAGAACTGTGAGCGCCATGCATATACTGTGAACTTCTCAACACAGACACACACAAATTTTCATTCATTCACTGACCCAAAATATGACTTGCTCCTAGAGGTCTTCAGTGACACTAGGCTGACTTTCACTGAAAGGTAGAGTTCAGTTCATACTATTTGCTGATGTTTATAAACAATAACTTTTAAGAACACAAACTTTATTTTTTTCTGATTAAAACAGATGATCCAAGGAAATATAACATGATTTTGTTTTTTCTTGTATTTTGAAAGTTTTATTCTATTTTGGATGGCACACTTCTAGCAATGGTCAACTACTGCATTCTGAGGCACTGAATGTAGTTTCAATGTTTGAAGCATCAAATTTGTGTAAAGTAATCGAATTAACTAGGTGACTATCAAATATTCTCCTTTCTCTATGTCTGGATAGTATTCTAAGGATTGAGGCCAAAGCCATTGCTTAGTTTTATATAGGATGAGATTAAAAATACAACCTAATATTTAATGATCCTTGATAAATATAAAACATCAAAGTTTTTTTTAGTTTTATCTTACAATTCAAGCTCATAACAACACATATATTAAATACCATCAAGATAAAAGATAACATAAGTTTTAATAAGATATACTAGTTTTTGAATACTGTACAACATATGAGGTTTGTCCTATCAATACCATACAAATAACTATAGATAAAATATTTCAGAATATTGATGCATTTTCATATGCTAAAAAAGAAAGCATCAAAGAAGTGGATACACAATTTGATGTAACTTCTAACTCTTAAAAAAAATAAAACCTGTATGTCACATAATATGACAGTTCAAAATGTGCAAAAAATAAATGCCAAGTGTCAATTTTGAATGTTTATTATTTATCTCCAATATGGTTACCTTTATTAAAATATTTATAAATTATTTTAAGAAGGAAGAATAATCTTTGTGATTTGGCTTTATGTTTCTATAATAAAAAGTGTTAAAATGTTAATCTTGAGTACCTCTGATTTACAATATAGAGCATAAGCATAGATTCTTAAGAGAGTGTCTTTATATACACTATTTTAAGAAAATGTATCCAGACATATGAGGTTTTAAAGAAAATGAACAAAATGATTTTATAAAATAAATTATAAGTTACATTAAAGGATAGTACTTAGGAGTATATTAAATCAATTCACAATTTGTACCCCTTATGACTGAAATTACATAATGTTCAGCTCCGTGTGTGTTTTATTTGACTGATACCCAAATGAATGTTGCATTGATTACATATTATCCTTCCTAATCCTCTTAACTCTAAATGCAAAATAACATGTACATATGCAATTTCTGTGTCTCAGGAGTACCTTGTGGTGTGTAACATTTTCAATTAAAATTTGAAACCCACAAAACTTTAAAAAGTGCCTCTTTATTTTCAGACTTACTGTTAGTCATGCAGAGATTAAAATAAGCAGCAAGAGTAATGTAATCAAGCAATGATGTTATGAGAATCTGTACATGCATTACTTTCTATAGCTGATGTTTCTCCTGCCCTTCCTTATTCTAAAAGTGTATGTGAGCTTGTATTTTCTAAAACAATGGATGGATTGTACAGGTCTGTCTCCTGAAGAGATGAGTTAGAGAATGTTGCAAGAGTACTTGCCAAATCATAGTACTGTTATTAATTCAAGCATGATGAAATTGTTCATTTTAACTATAATCATGTAATTCATCAAAATACTACTAGAGCATATCATTCTCAACTATTACACTGATAAAGCACCTTATTCTAATAGCAACAAATGAAGAAATTTACTTTTGATGTTTATCTACCAAAAAAAAAGTGATTGTTTTGAATCTGGGCAGCCTTGACTCTATTTTGATAAAAAAATTCAACATGTTTTTATGTACTGACTTAAATTTAGTCATTTTTCATGTGAATAGCTCCATGTATTAAGCTTTAAAATATGTCACAGTCCTGGAACTGAAATGGTATATTTTCCACATGTCAGTTTCTTCATTCTCCTTGATGAATACAGAACAAACTAAGATGGTATGTAAGTTTTCCGTAAGTCATAAATCAACAGAATCATGCAAATCTATAATCTCATCACCAAACAGCTCTTCCCTGAAAGTTCTCTTTGCCATTGAGAGCACAAACTTTTTAAATATTATTTTAAAAATGAAAATGTATTAGATAAAAAACATTTATTGCCATTTACACAAAAAGAGAAAACTGAGGCACAAAAAAGATCATTTGGTAAAAATTTTTGCCCTTGCTAGTTCACTAGGATAACCAACTATTTGCTGCTAATGGAATTATTTTATAAAATAAGAATGATTACTACTTAAACAATATTGTAATGAATAACAGTACTCACTTATTTATATGCTGTACTTGAGCATTGGAATATATGTATGAAAATGTCCCTTCTTCTCCCTGAAGACTGACTTATCTACACTACAGGGTGGTACACAGAGAACAAGCTTACTAGAAGAGAGGGTTATGGATACTGAGAGAAGCTCTAGTTATTTTCTGTGCCCTTTAATCTATTGTCTCAATATATGTTTCTTATCTTGCTTTTAGGTTTTATGTTAGTAAATAAGTGTTCTTCATCCAATCAAGCTTACAACTTTGGACATCCTTGGCTTGGTACTTCTCCCAGACAGATGAATTCCACAATCACCACTAATTCTGATTCACACGGAGAGAGGATACAGCTGGCAACATTGTCCCTGCCTTCCCCTCTCCTTCCCAGCCTGAGCGTAACGACAATCTCCTCCTTGCACGCTGGAACTTAAGTATCTTCTGTACTCAGTGTCTGTGATCTACATCTCTACAACAAGAAAATTCAACTTATAAAGTTAGACAACTGGATAATATTAAATAGTCCAAGTGTATGTCATTCAGCAATAAAGCCACTGTTCTACATATGGCCTGCCTGCTGTTTTTCTCTTGACTATCTATTGATCACTGATTTGCTCCTCTGTCATATTATATCTATATAATATCTTGGAAATAACAAATTAGGAAATCTTTCTTTGCACTGATTCAAAAGTATTAAGCATAAAACTAATGCACACATTTCTTATAATAATACACATTTAAAAGATTGTGCTGAATACACTAACCTAGTTGGTTTATATAAGTCAACTTCCCTAAGAATTAAAAAAAATTACATTGAATTTTTCAAAAGTATTTCTGTAAGCTTACCCTCTCAAAAGTTTTGCTTTAGTCAGCTGCCAGTATTAGCAAGTAAACTATCTGGTGGGGGGGGGAGGTCTACTCCATAATTTAAAACTTTCCTAATCTTACCTTTTGAATACTGTAACCCCTTAAAAGTTAACTTAGTAAAGATTATCTGATTAAGCTTTTCTAGAATTTCTGTATCTATCATCTATCTATCTATCATCTATCTATCTATCTATCTAGTATTTACTGTTTCTATATTTTAATTAGGCACATACAAAACTTCAGATCAATTTATGTAAGTACAGAATTAGAAAGATCTCGCATGACCCCAGCTTAAGACACTCTGAATTCCCACGTTCCCAATTTTGAATCTACCCTAAATAGGCTTAAATATACTGAATGTTGGAATTCTTTGACACTTTAAACTTTTATTGAATTTTTTCTCATTACCTTTTATTCCCTTATGCCCTCTCTCACTCCTGCAATCACCACACTGTTGTCCATGAGTCAGTCCTTTCTCATTTTTGTTCCTTGATAAAGCAAGCACTCCATATGGATAAGGGGGGAAAATGTTCACACAAAAGAAAATGAAATAAATTAATTATTGAACATTAGGAATTTGATCATTTCCATGCAAAGTGAATGACATATGTATTGACTTCCCTATTCAATGTAATTTTCTTTTATTTTTATTTCACTGCTTTTGGGGAAAGAAGTGAGAGAGAGGCAGAGACAGAGAGAGACAGGAAGAGAGAGACAGAGAAAACATTGATGTGAGAGAGAAACATTGATTGGTTGCCTCTCATGCACTCTGACCTGGGGAACAAACCTGCCACCCAGGTGTGTGCCCTGACCTTGAATAGAAGCCAGAACCTTTCCATCTACAGGATGATATTCTGACAAAGTGAGCAAAATCATCCAGAATTATTCAATGTAATTTTCAACGTAAATCCTTTTATTGAAAAAAGAAAACTCTTTGAATATATAATAAAACATAAAATAATGCTCCAATCAGGCCTAGCATATTCTTCCCTTTTTCCTGTAGAAAAGAGAAAACATTTTTCTAATCATCATTAAAAGTTTCTGTTCCACTGGGATGCTTGCTTAACAAGTGAGTTTTCCCACATAAGAACTAAATTTACTTCCATAATGATCTTTCATATGTCAAATGGATTAGTATAACTTTTCTGACTAAACATTTCGGAATTCTCATCCCAGAATTTTTAATTGATTTGTGAATTTTCTTCCCCCTTCCAATTAATATGCATATGTTTTTGTAAGTTTGAATTAGAAGAACATTAGCAGTTAACAAAAAATAGAGTACATAGTTTATAAAGATATTTTAAAGTAGATGTACATTTTTAATTTCTGGCTTGGGTCATAATGTAAAACTTGAAGTCTCCAAATACTTCATTCTTTTTATTCTTTTAAAAATTTGAATGTGGTTATTCTCTTTACTTATACACCATAATATCCACCATAAAATTATTGTATAATATAAAATGTAGTAAATTGTTCCCCTACTTTTTCCACAATAGAAAAGGGTATACTACTATGGTAATAACATTTCAAATACACATGAAGAATAAAATGAACTTTTCATTAATATATAGAGGTTTGCTCTGTTCAACAGTCATCTGTGAACCAGAAGAATTTGTGCCATTTACTAAGAACCTGGTAGATATTTTTATACCTTCTATGAATCAAAGCACTATTTGCAAATAAGGAAGAAGGGTAACAGTTTTCTAGGGACAATTAAAAGTAGAAAATACCATTTTTCTGGAAGATAAATATTTCTCAACTTCCTTAAAGCTAAAGATATGTTAGGACACACAATGTTTCTCTCACTGAGATGTTCACATTCTACTGGGGAATGAGATAACATCAAATAATCAACTAATTCAATAAATGTTTTGATTTTCCTTAAGTGTACTGGATAGGATGGAATGATAAACTAGAGAAGCAGTGGAGAAGACTTCTTTACATAGGATTGTCAAAGAAGACTGCTCTCAGGCAGTGTGTGTGATCTGTTAGCTAAAAGGTGAAAGATGTGAAGCCATTTATTATGCAATGCCTGATAAGCCACAAACTGACTGTTTTCTCCAAGAGGCCAGAGTACTCTGCCTTTGCTAGGTTAATAAGTAATGGATCTGTGAGCAGAAGCACTAAAATCTTTGAGAAATTTGGAAATGGCTATCATCTATCTCTGATCCAGGGTTGATAATAGATGTCATCGAATTGGAATGTAAAATTTCAAAGGAGCAGAGACAAGGTAGAAGAATGTAAGCAACAAGGGAGAGGAAGATAAAACTATCTTAATGAATAAGTCATCAGAGAATTGTACTAGTGAATAGAAGTGCTTCTAGTGAATAGAAGCAATCAGAGTATTTTGACCTACAAAGATCTGTGACAATGGTTAATATACCATGGTGTTGTGAAGGGCAATATAGATGGACAGCCAACTAGTATGTGCTTGATTTGGTAATCATAAGCATAATCTCAATTATAAGAGATGCTGTTGAAGAGAAGACTTACTTCAAAGGGAAATCATAGTCTTCATTCACTTTTAAGATCTAAGTCTATTCTCATATCCTGAGCCAACCGATTAAAGGGAAGTTGCAATTCCCCTTGAGTAGATTCTGTAAGTGAGTGCAGGATATAAAGTAAATACAACACTAATACTTCCCCAAGGAATCTGAAACCACTTACCAGTGCAACTGTACACTATAGAAATGGGAATACCCAGGTTTTCAAGGACTGTTAGATACAGGATCTCAGCTAACATAATACAAGAGAATCTGAAATACCATCAATGTTCTCCTTCTAATTGGGGGTACATGAGTATTATACTAATTCCATCTCCTACTAATTTCAGACCCACCCTGTAGTTATTTCCTGAATATGTATTTTATCAGCCAGAAGCATCTGCCCAACAAAATAAAGAGAAATAGAATACAAAGTTAGGTGTTTACAGTTCAGTTGCCCTTTTCAAACATCTGTGCCAGCACCATCCAAGGGCTCAATTCATTGTCATGGTATCACATACAGCACTGCCTCAACTACAGAACTCCTGTAACTATAAAAACACAGAATAAGATAATAATCACAAGATTATCTGCTTGGCCATATACACAGCTACCCTGATACAGCAGTGGAATAACATGCTGAAGGCTTAGCTAATGTGCCAACTCAAAATTAATGCCTTGGAATACTGACGGTTTATTGTAATGATGTTTATACACATTACCTATAACCAATAATCAATACCTAGGACACATCAGAACAAAGAAGTGGAAGTAAGAATGGCTTTTCTTGTCATCACTCTCAGGGAGATATTTGTATAATTTATAGTTACCACAACCTTAAATTCTGTGGAGTTATGAGTTCTAGTCTCCAGAAGGGTGAGGGGAATTAATAAACATTTCTGTCGAGGAACATCAAAAAATTTCATCTGAACTGAAAGGAATAACTATATACTTTGGATCTCCATACAATTTACAAGCAGGCAAATAAAAATGTTATTGTACTAGCTTGGGTAATTAAGCTTAATTACTATGAGGTTCTAGAAACAACTACACAATGTACACAATAGGTTTAGGGAAAAGCATGTCTGGAACTCATGATATTCATTATATTATTTTTGACATTTTCATGCCACAATGATTGGATGACATTGTCATTTATTCAAATGGACAAAATAGAAGAGGAACAAGTTTTTGTGAAATTTTAAGATCAAATGTTTTGTTCTGGGTACATAATAGAAGTCAGATCAATATCAACTAGTCAGTTAAAAATAAAAATTGGGAGCTCACAGGGTTTTGCTATAGAGAAATGTATCTTTAAATGGTATATAGACATTATTTAAGGCCATAGAAATAATCTGAGTTACTAAGGGTAATACTGTAGATAAAGAAGAGAAATAAAGACTAAGCCCTTGGGAAGTTCTTAAAATCAGAGGTTAGTAAAGAATGACGATTAGATTACGGGACTTAAAGGATATAACTAAAGGAGATGCAAGAACACTGCAATGAAGAATTGATTAGGTCCAATTGTACTGAATGATCCTAAGAGCTCAAACAAGTTTGGGTAAGAGTGTAGCCACTGGGATTTCACCACATGATGGTTGTTGATGAATGATATGATACATGAATTTTAATGAAGATTTCAGAAATAATTTCTATACAGCGATGGGTATAAAACAAGATTGAAAAAGTTTGGTTAGCGAATGCGAAGCAAGAAAACAGGGAATGAGGGAGAGAATAATTATTTCAACATGTTTCACCATGAAAAGAGTAAAGAAATGAGACAACATCTGCAGAAGAACACAAGGCTCAAGAATTTTATTTTTCAAATTTCAATGTCTTTTTGAATGGGAAATGCTATAGTATGTTTATATACTCATAAAAATGATTCTGGTCAGAGAGGTGATGATGGGCCCACTGAAGCATGCTGGTGAAAGAGATGGAGAGAGGAGAGAGAGAGAGAATAGGAAGAGGGGGCTACTGAAAGCAGAGAAGACATGGAATCCAGAGTAACACTGAAAATGCAGATGTTATCGAGCTGGGCCTCTAGTGAGAAGGTGAGGTAAATTGTTCTTGATCACATCTAATATTTTCTTTATCAGGTATGACTGGATAAAGTGGGAAAAATTGTTAAGCAAGAGGAAATCATGATTTTCTCAAAGAGTAGGGAAGTGATCGCATTTCACATATAAATTGAATTAAGTATAGTATGCCCACTTAAAGCTTAAACATATTAGCCTTCAGCTGGTGCTTGTGGTGTCCATTGTGACACTGTGATTGGTATGTGACTGTGCTTTACTGGTTGATGAGAGAGAGAGCGAGAGCACGCAAGTGCAACAGGGAGTGAGCAATTACTTTGTAAGTCAGAAAATTTCAGTTATTTGGATGCAGGTTTGCAGAAGTAGATAATTAGGTTTAAATTTGGGTTGGGCCAGAAGTATACAATGGAAAGTGTGAAGTAAATTTTTAGGGTATTTTCAAGCTAGTTTATAATAATAGGCCATAGATTTTAAGGTTAGTGAGACAAGAAATATGAAGGAGCTATAATGAAAAACTGATGTGGGTATGTTGTTTGCGCTTCTTGAAAGCTGTTACAGAGAAAGTGTTAGAGTAAGGAAACAAAAATAAAATTTGGTGGTTGAAAATAAAATGCTTGATTTTTATTGCCACAAAATTTTGGTGGTAATGCGGTTTATTGGTAATAATAATGTTTGGAATGTGGATGCCTGAAAATGCACGGTCTAGTGTGGTTGAAACAAGTATGGTTGAAAACACCTCTATTGACAGGAAAATTCAGGAAACAAGAAGCATAGCAGTTGAAAGGGACATCCCCATGAATGTCATTGAGAAAGATAACTAAGAATAGAGATGTAAAAATAACTAATGCAGCAGCTAAGTTTCAATGATGAGAGAAAGTAACATGTGGCAGCCACAAAAGACACAATGATAGAGATGATAAGTATCAATGAAACTGAAGTTGTTTTTAATCAATATCTTGTGTATGAAAATAAATCAGGGACAAAGGCAATGGAAGACACAGAAGTACAAACCTAGAGGGACTTTATGTCTTGTTACCTTGGAACTATCCTGGGTCAAGTCTGTTAAAACAGCACAACTATTACCAGCATCCGCTTTTACTTTCAAAATTGTTTGGGAAAAAATATGAGTTATATTATTTGGTTACTCTATACCTACCACATCTTTAATCCTAAACAGACATATATTTTAGATTTATTTTTGCCTTACACTCTACAGAAATTATAACACTTCACAACACTCATATTCCTCTATCCTGGCTAATCAGATAGATTAATTTTTGCATTGTATTTTCTCACTGATCAAAATTTTGAAACCCAGATTTCCATAGATCTATTGTATAGGACCGGTTATTGCACAGAAATCCTTGGGGAGAAATCTCAGTTCAGCAGATCTGAAGAAGGTTCTGGAAACCCAATCTACTGAGAGTTACTTCTCTATGATTAGTGAATGCTACCAAGTATGGACATCTCTCAATTCTGACTTTAACAAGCATAAGGAAAGTGTGTGTGCGTGCACACACCTGTGCACACACATGCACATGGTGTTGAGAGTCACAGAAATTCCCATTTGACCATATGTCACTTATATGTATATCCTTTGAGTTCCCTGAGTAAAGAATCTTAAAATTGAATAGTTTGTATTAATCAGGTGCCTTACACATGTAAAACATATTTCAAGCCTGGCCCCATTAAATTCCCTGTGGTAAATAAACCCAGATACTCCAATGAGATTGCAAGCCCATGAGGTTCTTTAAAATCCTAGAAAACATTTTGTTCTCAGCCTTCTACATGGCATGCACTTAATAAATAAATAAATGATTGATTAATTGATTGATTGATTGACTCTCTGATGAGATTTCATGGAGTTGAACCTTCTGTCAATATTTTAGTCCCTGGACTCCAGTACGGTTCACTTGCCCATCATTTGCAGCCTAGTGCTAAACAACACCTGTCTTTCACCACAATTCAGCAGAATTTATGATTCATTCTTAGGTGAAAATTTGCTTCCATCTGTGACTGGGAAAAAAAAGGCACAGAATGTTCTCCAGTTAATATTTAAATATTTTTTCTATTCTTTCTATTGGCAATTTTATTCAATTAGTAAGTAATTTGATTTGGGTACGTGTTCCTTTACTTTTTACAAGTAGAACACAACTTTCTAACAATGGTCCAAAACGAAAGACAGTTTTATAAATGTTGCACATTTATTTATTTAATAAAAATTCAATAGATATGAGATCAAAATGCATCATCATCCATTTGAACTCGATCTAATTTTGGCTGGCATTGTAGATAGCACTAAATGTAATTTGTCATCATAAACATATTTTTATTTAATCCTATGAAAGTTTTGGTTTATCTTGAGTAAACTTTATAGTGATTTTAATACACAGGAGCCATTCCTGACAGATATGATAAAATAGATTTATCACTCTTGACAAATTATATTGCGAAATGTCCTTTTCTGACTGCCCACAATGGAAACCACATTGCTGTGCTCAACAGGAATGTCACCTGTGATCCTTATATTATAACATCCTGCAATGCCAATCTAAAACTGCTTTTCAGGGGGACTTCAGTGTACTTAGAATGTAAGATGGTTATAAGAATAATTGTATGAATGAAGGAAACCTGTAACCCTTTAAATCAAACTAAGTAGTGTTTTATTAAAGTGCTCAGCAAATCAATCTAAATCCAAGGGTAATAAAGCCCTAATCAGGTGGTAGAAAAAATAATAGGTTGTCATGCATGAGAAAAAATAGGCAATCACGGAATGTTTTCTTTAATTAGGTCATGTAAAGTGGAGGAACTGAGTAGGAACTGGCAAGACATTCATCACAAGCAAGGTGGGAAATTATTTAGATTACTAAGGAAGGAAAATTGAATGTGATACACTTAGATTTGACTGGACATAAAATTAAAGCTCTTTTAAAACTATGCGTACTACTTTGCTGATGATAACTATGGACATGTGTGGAGTTTTTAAAAGTTAAACTCAGCCAGTTAGTCATCTACTTTTCTAAGTCCACATCCGTTGATTATTTTCTAATGATTTTAATCTCTGAAGGGCTCCGGGCCACTGCATGTGCTCTTCTGGCATTCCCACTGCAGAACTGCCTCTCCCTTCAATGCAATTTAGCTCCTGATAAACTTGAGATTGATTATTAAGCACTTCTTATTATCTTCTTAAACTTAAAGAAGTGACGAACACTATCTGGGATTGTTAGTATATTGCTCTGTACAGGAATACTGTTACAAATGCCAAACATCAGCAGACAGATTTCTTGTAAGACTTTGTCGTCTTCACAGCTAAGACTACTAAATACATTTTAAAGCCTTAATTTAGGAAATGTTTCACATGGTTTCAAATATTTGCAGTATTGTGACAACTACCTCAAACAAAACTATGTTTGCCAAATTCGATCTGAGAACTCAGCCTTCCTCATCCCAAACAGCATGCTCAAACAGTTAACATTTGTGGCCTTTATTCTTCTACTGTGCAGGTCACAACCATATCCTTAGGGACACAGAATTAAAGACACTATGGGCACACATGTGGTGTTCCTTTATTTCTTTTTATGTCGATCAACCATGCAAAGAGAATATATATGCATGCCCTGGAAAAATCAGATGAGATTTAGTTTCTATGAATTACAATCATGGGTTTTATAATAAGTTAAGGGATAGCTAATATCACTAGACATATGTAAGACTTTTGTGGATATAATCTTATCTATTAAGTTCACACTTGACCCGAGCATCTTTTTCTGAGAAGTCACCATTCATGCCCTGCCCAAATTTCCCTTCATGCCCTGCCCAAATTTCCCTGGTACACCTCAGAGGGCAGTTGGCCATTTCTGGGAATAGGGCCTATACTTGGCAGTGATTTCCAAGCTCACACAGAAAAAAACATACCTTTTTCTAAGATAGGGGTCTGTTCAACCAGTGTATAGGATAGGCCAGAAGAGCCAAGAGTTAAAGTCCTAAGAACATATTAGAAGAGCAGCCCTCCCTCAATGAGTGATGAAAGTTGGTTTTAATACCCAGAATTCCTACCCTGCACAGGGATACATTTGAGCCATAATCTGTAGTCTTTTAAGAAGTCTCCAATAGTATTGAGCCTCAATGGCCCACAGCAATAACTTCACATTAAGTTAGCCACTATTAGCTTTTCTCCTTCCCTTTCTTACTTCATTTCCTGAATAAGCTAGTGGTCTCTGAGTCTAATTTTAGGACCACTTTCCAAAACAGCACTCTGGGCAGATATTACCAATCACCACTGTTGCCTATTAGATGATGATTCCCCACCAATCCAGCAGTATTAGCAAATTGTATCCTGATTTCTGCTGCAGCAACATTAAACCAAACACTGCTTTATTAATTTGCTTTCTTTTTGAGATGGTCATTTCCCCATAAATAATAAGGACATCAAATATTTTGAGGTTTTTATTTTAGTTTGGCACAATTCAGGGAGCTCTGTTTATGGATGAGGTAGACAGTACCTAATACATGAGCTTTCCCCATCTTCACAGGTAGTCTCTGCTGAAAACAGATGTCAGAGGTAAGTTCTCAGAGTGCCAAATTTCTCACTACTTTGACTGGGAAAAGAATATTTATTCTTTAATTCCAAAACTACCATCTAGTTTTTAAATAACAGGAAATTGTTTAAATGAAGATATTTCTTTAAAATTCCACATCATCAAATACTTTTCTATAATTGTGACATTTACCTGATTTTGTTAAACAATTTTATAGCTATAAATTGTGTACTTAAGATTATGCTAAGACAGAGAATTAAATGAATAATACATTAAAAAACAGACAGAAATCAGTAAATTGATAAAGCACTGCATTTTGGGTGATATGGTATGCAAATAATTACTTTATAGACTATCAAACCAGAGTACTGTGAGAGAAATTGTAACAAAATACATACCTCCTATAAAAGGAATTGCATCATGATGTTTCATAAGAGAAATCAAAATAGACTCTTTAATGTGTACTGAGATTCCTTATGAACTTCCACGTACAGTTGAATTCTTGTAAACTATATTTACTTATTTCAGGATATGCCTAAACCCAAAGATCGACAGGCCTTCCTGAAGCTCTCTGAAATAGTATAGTTAGTTTTTTTTTTCACAATATCTGGGTATTGGTTCTTAGAGTTTAGATTCATCAGGGTCACCCAGGAAATTTTGTAGAAATTTACATCCCTAACCTCAATCTTGAAAGGACCCTGTAACATGTGTTTTCACAAGAACCCCAGGTGATTCTGATAGATAGTCCATACACAGACCACACTTTGGGAAAACCTAGTCTATTTGGTACTTAATAAGTTAGAGTTGAACTGCAATTTAAGTGTTCAAACATATTGAATGTAAATAATACTTACCTTGATGAAGAAAGAAGCCTTAATAAGATATCTTAAGGTGAATGTATTACATAATTTCCCATGATCATGTCATCTTATAGTCAGTGAATACAAGAACAGTTAAACTACTTTTTGAGAAGATTCTCTTTTATTAGCACACATAAGATGTACAGGTGATTTAAATCATCTGGTTTGGTCGCAGAAACATGGAAGGTATTCTATTACCTTTGAGAAATATTAAACAGAGTTCAAACTTCATAGCTCTCATATTTCCATGTGCTGCCTGCTTGCATATTAGCCTGAGCTCTACAAGTCTGCTTGATTTAGTGGTTCAACAAGCCCGCCAAAGAGGTCCTATTGCCTCTCTTCCACCATTCATGAAGAACCAACCTACAAATCACTTGTCAACAACTTTGATCTACCTTGTTTCAGGTGGTTTACTCTCTGTCTATTATTTCTGCTAAGAGACCCGTGAAAATTAAATACAGACCCTGCTGATGCTTGACTGACCCGGTGCTCCATCATAACAGCAGTGTAATAGCAATAAATCATTTCAACTTTAATCTATTGTTATTGATGAATGTACAATTATTTGTCATCTAATATGCCGAAAATGATGACCAAAGAAATAGATCAACTTTTTTCTTCTTCCAAGTGCGGCATTGATGGATTGTATCCCTAAGCTGTTATTACACTTATAATGGAGTCCTCCGCACTGACAGCACAGCTAGTTTTTTAATCATCCCATAGTAATCAACTTAAGACAACATAGCAAGACTCATAACTCATGTTCTTTTCTTTTTTGGCAGTGATGGGAAATGAAAATGTTTTTATTCTTTTGAAATAATTCTTACCTGACTAGGCTGAAGATTGCTTTAAAATTGTAAATAAATGGTTGTTTATTGAGCTGGAACTGAAATGTGACATATTAAAATGTCTCTTTCCATAGGGGAAAAATTATTTAGGCCTGAGTGAAGTGAGACAGCAAAAAAAAAGATTTTTTTGAACTGGTTCATTGCTAAGTTAAACCTTAGGGAAATATAGTTATACAAAGCCAGTGTAATAGACAATAACACTACAGGGAAAAGTGACAATGATATGACAAAAAAATCATTCCTTTGAGCCCTGGCCAGGTGACTCAGTTGGTTGGAGCATCAATTCATACACCGAGATTGCGAGTTCAATCCCTGGTCAGGGAAAACACATAGGTTGTGGATTCAGTTCCTAGTCAGGGCATGTATGGGAGGCAACTAATTGATGTTTCTCTCTCACATTGATGTTTCTCTCTCTCTCTCTCTCTCCTCCCATCCTCTCTCTCTAAAAATCAATAAACATATCCTTGGGTAAGAATTTTAAAAAGGAATAATTCTTTTGAAAGCACTATTCTACTATCTTGCTTTTTTTTTTATTTATGCTTCTGTTACTGGCTTAGGTGGCTAGTAAATTTTGTGTGATGAAATACACAGATCAGAAAAAAATAAAAATTACAACTAAAATATAGAGAAACAAATTTAATAACCAACTGAAGACTAGCTGAGGATGTATTATAACCAAGGATTTACAAAAGAAGCCACATCAAGAGTGGTAGGAAAGGTGGAGACATAAAAAGGGCTGGCCCTGCTCCCAGTGGCTGAGATTCTGGAGGGCAATCTCAGCTGCAAACATTCCCACTGAGGGGCTGGGGTCTCATCCTCAAGCCATAGTTCTGAGACCATAAAACCAGAGGTGGGAAGAGGCACCTATATAACATCTCGCAGTGAAAAATCAGTGGTGATTGTGTCTGCCAGGGGGACAATGCACAAATAGCATTTGCAGCCACTCACCCTGGGCTCCAGCAGAGGGAGGTAGGAGTAGACTAGAATCATATGAAAAGAGACTGAGGTTTGTGGCTCTGGGGAGAGATCTGAAGGAACAGCTGTCAGGCCCCTGTGCTGAGGCATACTCCCACAACCCAAACACTGCCTTTCAGATGTGGACTGCTCCCCTTCTTATGGCATCAGTCTGGGGAAAATAATAGCCCCACCCTCTTGACTCTCAGTTGCCTTACACTGCAGAGCAAGTGCCCAGCTGAAGAGTCAGCTGTCTGGGCTAGAGGTATTGAGCAACTCAGGAAGTATCAATAACTGAGTGGTATGGCTTTAGGGCAGGGGTCATTCCCCCCACTTTCCCGTGAACCACACTGGCACCGCTTTTCACAAGAGATCCACTAGCCCCACCAATTCTGCTCCTAGTGGCCCCAACATCCTGACTCCTGGTGACTCCAACCTGCCAAGATGTGGGTGGAATCTGATTGAGTTGCGTGCTTTTCTGAGGTGGGGGCCACTCCTTCCTCTTTCTCCCAGCCTGAGAGGCACCTCCCCACTCACAGAGACCCACTAACTTCACCCTTCTAATGCCTGGCTGCCACATCCTGCTGAGCCCAGCCTTCTCAGCACAATCTTGAACTGATTGAGTTGTGTGGCTCTAAGACAGGAAGCATTTAACCTTAAACACTCAAAGGGTGCGGAGCCCTCCACTCATGTGGCTAGATCTTGATTTGTTTGGGCCTGATAAACAGGACCTTACCCTGATGACTTTTTTAAAAACTGCCCCACCACAAAGGTGTGCAAGTACCTAGCAGAAGGCAGCTAGACTTGTTATACACTGGAACATTTTCCGAAGAGCCTCAGACCCAGCACTGGCACACAGTTTGAACCTGTATCAATCTGGTGAACACTACTCACCCATACCTGGTGACTCACTGAGGACTTACCTCATGCAACCAGAGTACCACCAGAGGCTCTTTTAGTGACTGATCCTAAAAGGCAACTGACAAGTAGATGCAGGTGGAGAAAACTCTCAGGGAGCTTTGGGAATTTTGCTGACCTAATCTTGAGCCTGGTCCTGGTAAAAATGGTCTTGGTAAGCAGCTTGTTCCTTCCCATGCACATCCAGGACCAGCAGAGGAAGACGCAAACTGCGAATCACTCTGTAGTTCCAAACAGGTTTCCCAGGGTCTGTTACAGGCAGTGTCTGACATGGTTCTAGATAAGAGTCTCACCCAAGAGGCCTCAGAACCAATAAACCAAGTGATAAACTTCAGAAACATCAGAAAAAGGATCCAATTAGCTTCACAAGTCACATATCCAAAGGGAAATCTCAGCATTAACTGACCCAGCTGAGGAGAATTCCCCTTTGTGTGGTCAGCACCTGAACAGCTACTGATATACTGTGGTTGAGGTTAATCCTCACAGGAAGCCAGCCTTACAGTTGACCCCTTGAACAAATGGGCCTATAGAACTCAAGACTCAGTTATACCAGGAGGACCCACATAACCCACACAAGGGACATTCCTGAAGCACCCAGCTCAGAGGATCAAAGAGAGTGCTCCATTTGACCTCACAGGACACCTACTACCTAAGGTCGCCCAATGAAGACTGGGAGCCATGGCAGATCTAGCTAATATATAGAAACAAACAAAGAGAGGCATCCAAAACATGGGGACGAAGAAACAGGACTCAAATAAAAGACAGGAGAAAGGGGGAAAAGGGGAGGGATTTGGAGGAACAAATAGGAAGGACACAGGGACGAGAACTAAGGGGGGTGGAAATGGGAGGGAGGAGGTGAGCACAGGGCGGGGGGCTGGGATGGGAGAAATAGATAAAAAACTGTACTTGAAAAATAACTAAATAAAAAAATATTAAAAAGAAATAACTAAATGAAATAGGGGCAAGCAATTTATCAAATATAGGTTCCAAAATAATGGTTATAAGGATGCTGAACAGCATAAAAAAGGACATATAAACTCTAACAAAAGACCAAGCAGAAATAAAAAATACACCAGGAGGAATGAACAGTAGAGTGAATGAGGCAGAGGATCGCATCAGCCATTTTGGAAGACAAGGTAGAAAAAACAGAAAAAATACCCCACCAGAGCAGCAAAAAAGAAAAATGAGGATGATTTCAGGAACCTGTGGGACAACATGAACCATAGCAACATTCACATAATAGGGGTGTCAAAGAAGAAAGATGGAGGGCACCTGACCAGCTCCTAAATGCTAACCTAATTCTCTCTTGCTGCCACCTATTCAAAGAATGGTTTCCCCACAACTGAGAAAAATACAAGTGGCACTGCTGGGTCTAAGTGGACAAACTTTTTATTTTCATGCAGGACTCAGCTTTCAGTTTTTATCAAGTCAAAAACTGGTTAGAAAAACAGTCACATATTTATATTCTCATAGATACAGATTTGAGATATACTGTAAATAAAGAAAAGATTATGACTATTAAATATAATTTAATGCAGTGAAACTCAAAGTGTAGTCCATAGGTCCACAGACCAGCAGCACCTGGAAACTTGTTAAAATGCAAAGGTGTAGGTCTCAATCCACTGAATCTGAATCCCTGGGATGAGGCACAGGCAAAAGTCTCCAGGTGATTCATATGTATATATGAAATTTGGAAAGCATGTATAGAATAAGGGCTCCTGTCTTTGAGCCTGTGAAAGGCTTTAAGACAGATACAGCAGGAGGCTATTTCTAGTGTAGACAAGGATAATGTAGTCCTTGAGAGCATGACTCTGGAAGTCACACCATTGGCTGAAAGTGCTCTCTATGTGTAACCCAGGGAAAGTCATTTACCATATCTCTCCTTCAATTTTCAAACTGGTAAAATGGAAATAAGAATAGTGCTTACTCCTCTAAGGTTGTTGAGTACATGAAATATTTAATATATCCATGTATAGCATATAGTAAATACTCAATAAATACTAGCTATTAATTTTACTCTTTCACTCATATTTGGAGAATATTTTGAAGAAATTGAAAAGGTCTGGGAGAAGACAGTGACTTGAATAAAAGTAAACAGTTGGTCCAACATTATACATTATAAATGTTTTAAGTCTTTGAAAGGCAAAATTTAAAATAATGTTTTATCCCTGTCATATGGTAGAAAATACATAAAAATAATTATCATTCTTTAATTAGGCTTGTCAAATTTCTGGTTTTCACATAGAAAACAACACTTGCATGACTTTTCATGATTCAGATCCTCACATGTTGATCTAACAAGATGTCACTTAAAGACATACTATTCCAGTCTTAATCTAGTCATTAATCTGTTTTATCTTCCATATATCTAGTCAGTCAAAAAAGCTAACCTTTGTTGGAGCAACATGATAAGGATTTTAAGTGGTAAAGTTATAGTAACTCTGCTGTTAGTCTACTTTTGACCCAAACCCCAGGAATGTAGAAAATCATCAAATTCAATTTCATGAATTATGAGTTCACTTGTCTTCTACTCAAACTGTATGCCTGGTATGAAGGCAGGTAGAAAGGAACAGAATTGGGTATTCTCAGAGGCAGTAGAAGGCTCTAAATTGTCAAATCTGAGAAAACAAGGTGTTTTCTACAAGAGTATGAGGCAACTGACTTGTCACATGATGAAGAAGACTTCATGATAATTTTAGTGTATAAAATAATACTCTCCTTAAGACTTAGGCCATAGTCTGTCATAACTGACCCTGTTCTTTTACCATCCATGATAAATGTATATTGTGGCATGGAATCAATGACTTTCTAAAGTTATATTAATCATTCTGCAATATCAAATATTCATTTGCTTTATTCTTTAATAGGTCTTTCTCATTAATCATTGTCATTTCCATTATTATTCTCAGTGATATTCCTACTTCCTAGGGTGGCAAAAACTTGTTTCCTGTCCACTTTACCTTCAGTAACAGCATAGAACATAGAATTTTTTAACAATAAAATCATATTTTTCTGTAGTCCTAATGGATTATTGTAATTTTGTAATTATTTGTAATATTGTTGTGACTGTATTATTAAAACTGCCAAAACATCGTGCAATCTTTTAACCGATTTCTTGTGCTTTTTTCTCAGCTCTCTTTAAAATCATTTATATTGTTTCCTTCCAGTTGTAGAATCCTTTTCAAGATTAAAATACTTTGCAAATGGAATCACTTTTGTTGTGCTCTTCCCATGATAGTATCTTTATTTATTTGACTTCATTATTATAAGCCACACTACTTATCTTATTATGTGGGAATTTTATTATAGTGAGATCCTTGAGAATAAATAAGTCAAAAAAGACTAAATGGTGCTCACTATAACTACATTAATATAAGTCAAAATTATTTAAATATTCAAATAAATTATTGTTTTTATGAGGTAAGTGGGCAGATCCTGCAGTCCATTTTCTATGTCATATACAAATGCACAATGGTTTTCTTTCAAATACAAAATTATTTGGAAACATACATTTCTAAAATCTCACTTGATGATGAACAGATAAATAGAATTTTAGAATTCCATTGTCTTTTATTTTCAGTGTAACTGAAGATATGTCTGACCAGTATAAGAAGCCTTCAGTATAAAAAGGATGCCAAGTAAAATGGCTTTGATTCAGCATATGTGACTATACGCTCCTTTACACACTTAAATTTCTCTATATATTTTTCCTGTTATCAAAATGAAAAATAAGGAGACCTAATTATTAGCAAGTTATCATATACAGTATTGCATATTATGCTATATATGATATGCAACCATGTTTTCATGTGCATAATACATGGGATTATTATACCCATGGCATGTAATCATTATACCCATGTGTAATGAACCTTCTTTTTCCCTCAAAAATTTGGGCAAAAATGTGTGCATTAAACATGGAAAAACATGGTACATCAATTTATATATAGATGGAAATAGAGTCAGTGAAAGTAAAGATGTGGAGAGCTTATGTGGGTAGTACCCAAACTGTTGAATTCTTATTAAACTCTAACAATATTTTGGTAATATGAAAGATGTAAATTTTTAATAAATCTTCAAAATAACTTTAGAAAGTATAATCAGGACATTAAATCCCTCAGTCTTTTATATCTTTCTACACAATTCATTCTACAAACTCCTAATTCTCAAAATAATAATTTCTGAGAAGTTTCTCTGTTAGGTGCTCTGCTGAGTACTTCATATCAATTTATATAATTATTCCTATTTAATATATCTAGAAATTAATGGTTGACATAATATTAATTTTTCCAATATGATTAAGAGGCCAAATATATCTACTTCAATAACTGTTGCAGTGAAGACAGTATTTGTATGCCAAATACTAAAGCCATATTTCTATATTTCCAAGATACTTTGCAGTTAAATTAAGGTCATATGTCTACTTGTAGTTATTGAACTGTAAATGAAAGAAATATGTATCATTTCTAGCCAAGGCAGATTAAAAAACAGTATATAAACTCCATGCTTGTCTCTGTTAAGGCTAGTTTGGAGGTATCTTTCAGATAGTGAAATTATGAAAAGCTGGAAGCCTACCTGCATTAGTTTGCTAGGGCAGCTGTACAATGTACCATAAATTAAGTGGCTTAAACAGTACAACCTTACTGTCTCACAGTTCTGGAGACCAGAACTCTGTAATTAAGGTGTGGGAGGGCTGTGCTCTCTCCATTGGCTCTAGGGAAGAATCTGTTTGACATCTTCCTTCAATCTGATAGCTTCAAGTATTTGTTGGCTCTTAAGTAGCCATTTTCTCCCTGTGTCTCCACATTTTCTTCCCTCTGTGTATGTCTGTATCTGTGTCCAAATTGCACCATTTTATCAGGATGCTGGTCAACTGAACTAGGGCCAACTCTAATGATTTTGTCTTAACTAGACTCAATCTGCAAACACCCTTATCCAAAATAAGACCACATTCTCAGGTGCTAAGTGCTAGGTCTTCAACATATTGTATTTTGAGGGGAACGAGATTTAACTTGTAAAACAACCCAGTCTGCATGAGATTTGACAAGAAATTTACCTTTATAATATTTTCTATACTGAGATTTGAGTATTGAGTTCTTTCTTTGTTAATTTGTTTGTTTTACTACAGAATAGCTTCTGTTCTTAACTTACTCTATACTATGGTGACTTATTCTATATTGTAACATCTGTAATCAACTTTCCTTGTTAGCATTTTTATCCCCATAGAGTGACTACTAAGCCCAGTTGAATAAATCTATCTATAGGCAACATAACAACATTCTGCTACGTGATCTTAGTTAATCCCCAGTATCACTCTGAAATACTTGCCCTAGTTATTGGTCACCCACTTTGCCATATTTCTTATTGACTGTTATTAATGGTCAACATTTCTTCAAACCTCATAATCAACTCTGATTTTGTTTCCTTCTCTTTGTCCCTTGTAATTAAAATAGCTCTATGACTCTGTGAAATGTACATTAGAAATGACCAGCTTAAAGATAAAGTCCAAAGTCTATTCATGGAAATTTAAATTTCTCCATAATATGGTCCTTGTATACTTACTTCTTCAGTTTATTTCATACATCTCTCCCCCTCATACCTGATATGACAGACATACCAAAAAATAGAAAGCATTTTATATGAACGTTTGTTCAGATGTCTCTATTTTTGTTCATGCTACTTCTACATATCATTGCTCCACTTCGCTCTGCCCCCATCACTTCTACATGTACTCCCTCAGAAAACTCATATAGGTTTAAGGAGTCAACTTTGAATCCCTTCTGATCCCTTCAGGTAGTATTGGGAGATTAGTTAGGCATAGCGTTTGCTGTTTTAATAATTATTTCAGAATGTCCATGGACAGATATATTCACATATTAGTCCAATTACAATGTTCCTGATCAGTAATGATTCAGGGACCTAGGCTCTTTCAGTCATGAGGCATTACCTTGTTGGTGCAGAGAAAGGGGAAGGAAATAAAAGCAAAGGCACATTGATATAAGAAAACCTGGAGAGTGTGTCCCTTTGCTGGGAAAACCTCTTCACTGACAACTCTGTTTGGTGGTCTGTTAGCTCTCTGTCTCACTTGGTTCCTCAGTTCATTGAGCCCTTTTTAAAAGTATCTACTGAACTAAATTACATTCTTTTTTTGTGTTTTCTTCTGCAAGTAAACTCTTAATTCGTTGTGAGAACAAACAGTGTCTTGATAAGTATATTTTCTCAGAGTCCAGATTACCTGGCACATGTCAGGAAAATGTACATTTCACTTAATTACTGGATTAAAAAATTGTTAATTTCTGCTACTATTAGTACTATCATCGTCCTGTGATTTCTTAAAATTAAATATTTTTTTAAAAATGTAACTCATTTGTAATGCTCTAATTTTTTTCTAGATCTAAAAGATAGTAAGCTAATATTCATAGCTAAGCTTGTTAAGCTGTAGGCCTAAAATCCCTAATCAAATTTAACATTGCCAGTGGCATTTAATTCTCAAATATTCAAGTAACAGAATATGGAAACATATATTTTGTACTAGTATAGCCTGATAATATTTAATTTGGTTATTACTTCATCCAATGATTTGAAACTTAATATCATTTCTAAGAAGTTTATATGATAATGAATTTCTCCTACTTTATTTATTGCTCTGAATTGTCTGGGTTATGGCATTTACATTGATCATGAAATAACAAAAACAAATACACTATTTGGAGAACTAAATAAGAAAAACTAAAGTCTCATTATGCAGCTGCATGGAACAACTAATACTAAAATTTGTTTTAAAATTTTATAATCAGTTTCCATTTCATTAGCATAGTTTCACATTTTTATTTGTTTCCACATGTGTTAGCTAAAATGAATTGTCATATTTGGTACAAATTGCTGTATAAAAGAAATAAATAAGTTAAAGCTATCTTGAGGCCACTATCGCTCAAAATTTGGTTAGAAACATCCCAACTCCTCTTTCCCACATGCTATCATTAAAACATTACACACTTAATAAACTGAATTTTTAAAGAAACCAAACTGCAAAGTCAGTAACATTAATTTTGAAATATAAACCCCATCATAAAATTGTATCAAGATATCTATTGTCATTAAACCAATAGTATTGAAATATCTGTGAACAGTTGTTTATAAATTTAAATTATAGCTACCCAAATTCTCTTTTTATCAAATTCAACAACCAATCTTTTTTATAATATTCTAAATGCCTTAAATCCCAGTATAAATTGTATAATCATATGTATATATGTATATATACATATGATTATACAATTTATATTTTCATGTATATATGCAAACAAAAATCAAATGTGGATTTTTATGCCACAGATTCTGATTGGCAAAATATAACTTGATTTTTATGTTAACTTCATCTTTCTTTCTGAGTAGTGGGAAAAAAAAAGAAAGAAAGAAAATCAATCTAGTTACCATCAGATAAGCTTGATCACTCTAGTATTTTTTTCAGCCTTTACAAGTTTAAACTTAACCAGTTAAGATTTCTCCTTTTTCCTTTCTTTTTCCATGGTCTGGATAATATTGGTATATATGATTAAATTAGTCATGAGCTCAAGAAAAAAAAATGGTCCAAGGTTGTTTGCTGTTCATGAAGGACTTAAGGAGTTGTAAACTCCTCTCTGCTTTGCAGCTGCCATTCTCTCACACAAGCAACTGCTGTCATGGACTCAGTCTCAACTGGTCTCCAATTCCATGGTCCAACCTAATATTTTCTAGGGCCCTAAAAAGCTCTCTTGTACTCTTTCTAACATCCTGCAAATGTTGTATTCTTCTCCATTTAAAGGGTAGTGGAGAAGTTCTCTTGACTACTGTCCTCCTGTTCCATATAGGAAGTGAATCACTTAGTCCTAACATACAATCCATAAACTCCCTTGGAGTTTTATCATACCCCTAAAATTCAGCCTATAGCTCTGAGTACAGAGCCCCTATTATGACACCCTCACGGTATGCTTCCCAGTCCCAGAAATACTTATAAATTCTGAACAGATAAACTGACTCTTAGATTTTACTGTAATCCAACCATTATTTTTATGTAATAAATGTACTTCTGTCACCATTTATATAAAACAGAACTAACATAGCTAATAAAAATGAATCAAATTGATCAAACCAAAGAAGAAATGGGTAACGAGAATGTTGGGGTCAGCTTGGATGGGAAGACATTGCCCAGTACTAGCCATGGAAATACATACCTGAAGGTAACTCAGGAATGTCTTCTGTCTCAAATATCACAGGATGAAGCCATTAAACATTTGCATCATGCAACTAATTATCCTTATGCTAATTTCAGACTCACTTAAAGAACCTCTTGAAAGCTACCTTGTTAAATGGTACATAGAATGTATTGGTGAACAGCCACCATTTTATTGTATACAAATACATCAGTGTATTTTATATACCATGCTCTCAAGAGTTTTACTTACATAATTCCACACCCTCAGTTTTAGTTTATACCTGGATATTCACACAAATTTTCTTTTCTGTGTCCAAAACATGTAAACAATAGTGAATAGTTAGGTAAGAAAATGCTTACATGGGGTCTTTGTCCAATGTTATTTCTTCAAAATTCTACAGTATAAATTTTCCTGGTCTATAGCATTCTACTAATGTCCACACTTCATAAATTTTTAAGTGACAGCTCCAAGTGTAGGTGTTCAACAAATTTTTTATGTAAAAGGTCTTTTAATACAATGCTAGTATATTTACCCAACTTACTACAAAGCTTGCTTTTGGTTATTTATAAATAATTCCCCAAGGTTTATTGTGATTTAGTGCATAGATGTCTATAACATTCAACTGTGCTTAATTTGTGTTCATAACTGAGACTGTCCTTGTGGGAGGGCCATAGTCAAACACACATCACAGTGGTTGAGGATCACATCACAGAGAGTCATCTGATGACAAGAAAAACAAAACGGAAGCACTGTGAGGGTAGCAGGAAAAGCCTGGGTGATATGCATAGTTGAGTGAGCACTGTGCTCAGATCTCATATTTAGCTTGTATCATGCAGCAGTCAAATATTATTGACTCCATATAGCTGAATAATATGAAATTCATTCTCTCTGGTACTTGGCCAGAACAAGGTTTATTAAGCCTTACATCGCTTTATCATCAAGGTTAACTCCTCACTCTAAGGGCCATTTAGAGAGCTTTATTATTAGTTTGTAATTTTGTATGTTTTAAGTGGAATGACATTATTTTGCCCAAGTGAATAAAATGAAGTACCGCAATTGTAATTGCTATTGCCAGACTCTATAGCGAGCCTCATAGGATTTTCCAAAAGTAAAATGACAATGCATCATCATCAACCTGGCCATCATCCTGCCACAATGATTCCTGGAATATCTCCAACATTCTTCAACAATTCTTGAATGTCCCTGCATAAGATATATGACATGTCAAAGTCCAGATTCATTACCTTTCTACTTTTTTCCCTTCAGTACAAGATAATCCTTCATCATTGACTCATTTTTTAAAGGAGTCCTCTAGTTTAAAATATATCAAGATCTTGCCACAAGATTTCTTGACATTGACTTGTTATTATAGAAAAGAATATGTTCAAGAAAACTAATGGGTATCATAATGACCAAGTGACAAAGCACAGCTCCATGTGCAAAAGATGGATAGCATTGACATAAGATGATAAACTGGAGTACCTGAACGTTCATAGTGATTTAAATCATATTCAGTTAAGAAAAGTGCAGTTGAGAATTAAGGAGAACCAATGCATTACAAAGAATATGAATATAAATTCTTAATGCCTTAGGCCTATATTACCTGGTTCCTGTCTTAAGAAATAATCTCATCACTTTCTGCCTGTTCCCCTGTCCATTCCTCTTCATTATCTCTTGTTTCATATTTCTCTGTATACATGCAACACACATAGTATACAAGAACACACTTGTGAGCAACCAGCTTGACCTCTGAATGCTTCTTGACTGCTTCATATTCTTGTACATGACTGGAATTTTGTTCTAGTATCTTCTACTCATAACAGCTTTGCTTTCCTTACTCCCTGCTCAACTTACTCAGGGCCAACATAGATCCAGCTCTTTGAGGAATATTTGGTTTGCAATGAAGAAGAAACTAAACTGAAACTAACTTAAACCAAAATGTGGATGCCATATATGATAAAACCACTTCCCACAGAACCAAAGCATAATCATATGGCTGTGACAAGGCTTAGGGTTTGTATATAAGTCTGGATGAGTCTATCACAGGGGGAGTTCCAGTTCTCTCACATACTAGTGAGAATGCAGTCAGGTCATACCCAAACTCTGTTTACACTTAGCAAGATGAACTGTTGCATATACCTGTAGAGTTGGTGTCAATGAACAAACAAACCTCATACAAGTAGCATTTGGCTTTATTTTTAGAACAAGCATAAAAACTTCCTATATCATTCTCCATAATCCTCAAAGAAAACTCTGTGAATAACTCTGAAAGATCTTGCTTTAAACATGTTCAGTTATTGGTACAATACAAATATCTACTGGAATAAAGCAACAAATAACCAGAAACCACTAATTCATGTTCATTTAGTTTGATTCAAACTACAATGTGCTTTCAAAACTTCAGAGTTAATTATGCAATACATCTGATTAGTCCCTTATCAATGGGCATGAAGAAACTGGAAGGTTTAATAAATTATTTATTAAAGATACAGTTTGAAAGCAATATACACCTTTAAAAGACCCATATGTACTAAGCAGACAGAAAATAGGCTCTCTAGAGGCAATTATGTATCTGACTAACCATGTATTAAATATTCTTAATTAAGTTAAAAAGACTCATAGGTTAATCACTGGCATAAATAGGCCCCCATATAACTTCTCCCTCTTTCTATTCGATTCCTATTTGGTTGAATTTATGAAACTATTCTTTATCTATACAGTAGACTAGTTCATCATATACCAATTTTCACTTACTTTTATATCCCAATATAAAATATGTAATATTATTTTGTGGATATGCATGTATGTGTTTTACATAAATGTCCTATACCCTTCTGGGCCTTGTTGTTTTTATCCAACAGCATGATTTTAAAAGTGCTGCAGATAGATACATTTGAATTTTTAAGACTATGGCAGAGTGTTCTGTAGTATGTGTATTCTAAGATTTTTTACCCAGTCCCTACTCCAGAGGTATTTCATTTTAGGTTTTTAAAGTTTCTTGCCCTCACAAATTATGACCCAACAAACCTTCTGCATTACCCTATTGTGCAAGAGCTCTTTAGCACATACCAAATGTGGAATTACTGGAACAAAGGCATCTTAGTTATTTACCATTAGGTAACTAAATATTTCAAAATTTCATGGCTACATACAATAATCATTTATTATCTTTCATGGTTTATCTGAGTCAGATATGCAATCAGGGCACAATAGAGTTGGCTTATATCTGTGCTATGATGCCTAAGGCATCTACAGCAAGACTTGAAGTCAGGACCTAGAATAAATCTGATGGTTGAGGGTGATGGTCATCTATGAGGCTAGCCCAGGTGCTCAGTTAAATACCCTCTCTTGGCCTCTCCATGTGGTGTGGAATTCTTCACAATATGGTATGTTGGTTTCCTGAGCAAGCTTGTCAAGAGAGGGGAAAGTCAAAGGGAAGCTATATTGCTTCTACTCTTGAAAGTCATGCAATATCACTTCCATTATATTGCATGGGTTCAGGCATTCACAAAGACCTGTCTAGTTGTAAAGGAAGGAAGCACATCCCTTACCTTTGAAGGAAGAATGTCATCACCACATTGGGACAGTCATTCTCTGAAATTCCATCTGCAGTAAAAATAAATGACTATTAAAATTTTGGTAGATATTGCCAAATTGTTTTCAAAATTATCTTTACCATTTATTCTTCAAATTATAATTATAATAAGATAAACTTTAATTCACATTTTGACTTCTAAATGTTAAAATATAATGTTTTAAAAATTATAATCTTCAATCTATTTCAATCAAGACAAAGAAATAGAACTTGCATTCAGCTAATTTCAGAATTTCTGGTTGGTGGCAGTAGGGAGGAAAAGGAAGAGGGGAATGGATTAACTTTTTAAATAAAGTTTTCAAGATATAGATAGGTTACTTAATCTAATTACAGCTCAGTTTTCTTATTTGTAAATTTGAGATAATACAGTTTCCTTCAAAATATTGTGATAAGATAGAAATAAATTAATTGAAATAGTGTATGTAAAAACCTCAGCTTAATAAACAAAAATAAATGCTTAAATTTTATATTCTATATTTGTAACCTTATAATTCTAATCATTTTCACTTTTTTCTCCATGCAAACTTATCAAAAGACAAACTTTGTATCACCCTATCTCCCCTTCTATTGCCTTTAAAATCTTCAACCCTCTGTTAGCTGTTTTCAACCCTGTAAATGTTTTGCAAAAAATAATTTTACTAAGAACTTTAACAATCTTTCATTTTCTAAGTTAAACAATCATTAGTCTTGACAGCAGATCTCTTTGTTACTTTTGTCACTAGTTATTTACTTCTTCTCCTTTTAGCAAGCATCATGCAAACAAGTATGTATAAATATTTACTCTTTTAAAGAGTAAACAGAACAGTAAAGCTATTAGAATTGTGTTTGAAAACAGTGAGTACTATGTAGAAATTTATTTCTATAATTGTTTGCTATTATTACTAGAAATAAACTGATTTATTATTCATTGCATTAAACACTCAAGCCAAAAGGCAATGGAGTACTATATTCAAAGTGTTAAAAACAATCTATACTCATTAAGATTATGTTAAATATGAAAAAGATATAAAGACATTTCCAGGTACAAAAGAGAGAAAGAGAATGTTAATTGCCAGAAGACTTGCCTTACAAGAAATGTTAAAAGTAGTTCTTCAGAAATATCATACCAGGCAAAATTTGGGATGTAAACTAAAAATTGGAAAGTATAAGAAAATAAGTAAATAAAGGTAAAATATATTTTAATTGCTCTAAAATAACTGACTGAATGAAGCAAAAATGAAGTAATGGTTTTGTACATATATTTCAAGTAGGGAAAAAAAATGCAGAGCAAAAACATTATAAAGAAAGAAAGAAGGAAATAAGAGAATATTTTAAGGTATTGTAAACCTGAGACACTAAAATAATATATAATATAATTAATTACAAATAAATATTTTAAAATATAAGATAATCACTTAAAGTTTTAATAATTGATATAAATATTAAGGTAATAGTAAACAAAATGGAATCATAAAAATATAAAATTAATTTTAAAGTAAAGCAGAAAAAGGAAATAAAGTACAGAGATAATAGATAGGAAACAACCAGATGGTGTATTTCAACCCAACCATATCATTAATTACACTACATATAACAGTCTAAATATATCATTTAAAATATAAAGATTGTTAGATTGGATAAAAAACTAAAACATGACTTCTTAACTTCTGAAGCAGATTCATTTTAAATATAAGAACATGTGTAGGTTAAAAGGAAAATAATTAAAATATCTACCACAAAAACTAATGAAAGGGAAGCCAGAAGTTTTATTAATATTAAGCAAAATAGAACCCAGAACAAGGACTACTACCAGAGAAAGGGAAATATTATGTGATAATAAAGAGGTCAATTATCTAAAAAGAAAAACATAACTCTAAATGTAGAGCTCCAAAATACATGACACAAAAACCAATAAAACTGAAATGAGACTTAGACAAATACACAATTATAGCTTGGGATTTCAATACTCCCTCTCAGTAAATGATTCAACAAAATATAAAATTGAGAGAATCGAATGGAAAAATAAACAGCTCTCCAATATTAGTTGGAGACTTTGGTACTCCACTTTCAATAATGGGTAGGATATCTTGACAGATCAATAAGAAAACAGATGATTGGACAACATATGTCCAACTAGACATAATCGTAATGGCGACCTTCTACCCAATTACAGCAGCATATACACCTTTCTCAAGTACACAAGAGACATTTTCCAGGACCGACCATATGTTAGGCCACAGAGCAAGTTTCAATATAAAAAGATTGAAATCACAAAATCCTCAAAATAATGAAAGAAAAACTGGAAATCAATAACAAGTAAAGACTAGAATATTAACAACTATGTTAAGTTAAACAACATATTTTTAAAAGATGTTATTTACTTTTAGACAGAGGGGAGGGGAGAAAGAAAGGGAGAGAAGCATCAATGTGCGGTTGCTTCTCACATGTCCCCTACTGGTGACCTGGTCCACAACCAAGGCATGTGCCTTGACTGGCAATTGAGCCAGTAACTTTGGTTTGTAGGTCTGCCCTCAGTCGGCTGAGCCACACCAGCCAGGGTTAAACAACATATTTTTAAACAACTAAAGGGACAAAGAAAAATGATGAAGGAAATTAGAAATCACTTTGAGACAAATGAAAATGAAAACACAGCATAATAAAATTTATGGAATGCAGAGAATGCGGTACTTACTGAAATACTTACAGGTATAAATACCCACATATAAAAAGAAAATCTCAAACCAACAATGAAATTTTACACCTAAATGAACTAGAAAATAAGAACATGCAAAACACAAAGCTAACAGAAGGAAGGATGTTAAATTTTGAAGCAGATATAAACAAAAAGAAGGTAATGGAAAAAATAGGATAAGTAAAACCAAAAGTTTGTTTTGTAAAACAGTCAACAAGGGAATATAATGCAATATACACACCATGTATCACAGAAATGTACACTTGAAATCTGTATGATCCAAGAAACAAAAATAAATAAATAAATAAAAATGAAAAGTTCGACAAATTGACAAACCACTACATAGATTTATAAAAGAGGTGAAAATAAATGAAATTAGAAATGAAAATGAGATCACTGCTACTGACCTTACAGAACTAAAATGATCATAAGAGAATATTAGGAACAGTTATGTGGTAACAAGTGAGATAACCTGTATGAAATAAATTTCTAAAAACACAAAATAGACTAAAGAAGAAATAGAAAATCTAAACAGACCAGTAACAAGGCAAGACATTGAAACATTAATTAAAAAACATTGAACACCTACTAACGAACACTTCAGTTGTGTCTATGTATTGGCTCTACTGTGTGTAATGTTGCAAGGAACATAGGGGAGTATATATCTCTGAGAATAAATGTTTTCAAAATTTTGGGGTAGATATCCAGAAGTGTGTTTGATGGGTCATATAATAATTCTATTCTTAATTTTTTGAGGAAATTCCATATTGTTTTACACAGTGGCTGTACCAGATTTCATTCCCATCAACAGTGAATGAGGGTTCCTTTTTCTCTACAATCTCTCCATGACTGGTATTACTTGTCTTGCTTTTCGTAGTCATTCTAATAGGTATAAGGTGGTATCCCTTTGTAGTTTTGAGTTGTATTTCCCTAATTGCTGGTGAAGTTGAGCATCTTTTTATATATCTGTAGGGCATCCATATTTTGGGGGGACGTGTCTGTTCAGGTCCTGTGCCCATGTTTTAATTGGATTGTTTGTTTGGTGTTGAGTTGTATGAGTTCCTTTTTTGGACACTGACCCCTTTGATAGATGATTGGATAAAGAGGATGTGGTATATTTATACAATGCAGTACTGCTCAACCATAAGAAAAGATGAAATACTGCCATTTGTGACAACCCAGATGGTCCTTGAGATTATCATACTAAGTGAAATAAGTCAGAAAAAGTTAAGAACCATTGTCAAAGAACACATATGAATGACTCATACACATGGAAAACAATGTGGGAGAGGGGGCGGGATGGGTGGAGGAGGGCAAAGAGTGGAAAAATTGGGACAACTATAATAGAATAACACTAAGAAATGATTAACAAAAAGAATCATAATATGGCAGCTGTCAGAGGGAAGGGGGATAGGTGTAAAGAATAAAATGTCATATATATATGGTAATGAAAGATGATATGACTTTGGGAGGTGAACACAAAATATAATACAATACATAGATCATGTATTATAGAAATGTATACTTGAAACCTAGATAACCTTATTAACAAATGTCACCCCAATAAATTTAATAAAAAAGAAAAATCTAACAAATAAAAGCTCAAGAGCAGAAGGCTTCAATAATGAATTCTACCCAGCACTTAAAAAAGAAGTAATACCAATACTTCTCAAACTTCATGAAAAAGGAGAAGCATAAGAAGAAGAAGAAGAAGAAAAGACTAAGAATGAGGAGAAGGGGAGAAGAAAAGAGTAAAGGTAAGACTTTCTATCTCATTCAATGAGGCTAGCATTACCTTGATACAGATATCAAATAAATACATTGGATAAAGACAATTACAGGCCAATATCCTTCACGAGTATAGATAGAAAATTCCTCAACAAAACAGTAGCATATAGAAAGAATATAGATCAGGAAAAAATGGGCTTTCCCTCAGGAATGCAAAAGTGCTTGGGCACATGCAAAACAATTAATGTTATAAACCACATAAACAGAATGAATGATAGAAAATGATCGTCTCAATAAATGTAGTAAAATCATTTACCAAAAACCAACATGCATAATAAAAATTCTCAGAAAACCATGAATACAAGGAAATTTTTCAACATGATAGAGGGCATATGTGAAAAACCCAGTTAACAATATATTCAATAGTGAATAATTAAAAGCTTTGCCCCTAAGATGACAAATTGAAAAAGATGCTCTCATGCCACTGTTACTGAACTTTGTACTGGAAGTTCTAGGAAGGGCAAATATGCAATAACAAGTAATAGAAGGTGTTCAAATTGGAAAAGAAAATCTATCTCTGCAAATGACATGATCATTTATAGTAATAATAATAAATGCAAAAAAACATATAGAAAAACCTAAGGAATCCACAAAATAGCCCTAGAGTTAACAAATGAATCCATTAATGTCTCAAGGTACAAGATCAAGATGCAAAAATAACTTGCAATAAATTAGATAATCTAAAAAGGAATTTAAGAAAACAATTCCTTTACAATAGTATAAAAATGTACTTTCCCCAAAATCATTTCACAAGTAAGTATTATCCTGGTATGGACCAACGCTATTTTATAAAATAGACCAATATGCCTCATAAATAAATAAGCATAAATCATCAATTAAAGAATTTGCAAATCATATCCAACAACATACAAAAATGATAATATAGCATAGTTAAATGGCATAAAGCTCTGGACTACAGGATTAGCTTAATACTATAAAAGAAATAATTATGATCCAACTTATTACCAAACTAAAAACACAACCAACAACAATAAAGGCAGGTGGTCACCTCAGTAGCAAAAGCATTTGACAAAACTCAGCATCCATTCCTGATAAAACTTCTGAAGAAATTAGGAATAAAAGAAGACATCCTAATTCAGATAAAGGGTATCTACAAGAAAACCTACAGCTAACATCACACTTAATATTGAAAGACTGAATGCTTTCCTTTCCTTGTAAAATCAGGAAGATTTCTGATCTCACTATTTCTTTTTGATACTTTAGTGGAATTTTGAGCCAATGCAATAATAAAAGTAAGTGGAATAGGAGGAATCCAGAAAGAAAATAATCAAAATTGTCTTTATTCACAGATAAAACTATTTATAAAGAAAATGTGGAATAATACACCCACAGTTGTTATAACTTATGTTCAGTAACAATAAAAATTGCATGATCAATCTAGAAAAACAATTGAATTTCCATGCACTGGCAACAAACAATTGAAAAGTAAAATAAAAATACCACTTAGATTCAAAAGTATAACATCTGCAGGAATAAGTGTGGTACAAAATGTGCAAATTCTGTACACTAAGAACTACTAAATGTTACTGAATTTTTTAGAAGATCCAAAAAAATGGAGTGATAAATCTTCTTTATTTGTCAGAAGACTCAAAATGTTGAGATGTCAATTCTCCCCAAATTGATGTATAGTTTCAACATAATTCCAACAATATTCAAGAAAGCTTTCTTTGCAGAAATTGACAAGCTGATTCCAAAATTCACACATGTTGTGACTTTGTAAATGAAGCTTTGTTAAGTAGAGCTCCATAGTGATCGTTGGTGAACAGTGGTTCAACAAAGGAAATTGAAATAGAAAAATGTATTACGCACAGGCCTTAGATTCACATGTACATACACACCTTGAGGGGCCACATCTGAAGGTCAGGGCAGGGCACTGGCAGAGAGAGTGGCAAGACGAAATCACATGTCTTTATTAGGGTTCCTGGGTGGAGTTCTTTGGGGTTCCTGGGCTAAGGCTAGATTGATCAATTTAAACCAAAAAGAACAGGGTTTGGTATGCTTCATGGTGATCTCATCAAAAGGGGGCACAAAAGAAACATCCTGGGAACACGGACCTGTGAGTAATCAGTATAGGTCAAGTATACCTCAATAATAAAAAAGAAAGAAAAGAAAATCTTCTATTTGTATGGCTAAACTTAAAAACAGTATGCTAGGGAAATGCTAAATAGTAATCTTCTAATTCCCATGTAGTCTAGAGAAACAGAAGTAATTGTTTATAGAAAATGAAAAAGGAAGCATCCATGTGGAGAAGGAAAATGAGAGCAGGAGAGGGAGGGTTTTATTGGTTCTCTGTGGCCTTCCCCTCTCTCGTTTTAGACCACTTCTGAGACCTGTCAGCATGCATCCCCACAAATTCCAAGGCACATTCTATTTCCTGTGGAATATCTTCATTATCAATTCACATACTCGTATTTAGTTGTTTTTTTTTAAGCTAGCACAAATAGATTTCTGTTCCCAGCAACCAACGTATTCAACTAATAACTATCCCATAACCCAGTATACTTGAAGCTGCACAGTCAGTCCTTTTCCACTAGGCAGATCTACAGGAGAAGCCAAATCTTAATTAGGATATTTGGTAACTGTGCATGCAGCACAAAAGTAGAGTTGCTAAACTGAAGTGTTAATAGTATCGGATTCATATAACCTTATATTTTAACGTCATAATAGCAAGGCTTGGTCTTGTCAACAGAACTGCAATAGTCCACACCCATTACAAATATTCTCTCTTCTCAACAGTGTTTGGAATAATGCTTATGTTCAACATTACTCTCTGTAAATAATAATTTCTATCTTCATGGTTGACCAATGCCCATTTTGACACCATTTGTTTAAGTACGGTGATTTTTAAGTTTGAGTTGAGTCTTGTGGGTGACTTTGCTCATCTCTTTCTTATCTAATAAATGTTGATTTTAAAAACTAATGCTGGAAGAAAAAGGAATATTTTTCTAATTTCCAGATTCCTCAGAGACACTCACAGCAACATTCCTGATTACTAAAGAATATAATTACATTATTGTAAGAGCTTGTTACCAGAAATAAGTGTGAAATTTTTGTGAAATTGTGACTGAGAGAGGATCAAAGATGGTGGGGGAGTAAGTGGAAATTCCTGCCAGGACCAAACTGGAATTACAATTAAATTATAGAGAAATCATTCTGAATAAAAAGTGAACAATAGCTGGAGAGAAGCCTCATAACCAAGGACATACAGAAGAAACCACTTCCCCACAATGTAACTGGCAGTGAGTGTGGAGGAGGAACAAGAGGGCTGGCTGGACTACCACAGGTAGCAGCTGAAGTTCTGGGTGGATATTTCAGTGGCCAGGGGTTTCCCCCTGAGAAGAGTGAGATCTAAACCCCAAGCTGGTCTCACCTGCATGAGAACCAAGAAAGGAACTCAAATAACATCCAGCTCTGAAAGGCAATGGGGTTTCCGTCTGCCAGGGAGAGATGGCTGGAGATGCAGAGAGTGTCTTAAAGGGCCAATGCACAAAATTCTATTTGCAGCCAGTTACCCTGGACTCCTATGGTGGGAGAGCAGCATGAAGTAGAGGCACATGAAGAAGGTCTGGGGCTTGTGGCTTCGGGGAGCAAACTGAAGGACGGCTGCCAGGATCTCTGTACTGAGGCATTTCCCAGATTGCAGAAGCCATTTTTCTTGGGTAGAACATTCCTCTCCAAGTGGTATCGGCCCGAGGGTAAGTAATTCCTTCCCACAGGAATTACTCTGCCTTACTCTGAGGAGCTTAAGTCAGATTGCTGAATACAGCTTGAGGCTATATCAGTTATTAAGTTTAACAACTAAAGTGGATTTCTGCAAGCTCTTAGACTTTAGCTGACCCTTCCCCAGGCCCAGGGCTGGTAAAAGCCAGTCTTGGTGAGCAGCCTGGTTCTTCCTGTACACAGCCAGCCCAACAGAGGGAGCCACAAGCTATGGGTCATTGATAGTTCCAATCAGGTTTCTCAGGGCCAGTTACAGGTAGCATCTGACATAGAGTTGCACCAGACTCTTTGCAGATCTACCTAATGTATAGAAACAAACACTAAAAGGCAGCAAAAATGGAAAGACAAATAAACAGGCCCCAAATTAAAGAACCAGAGAATCCTCTGAAAGAAGTAAATGAAAGGGAGGCAAGCAATTTATCAGATACAGAGTTTAGAGTAATGATCATAAGGATATGCCACAGAATGAAAAAGGACATAGAAACCATAAAAAGGGCCAGTCAGAAATAAAGAATGCAATATCTGAAATGAATAATACATTTGAAGGGATAAACAGTTGCTTAGATGAAGCAAAGATTTAAATCAGCAATTTGGAAAAACAAGGTAGGAAAAAGAAAACATTCAAGCAGAGCAGAAAAAAAGAATTAAAAAGAATGAGAAGAGCTTAAGAAACTTTGGGACACCATGAAACATAACAACATCTGCATTATGGGAATACCAGAAGGAGAAGAACATGAGCAAGGGATTGAGAACCTAGTTGAAGAAATAATGACCAAAAATTTCCCTAATCTGATAAAGGAACAAAACACACAAGTACAAGAAGCACAGCGAGTTCCAAAACAAGTGGACCCAAAGAGGACTACACCAAGACACATCATATTTAAAATAGCAAAGCTTAAAGACTAGCAAAGAATCCTAAAAGCTGCAAGAGAAAAGCAGGAGTTATCTACAAGGGAGCTCCAATTAGACAGAAATAAATGTGAAAATTTTGTGAAATTATAACTAAAAACTCCATTCAAATGTAAAACCTTAGTATTGACATAATAGTAAAAAAATGTTTAACATGTATTTTACCTCTGTATTATATACAACCTTCCTTATAATAAAAATATGTATCTTTTTTCTGTAGTCTCCTTGTATTATTTAGCATTAGATACAAGGCATTACGCTAAAATACACATCAATAACACATATACTGATACTAACCAGAAATCACACCAGCTTGGTCTATACTATGGAACCAGTAAATGACCAGGTTAAGCAGAACTCAGGAAAGTGGTATGGGAGTTATTCCACAACAGATGGGTGGCTAGTTAGATAGAGTATTAACAGTCACTGAGTACTTAGGTAGACTCTAGTAAGTAAAATAATAATGGATAATTTGAGAATAAAAACCCAGATGTTGGGTATCAAAGGTCCAGATACATAAGCAGGAATAAGAAATATGCATGCTCCAGAGGTCAAGGTAATAACAGCCTGTCAGTAATCCAAACAAATAAACAAGTAAACATGAGGCATCAAGAAACCTTAAAAAGTGTCTGAAACAGAAGATAATTGGCCAAGTGAGAAAATTTATAAATTTGAAAACATGGTAGAAACAGTCCATTCTCCATGAGTTAAAAGCAGAGTCAAAGAAAAGAAAATTTAATTTTTTTTCTGCAGAATATGTTTTGTTTAGGGAACACACTCTGGAGCCAGACTTCTTGGGGTCTGAGCCTTGGCCAGTTACTGGCTACATAACCCTGGGTATAGCAAGCATGTTTGTTCCATTTTCCTTTTTTGTAAAATAGCTTATTAACTATTTATAGAGTTGTTGTGATTATTAAATAAGTAAAAATCTGAAGGAATATAGACACACACTTATGATAAGTGCTCAAGAAAGCTATTATGATTAAAACATGGATAAGCACAGATCTTCAGAATCTCATTCTTCTCACCATTCCAGAAGGCTAGACCCAGGTCTAGGAGGTCACATAAGTTTACGGTGTGCATTGCATCATCTGGGTATGGGAAAATAAATAAAAGAGTGTGCATGTTTATATATGCCCCTTCTCACTACAGTTGATTGATTGATTTCTCTATGACTGACATTTCTTCTTCTGTTTCTTAGAAAATTCTGCATCTCAATTGTAACATTTTTTTTTCCTGAAGAGATCTGAACATCTTTATTTTAAAGAGATTAATTTACCTATCGTCTAGCTGAAGGGAATTTCTAGAAATCTAGGTTTAATAAAATCTGTGTTTACAAAATTAATTAAAATGTTTGCTATGAGCAAAACACTATACTAAATTTTTCTCCCTTCACTCCTCCCTTTCTTCCCTTCCTTCCTTACATATTTCATCTTCACAATGATACTATGAAATAGGTATTGGTATTAACTGTAGTATACGATACAGAAATTGAGGGATAGAGGAGGTAAGATTTGTTTCCCCAGTAAGCCGTCTAGTAGGAGACAAAGTCAGAATTTCAATACAGTCAATTCTGATTTCAGAGAGATTACTGATTACCAGGCTCAGTTTCAAGCACTTTTATATGGATGCTGCCAAATTTTACCAAATGCCATAAAAATCTACTTCGAAACCCAATAGGACTCAATCTGTAGTTGGAAGAATCAAAGGCCCTTTCACCCAAAACAGTTATTCTGCCTGTGCTGGATTTCAGGTACTACAGATACAATATTAAATAAGCCAACTACCTAATGAGAGAGATTGATGTTAGATCCAGCAATAAGGCATGCAGGTAACTGTACACACATCTACCCTTAATAGATGGTCAATCAATAGCTTTTGGCCAATACTGTGAGTAATTCTTAAACACATAATTCTGTTTGTTGGGCACTGAACAAAGCCATGGAGGAGGTCAAAATGTGGCTATAGACTTCAAGGGTCATATTTCATTCAAAATGTAGTCACAAATCTTTGTATTAAGTGGAGATACACAAAATCATTGATTTTAAGATTTCCAAGGAAGAAAAATCATAAAAATAGAATATACTTTCTAGCCAAACAATAACAGGAACAGAAACAGAATTGTTGTATTTTATTATGTATGTCAGTAATACTTTGCTTGAACCAAGAATTTCTTAGCTAAACACAATCCAAAAACCACTACACTATAAGTCTGTTATTATTCACAGTTTATAAGTCAATATACAGTAACTGAGACAACACTCTTCTTTCTACGGCTGTGAATCTCTTTTGCATTAACTTCTCCTAATACTCTGGCTTATGGGGTTTCTTGAAAAATTTTTTTCAAATATTAAGAGATGTTATACATTGTATTCTGTATTTCACTCTTCACTTCAACCTTCATTCAGATTCTTACTTGCTCTTGACTGAAAAAACTGAAAATCTCTTCATCCCTTCTAATTTTTCAGCTCTTCATGACACTCTACCTGCTCTATAGTCCTGAGTCTGGTAACAGTGTAAGGAAAGCTGTGTTCAAGTGACAGTAGAGAATTGAGAGTGTAAAAATAGAGAATTTTACTGTTTAAAAATTTAATGCATAAAAAATGCACAACTGTGTACAGCTAAGTAGAATTTTCAAATCATCACTTGACAAATGAAATAGAAAGAGTATAGACTTTGGAATCAGTTATATCTGGGTTCCATTATAGATCTTTCAATTAATCCAGATAACATTGGATAATTTCTTTAACCTTAATTTAACCTCAGGAAATGGGGGTAATAATACCCAAATAATAATACCCAAGTTACTGTGAAGTTTAGTATAGCAAATTACATGTTATGTAGGCAATGCGAAAAAAGAGAATTCTAATTTCTTATATTGGGGAAGATGGTAAAGAATATTGTTATTCATCTTTTTTTACATTTGTGGCTGTTACATGTTTTATTTAGCAAGCATTTACTAATAAACTATTTTTATTGTCACTGAGTTTTATATTATGGCATAATAAAAAGTATTGAATATTTTCTAGTAAAATAGTTCTAGTTGCCTGTCTGGTGCAAGGACCCACTTTCCCCAAAATTCTGAGTCAAATTTATCTCAGAATCACCAGGTGCTAGCTGCAAGCATCTGCAGATAATTTCCTGTACAGCTGGAATTCTAATACAAAAGTATCTGCTGCCTAAGGGCTATCTTTTTATATCCTACTTCCAAGGCTCTTCTCACTCTTGTACCATAACATTGTTGTTGAAGAGCAGGGGGGCAGGGTTTCCTCCACTGGAAAGTGACTCCAGTGCTTACCCAGAAATGCCATAGCCCCACTTCCACTTTCTTTGGGGTCAGTGGCAATAAAAAGCCACTTGCCTCTATTTAGCTGACCCCTAAATTATATTTGCACAATAACACCTGTTACTTATTCATGTGACATTGCAATGATTGTTTATGCATCCCCTGCAACATATTTATATTAAGGCATGGCTTCTTTACTTGATAACTTAAAATATTTACATAATATGATTTATAATATGTCTTAAAGGTATTAACATATTCTACTTGGAAAAAATACTCAACATTTTAGATTTATATTTGAGAAAGGCCATGCTTGATTTTTATAGTAAATCTGAGTCCCTTCATAATAATATAAATGGCAAGCAAGTTATTATGGCAGCTGGAAATGCATAAGCTACATGCAATCATAGCCACTGAATCTGCCTAGTTTCTTGAGCCCATCCGGGGTTCTGGCAATATTTAGAAATGATAAAGATCATCCTAATTTTCAGGACTTTGGAAATCAATACTGACTTAGTGATTTCTCCTTGTCAGAGAAGGAGACAATACTGCATTTCAAATTCTGTTCAAATCAACAACTTGGACAAAATCATGCTTTTCACCACATTAAAAATTATTCTGTATTACAGACCCTTCAATTGTTTTAATAAATAATAAGAAGCAACAGTTTATGAGGAGAATAAGTCTTTAAGTACAACCTTTTCTATAGTTTGAAGTTATTTGCTTTTATGCATTTTTAAAATATATGTTATTGATTATGCCATTACAGCTGTCCCATTTCCCCCCCTTCATTCCTCTCCATCCTAAACACCGCCTCCCACCCACATTTCCCCCCTTTGGTTCATAAGTAGAAGTTCTTTAGCTTCTACATTTCCCACACTACTCTTGCCCTCCCCCTATTTTCTCCTCATCGTCTATGCTACTTACTCTTTGTACCTTCTCCCACCCTCTCTGCCTCCCACTCCCCTGTTGCTAACCTTCCATATGATCTCCATTTCTGTGTCTCCGCTCCTGTTTCAGACGTCCACCTAGTTTGCTTTTGTTTTAGGTGTGGTTGTTAATAACTGTGAGTTTGCTGTCCTTTCACTGTTCATGTTTCTTTAACTTCTTTTTCTTAGATAAGTCCCTTTAACATTTCATATAATAAGGGCTTGGTGATGATGAACTCCTTGAATTTGATCTTATCTGAGAAGCACTTTATCTGTCCTTCCATTCTAAATGAAAGTTTTGCTGGCTAGAGCAATCTTGGTTGTAGGTCTTTGGATTTCATGAGTTGGAATACTTCTTTCCAGCCCCTTCTTGAGATCAGCAAACAGTCTGATGGGAACTCCTTTGTAGGTGACTGTCCCCTTATCTCTTGCTGCTTCTAGGATTCTCTCCTTCATTTTAATCTTGGCTAGTGTAATTATGATGTGCCTTGGTGTGTTCCTTCTTGGGTCCAGCTTCTTTGGGACTCTCTGAGCTTCCTGGACTTCCTGGAAGTCTATTTCCTTTGCCAGATTGGGAAAGTTCTTTTTTATTATTTGTTCAAATAAGTTTCTCACTTGTTGCTCTTCCTTTTCTCTTTCTGGTACCCCTATAATTCAGATGTTGGAACATTTAAAGATGTCCTGGAGGTTCCTAAGCCTCTCTTCATTTTTTTGTATTTTTGTTTCTTCATTTTTTTCTGTTTGGTTGTTTCTTTCTTTCTTCTGGTCCACTCCATTGATCTGAGTCCTGGTTTTCTTTCCATCACTATTGGTTCCCTGTGCATTTTCCTTCATTTCACTTAGTATAGCCTTCATTTTTTCATCTAATTGGCAACCAAAATCGACCAGTACTGTGAGCATCCTGCTCACCAGTGTTTTGAACTATGCATCTGATAGGTTGGCTATCTCTTGGTCGCATAAAAGTATTGGCTCTGGGGCTTTGATTTGTTCTTCTGATTGAGCCATTTTTGGTCAGATCGCACCTGTTACGTATGTGTGGCAGAGCCTTAGATGTTCACTTGGGTGGGGCAACCCAGGTTGCTGGGTTATGATGCTGTGTGTGGGGGCGGGGTCAGAGAGGGAACAATGGGGCTTGTTCAGCTCTCTCTCTGGGATTTCGGTCCCCTCTGCTGCTTCCCACAAGCTGGCACCTTTTCAATTGATGCTTTTAGGTTTTATTTCTCATCGCTGGGGCCCTGGGTTGCGCGGTCTGTCTCACTGCTCATTTTTGCCTAGCTTATCTGGACAGGAGTATGTGACCCTGGTCAGCCCTGCGCCTGTGCCCCCTGGTCTGGCTGCCACTGCCTTTTCCTGCTGAGATCCCTCCCCTCTGGCTGCCGACCCCACCTCTCTTATGAGTCTGGTTGAATGGTTGTCAGACTTCCGTACAGTTCAGTTTTCTGTCTGTTCTGGTTGTGTTTTTGTTTCTAAATCTTTGTTGTCCTTAATTTTGGTTGTGCGAGAAGGTACAGTATTTCCACCTACGCCTCCATCTTGGCTGGACATTGCTTTTATGCATTTTTATCAGGCTGTTTTATTATCTTTCTGTGAAAACTTAGCATATAGTGACCTATGCCACCTCCTCTTTAGTCCTAGAAAACTCTTTAGTTGAATTCAGCCATAGAGACTCAAATATCTAGTGCCCCTAAAAACAGAAAAATAATAAAATTATATTTTAGCCCCTATCCCAGGTCTCTCTAGCCAATATTAGTGTTTGATTCCCAATCCCAGTACATGCTTAAGTTGCTGGCTAGGTCTCCAGTTGGGGGCATACAAGAGGCAACCACACATTGACATTTCTCTGCTTCTCTTTCTCCCTCCCTTCTCCTCTCTCTGAAAATGAATAGATAAAATCTTTTTAAAAATTAAATTAAAAATACTCTCCAGCCAATGTTGGTGGCATTATTGACAGTATAGAGAAAGTCATTGACTGTCACCTTTTGAATCTTAGGTAATTGTCATTATTATTTTTTAAAAGATTTTCTTTATTTATTTTTAGAAAGAGAGGAAGGAAAGGAGAAAGAAAGGGAAAGAAACATCAATGTGTGGTTGCCTCTGGCATGCCCCTACCTGGACCTGGCCCACATCCCAGGCATGTGCTCTGTCTAGGAATCAAACTAGTGACCCTTTGGTTCGCAGGCTGGCACTCAGTCCACTGAGCCACACCAGTCAGGTCTTATTACTAAGTGTATTTTAAAGGTAAGGAGCTCAGAGGGAGCCTCAAGAATTTGGCATATGTATACGTAGAAAGATGCCAAATTGACAGTTATGGACATGTTTGATGTGCAAAATTAAAGTAAAATATTCTCTCTCTTATGAGATCATTTATATTATAATGCATAGTATGTATTTTTTCAGACTGATTTGAAAAGTTAATAGTTACATGCTTTTATTATATCAATTACTTTGTAAATAAAATGCTTTAAAATATATATGTAATATAAATCTTCAATGAAATTTATTGAAGTCAGCTAATTAAGTAAATATTAACAGGAACTGCTTACAAACATTGAAAAAAGTGATCAGACGGAGCTTCATCTGAAGAATATACTCGATCTAAAACATAATCTTTATTTTTGTTATTAAGCTTTGGCAAGATTTAACGATTCACAGAAAATTGTGGAAAATTTATCATTATTACTCATTATACTTCAAAAAATGACCTATTCAAAAACACACTCTACCTAAACCAGAGTTGCATTTACATAAGTATTTGTACTGTTTTCCTGGGGAGACTTCATTGGGTTTGTTTTTAGGAGTAACTAAATTCACAGGGCCTAGAGGCAACATTGTTTTCTCAGAAGTTTTCATTTTTCTTAAAATCATGACCCATTTGATACCTTAAAAAGAGCAACATTAATTTTAATTTGTCATATTGTATGGTATAAATTGACTAAAGGTTAATAGCATTCTTCTTGAGTAATCAGTTCTACATGATTAGCCTAAAAATTGCTAAAACATTGTTTACTCTTAATTTGTATCCAAAGAAAAAAAGGCATGATGAGTCAGAGTTGGATTAATTTACTTTCTGATTTGTATTAAAAACTTGCCATGATGATTCATAATCATTTTACTCAATATTTATCCTGACAAAACAGCTTAATTTTGAAAGCAGCTCATTGGAAGATAATTCAAGGCCAAAAAGTATTCTATTTCACAACAATAAGGTTACACAAAAATACTATTTTATTTCTATTTTTGCATTTTCTCCATTTAACAAAAAAATGGGTCAAATACAACCTCCGAAACATTGCAAGCACTCTCCTTTGAACACTATTTCTTTTTTTTTTAATAAAATTAAAGTAGGTAGCTTGTGGTTTTATCACCATCTAGTGGCCTCCTTTGGTGATAGCAAGTGACAACTAACAGACAAAGAAACAGGGCACAAGCCAGTCATTGCACCCGCTGCATTTGAAACTTTCCAGAATCTTTTGTAGCATCATGCTTAATTTACAGAGGGGCTCATGATGAAGAAGACACCTGGTATATGTTTCAATTAGAATTTAAAAAAATGTAATTTGTCATCTCTTCTTAAGAACAAAGAAACTGAGAAATGACCACACACATAAATACCTTTCCCTTTCTTTTAAACATCTTCTGCCCTGGCTGGTGTTCCTCAGTGGATTGGGCACGGGCCGGCAAACCAAAGGGTTGCTGGTTCAATTCCCAGTCTGGATACATGCCTGGGTTTCTAGCCTGGTCCCCAGTAGGGGGCGTGTGATAGGCAACCAACCATACATTGATGTTTCTCTTTCTCTCTTTCTACTTCCCTTTCTCTCTCTCTAAAGATAAATAAATAAAATCTTTTAAAAAATCTTCTATTCTTTTTTCTTTAAACAGATAATCCTGACCATAAACTACTTAACAATGCAACAAAAAGCAAGATGCCTATTAAAATAATATAACAGAATGTTAAAAATATAAAATATCTTTATCCTGTCTCAAGTCTTATATTGGTCAATGATTTAAAGGTCATATTATTAATAACAATTACGGGATTTTAAATTCTCATAGCAAAGGATGTAATACAGTCACTTTCCTTATGGGATTTTCGTCCTGTCCAAAACATCCCCTGAGACATTTGGTCCAATCTAAAAAGTCCATGAGCATAGTGGGTTCATGCCAAATGGTCCTTGATAGAGTAAGTCTTCAATGTCATTCATAAGTTTCTTAGAAACTGAAACTTTAGGCAAAACAACATATAATGAAATTAACTTTAACCATGGGTCAATTGATAAAACCGAACTTAAGTTCTTATTGAATATTTCTGACCAAAAAATAAATTCACCAAACTAATAAATAAAGACCCAAAACATAAAATTAAACCTTGAAATAAATGTGAGCTAGACATACATTTAAGAAAGATTAATAGAAACAAGTAAGATAATTACTTGCCAATGAGCTTACTCCAGCTGGGGGCCCTGGGTGGTCAGAGTCTGTCCTGGCAGCTCAGGAGCCAGGCCAAACCCACCCTGCAGAGGATGCTCTTCCAGAGCCACTCACACCCACCGCACATCACTCAGCTGGGGACAATTGAGACCTGGCACTTCACCTCACATGCACACCTTTGGACAGTGGGAGGAAACTTGCCTCCCTAGAGGAAAATCCATGCAAACCTGGGGAGAACCTTTAAACTCCAGACAGATAGTGGCCCTAGTGGGAAATCAATATTTTTTTCAACAATGTTATAAAAAAAACAACAACATTGAACAAAACAATGTTATTTGAGAACCTGCTGTCAAAAACATCCACTCTTAAAAATACTTCCCTGAGTTCAAACAGCATATAACATTTATTTATGTTTTTGTTTTATGAGCTTGATGAATAAAAACCACCATCATGTTTTATTTGTCCTACAATTGTGTTGTAACAGTGTTGCCAATAATAATCCTCCTTGCCTCAGTAGTTTACCTGGCATGGTACATGGGGTTGGGTGGATGGGTCAATGTGGACCAAATATCCCCATGGATGTTTTGGACAGAACCACATATCAATGACCAAACATCAGGGACCTGTTGGCATGGACCAAATGTCTTCATGAACATTTTGCACAGGACCAACTGTCTGCTAATCATCACTGTACATTCTTTCTTTCAAAACCATCTGACTTTAAGAACAAGTGAAAACTGAAGGAGGATAGTCTGTCAATATTCCACACTACTCTTACATTTCATGTAAACCTTACCACACACAATAGCAATCTATATTCTCAAGCTTAGTTTATCATAAATTACTCAGAGTTAAACTTATCTAATGTAGATTTTCAAGACCTAATTGACTTATGTAGCTATACCCATTCTAATATAATCAATTTCTCCAATATTGTTAATCAGCTTCTGGATACTAAATCCAATACATTTTTTAATTTTAATTTTTTCCTCAAAATGTTCATGAAATTTATTGGGGGTGACAAAAATTAATAAAATGATTTAGGTTTCAGATATGTAGTTGTTTACTACATCACCTGTATACTTTATTACATGTTCACTGCCCCAATTTCAGTCTCCTCCTACCACCATTTATCCTCCTTTATGTTCTTCTACCTAGAGAGAACCCTAAAGAGTACACCCAAATCTACTAGAAGTGATCAATGAATTCAGTAAAGTATCAGGATACAAAATACATATCCAAAAGTTAATTACATTTTATATACCAATAATGAAATATTAGAAAAGGAAACCAAGAAAATAATCACATTTACAATTACATCAAAAATACCAAGGAATAAATTTAACCAAAGATATAAAAAAACCTGTGCTAGAAAAATGATAAGACACTGAAGAAAGAAACTGAAGAAGATACAAATAAGTGGATCATCCCTGGACACTGAAGACACAAATACTGTGTTTAATGGTAGGAAGAATTAACATCATTAAAATGTCCACACTAACCAAAGCGATCTATAGATCCCATGCAATTCCTATGGAGATACCAACAGCATATTTCACAGAACTAAAACAAATAGTCCAAAAATTTATATGGAACCACAAAAAGAAAACCAAATTGCCATAGCAATGATAAGAAAGAAGTCCAGCCCTGACTGATACAGCTCAGTGGATTGAGCACGGGCTGTGAACTGAAGGGTCACCGGTTCAATTCCCCATCAGGGCACATGTCTGGGTTGCAGGCCAGGTCCCCAGCAGGGACCATGTGAGAGGCAGCCACACATTGATGTTTCTCTTCCTCTCTTTCTCCCTTCCTTCCCTTCTGTCTAAAAATAAATAAATAAAATCTTTAAAAAAAGAAATTAGTCTAATAACATTTTTTTTAATTTTATTGTTATTCTGTTATAGTTGTTCCAGTTTCCCCTGCTTTGTCCTCCTATGCCCATCTCATCTCCCACTCACACGATTAATTCCCACATCCTTGTTTATGTCCATGGGTCATTCATACATATTCTTTGTTTAGCTCCTTCCCTTTCTTTCCTCCATTATCCCATTCTCCCCTCCTCTCTGGTCACCATCAGTCTGCTCCATGTTTCCATACCTATGGCTCTATTTTGTTCATTAGTTTATTTTGTTCATTATATTCCCCTTATAAGTGAGATTATATGGTATTTGTTTTTCACTGACTGGCTTACTTCACTTAGCATATTTCCCAGTTCCATCCATGCTGTCACAAAAGGTAGGAGCTTCCTTTTTCTGTTGCATAGTATTCCATTTAGTAAATATACCAGTTTTTTGATAACCTGTTTAATATCTCATTCTTCCTAAGTTTTAAAAAAATTCACTGCCAAATTTAAAAATATTTTTCTTTCCTTGTTTCTATGAAAATATACTTTCCTGAATCCACTTTATTTTTTCTCAGTTTTATCATCTGTTTTTTATATGTAGGTAAGTCCAGTTATGGCCCTTGAATTTTCTTGCTTCCATGACTTTCCCTAACACCTCTATAAAGGTGATAACAAGTACCTATTTCCTAGTCTTGACCACTCATCCACAGGCAGCCCTGTTTTTCTCTCTGCCTTTGATACATACATAGTTGTCCATCTAGGCCATCATTTCAAATTCAACTTGTATAAAACTATATTCCAACCTAAAATCTACTTTTCTAACATTATTCATATTTTCTATTACTTGAGAAATATTATTTAAAATCAACTCTTCTTACTCATTAGAATCTAATATAGTTCTCCTCCTTTGAATGTGATCTGAACACCAAATTCTTTTTAAAAATCCACCTTAAAAACATTTCATGCTGAACAAATAAGTCCATGTACTCTTTTCCACATAAGTCATTTATTTTCTGTGCCTGTATTTGATCATGTCTTCCTCACAAGAAGCTCTTTTCTTTCATTTGTATCATCCAAGGGTCATTTTTACCTAAAGATGTTAACTACTTTAACAGCATCTTCATTGTGCTTCAGCTTAAGTGAAATTGAGGTCTTAGCCCTCATCATGAGCATGAGCAAAATATACTATTGTTCTTTTTTCTCTTCATACCCTATTTCTTCAGTATCAAATGACTGAACTCTACATTTCCAGCACGTAAATAATGCTCTATCCACATACAGCAGATATTTAATTACTATATGTTGTCACTGCTGGTGAAATCAGGGCAGTAATCTTTGTAGTAGGTAATAATTACCAGGTAGACAAGATCGATCATTTAAACATGCACATCTGACTGCAAAATTTAAAGCCTAGGCAAAGGTTTTCATGACCATTACATTCATCACCCTTTTCATCACCACTGAATTTAGGATACCACAATACACCCACACCATATCTGTCCACTTGACTAATATTTAGTGGGTTCCTTCTATGTGTCAGGCACTGGACATAAATAAGATACACATACACACGTGTTTCATTCCTCTAACAGCCTACTAGGACAGACATATATTAAGCAAACAATTACATAAATAATAATAGTTAATATTTACTGAACATCCAACATAAAGTAGGCACCATTTTAAGAGTTTAACAAAATTAACGCTTTCAACACCTATAGTGATTATATCACGTAGATATTATTTTCTTCGTATATGAATGAGAAACAGTTGAAGTACTAAGAGATTAAAGAACTTGCCCAAAGTCATCAGTCTGGGAATCTACAGTCAAGATTTGAATTTAGACAGCCTAACTATAGAGACTCTACTTTTTGCCATTATAACAAGACTCTTGCCTCAATTTTTCATTTTCAAAAGAAATCTGTGTTGCTTATCTGCTACCTGCTTAAAATAACAATAATTATTTGTTTGCTCAGAATTCTGTAATTTGGGCCTGACTTAAAAAGAGGACCATTTAGTTATGTTTGTAAAGCATTAGTTGGAACAGCCAGGCTGAGGCTAAAAGAGCCACCTCCAATATGTCTCAATTACATGGCTGATAAATTGGCACTGGCTGGGAGTTAGGACTCAGCTGACGCTGTAGAATGGGGCCCCCCATTTTCTTTGTCAGCTAGATCTCTTGGTTTCTTCCATGTGGCCTCTCCACAAGGTTAGCTAATGCTTCCTCACAGCATAGTGATGCCGGAGCTGTAGAATTTCTTACATGATCACTGGCTTCTAAGAACATAAAAGTCTAAACTCCCAGAACTTTTTAGATAGGCCTGAAGCTGGCATAGAATCAAGCACTTGTGCTACTTTCTGTTTATTAAAGCAGGTTTTAGCACCAGCCCACAGTCAAGGGCAGGTTCCACAAAAGAATGTGAATACCAGGTGAGATTTGTTGAGGGCTCGTGAGAATCTACAAGTAAAATTGAAGTGGCAGGACTATATTGTTGTGGACCATGCTGCCTGGTTTCAGGAACTGTAACTCTACCCCTTGTGGCTAAGGATGAGTCAGTGACCTCTGGAATGTGAGCCGCAGGAGACAAGGCTTGTCTCTGGTAGCAAATGCTGCCTCAGTTTCCTCCCTGCCCCCAAAGCTTGGTCGGAAGTCAAAGACAGGTAAGACCCCCTCAGAGGAGGGTCAACCTAGGACAGACCCAATCACTTGGGAGGCCATCACAGAAGGACTCGGGGGGCTGCAACAAAGAGCAATGGACTCTCATCCCCCCACTTTGACAAAGCCGGAGTCACCATGTCCTCTGGGAGAAGCACTTCCTGGCTCTAATCCCCTTAAGCCTAAAAACCTGATGGGGAGAGGTACAGCTCCTTGGCTTGCTAGAGTGTGTGGGGGGTGGGGGGTAAAAATATGGCATCACAAAGACTTCCTGATAAACCTGTGAAATCTGCTCTACTTTTAAAAGTGCTTTCATTCATATGTTAAGGATTTGAGCAAGAAACCCTAAAACTTTCGTCCTGACAGACTCTGACTCAGATTAAGCCCTCAGATTTCTTTGCAATGTTATCTACTGTTTGACCCCTGCTGCCCTGTATTCCTGTGTATTACAACCCAATAAAATCTTCTGAAGGAAGGGGCTCAACACCTTTTCCCCCTGAGAAACTGGCCACTGCTCAAGGCCTTTTTCCTCTGGGAACTAGCCATCTCTCCTCTCCAAGCAGATCACATGATGTCTCAGTCATGTTTACTCTCATCCGTGGCACATGGGGGGACTTGAGAGGAAAGTCGCCCCCACACTATATGACATGCAGATGCTGGAAAACTTTAAAACTCTGAATTAATAAATTATCAAAAACTAATAAATATTTATTGAGCACCTACACATGTGGCACCCTGTTGTGTTAATTCATATTGGGAATATAAAGAAAGCATGAATGTTAAGTTCTTTCTAATTATTTCCACCAGATTCTTACACACTATTTTTAACTTTTGAAAAATACTCATGCAGGAGTTACAGAATAATATATATTGGTATGCCTTCTCTTATTAATAGGTGTAGAATAGGCTTTCTTTTAGAAGTTCATACAGAAGAGCTAATCAAAGCAGAATTGATGCAGGTAACTTGAGATCTAGATTATTAGTCAAAATAATAGAAATCTATTCATTGAGGTACAGGTTAACATGAGTCAACAATGAAGGTAATAAATGCCATAGATGAGAGAGAAGGCAGAAGAAATCTCAACATAGATTTTTTGGTTATGAGATTTGATGACTTAATTGAGATGTTTGGATGCAAGGTAATAGGCATTAAGAGAACCATCACTGACCCTTAGGTAAGAGAAGTTGACTTTCATAAGGTTCACAAAACCATAAAAGTTATTATATGACCATTTAGTAGAACTCTATTGATACATGTATGATGGAAATAAATTTTTCCCATTTTGCAAATGAGTAAAATGAAATATATATATATATATATATATATATATATATATATACAAATGAATGAATGAATAAATGAATTTCTGAGGGATTCCTAAGCTTACACTAGTTCTCAAAGCTATAACAAGGCAGGAATGAGAGTCTAACACATTTCAATCAAAGTCCAGGTATCATCTGAATTTAACACAACTACCTTTTGAATGGACAAAAAAGACACTGGGATGTTTTAATTTCATAAGAGAATCTCTTTATGTAATTTTTTTCAGCAAATATATTTAGTAAATAAATGTTCCAAATGCTTTGATGTGTATAAGAGATCTGACCTGTGTTCTCCACAAATTTATAACACGGTTTGGGGGGAAATTATACAAACACCTACAAAATAAGGCAATATATGAAAATCTCATGTGATTATTACAGAATTATGAGGGATGTAGTATCTTTTATGCAGCTAGAAGAAAACCCTTGAACAATTCTCCTTCAGGCCACTCAACGGCTTTCTTGACCCTTTTCTATGTATAAACACTGACTTCACTTGAAAACACTTGGACTTGCTATACTGTCACAAGGAGAGCATCCTACAGCAAAATATAGACTATATGAATTTTATAAAATGATTGTTCTAAAACAATGGAAGACAAAAGCACAAGATGTTCTATTGTCATCATGCCTTTCACTGTATTTTGAGAGTTTTGCTATTTGTTAAGGCTCTGATACTAGCTAGAAGAAACTCTCTACTCTGGACCCCACGTTAAAAAAGAAAAGTGATTAGATATCATTGCCAAACACTTGGGATATAAGAAGAGACACAAGTTATCTGAAGTGGAAGGCTTAGGAAGTACAGTGGTCACCCAATTCTGCTTAGACTTTTGAAACTGTTCAAAGAGAAATAAATATCAGCAAAATGATATTATAGTACACTATATGATCTTAACTTAAAGTTTTGTTAAGATTAACTATTTTCTAAGTTTTTGGAATAATGTCTATTTCTTTTTAAAAGATTTTATTTCTTTATTATTAGAGGAGAAGGGAGAGAGAAAGAGAGGGAGAGAAACATCAATGTGTGGTTGCCTTTCCTGTGGCCCCCACTGGGGACCCAGCCTGCAACCCAGGCATGTGGCCTGACTGAGGATTGAACCAGTGACCCTTTGGTTCACCAGCCAGTGCTCAATCCACTAAGGTACACCAGCCAGGGCTGAATAATGTCTATTTCTTGACAATTATTTTTTACTGCCTTCTACAATGAGGTAATTAAATAATGTGGTGCCTGAAGAGGAAAAGAGATTCTCTCTTCATAGTATCCCACCCCTCAACCCCTTAACACATAAATTAAAGAAGACTAAAAAAAAGATGTTTCTGTAAATCTTAAAGAATAAGATTTTGGTTTTCAGGAGGTAAGGAGGTGATAAAGTCTGAATTTTGTATCCCTTCAAATTTCACACGTTGAAACCTAACCTGCAGTGTGAAAGGTTTTGAATATGGGGGCCTTGAAAGGTCAGGAGGGCAGAGTTCTCATGAATGGAATTAGTGTCCTTACAATAGAGATGACAAAGAGATCCCTCATTCCTTCTACCATATGAGGACACAACAAAAAGACAGCCCTCTGTGAACCAGGACGGAGGCCCTCGCCAGATACCAAATCTGTCAACACCATGATCTTGAACTTTTCAGCTTCCAGAATGATGAGAAATAAAATTTCTGTTGTTTATAAGCCACCCAGTCTATGGTATTTGGTTATGGAAGCCCAAATGGACTAAGACAGAAGTTGATAACATCAGCAATGATATGAAGGTTGTAAAGTTCATTGTTTTGGGGAATATCCATTCAATCATATTGAAGCTTTATTTGTTTGTTAACAGAAAAGATGTTAGTTACATGGTGGGAATGTAAATTGTAGCCAGGATGTAGAATATGAAAAACTAGAAGTATTTTGAAAGTATGTTTATGGTAATGGTCAGTCCCAGAATAAGATTGATACATAATCTTAGATGTATTTTAGAAAAATTAACTTGTAATGGAGTTATTGCAGAAGGTAAAATATCAGAGGTAGAGAAACCTGTTGAAATCAATTAGCTATGTACAATGAGCCTGGTTTAATCAATTTGTAACTGAGATAAGAAAAATATTTGTGAATAAAATGATATATATGAGGTCTATGCAGGGGGTGGAGGGGTGCGGAGGGATAACACAATTGACAACTTTTCAAAGTGAGGAGTAAAGAAGAGGAGGATGCAAAAAGGTTTAGGTCAAGCATAAAATATAGAAAGAAAAATAAAATTAACAAAAATGGGATGTGAGGAATAATAAAGAAAGTTTTAGAATAAGAAGAGAGAGATAGAATAATACTTCTTGATCTTGAGATGCTATGTGGACATCTATTTGAAAATGTCTTATAGGCATTTTGAATACCCATTCAAAGAGAGATATAACAAACTACAGCATATAATTATCTTATGGAAAACATTAGAAGGATTTAGGTAAAGAACAAAAGGAAGAAGAAGAACCAGCAAAGGAAAAGATTAGGAAGTTCAGAGAAGTTGGAAGGAGATCAAAATAGTGCCAGCTGGAAAGACCCTTCTTCAAAACATGGATCAATATTGATTTCAGCAATACTGTAATCAGATCCTCATGCTCAGAATTAATTCTTTTCTATAAAACTATCAATTATATTTTATCAAAAATATAAGTAAATGGGCCAATTTAATATTAATAAAACCCCATAATCATTAAAAGAAATTGTGGCTTTATTCTAGCAATGATTCTTGCCAAAATCGGTTTCCTTAAAACTGTATCTATTCTGAGATTTTAGCTGCAACTAATTTATATCTTACAACAAAAATCTATACAATATAGCTACCAAGGTTTTTAAAAGACAGATTCTAAGCTATAATTCTAATTTCAGAATAATATTTGCCTTTGAACTAATTTTAATTTATGTTGTACATAAAATGATAGTTTTCAGGAAACATGGAGTAAAAGTTTTCAGATCACCTTCTTGGATTTTAGAGAAGTAAAAATATTTTAAAGGCTATCATCTTAGTTACTGAAACATTTCACCAGAGATATTACATTTTTAAGTACAATGAACACTGTATCAGACACATCACAAATATTCTTTTATAGCTTAAACATATTAATACAATATTTTTTCAATTAATTTTTTACCTAGTCATCATGCATGTTTATTCATTCATCCATCAATTCATTCATTCATTCATTCAAAAATTTATTGAGGACTTGAGATGCATTGGTGAAACAAACAGACAAAAATATCTGCCTCTGCTCTCATTAAATATGGTTGCAATTCAGACACTGAGGTTGAATGCAAATTATAACTTGACCCTATGAAATGTGGAGCATTTGCTGTTAAAGTTATCATTGTGTTTATACTCTGTATCTGTAAAAATCTTTTCTCCCCTCACAAAATCTACCTTTCAAGGGTAGGGGAAACAAAATGACCTTTACTCCTGTCCATTTGTATAATAATTGAACTGTTAATTCTCTCTAAAATGCCTTATGTCCCACTCTTCAAAAGCAAACACACTTATTTTTTAACCTAGAGTATGACAAATGATGAAAGATAGATCAAATTCCAAGCAACTGACCATTAAGATCCCATGTCTGAACTTTGTCCTTCCTGGAGGGACCATAGATTTTGCACCTAATTAACTAGTGACTGAGCAATAGATTAATGTTCTCAATGATTTTTTGATTTAGTTGACTAACTGAAAATTTCCACAGGGCAGAGTGCAATTTATTTGCGTGCCCCAATTAGCACTGCTAACTGGGGCACAAAATTGACATAAAATTGGGCCCTGATTTTGTGTCAGGCACCATTCACAGAACAGTAAATAGCCAACAAGACTCAGAGGGAAGTCTTTACCATCCTTCCTGCTCTTATATGTTAAACCAGATAGTAGTCCAGTGTTATTTTTATAGGAAAGCTTATAGTTTGTGGATTATTGTGGATTACCAAAAGGGTTATGATTCATTAAAAAAAGTCTGTGAGGAATAGAACGCTTAATGCATTTGAGAAGCTATATGGGCAATTGAGGCATTGGTAATGCTTTTTAAGGAGTTATTGAGTGTCAAGCTGAATCCCAACAGCAGCTTCTTTTGTAGATATAAATACATCAAAATGTTAGGAGCAATTTTGTACCTCACCAAAAAAAACCAAAAAACAAAAAACAAAAAAAAAACCAGTGAGCCATGTTTTTACAGATTATTTGTTTGTGAGACCATGTAGCCACATAATGAAATTCCCTATCTATGCTTTACAGGTTGTCTCTGCCTTTTTTCTATAGTCTTTCTGAGGTCCATGGAGCCACATTTTAAAAAGTAGAAATTTTAACACATTTGCTTGCCATTTGAAAGTCCAACATTTTCTTAATCTAATATGCATTTTTCTTCTATTTATTCATTTAATAATAGGCTGCAATATAAACACACAGTAATGTTACCAAAAGGGCAAATACAGCAAGTAGCCTATGAGGAAAAGTCTCCAGCTTTTCATAATGCAAATTGGGAATCTTGTTAAAACAGGATTGTGCACAGGACCTTTACAGAATGAAAACAACTCTTCTTCAGAAACCAGTCTTGACATTACTTAAATTATATTACAGCAAAAGACCAATTGTGACTTTCATTAGCTTCTAACTTCTACTGCTTCCCTCTGTGAATTGCTTATGGCACAAACCCAGTTCTAATACAGGTGGTAGTACACCTGAATGCAGACAGAGCAAAAATGAAGCCCTGTCTGCATTCATGTAAAGATTTGTGACAATTTCAGTTTAGAAGAGTATGCAGGCATGGTTCAGCCCTGACCTCCAAGAGTGACCAAGTACCTTACATAACTCGAACACAAATACTGTACATCCAGCCCATTAGAAAGAGAACTTTGTAACTTTTCACCAGTCTAGAGTTTTTTGGATGTGACACTAAAAACACTAGCAACCAAAACAAAAAAATTACAACTGGGACTACATAAACCTGGAAAGATTCTGCACAGCAAAATAAAAATCAACACAATGAAAAATCAATCTACAGAATGAAAGAAAAGATTTTTAAACCATTTATCTGATAAGAGGTAACATTGAAAATATATGAGAAACTTACACAACTCAATAATAAAAATGAAAAAAGTATCCAATTAAAAAATGGGAAAAGAAACTGAACAGACATTTTTCCAAAGAATACATACAAATGGTCAACAAGTACATGCAAACATGCTCAACATCTCTAATTAGCAGGAAAATGCAAATTAAGGTCACAAAGAAATATTACCTCCCACTTGATCAAAAAGACAAGAGATACCAAGTATTATAGAGGAGGCAGAGAAAAGGAAAGTCTTGTACACTGTTGATGGGAATGTGAATTGACACAGTCATTCTGTAAAACAGCATATATGTTCTTCAAGGACTTAAAAATAGAACATATGGTCCAGCAATCCCACTTCTGAATATTTTTTCAGAGAAAACAAAATAATGGTCTCAAAGATATGTCTGCACTTCCATGTTCACTGCAGCATTATTTACAAAGCCTAAGACATGGAAACAACCTAAGCATCCAGTGATAGATGAACATACTTAAAAATGATACACATACACACATACACACACTGGAATATTATTCAGTGATAAGAAAGGAGGAAATCCTGATACTGTGACATCATGAATGGGCTGTGAGGGCTTTATGATATGTGAATTTAGTAAGACAAAGATAAATACTGTATAATCTCATTTATACATGGAATGTATCTAAAAGAGCCAAACTCATAGATACAGAAAATAAAAAACATTTCCAGGAACTTTGTGTTTTGAGAAAGGAGCAGATGTTGGCCAAAGACTACAAACTCTCTGCTATGCCAGGACTAAGTTCTGGAGATCTAATGTACAGCATAGTGACCTTACTGTGGTAAGTATTTTACAATATATACATGTAAATGTGTATATATATATATGTATATATGTATATATACACACACATATATATATACACACACACATACACATATATATATATTTAATCATAGTGTATACCTTAAACTTATATAATGTTATGTTTCAATTATACCTCAATAAGTCAGGGGATAAAATAATATATATAATGTAAAATAATTGCCAGCAGAGATGTGGAAAAATGGATTTTGCATATATTCTTAATAGTCATGTAAAATGGAATAGCCATCCTGGAATCCTATTTGGCAATTTCTTAAAAGGTTAAACATATGCTTTGTATTTGACCCATAATCTGAATTCTGAGCATTTGTCCCATAGAAATAAAAATTTTGTTCATACAATGAACAAAAATGTTGATAGCAGCCTTGTTTGTGATAACCCAAAACTGAAAACAGCCTAAGCATCCTTCAATGGGTAAAAGTTAAACAAACTGTGGTACCATGGACTACTACCCAGCAATTAACAGAAATTAATTACTGATATACAAAAAATTGATTATTGGGCCATATGATCTTATTCATGTATTTATATATAGGTATGTAGTCCATACAATATTTTAACTTGCTGATAAAATTAGTCAGTCCAAGGTTCATGCTGTTTGCATATGTTTGTGTCTGTGTGCACACATGTGTTTGAGAGAGAGAGATAGAGAAAAGGAGACAGAGGGGAGAGAATGAGTTACCATTGGAGGAAGTGGAGGCATGAAAAAGAGAAGGAAAATCATTGGATTTATTCCCATGATGGAGTCATTCCTGTATAGCCATGCCTGAAAACACCCTCTAAAAGCCAAGGATTGTCTTTAGATATTCACAATGTCATATATAGGTGATTTTGTATCAGTCTTGGTGATTTTGTCTATATTTGAATTTTTTCACATTTTTAAATTGTTGTTCAAGTATAGTTCTCTCTATTTTCACTCCACCACTCACCCCCACCCCAGCCATCCCCACATCCCACCCTTGATCCTAACCCCCTTTGGTTTTGTCCATGTATCCTTTATACATGTTCCTGACAACCTTTCCCCTTTTATCTCCCTTATCCCCTCCCACTTCCCCTCTGGTCACTGTCAGTTTGTTCTTAATTTCCATGTCTCTGGTTATATTTTGCTTGCTTTTTTGTTTTGTTAATTAGGTTCCACTTAAAGATGAGATCATATGGTATTTGTCTTTCAGCCCCTGCCTTATTTCACTTAGCAAGATGCTCTTCAATTCTATCCATGCTGTTGCAAAGGGTAGGAGCTCCTTCTTTCTCTCCGTTGTGCAGTATCCCATTGTGTAAATGTACCATAGTTTTTGATCCACTTCATTTACCGCTGGGAACTTAGGTTGCTTCCAGCACTTGGCTATTGTAAATTGTGCTGCTATGAACATTGGGGTGCATAGGTTCTTTTGAATTTGGTGTTTCAGGGCTCTTAAAGTATAGTCCCAGCAGTGGAATTGCCAAGTCAAAAGGCAGTTCCATTTTTAGTTTTCTGAGGAAATTTCATACTGTTTTCCACAGTGGCTGCACTCCCACCAAAAATGCACTAGGCTTCCCTTTTCTCCACAACATCACCAGCACTTGTTGTTTGTTGGTTTTGTTATGATGGCCATTCTGACTGGTGTGAAATGGTATCTCACTGTGGCCTTAGATGGCTAGTGGTGATGAGCATCCTTTCATATAGCTCTGGTTTCCCACATGTCCTCTTTGGAGAAATGTTTGTTCAGGTCCTTTGCCCATTTTTTTAACTGGAATCATCTCAGTTTAACTACAGAAATCTTAAAATTACATTTTTCAACTACTGATTAAGAAATAGAATTATCAATTCTGTTAATGTTTCAGAATAGCAATGAAATCATTTCTAGAATCCACATTACATATATGAATATACAAAGGACTGTCCAGATAGTATTTGGCCATGTAATATAAAAAATAGAGACATTTATAGAAGAAGATACAAGAAACACTGTACATAGGACAATGACACCTTGGTCCCCTTTAAAGCATGCACCAGGTCTCCCAGCATCTCTTCCACTGTTCAAAACACTCTGCACAATCTTTTGTTGGAACACCCATTGGCTGTCCCATCATACTTTCCTGAGTCTCATTGACAGTCTGAAATCTCTTCCCTTTCAAAGGTGATTTTAGTTCTGGAAAAAAACAGAAGTCACAGAGCACCAAATCTTGGCTGTAGGGGGTCTAAGTCACCTGAGCGATTTGATATTTTACCATAATTTCTGCAGGAAACATGATCCACAAGTGGGCACATTATTGTCATAAAACTGCCAATCATCAATTGCCCATTGCTGTAGCCATTTTTTCATACTACATTTCTCAACTGATGAAGAATATTAAGAAAGTATCCCTTATTAATTGTTTGTCCTGGAAGGGCAATATTTGTGATGGACAATCAAAAATCACAGTTAACATGGTCTTCATCTTGCTGCAACTTTGTTGCACCTTCTTTGGGCATGGAGAACCAGGCAACTTCCATTGGGATGACTGGGCCTTCATTTCTGGATTATAGCTACAGACCCACAGGTCATCTCCAGTTACAACCTTCTTGAGGAAATATGGTTCATTGGTAGTGTTTTAAATTAAATCATTAGCAGCTGCAGCACAAAGTTCCTTCTGTTTTGGTAGCAGAAGCCACAAAGTGAATTTTGACACAACACATTTCATGCCAAGCCCTGTGTCAAAATCTCACATACAATAGTTTTTGGAATCAGATCAGTTTCTAGTTCTCACACTGTCAGTTGCCAATCTTTGTTGATTGTAGCCCATACATGATCAACATTCTCAGGGATTCTACTTTTTGCAGGCCTTCCAGGATGTGGATCACTTTCAACAGATTCTCAACCATTTTTGAAGCAGTTGTGCCACACTTTTATTTTTTCTGCACTCATTGCATCATCCCTGAAAGACTTCTGAATCATCCAAATTGTTTCTGTGGAGGAGTGTTCAAACTTAATGCAGAATTTTATGCAGATTTGTTGCTCTACTCACTCAGTCATTTTGCATGTGATGGCCACATAGTACACATGCTCACTCAACTGTGTCTACTGCTCCCACTGACTAGTACAGTGAAGTTATCATTGTTCGTTCATGTGCATTCCAGTCCACTCTTCTTGGCTGCCAGGTTCCATTGTTGTCACGCAAACCATTCTTTTCATGTTAACAGTGGCCAGACTTTTTCTGGGCAGTCCTCAAGTTATATAAAAGAGGAAAAAAGTTTTCTGAATTTTAAAGGAAATTTGGAATTTACTGCTTATCTCACAGGCTGTCTTAGCATATGGAAACATACCTGACCTACTATATGAAAGTCGCTTGATTTTGTAAGTTTCACCAGTTGCATCCATGTCCAGTCCAGTTTTTATACCTGTACACTGTTGTCATTAAACAGCAATCAGATGTGACTGTGGTGATAATGGTGATAATGAACTCACAGTTACTTCATACTAATATATCTTCTTTTATAATAGCCATAAACTTAAGGCTCTTGTAACATTACATTTAGTTATCAACATATTAGAGTTGTGGGTTGGAATTAATTCACATATTGCCTCTTGGTTTGGTTACTTCACTATCAGTTATATGTTTTGAGTTCAATTTTCATATTTCTGTGTTTAGCTGAATAAATTAATTTTAGGAATATGACCAAAGAACTTTTTTATTTTGCTGCTTGTTCCCTAGCATTTATAACATGTTTCATTTATAACATGAAAGAATCATGTAATTTGATCCTTTCAAAAATACAAATGAGGAAGCTGTACACATGTTAGTATACTTATTTTATGTAAGATAGAACTGAGGCTTAAAAAGTCATTCAGCTCCTACATGACATACTTGAAACTAGAGTCTTGTTCTACTCTTCACAGTGTCACATGGCCCTCTCAACTCAGACAAGGCAGGCCTCCCTATAATAATTTTATATTTTTCTGCAAATAATGGATTCAAAAATAATATTGAAAAGATTTTTGCATGTCAAAATGCAACCCTGCACACACAAAAATTAAGTCACACAAGAAAAATAAAATTAAGTTACAGACCTACATGTAAAATGTAAAATTGCAAAACTCCTACAAGATAATGGGAGAAAATCTAAGTGGCCTTAGATTTGATTATATTTTAAGTTTAACACCAAAAGCACATCTCATTAAAAAATGAATAAATTGGACAACACTAAAATTAAAGAATTCTGTCCTGTAAAATGCAATTGTTATGGGAATAAAAAGACATATCTATATGCCGTACACAGAAGGAAAACCATTACACATCTGATAAAGCACTTTTATCTAAAATATATAAGAAACTGAAAATTCAAAAAGAAACAACACAGTTAAACACTGGGCAATAGCTCAAAGAAATGTCAATAAACAAGTTACACAGGTGGGAAAAAGCTTCTAAAAATTACTTAACAACATATGTAATTATGGAATTGCCACTCACAATGATGAGATACCATTACACATCTCTGAGGATGTCTAAAATTCAAAACACTGACAACACCAAATGCCAATGAGGATGTCAGGCAACAGGAACTTCTTTGCTGGTAGAAATACAAAACGGTATAGCCACTTAAAAAAAAAAGTTTGGCAGTTTCCTGAAAAACTAAACATACTCTTACCATATGATCCAGCAATTGTGTTCCTTGGTATTTACCTAACAGAGTTGAAAACTTATGTCCACATAAAAACCTGCACACAAATATTTATAACTGCTTTATTCATAATCGTCCAAACTTGGAAACCACCAAGATGTCTTTCAAAGCATAAATGGATGAACAAACTGTGGTACATCTATAAAATGAAATATAAATTTGCAATAAAAATAAATGAGCTATCATGCCAGAAAAAGCCATGGAGGATTTTAAAATGTATAATACTAAGTGAAAGAAGCCAATATGAAAAGACTATATACTATATGATTCCAGCTCTATAAGATTCTGGAAAAGGCAAAATTGTGAAAGAGGTAAAACTGGTCAGTGGTTGCCAGGTGCTGGGAAGTACAGAGATAACAGTGGAGCACAGGGAATTTTTAGAGCACTGAATTACCCTGTATGATACTATAATGGTGAGTACAGGTCACAATACATTTGTCAAAACTCTTAGACTGTACACTGCAAATATTAAATTCTAATTTAACCTGTAAACTATAGTTAATAAGAATGTGTCAATATTGGCTTATCAATTATAACAAATATATCTCACTAATTCAAGATGTTAATTATGGGGGAAACTGGTGTGTCTATTCGGTGGCGGGGAGTTGAGGTAATATATTGGAACTCTGTATTTTCTGCTCAATTTTTCTTTACACCTAAAACTTCTCAAAAATAGCCTATTAACTTCAAAAAATACAATCATGTCAGAAAATATATAGCATACATCCTTTAAATATTCTGTGAGCCTTGTTTTTACAGAATTAGTAAAGGGAAAGTTTCCTAGCTTCTGCTTCAACAGCCCATAAAATGCTTATGTAACTGCTTAGAGTGAAAGATGAAGAGATAAATTATTCATCCTTCTTCACCCTATGCATCCCAAAGATTTTGTTCTTTATCCTTACGCTGTTCCATCTATAAAGGGTAAAGGCAAAAATTGAAATTTTATATACAGTGGGCACTAAGTATATCCTCTACTAAATGGGATAAAGTTATCACATGCATGACAAAATGTAAATGATACCCATATGCATTTAGTGTTGCACTCTGCATAGGATTTTGTTGAAGCTATACTTTATTAAAAGTATAACAGCACAACTATAAAGGTTAGGCATACCTATACACAAAAATAAATATATGTATTCATATACAAATACAACCTTATGAATACAAAATGCACAGTGTCGATGTCTTTGAATATAACTTCCATAGGTTATTTTTTCTAAATTATAACTGTATACATGAAAATCATAGAATTGAAGGTTTCTTTTCTTTTTCTAAGGTAAGATAATATCTATGTCCATTTGCCCTAGGAAAGGGACATGATATCATCTTCCCCACTGAGAATAATGGTAGGAATCAGCACCCCTCAAAAAATAATGATTAACAATAATAATAATGGTAATGTGTGAGCTAGTTTAAACCCTAATGATACCCTAGATGAAATGAAGATTTGCAATCTTCTCTATCAACTTCATTCAGCCAGCTTGCTAATCAAATACTGGCAGAATAAACTGGAGTTTAAGTAACATCACTACTGTGATTTAAATGTACACTCTTGTGAAAGACTGACAACCTTGGAAAGTCAAGTTATCCATTTATCCACAAAATAGGCTCAAAACTTTCAGTGACAATGCTCACTTCCCCTTCACTGACCTGCCAAGAAGTTTGAACTCTTTTCCAAAAGACCACATCTGGTGAGAAGGGTCGTAACCAGCCGGGAGCAAATGCCCACATCATCATAACTAAAATAATGGTGCCGGCAAAGTGGAGGCATAAAAGGGTTCCTTGTGCTCTTCCAAGAAGACCCACAGAAGTTCAGACTGTGCAAATGTTAAGAAAGTAGTATCTTATATTTCCTGTCTCTGAAAATTTATATATGATAGAAGTAAAGAAAGATATTTCAGCATTTATTTCATCCCCAAATGTTACTGTGTGAGAGTTTTTGAGGATCTGCTGTTGTAGAGGAGCTTGGTTTAAAAAAAAACAGATATAATTAATTAGCCTCTCTTTACTGTCTGCTTAAGAATCTACCCAGCTGTTTCTTTTCTTTTTACGGCCTAAACTTGAAAAAAAGTATTTTTTTAAATGTATTTAATTATTGTTCAAGTACAGTTTTCTGTTTTTTACTCCCATCCCAGCCCACCCCTCCCCCGTGTTCCCCACCTCCCTCCCATTTTCACCCCCCTTAGTTGTTGCCCATGTGTCCTTTATACTAGTTCCTGTAAATCCTTCCACTTTTTCCCCTGAAATTCCCTCCCCTCTCCCCTATGGTCACTGTCCCCTTGTTCTCTATTTCAGTGTCTTTGTTTTTATTTTGCTTGCTTGTTTGTTTTGTTGCTAGCTTCCTGTTAAAGGTGAGATCATATGGTAGCTGTTTCTTTTCTACATGCGAAAAGTCACAGAGGACACCACATGCAGGTAAAGTATTAAGAACCATATTTTCACTATACTTTCTCTAATTGATGTTCAACCAACATCATCCCACACTGTCTCATTCACTGTCAACTTTCTTTGAGCTCCCAAGATACTCCATAATTACAGCCTCTTACTTTTTCCCTGATTCAGCAACCTCAGGAACGAGATGCTCTTTTATTATGACAAATGCCAAGCACTATATATGAGAATTATACAATACTAGAAAAGAGAGTCACTTTTTAGAGCCCTTTGTAACAAATTATTCTATGTGTTTTACCTGTGTTAACTTATTCACTTCTTGAAACCAACCTGATTATAGTTATCTACATTTTGCTGATGATAAAACTGAGGTTACATCCCTAAGCTAGTAATTGAGGGAGCCTATACATAGAGATAGTGATGTTCTGCTTCTTTCCTCCCAAACAATTTTAAAAGTATAAAACCAAGTCCCCAACATGTCTGGTATTGCATGAATTCTTATCAAATTCCATTTGGTTCAAAACTAGGATCAACAAAAGCAGTTTTTACCCATCAGGGTAAATATTTTCATAGTCAGAATCTCTACCTTGGCACTATTTGGCTTCTCTCAGTCCACTGAAGACATGTATTTGAAAAATGACTACTATTTAGGGGAATTCTTCATGATCACTATTTCAGAAAGTTACTTCTTACCTGAAGATACAATTTGCATAGAAGAACAATAAAATCTAAGTGGGGATAAGTAAGAAAGAATCTGCCACAAAAAATGTGATACATTCCATGTACAGCACCCTACTTCTACACATGGAACAAAAATGTGATACATTCCTCATAGAACCCCAATTCTTTTTCACCCAGTTTGAAACATGGTGTGTTTCTGTGTATCACCGTAGTCAACTGTCAATCAATCTTTATTGATTTTATTTATTGTAGGTCTTCCTCACTGTATATATTTTTTATTTGTAGGATAAAAATATATTAATTCCCAATGCATAAATCTGCAGCTTAATTTTCAAGGAACAAACTCTCTTCTGAACATGTACAAGTATATTAAAGGGAAGCAGAAGAAAATCTAGGAAGCCAAACTCTAAAAGTAGTCTGCCAATAACTGAAGCAAAGAGTTTACTTGTAGTTCAAAGTTTCTATGTGATATAAAAATATATAAAGTATCTTCAATACCACTTCTTTATAAAAAAGGGAATATGTGAACATAAAACACACATATTGCCAATAGAAATAAAAAGAAAAAACATCTCGAAGTTCAATTTACATGTACTAAAAATTTGACATATGTAAAAGAAGAAACATTTTGAATGGAAAAAAGTAGAGACTGCCCCTTATCTCAAACAATACTCTCTTTTAATGTAATTAAACTCAGTATTACCTTTCCAAGAATTCCACCACTTTCATAAGGTGTTTGATTAGTTTTAAATAATGTAATTGTATAGAATTGATAGCTGTTCTGTGAGGTCATTTATGTAAGATTAATAACTAATGTAAAAGAATGGAAAGAAGTCTCTATTAAGAGATTTGAGTTTTCCCCTCCCTGTAAGGAGCTAGGCACATTTCTCTATCACAACTGACTATAAAGCTGGTGAAAAATGGGTAATTTGAGGAGCTTATAGTACATTTAAATGACTGAGGTAGTAGTGGTGACATTATAATGAGCCTCAACATTTCTCTATCAATAATCTCCTTTTCTCCTACCTCTCTCCTTAAAGTTAATCCTAGTGCACTGAGAGAGAGATCAGGGTGAACGTATTTTTTTTTAACTTTCAAATCTAACAGTATTAGAAATTGGGTATAAAGCCTTTCCATTTTTTCTAAATCAAATAATTTTAGATATAGAAAGAGATTGTTAGAGTATATAAAAAAGTTAAGGGCTTTCGACAATATCATGCAACTGAATAAAATGGCTGACTACCATTTCTTTCTCCAGTATAATTTTTGTTACCTCATATTGTCTCTGAAATATTTTGCATCTTTTGTTTCTAGTGGAATTGTTGACTTATCTTTACCCACGTTTTCACTGATTCTATGCAAGAGCTTCCAGACTTCTGTGTAGTCATTCACTCATCAAATGGAGTCCTTATGGAATACGGCATTCCAGACTGAGAGGAAATACAGCCAGGAAAACAATATGTTCTTTTAGAGATGTTATACAATTTTGAGCCAAAATAGCATTAACAAAGTGATGATTGTTAAGAGAAAGTGACCATTAATTAATCTGAATCTAAAAATATTCATTGATCTTCATTGTGAACTACACTTGGGAAGAAGATGTGGATGCATTGTCAATATAGCCAATCCAGGGAGTTTGGGCTCCAAAAATGTATGGGGCACCTGCTTAGTTCTTCTCGGAAATCTCATGTGGATCAGAGGGCTTCACTGCTTCTTTTTTAGTGTGCAGTGAGCTTGGACGTCCCCTGGACATCCCTACTTGTGGACCAAACCAAGCCCAGCAAGACAGCTGACTATATTCACTCAGCCTCCTTATCAACGTTACAGATTTTTGACCAAAGTTGCTGATGTTCCTTAGCTGCCTCATTTCTTGGAACCAGCCTCACCTTTCCTCTCACACCTGAGTGGAAAACAGAACCTGAGTTCTGTTTTTGTCACATCTTAATTACTGCATACCCATTCTTCAAACTTTTTGGTACATTCTTTAATTATGGATATTTACTTATTTATCAAATAGAAATGGTTTATTTATAAATTATTATTCTAATAGTGGTATACATTACAAAATACACAAAACCCAGACTTTTTAAAGGATGTGATGATGACAAAGTAAATAATTTTTATATAATTTTTAATTTTCTATTACCAGTGCACAACAGTTTTGTGTCCTCACAAAAATATTAACCTTATTTTAGTGAGAGAAATGTGACAAAATTCACTATATTACTTATGAAGATATTTTTAAGAAACTTAATTACATAGCAATTCTTGATTCAGTTTATTTCAATCACTGGTTCTAATGGATCTCACAGCTTAAAAGTACACCTTGCAAAAATATGTAGATAGATATTTGCAATTTCTAATTATAATCATTTTTCATCTTACACACCAATTACATAAAGGTTATTTGTTTAAATTTATCTAGTAAATTTCCACTCTCCCTGATACTACTCATTTTTTTCTTCACAAACTAATTGGAAATTACAGCAATTTTATATTACAAAATTTAGTTCAATATTCATTAAGATTTTTCACTTGGCAGGTTTTAAAATGTTTAAGCTTTGAAGTATTTAATCATCATTATCAATTACCAACTTCAGTCTCTTAACTTTTAAAATTTATTCCTTATAGCAACTCTAAGAAATAGTCATGATTTCTTTATTTACACAAGAATAAACACCTTAGAGCAGGGGTGTCAAACTCATTTTCACCAGGGGCCACATCAGCTCTGAAGTTGCCTTCAATGGGCCAAACGTAATTGTGACTCCTCAACTGTTAAAGAGTAGTTACACTTATCCAGTCCTCAAATTATTTTGGCCCTTTGAAGGCAACTGTGAAGCTGATGTGCCTCTACTCCCCCACCGTGAAAATGAGTTTGACACCCCTGTGTTAGAGCTTTTATAGATAATAAAGCATTTTCACAGCAACTTCTAACTCCCCATATTATCAGGCATTTTGAAAAGTTGTCACTTTCTAGGTTGTGGGGGCGACTTCTCTGAGAGTCCCCCCCCCCCCCGTGCCATGGACACGGGTGAATGAATAAATATGACTGAGACATGCTGGATCTGTTTAGGGAGGAGGAGTGGGCTGTGGCCAGTTTCTCAGGGGAGACAAAGGCCAGCAGCAGCCAGTTCCTCCAGGAGAAAAAGGCCCCAAGCACCCTCTTCCATAGCCTTTTATTGGGTTGTAATACACAGGAATACAGGCCAGCAAGGATCAAACAGTAGATAACATTTCAAAGAGATCTGAGGGCTTCAGAGTCTGAGTCAATTTCTGTCAGGAAGAGAGCTGCAGAAACTTTGGGAGGACATACTCATTTCCTCTCGGACCCTTATCATATGAATGAAAGAACTCTTAGCAGATTTCACAGGTTTAATAGCAAGTCTTTGTGATGCCAGATTTTTCCCCAGGGCACGCTCTAGCAAGACAAGGAGCTGCACCTCTCCCCATCAGGTATTCAAGCTTAAGGGGATTAGAGCCAGGAAGCACTTTTCCCAGAGAACATGGGGACTCGGGCTATGTCAAAGTGGGGAGGGGGGATGGTGGCTGAGAGTCCAGTGCTCCTTGTTGAAGCCCCCTGAGTCCTTCCATGAAGGCCTCCCAAATGATCGAGTCTGGCTTAGGTTGCCCCCTGCTGTGAGGGGTCTTACCTGTCATTGACTTCCGACCAAGCTCTGGGGGCAGGGAGAGGAACTGAGGCAGCGTTTGCTACCAGAGACAAGCTTTGTCTCCTGTGGCTGGCATTCCAAAGGTCGTCTCTCTCCCTTAGCCACAAGGGGTAGAGATACAATTCCTAAAGTCAGGCAGAGTGGTCTACAACACTAAGTTATGTACCATACTTGGAGAAACATTAAAGTGTAAGAGAGAAGTTGTACATGGGTGTGCACAAAAGTGTGTGTATTTAAAAATATATGTATATGCCATTATTTTGAAAGCAATCTATCATCCCAGAAAATTGCAGCTAATTTGGTACACAATTTATTTGTAAAACTGAACATCAGTTTTGAAAACATGTTTACACACTTTTACATAGTGTGTGTAATTAAAGATTTCCATGATCATTCTCAATCTCTTCACGTAATAATATAAAAATTTCATCAAAAACATAAACCTGCAATATACCACACATGATGCATGAAAACTGCAACTGGTTACACCAAGGTGAGTACAGATGAGAGAGGGATGGAGCCACCACCAAGAGGCCCTCCTGCTCCTCCTGCTCCAGCTCTGGAGACAGATGGCTCACAAACCAACCCAGTGTCGCCGGATTATACAAAAAGGCTTAATTTCTTATTTTCAGATGAAAATACATAAAATGGATAGTGACTTATTTTTACTTTTTTTCTGTACTTCCCCCTGCATTTGGAGCACTCCACATTGGAGTTTAATCATGCTCACGCCTGTCTTACCATCAGAGGCAGAAATGTTTTGCTAATGCCTATTGATGATGTAAAGGAATCCAGAACCACATGATCACTTCTGGAGACACCAGAGGTTTCTCAAGTTCCAGAGATTATTTCCATCCCTCCAGTGACATGTACAGAACATTAAACATCTAGCAGAGACTACACCTTACACCAGCTCTCTGCTCTTGGAGACGGAATGAGCAGGGAAATGTCTGGGAAGGATCAGCCTGTTACTCCTCACCTCACCTTATGATAGGGCCGGGTGCATCTGAAGGAAGATTAGGCCAAAAATATTATTTTTTTCTACACCACCCTCTTATCAGAAAAAAGAATACTGAAAGGAATCATATGTCCAAAGATACAAAAATGCCCCATTTACATTGTGACACAATAGCTGCAGGATCTCCGCAATTTCATTTTATCTTCTACTCTCTGGTTTCCTTAAGTGCAAATTGAGTCTTAGCTGTAGCCTAGTGGTTTTAAACTTTATTTTGCCACCAAAGCTTTTTATGATAAGAATTCTAGGTGGCATGATAAACACAGGTAGGGACGAGGACCCCACAAGCTCCTGCCCTCCCCTACAGTGGCTTGCCAGCAGCCTCAGTGGAACCTGAAAGTGTCACAGAACACAATGTGAAAAACACCAAACTGGGTCTCAAGGGCCCTCTCTAGCTCTGAGATACTATAATCTATGAGTCAGGAAACTTAATTCAGTTTCATACTTTCTTCTTGACTCCACAGAGGATGACTCAATATTTTAAAATGGTAAATGTATGCCACTCTGTCACTTAAAGGCAGAAAAATTCTAGTCCTGACAATTCCACTGAAATGTTTTCATCTACATGGAGTTTATCCTCAACAAGGTCACTGAGACTATTAACTAGATTCTTTGTATTCAACCACTCCCAAGTAAGTCAAGTCACTATTCATTAACCTTTTTCTTTCTTGTTAAATAGCAGCATTAGAAATTATCAGTAGATGAGTGCTCAAACTATACTTCTCTTGATGTGTATTCTTATTTTTGCCTCACATTTCGAGGTCAGCAAACAAGCCAAAAGCCCAGGAAGCCACAGAGGCAATGGGGACATGGCTATATAAAGAAGGCTTTCATTAACCTTACTGACCCACCATAATTTCAAATGTCAACAGCTAATCAGAGACTCACTGACATCATCAATGGATGGAGAGATGAGCTATCCTGTGGGATCAGTCTTTTCTCTTAGTCTGAAATATATATTTATAACACTGCAGGGTTACTTTTGCTCTGAAGTGATAGTGGGAAAATTTCCATCTACTATTGAAATACATGCTTCTAAGGCTGAAGTTAATCATTAATTTTGATGGAACAGCAAAAACATTTATTTAAATGTCAGAAACTGACTACATTATTGGCTCCTCTTCTACTAAATTCCCCCATGGCATTTTGACAACATGGGCAGCTGTAATGTTTGGCTCACTAATCCAGAAAAGAAAAGGTAAGCTAAACTATATTTCTTTTCTTATAAAGATTTCTCTCCATGAATTGTATTGATCTCAATGGGGAAAACACACATAACTTTATTTGCTTTAATTGCTAAAATTTTAAATCAAATTTCCAGTAATTTGCCACTGCCCTAGAAACACCTGTGTCAGACACATAACAAACAATGTCTAAATATGTTCAACTAAATCCAAGAGAAATGGGAAGTGATCGTTTTCATAAGAAGATAAAAATTTGCAATTTGAATTTTTATTAAGTTCATGGCTTTTATAAAACTTTGTTCGAATGGCTTTCTCTTGGCAAAATCATCACTTGGACCATTACTGACTAACAGTCCTATTCAAATATGTAAATAAATGTGGAAAGATACCCCAAGATTTTTAACATACAATGTACAATTCTCAGATTCTACAAATTATTTTAGATAATAAAAGACCTCATAAAATAAATAACTTCTTGATTCCAGACTATTGTGCCTTTCATTAAACTCAAGGAATCTTGTTCCCAGTCACCTGAAGCAAAAGGAGACTGAGGAGCATGAAGTGAGCAACTCTACATTTAATTGATCCAATTCATCTAGTTTAAAAACTGTTCCTGAAACCTGCACAGTTTTGATAAGCAGTGTCACCCCAATAAAAGTACTTCCTAAAAGTATGACCTTACGCTATAGAACAGTTAGGTGACAAAAACATGGAAGTAGGAATCTGAAGTAGATCATGTGCTATTTGGGATAAAATATACAAACACGAGAAGAAAGACAGCAACCTACAAACATTTGTTGAGAAAATGAAAGAAAAGAATCCTATAAACTAAAGGGAATCATTAGTACCTATATGGGAAAATCGGCACCTAATTTTCAAGGTTAAAATCATTATCTTAAAATGAAGCACTAAGCCATTTACACCCAAAGCTGCATTTTCAGTTGTAAGAGGACCCTGGTATAGTCACAATCCACTAGCACATTAATACTGATTGAATAATCAACACCTTCAATTTTGGTCAATTCCTTTGCAATAATGCAGGAAAGTGTAGGCTGCTAAAATACCACAAAATTACTGATTCTCTGTTTAAAATTACATTCCATATTTTGCTACAGCTAAAACTAGGCAGTGATTCCTTCTATAGAGATTCAGATGAGTGAATGAATTACTCTATATTAATTTTCACTTTAACTGATTTGAAAATCCGTGCCAATAATTTTATCATGGACATATTTCATCACAAAATAATAGATGCAAAAATGTTCTTGGAGAGTACGCATGCCTCTCATAAATTGTGTAACCTTGAATGAATCACTTAATATCTCTCATATTTTTGTGAAGAAACTGACAGCAACCAGAGAGGAAGGGGCAGGGGAGTAATGGGGGAAAGAAGGGAAAGGTTAAGTCAAGGAACATCTATAAGGGACTGACGGTGGGAGGAAAATTGGATGTGGGAGGGGTGGTGAGCAGGGCAGGGGAGAGTAATGGGAGAAAAATAGGGACAGCCATAATTGAACAACAATACAATAATTTGAAAATTAACAAAAAATTAAAAATTAATAATCTCATATTGATACAGGGTGCAGCCAAGGGGGGGGCAAAAAAAGATTTGGAGTGGTGTCCAGAATTCAAAGTGTATAAGAATATTGGAGAGACATATAAGATGTCCTCAAACACCCCCCCTCAGGGGGAAGGGACGAATGGAGCAGGGCCATTGAGAGCTGTTTTGCATAGCAATAGTTTTGCAGCTAACCTCTGGAATGATTATTTAACATATCTATAACCTTTAACTGGTTTCATAGATATGTTAAATAGTAGTGGCCAAGTTTGGAGCTGGGGAGAAGGTAGTGGCTGGGACTGAGGATGGTAAGGAGGGGCTGCACTCCTGAGTGAGGTGCCTGTGTGAGAGCTTGAAAAAGATGGGCTCCAGGACATGAGGGGATAACTGCCCAGGTAAGGAGAGAGCCACACGGTTTCAGCAGAGTGAGGACCCCCTCTTGGTGAGGTGAAAGAGGGAGCCACGTGGTTTTGGCAGGGTGCGGACCCCCTCTTTCCCAGGTGAAAGGGAAAAGCAACGCAGCTTTGCCAGAATGGAGATCCCTGCAGCCAGGTGAAGAAGAAAGCCACATGCTTTTGGTGGAGTGCGGACTCCTGCAGCTTTGGTAGAAGCTTTGGTAGAAGAGGCCCACTCGGCTTTGGGGTGCCCCATTTGGCTGCGTGGCCTGGAAAGCAAGAGAGACTTTGACTGGAACTGGGTACAAAGGACTCTTGCCAGTGGACCATGAGAGGGTACCACAGTACTTTGGATTCACTAGAGAGAGATCCTGCCTTCACGGTGACACAGCTGATGGTGCCAGCGGCCTGCAACAGACGTGTGCTCTTTTCCTGATTTACGGTACCCGGAGTTGGGACAGTGGGAGAAGGGAGCACGGTGTGGGTGTAGGTGTATACCCTAAAGGACTTTGATATTTTAGTGGTGGCGTTAGGCCTGAATAGCATTAAATAAACATTTTGTTTTCTTTTCACAAATCTCTGGCATTGAGAGATGTCTTTCCAATTGGCGGCGGACAGAAGAGCCCAGCAGATTTTAGTATTCCGTCCTTGGGAGGGGGCCCTGTTGTTCTGTAGCAGTTTCTGGCATCCCTAGGTGGCCCAAATATTGTATTGCCCCCCCCTCGGACCTCTTGTTCAGTAACAATATGATCACTTAATCCCTAAGAAATTGTGTTGAAGATTATGTAAAAGACAACAAAAGAAATTACAACAATTTCCACTGAATTGCTCTATCACCAATGAAGTTCTAGAACACATTCCTATTCCTACTCCCACTATTTAAATTGTATGCTTACACAAACCAGCTTCTACCAGATATACTTGGGCAGTTTAATTTACTATGGGCAATTTAATAAAGTATGAAATAGATGATACACTATGTGTATAAAAATAGAAGAGACAAGTATAAAAATTTTAGAAAAAGTGAAGGAAAATTATCACTCATATCACATGTATATTTATGTGTGACCACTTAAAGAAAAATAAACTAGAAGCCATAAAACATTTAGCAATGGTCTTCCTTATTCAAGAAAGTTAACCTCAAATACCAATCAGTAGGCTCATATTTCAGGAAAGGACCCAAGTCCTATGTCAAAAGATTGCTGCATGGATGTGCCCATTTTGAACTAAAATTAAATGTAATAAATAGTTATTACTATTTAAGCCTCCTGATTCTTCAGCTAACTGACCACTTTCAGGTTCAAAGAGACAGATAGATAGAGAAATAGATTGCACAAAAATGAATATAGATTTTCTCACACTCTGCACAGGCACACAACTATAAAGTATTAAATCAAGCATTATTTTAAGCTTCCATAATAAAATATATTTATTTGCCCAAATAATTTAAAGTGGCAATATAGTGTATACTTGTCTGGATCTAATATTTTCTCAATTCTAAACATTTAAAGAAAATATTTAAAGTCATAGAAATAAAAATCATATAGAATTCTGGTAATTCAAATCAACACACAACATTTTCCATTGTCTAAGCCAGAATATTCGTTTTACACAAGAGAAGCTGAGTAACCCCAGCCTTGCGATGAATAGTCTTTTGTAAAATGTGGAGAAAAATATAAGTCATATACTACTTTTATGTGTCATTCAGTTGTTATGGCCCAGCTTACTTCATCACATGGTTCATTCTTACAATTTGGGGAGTCTTAGCTTAATTTTGTCACATATATGAGACTAAAATTGCTGGAATGCACTAATTTACAGATACAAAGTTCAGTTTAATGAAAACAAAATTATTGAAATTCATATTACAATCTCTACTATATTATTGGTATACTTGGCAATAACCTTTATTTCTTCTAGATAGCTGTCATAGACTAAATGATTTGGAGAAACATTTTGGAATAGAAATTGGAGGCCTTCAACATGAAAAGCATATTTTAAGAAACAATGTGCACTTTCCAAGCTCCAATTTAATTCTATCTTCACTTAAATGAATGATGCACATTTTATTTATAATGCACTACCATCTGAACTTGGGTGAAAGAATTAGAGGCTTGGGGCACAATCCTGATTATCAAAAGCCCTTTGTTTTACTATGGACATATGCAATTGTCTACTATTTCTACATTTTGAGCCTTTGTCTACAAGAAGAAGGATGCAGCAATTATAAATGTCATAGTAAAAGCTAATCTAAGACAGAAAAACTAAGTCACTATTTTATGCTTCTGTATAATGTTATCACAGATATTTTTCTTTAGATTTTATTTATTTATCTTTAGAGAGGAAGGGAAGGAGAGAAGGAGAGAAACATCAATGTATGGTTGCCTCTCGTGAGTCCCCTGCTGGGAACTGGCCTGCAACCCATGTATGTGCCCTGACTGGGAATGGAACCATGATCATGTGGTTCACAGGCCTATGCTCAGTCCACTGAACTACACCAGCCAGGGTTTGTTATCACATATATTTTTGAATGAATGAATAAATGCTTGTGTCTATATAGATATGATGCATAGGAACAAAACCTGCTGTTTGGTCATTCATGTCTTATTTCCCAAAGATGACTTATAACGATTGCATATTAACCATTCTCTTTTTTCTTTTCTGTTACAAACTCAAATAGGTTTTATTTTTTAGTTTTATCTATTCTAAGCTAGCAGTTGTTAATTTTTCACTTGCTAGTGTTGGCATTAATTTCTATGTATAATTCATTGTCTATAAAAGCTCTGAGAAAGAAAACTTTTACATCCCCTCATTACCCCCAACTTATTTAGGCATTTTTCTTAAATTATACTTTAGTGCTATTATGTTGGTGACCCTTATCAGTTTGTAAGCAAATATATTTGTTGTCTATATGTTTATGAATCACCTTCCAGAGTGAAAATTAACTTAGAATCTTTATCACATTCTCAACAGGCTTTGATGATACCATTAAAATATAAAGTAACCAGAAGTTAAATTATCAATAAGACTCATTTATTTTGCATTTTTATTTTAAAGAATACTTAAGAGAATTGTGATGAATTAGTAGTGACAAACTACTTCTTGCAGGCTGATTTTGTATGGAGAGTTTAATTAAACATTGCAGCTGTTTATCTCTATAGTGATTAAATTTTCATATGTAAATTACATGTATTAAGATCAAGATACTTATGTAAATGTCACTAGCCTTAATGTTTTGTGCTACTGTTATTAACATCTAACCATCAGTTTATAATCTTCTTATATTAAGATCTATCTTCATAGATACATTGTTACAACAAGCAGATTGAGATCCTAGAAACAAACAAGTTTATTATGTATTTTTATCCACAACCCAAAGTTTATCAGGCAATCCAAATATGTTTACAAAAAATAAAATTTAAAGCATCTAGGAAAAATACCTGTCTAGTTCCAAATTCCATTTCTTAAAAAAATGTATTTTATACAGGGTGAGACAAAAGTAGGTTTATAACTGTAAGTACATGAAATACAAGTTTATTCTTGTGTTATTTATTAATTATTATATCATTTTCCCTACCAAAAACTGTAAAACTACTTTCACCCCACCTGAATATGACACAAACACATGTATATGCAGATAGCTGAGAAAAAATACTAACAAGGTAGAATGTGTAAGCAGTCGCCACGGACACAGCATGGTACATGTTTTTGGAGTTGCTATGTGGGTAACATCAATGTAGATAATTTTAGAGAATCACTTATATATAAACGACATGCTCAATTTTTGCTTCAGATTAGCTCTTTGCTCCCTAGAAAGAGGGAAGGGAGGATAAAGCAAGGTTGCTGAGAAAACATAACAATAGTAGTCCTTACAGCTCAACATAACTCCACACCAACATTAACATACCCTTTTAACCAGAAAAAAAATTGATTTGTAAGTAGAATAAAAAGGATTAGCTTACTAAATGGCAGTCAATCAAAAGGCCATTGATACAAATGTTTCTTTGAGATACTAGAGATTAGTACAAATTTGATAACGTGTCACCTTTGTGTCCATATTTGTGCTGTGTTTTGATTTAGTCTCCACACTTAGATTCTCCAGACTGTGTAGCATATAAGGTAAATAAGCAGCATAGTATCTAAACAGTCTCAGGTCTTATTAAAGCTATTTATTTAGCATTTCCCTGTTTCTTGATTTCACCAATACTTGCATCTATATTTTAAGCATACAATATTATGTTCACAGGTTATAAGACTTTAGGGACAAAAAAGGGAAGTACTGATTGGATACATCTTTACTCCTACTTTTCTTATTCAGAAAAAAAGTCAATGTCACATTATAACAGTGACTCTGAATTTCTCTAGTAAGACATTAAGTATTTTCAAAGGGTTACAAAGGGCTGTCCAGAAGGTGTCCAACCATGCACTAGGAAAAATAGAGACATTTATTTAATAAAATACAAGAAACATTGTACATATGACAATGACACCTCCATCCCCTTCAAAGTAGGCACCTTGGGACCTCACACACAGTTCTCCCAGTTGACATCAGCTGCCCCATCTTTCTTTTCCTGAATCTTACCAATGGTCTGAAAGCTCCTTCCTTTCAAGGGTGATTTCTGTTTTCAGAAAAGCCAGAAGTCACAGGACATCAAATCTAGGCTGTAGGGGGGCTGAGTCACCTGCATGATTTGATGTTTCACCAAAACTTTCTTCACAAAATGTGGTCTGTGAGCAGGCATATTGTCATAATGAAGCTGCCAATCACCAGTTGCCCATAGCTGCAGCCTTCTAAATTACCTAAAAAGTTTCCATGGAGGAATGTTCAAGCTTAATGCAAAATTTGATACAGATTCATTGTTCTACTTGCTCAGTTATTTTGAAAGTAATGGCCACACAGTACACATACACACTCAATGGTGTCTACCACCCCCGCTGACTACTACAGTGAAATCATCAATGTACATGCATGCACATTCCTGCCTACTCTCATTGGCTTCTAGGTTACATCAATGTTGTGCAAACTGTTCTCATTATGTCAATAATGAATGAACTTTTTCCATACATTTAGATCTATTTTTATGTGTTGTGGTCTAGCATGTCTTAGGTATTGACAAATATTTGTCTATGATAAATAATTCCCAATGTAAGTGATATTGGATCATCACAAGTCTTATCATTCCTTATATTACTTTCAATTAAATTAATCTTTTCTCTTTTTTAATTTACATAACAGTTGTTCTTTTCTCTCAGAGTTTTAGAGGCTAAGAAGGCAAGATCAATATGCCAGCATGTTTGACTCAATGAGGGCTATTGTTCTACCTTGCAGACAGCTTCCTTCTTGCTGTATGTTCACACAGTAGAGAGAGCATGGACTCTGGGGTGTCCTCCTTTTCTTACAGGGCACTGCTCCCATCATGGGAGCCACATCCTCATCATGTTTCAGGGAGGTGTACTTATCCCCAAACTCAGTGAATTGTTTATATCAAGTATGTACAGTTTTTACATGTTAATCATACCTTAATAAAGCAATACTTTAAAAATTTTGAAATCTCAAGAATGGATCCCCATGATACAACTAAAAAATATCAGGCGAGTAAACAAAGTAGGTAAGAGTCAGATGAAATGTGGTTTTATAGATCTGTGCGTATGTACATATGTTATAGTTTAATAAAATTGATTTACTTAAAAGAAATCCAAGACAATAGAGTTGTCTGATATAACAAAAGCAAAAGAAAGTGTTTCAAGATAGATAAAATAATGAGTTGAAGGAGGACTGAGGGTGTGGGTAGACACAGAAGCACGGTGGTCACTGTTGGCTTTGATAAGGTGACGGAGAACAGTGCCAGATTGGACCAGGAGGAAATGGAAGGTGTGTAAGTGAAGACTGTGTCTTTTCAAATTATAAAACATCTTTAAAATAAATGATGTGAAAGAACTATAAATGGAAAGGAGCACAGGAACCTGGGGAAACTATGTTTTGGTTTGTCCAAATGGGGAGTGATAAAAAAGGTGACGGTTAGAATTAGATTTGGTCACGAGACTGCTATGTAATGAATGTTTACTTTGCCCCTTAGTTTATAATTTTGAAGGCCTAGTCCCCAGTGTAAGAGACATTTGGACAAAGGGTCTTTGGGAGGTAATAAATTCAATACATTTATTCTCAAAGAACTCTTAGAATTCATATTTTTTCAGGTCCTTAATATCTCTTTGATACTTATAAGGCTTCTCATAAGTAGGTTAGTATCTCCTACTTTCTGTTGATACTTTATGTCCTTATCAATTACCGTCTTGTTTCCCTTATTCATGTTTAAAATGAGAAAGAGAAAGGAAATATTATATACCACAGAAAACAAGATTTTTCATCATCAGAAACATGCTTAAAGATAATCATACTCACCTTTCTTTCCCAAACAAAAACACTTAGTAAGTGTATTGATTATAAACTTCCCCAACTCCTTCTTCCATGTTTTGGAAGAATTGAATACAAAAACAGTTATTTCTTATTTAATCTGTAGATAGCTGAATTTACTCATTTTTTTTTTCAGTATTGGAAAATATTTGAATAAAACATAAGTCTGATAAGCATTTTGTAAAAATAATGTAACTTTTTACTGTAGATATTCTTGAATGGTGATGCAGTGGTTTACACAAAGTATCTCACAACACAATCCTGTTAACCATTTAATTGTCCTCCCATGGCCCACACTCCTAAGAGATGATAAACATTTTCTCCTTCTCTTCCTTACTACTCCAACCCTTCATCCTCACATTTTTTCTTGTTCTTTTATTTTCCAAACACCATACTAGTTAGCTATAATCTCCTTTCGAAACTCTGGATCATTACATGTGTATTTTTCCTCCTGGGGAAGCCCCCAAGAGGTTCCACCTAACTCCCTTTGCCATTCTTGTTCATAGAAGCTCTAACTGGAAATCTTAAACAAAATCCTCCATTTCTTTTGCCTCTCTCTGTCTCTTTTTCGCTCTCTCTGTCAATGTCTCTATCTCTTTCTCTCTCTCCACACACCCCTTCCTCTCTCCCCCTCTAAAATCAATGAACTTGTCTTTGGATAAGGATTTAAAAAAGAAATCTTGCCATCTGCAACAACATGGATGGACTAGAGGGTATTTATTGTATTGTGTGAAATAAGTCAGAAAAAGACAAATACCATATGATTTCACACTTAGGTGTGAAATCAAACAAACAAATAAAATAAGAACAAAAACGGTCATAGATACAGAAAACATTTTGATGACTGCCAGATAAGAGGAGGCTTGGGAGGATGGGTGAAAAAGGTGACGGGATGAGAAAATGCAAATTGGCAGTTACAGAACAGTCATGGGGATATAAAGCATAGTCTAGAGAATATAGTCAACGATATTGTAAGAAATATGTATGGTGTGAGGTGGGTACTTGAATTATTGTGGGAGATTGTCAGTTATATACAGGGTGAAGCAAAAGTCGGTTTAGAGTTGTTCTATGGAAAATAATGGAATAATAAAAATAATAATATAAGAATAAACTGTATTTCACATACAACTGTAAACCTACTTTTGCTTCACATTGTAATGTCTAATCCCTGGGTTGTACACCTAAAACTAATATAATATTGTATATCAACTGTAATTTAAAAATAAAAATTAGCATAAACAGAGAACCTATCCCCTTCACTGATTGTCCCAGCATCTGACTTCATTTCCCAGGATAAGCACTTGTCTACATTTTTAAAGAAATATCAATGTATGGTTGCCTCTCGTGCATCTCCTGCTGAAAACTGGCCTGCAACCCAGGCATGTTCCCTGAGTGGGAATTGAATAGCGACTGTTTGGTTCAAAGGCCCACGCTCAATCCACTGAGCTACACCAGCCAGGGCCACTTATCTACATTTTTGCTTGTTTTTTTATGCATTTTTTATCCACTTAATCATGCCACTACAGTGTGAGCCCCATTAGGACAGAAAAATCACCTTCCTTGTTTGATGTTATAATGTTGGTTCTAAGACCAGGGTCTAGAGTCCTAAGTTATATTCAATAAATATTAAAATAATGAATTTATGTATTTGCCCTAAACCTATTATATGTGGTTACAGTGAGTGAATCCAAATTTTCTTACAAATGACTGCTCCAGAAATACTTGAAGACAACTGTCTTGCTAGTTTCATTTCCACTGGCCAAAAGTCCCCCATTCTTCAAGCATTTTTCTGTCTCTAATCCTGCTTCTGTTTCCACACATCCCAGTTTGCCCATTCTCTTGAAATGTGTGAAAAATTTAGAAATAAACTTCTTTTCCTTCTAAAAGTACAGTGTAAAAATAAAAATATACAGTGCTTAGTTACACTTACTTTTCAAATTTAAAATGTAAAAAAATAACAAAAATTTTAAAAATACCTGTTTTGACCATAAATATTGGATACATATTAACATTTGCCTCATTTGCTCTAGGGCCTTCACAGTTTTTGTTTAATCAAAACCAAAAACATAGAGATACACTTAAAGAACTAACATCTCCCATCTCCCAACCTCAATTACTTTCTCCCTATTTCCTTGCCAACTGTTGATATCTTAAACTAATTAAGGTCTGCTTCTCTGATAGGTGGGGCCAAATTTTTATTATTTTCTATACACTTAGGTAATTGCCCCTGTTCCATTTATTTAAAAAGTTAATTTTATCTTACTGCCCCTGTTATATGCCCATTCTTCCATGACAATCAAAGTGGGATTCCTTATCCATTAAGTTATTTTTCTCTTTCTGTAACAATAGCACTGTTTGAAATACTATAGCCCTTTAATTAACCTTAATATGTCTCATGGCAAAATTCAGAATTTTGACAAGCATTATTTTGATTTTATAGATTAACTTTGGAATAATTTGTGTCTTTCTCAAATTGTCTTTTTCTTCAGTGTATGAATTTAAAAATATAGATTTCTTTTGTATTTTTATTTTTTAAATATTTTATTAATACTTTTTAATTTAATTATTGTTCAAGTACAGTTTTCTGTCTTTTACTATATAGATTTCTATCACTTTAATTATGTCTTAAATTTTGAGATATGCTATCTTAATTGTTGAGTTTTAAGTTTTGAATGTTATAACTACAGTTATTATTTCTTTGCTGAACCACAAATAATTTGGAAGCATATTCCTTAATTTCCAATGGTACAATATACTGATAACTTTTTTGTTAATTTCTTTATTAACTGCATTTTGCAAGACTGTAGCCTCTTAGCATGGTCTGTGCTCAGCTAGCGTTGTTTCAAAGTTGCCTTTCTAGTTTCCTACTTTGTAACATTTTAGTGCTCTTTTTTTTACCAAATTCTATTTTGTGTCATTTTCCGTTAGTCTAAAGGACATTTCTGGTGATGAGTTCTGTCAACTTTTATTTAACTTTATTTTATGGTGATGTGTGAGGAATTTTACCACCTAATATAAACTTACTATATTTCCTTTAATTTCTTCTTTTCTTTACTTAAAGATACTGCTGGCCACTATATTTCTGATGAGAAGTCTGCAGTAATGCCTATCCCTGTTCCCATGTTTACAATGTATATTTAATTCTTTTGGTACTTACGAGATTTTCTAAGATGGGTCTTAAGCAATGTAAATGGCATGTTCCTGAACAGGATCTGTTCACGTGTTCATCTTTTCATTCCCCCAGCTTGAGATCGGCAGTGGTGCTGGGATATATGTAAGTAGATCTCTTTCATCAAATTTGGAAAGTATCTGATTTTTCATATATTTTTACCCCAAACTCTCTTTTCCTTGAAAAGGAAATCTCTGTCCCCTCCACTCAGCAGGACTGCCACGCTCTCTACCAGACAATAGCCTTCTGAGAGTTTGGGAACAGCTCTCCGCTTTGACGGGTCCACTGTGTCAGGGGTGGCAGGCCTGCGTGCCATGAGAGCTCCTTGCCTGAAAACGGTTCAACAAGTTCCTTACATATTGTACCCAGTTCTATAGGGTTCTTCTTTTTTATGGTGGAAGGGTTAGTCTTTAATAATTTACTGCATCTTGAGGTTGTAGTCATAAAATTTTGAACTCAAGCTTGTTAACATCTTCCACTATAGTTTTAGATTTATATTTATCCAAAAATTTGGTTATATTTTGCTTTATATATTTTGATAATATTACTTTTTATACAGTTTCAGAAAATTTTTATTCTACTGGTGCATTTTTGTCTTATCCTACCTCTGAATGGTTATTTTATTTTGCTTCGATTTTTACTCGAGTCTAAATTTATCTGGTCAATTTAGCCAACTGGAAAACTTGGCAAATGGAGGTAGCCTCCCAAACGGATAGGACACATGGACGCTGAACTCAGTGTCTGCCTGGGATGACTCATCTACTAGTTGCTGCGAGGCTTCTGTGAAAAATGAATGTATGATACATGGAGACTTGCATTCTCCAACCTGATGTTCCCTTTTGGGGTGGATCAGCTCTGACTCAACAAGTAACCGGGTAAGAAAAACCCAATGTATGTTCTTTATAAAAGTGGAATGTTTTATTCAAGAGTATAGCCACTCTGCTCCAACATTATTTTGGCTTTATATGAAAAATTGCCAACTATTCTTTGAAATGAAGCTTTATCCTACCCTCTGCTATGAAGCAGAGCCCCTGGTTCTCTCTCTCTCTCTCTCTCTTAATCCTAAATTTACTTTAAAATACATGTTAATTCAGTGACTCCATTTTTCCTAAATATATGCTTGAACTTCTGTTATTGAACCGAAATTCATTTGAAACAAAATAAAATTTAATACCTTTATATTTATTGTGATCCCTTCATTATAAATGCCTTCACAACTCATTTTCTCTTTTCTACATGCTGCCTTTTCCTTGTTCATTGTTCTGTTTCTCAGTTTTTATTTTATTAACCCAATATTACTTACTCTTTCCTCTAGTTTATAAGCTCTGCATTGTATTTCTACTCTTGTAGTGCTTAATCTTAAAATTTAATATGAATATTTGACCTAATCTAAAGTTAATCAAAATCCCTAACTCCTACTGAAAATATTATATCATTTATAAGCTTATTCCTTGGTTTTTTCTTACACCTGCTATTCAGTATTTTGTGACCCATTTTAACTGTCCAGAGTCATCATTGTTTATATTACATAATATGGTTCTAATTCAATGTGTTACACTTATTAAATCAACATTATTAAATTATTTACCAATTGCTTCTTTTATTATATTTTTTGTGTTTCTGAAGCACATTTTTCTAACATGTAATTCTCACTTACTCCTTTTTTATTAATCTCTCTCCCATTCCATCTGTGTTTTCCCTCTGGGACTCAGACTTATGCGGGACCTTCGTGTGACATTTCCCATGAATTTTACTATCTTTCCTTAATTTCCTTAATTAATATTAATACATTTCATTTCCAGAATTCTGAATTATTTTTATAACCACCTACCCTTTCTTTTCCTTATTTTCATTTCTAGATTGTAGATAATTTTAAATGTGTTTGTTTTTTATTTTCTCATAATTTATATATTTTCTTATATCTTAATTATATTAAACATACCAAGTATATAATCTATTACATGTGACATTAGTATGAAAAATCTGCTCTTTGCCTTGCTGGGGAAATACAATTTATATGTGTCATTTCTCTCTTGGAACAATACAATTAGGGTAGTGCCTATGTATTTGTTTTGTTTTAATTATGTTAAATGACTCAAAGATATCACCAGCATGATACCATTTTTTATACTACATTATCTTGCATAATTAATGGACCAGATAGATACAGTATATATTCAATAATTAAAACCTATATATTGTGCAAACTGCTGATTATATAATTTCACATTTTCAGGACAGAGTTAAATATTTTTTATACCAAGAGACAAGACAAGATATTATCATTCAATCATTTCCTTTGAACACCCTAGATTCAGTTTTAATCCATCTTATTATTTTCTTATGCTCAGGATTTTGTTTTTTCACCTTCCTTGAAATTAAAAAACACATTTCAGTAGCTGTGAGTGTTGACAGTAGAAAAATTGACAAGCCAACTGATTCTAATAAGGAAAAAATAATAATCATGGCCTGTCACACTAACCAGATTGACTAGGAACGCCCTGTCTCTGATTCTGTCCATACTGTACCTCATTCATGACAACAATCTTATGAGGTACAATTAACTAAAACTAATCTTCAGATATGGAAATTGAACATCAGAGATGTTAATGAAGTCAACTAACTAAAGACAGACTTGAAATTTGAACCAGTATCTAATTATAAAGATGGTCAATTTAAACTACCTCTCTCATTAAAGAATAAGATGGAGCATTAGCTCTTCAACGTACACTGTTTTAGTTTATTTGATAAAGTGATAAATTATCCACTAGCTGTAAAATAATAGAATATATAAAATACTTAGTATGGTTCTTATTTCAAATTAATAATTTACTATAACTCATGTTTCCAGGGCAATCAAATGGCAGCCAAATAGTTTTTCCTTTGGTTGTGTCAATCTCTTGCTTTTTTTTTTTAAACTGTTACACTCCATACCATTAAAGGTGGTAAAGGATACATTGATGTCATCTCTAGAAAATATCTATTTTGAAAACCTGTCAGTCCAACTATTACTAGGAACTAATTGTCATCTTAGCTTGTGACATGAACAATTGGTGAATGAGCAACACCAGATTGTTCTGTGAGACTGACTGAGGTCAAAATTAATCGAGTCACCTATGTAGCTCAGGTCAGTGTGCGCATCTTCAAAATCCGTGTCCACTGTTGCAAGACTGATATAAATTAAGCACCAAACAGGGGAGACCTACATGTTATCAGAGAAAATGCTACTCTTAGAATCACATACCTCAGTAATTAATAGTAATAAGGAAAGATCCTAAAACATGCACACACTGACACATATGCATAGTGGTATATGTACATGAGTGCATGTAATATTTTTTAAATTCCCATGTTGTCATAATGCTTCACGAGTACTGTGAGCTCCTTTCAAATATTTATAGATAGAATATTTATTGGTGATTTTTATATTCTCCAATGAAAATTAAAACTTAGTTGCCCTGCACTGTTTCATTTCTCATAGGCTTATTTTATTAATGTCTCTGCTAGTTGTTGAAAACCATAACAATGAAAAATAGAAATTGTCAATTGCAGATTCTCAGCAATTACCAAAAGTTAATTAGAATTATTAAGATAACAAACATGCACATATAATGCTGTTGTTGATAAATTTTAACTACATTTAATAAGGAAATCCAAGATTGAGCCAATCTCATAAATTGTTTTATGCTACGTTAATGCTTTCTCTAGCTAGTCAAATTAAATATTGACAGAGTGTCCTCTCAGAAAGGTTTAGAAAACGACATTTTGTTTATCTCAAAGCCTAAAAGCTAAAAAGCAGCCAACTTAGAAACAGTGTGTTAAATCAGTTCAGCAGAAAAAAATGAACTTAACCTTTTGTTTTCAGTTCTATTCTCATCTGATAAATAAGAGAAATTATAGTATGGGGCTCAGGCCATTCTGGGTCGTGAGTCCTTTTTTCACATTATGTTTTAAGTGTCGATAAATACTTAAATAAAATGTTTATTTATCTTTCCAAACAAATGAATTAAATGAGATTTTAATGGTAATTAAAAATAAGTAAAAACAAATCATTGCTTTCCCAAGCATATATTTTACTTTTAACATTGCTGAGTATAACAGACAGATTTCCATAAATGTCAACAACAAGGCATCTTACTTCAAGTTTACAGTTGCTTGGAATACCTTACTGATTCTTGTGAAACCATTTATATCACATATTATAAATACTTATATGAATATTAGTGTTCATCTTAACTTATCACATAGGCTGTCAAATAGAAAACTGTATTTACGACTAACTTTTTGAAGTTAATAAGAACAATATTTTAAAATAAATTTTAGATTATGTTTACTTGTAAATGAATAGTTCAAAGTACTCATTTATCTTTTCCCCAGAATTAAAAAACATGAACACCTCACTGTTTAAAGAGGTTTTTGACCCTGCTTTGAAGCAAACTTTGTAAAAATTAGGCAGCTGTTAAGGCCTAATAGCCATTATTTTCTCTAAGCTTTCTAGTGGCTCAAACTTTTGAGATAATAAGACTACCTTCTATTTAAATGTGGAAACTGTGAAGTAATTCAATTTCATAAGGGAAAGAGTATTGCTTCATTCACCAATAAGCAAACAAACAAGGCACATTAAGTGAGAACATGTCTAAAAATCTGAAAGCCTATATTTCTAATATCTCTATTTGAATAAAAGTGAAGAATGTTTAAATATGTTGCACATTATTTGTTCTTCTCTAGAATCATATTGTTTTTTAAACTACTATTTCACTTTCCTTTAACTCTAAAATTTAATCAGTACCCAATTTGTAAAACTTTGTTATAGCAACCCTATAAAAATAATGCAAATTTTCAGATCATGCATCTTTGCTTTCTAGCAATCTAACTTAAGAGTACATAATAAGTATGATGATTTTATCTTTAACTGAGATGGCCCACAGAACTATGATTAACTTAAATTGAAAATCAGCTCGATTAATTTAAGATTGTCATTATCACCCTATCTTTGTAATTTTATCTATGTGGCAATTTTTACCTGGAAAGAACTTTGTGATTATGTATTGATCTTCACAAATTTCCAATACGTAATCTTAAGTTGGTTTGGCATTAATATTTTCTCCAAGTATCTGTGAATCAGACTGTGCTTTACATATAGACACACAAAGTTTACTGCTTATTTTATAGTGAAAAGAGTCTGTATACTTGTATACTACAGATAAGCGAAAGCTAACAGAGTTCTAGAAAACTGAAGACTGGAATGTACTATGGTTATAAGGCCATGTTTCTGCTCTCATTTTTTCTAGGGTCTCCCAAGATCTTTATTAGGAAGCTCCAAATATAGTAGAAATATTCTTAAAAGATATAAATCAGGAATACTTGCTCTACTCTCCTTAGCCAAAAGTGAGCTTTAATTCACACTAGCAACAGCATGAGTATTTCATTGGTTTTGCCTCCCATCCCTGTCTGGGGATATGTGGTCACACCTATAAATTAAATGGAGGAAGGTGATTTTGGCAGGCGTGGAAGGGGGTTTAAAAGACAGCCTCAGAACAGAAATGCGGGGTAACATTAGATATAAGGAGGCTAAGCATATCTTCTAAAGGTCTGATACTACCTCCAACTGCCAGCCTTTATATTTATTCTGGGGTAAAAGTCACTGTTTAAAGGGGTTTCCAACATTTTCTTACAGAAAACTCTGAATTTGTCACCTATTAAGGTCTAATAGCCATAATTTTCACTAAGCTTTCTGGTGGTTCAAATTCTTGAGATTTTAAGACTATCTTCTTTATATTTAGATGAAGAAACTTGGAGGTGTGTATTTTGAAGCTTGAAAAAATTAAACAGAATAAAGGAATTTATTTAGTGAATGCTAGGTGTCCTACAAACTGTCTGAATTAGTGGAACTGCAAGAAGAAAAACATGCAACCTCTATATTCCAGGGGACTTAAATCCAGAAAATAACACTTACACACCTAAAACAATTCCAAGTAAATACCTCATCTAGTAAAGAATCTATTATTAAATAAGTGAAAAATATGCAGGGGGCAGAGGGTTGCCTTTATTTGTAAAGAATGAGTCCTACATTTGAAGAATATCTACATTTGACTTGACATACATAATAAATAACAAGTCAAGTTGAAGAATTCCCAGAAAAAAAGCAGGGCAGGGCATCTTGATGAAGAAAAAGCACAAAAAGATACACTGAGGTTAAAAAAAACTATTTCTAGTTAGGAATGAACATCATTCTAAAACCAGTTCAGAATTAAGGACTCAGAAGAACTGAGTTCAATAGTGAAGATGGGCACAGACAAAGACAAATTGAGGTTTGGATTGATGAGTAATAGGAAACGTTTCTCAGAATTGTATAAATGAACTCGAGAGAACAAAATAGTACAGGAGGTACCAACAGGGAATGAAACTGGAAAGACAACAACAAAAAAATTAGGTAACTATTTGATGAACCAGAGAGATAAAATAAAGTCCACTAACCGATTAGAATATCTGAGATTATGAATTTTGTGGTCTGCAAAATGCCACCTATCTGAGGTGGCAAGTGAAGAAACTGAAATCTATTTAATAAGCCTTTTGCCAGGGTGAGATTTTTATTTTAATACATCAGCTCAGGGTGGGGGCTCCTTTTTATTTTACCCTTCTCTAAGAAGTTCAAGTCTCTAATTTTCCAGTGCACTTCCAGGGCCCCAAAAAGAGCTGAATATACAGTTGCTGCTCCCCTGATATTGTATGTCTGACTATTTGCAGAAAGAATGTGGTCAAGAAATAACAAGGATAACAATAAAACCCAAAAATACCCAGAGAAAAATTGTAATGGCTACAGAAATTGGTTTAAAAAACTATTTTGAATTTGACACAGTGAAGAGAAATCCAAGATACTTTATCTCACAGCTGACAGGAAAGTAAGAAGAGAGAAAGAGAGATGGGGGGGCATTTCTGGAACAAGTATAATATTTGAAAGTAAAAGGTAGAACATGTGTAATAAAGTCAGAAAAGCTTTCTTGAGGAATGAGCTTAGAAGAATAGGAGATACTGATAACTCAGCTTTGAGGTCCATCCAAAGTTATGTTTGAGCCATTTAAAATAGTACCTATGAAAACAAAGGTGCTATTAAAGAATAAGCAAGATAATGGAGAATGATAAAAAAAGATAAACTGGAGAGATAAATAAATTTAAGAAGATGTTGCAATTACCAATGCAAATAGCAAAGAGAGAGAGAATGGAATAAAATCTAAATAGAAATACATTAAATTGTCTAGAAAGAATATGCTGATTATCTAAAAATTTATAAAAAGACTGAATTTTTCCATTCTAAATTATAAAGAAACTAGTGTTGGGTTGGAAAGGAAAAGAAGAGGTAATTTCTAAAGAATTTGGCTGTTGTCCCAGCAGGGTGGATCAGTTGGTTGGAGCATTATCCCATACATGAAAAGGTTGTGGGTTTGATTCCCAGTCAAGGCACACACCAGGTTGGGTTCAGTCCCAGTCAGGGCATGTCCTGATGCAACTCATCAATGTTTCTCTACTCTCTTGCTGGGGATAAGAAATTAACTTCTCTTTATCTGCTTTCTCATTTGGAAAACAGAAATAATAACATTATTTATAGACTTATTATGATAATAAAATAAAATGAAGTATAATTTTATCTTACTTCCTGGCTATAGCCCTAAGACACATTGACCAACATGGTGACTAACCCTATACAGTAAATTTTTTTGAAAAAGATAAATCCCTATAAATTACAATAGACATAATTTTGTGTATAGAATCATATGAATTATACATAAAATACATTTTTAGTATATTACAATTACATAAAAATTTACTCCTTCTTACATATTTTCTTTGTTTTAACTGTAAAGATGGGTAAATAGTTTGTAAATAGTTTGCTAGGCCTGCTGTAACAATGTACCACAACCTGGGCAGCTTAAACGACAGAAATTTTATTTCTCACTGTTCGGGAGGTTAGATGTCTGATATGAATATTTTGGCAAAGTTGGTTCTTTCTGAGGGTTTTAAGGTGCTCTAAGCCTCTCTCTTTAACTTGTAGACGGCCTGAATCTTCCTGTCTTCACATCATCTTCCCTCTTCATATGTCTGTATTCAAATGTCCTCTTCTATAAGGAAACTAATCATATTAAATTAAGGTAAAGGCTGAAGACCTCATTCTAGCTTACTTGCCTTTTTAAATACACTACATCTAAATATAGTCACATTCAGAGGTACTTAAGTTTAGAACTTCAACATTTGAATTTAGGGGACACAAAATTGAGCCCATAATGCAGGTACAATTGACTTTCAGTACATTAATTACATTATTTTTTTATTGGTCCCTTCTACTATAAGGTAAGCCTTTAATAAATGGCAGCTACTATTACTAAGATAAACACCTTTGTAATAAGTTTTATTTTGAAATGTCCATACTGGAAAAATTACTCCTTGTCAATATAAATTTCCAAAAATAAGAAGTTGAAAGAAAAGTTTTCAAAGGAAGATAATATTAAATATTTTAATCATGGTATATTATATCAATAGAGATAGTTTTAATACTTTTAGAAATAATATATCCATTATAGCTCATTTACAGGTGAACATATCCAGTATCTGTATATTCACTGTTCAGTTTTTTTTTTAAAAACTGAGAAACACAACTTAATTCTGATGATAATTCTTAATTCATTAGTTTCATAAATTGTGTAACTCTAATGAATCCAGCCTTAATAATCCTAGTCTACTAGAAGTAATATCTTCAAAGTGATAACCTATGTATCTTAGACCCTGTATTTAGGCAAACTATTACTCAAGTATGAGAATGGTTGGCAAATAAACAGTAACTGGTATTGGACTTCCTAACCCTTGCTTACCATTGCCATTAAATGCACACACACACATACATACATACATACATACAAGTTTTGCAAAACATGATTTTATAACTGAGTCCATTCATGAGACAGCAACAAACATAGGGCTACATTCTTTGAAAGAAACAAAACATATAAAGTAAGCCTCAATACAGACACTTTGGTTTTCTACCTAAAGATACTATATAGAAACTACTCTGCAGGGAAATAAAGCCCAAATAGAGAGTGGCAGTCTCCCTAAGCATGAGAACAGAGATTAGATTTCAAGGATGCCAAATGGCAGACTGTATAAAAATTCCATTCCATTGGTCAATTCCTAAGGTACTCACTCAAGGCAAGACTCTGGGAAACCTAGAATGTAGCTTGAAGATGGAAAGCTAAAGAGAGGAGATTTCAGAGAGACATAGTCCTGAGGAGACATTGGGATTCAGTTTCAGTGAGAGTAAAAAAGTCTTTGGAGAACAAACAGTACACGCTTTCAGCTGAAATTCCACAGAGTCTCTGTTCTTGAAGTATGACCTCATCCTAAGAATAATGGCAAATTTCAAAAAGACCCATCCCAAAATAACCTAAAATCAAGCACAAAAAGAAAAGAAAGTCACGTCCAATCTCTGGCGTGTAAGGATCTTGGAAGATGTCACTCCAATCTTCACAACAAGAAAAAGCTGAACAAAAAAATCAATAATTCTTCTTAGATCCACCAGACAACTGTGGTCATATGGCAACCAGATATTCTGAAAACTGGAGAACCAAACGACTGCAAAGAACCATAGTGTAACAGTGTCGCAAGTTGCCAGTGCCAGGACCTGGTAGGGAAACGTACACTGTAAGTAACTACTGGCAGCAGATTGAGTGTGCACTCCTGAGGGTCAAGTTTTTTAAGGGGGTTGACACTTTTTTTGAAATTTGCATCAAGCAGTAGCACAAAGTTGTCATCAACTTTGACAAAAGTTGTCAAAGATGTATGAATATTTTAGATGATTCCAGCAGGAAATGGGAAGATAGGGAAATGACCATTTTCAGATACTCCCAGAGTGTTCTGTTTCCTGTCTGTCCCCAGAGGAAATTACTAACCATGCAGGGAAAAAAATATCCAAATTCATTGATCTGTAGACATCTTACTATTCAGATAAACATAAAACTAAAGGCCTATTTACTCCCATTCCCATTATCCTAATATGTCATGTCCAACTTTCAAGCAAAAATTATAGTACATGCTAAAATACAAGATAAAAACAGTCTAAAGGACAACTCAAATAAGACTAAGATAGAACAGAAATTTTGGAAGTATACATCCATAATTTAAAATAATTATGGTGATATGAAAAGGGTTCTAAAAAAAGTGAACATGCAAAAATAGATAACAATGTAAGCAGAAAGATGAAAACCTCAAGAAAGAACCAAAAGGAAATGTGCTAGAAGCAAGAGAAACAGAACTGTAACAGAAATAAAGGATGGTTTTGATGACCCCAGCAATAACCTAGACACAGTCCAGGAAAGAATAAGTAAGCTAGAAGACATGTCAATAAAAATATTTCAAACTAAATGTGGAGAAAATATGTTTTAATGTAATACAATATCCAATAATTTGGGATAATTGAAATGCGTAACTTATACATAATGTGAATGCCAGAGAAAGAATAAAGACAAAACTTAGAAGAAGTATTTGAACAATGGCTATTAATTTAGCAAAATTACTGACAGACTATAAACACCAAACAGGTTAAATACCAAAACATAAACAACAAGGTGTATCATATACAAACTGCAGGAAACAAAGGCAAAGGAAAACATCTTGGAAGAAGTCAGAAAGGAGAAAAAATTTACCTGACTTTTAGAGAGAAAAGGATGCAAATTGCATTAAATTTCTTTTTACAAACTATATCAGCCAGAAGAAAGTGAGTGAAAAAATGTAATGTTGAAAGAAAAATAACATCGAACAAACAAACAAACAAATAAATAAAAATGTGAGACCTGGTATCCTATATCTGGTAAAATTATCCTTTCTCTAGCTTCTTTAATTTTGTATTGGTTTTTGGCGGTTTTACTATGATTTATCTAAAGATTTTGATTGTCTGTTTCTAAGTTTTTCCTCTTCGAGTTTTGTGGTGACTCTTGAATTTGTAAAATCTTTTGCCCAATTTTGGAAAATCTGTAGCTATAATGTACTGAGTTTGTGGTTGCTAAGGTTTCCAGAACTTCTAGTGTTCGAGAGAGGGAAACCTACACAGAGGAAGGACCCCAGAAATCTGCCCTAGGGTGTTCCCATATGTCTTTGGCTGAGGTCTGTGCCAGTGTCTTAACAAGTATCTTGCTGCAAGTAACTCAATATACTTGCTGTGAGTTATAGCAGAGAGCAGTCCCTAGGAACAGAATAATGAATCATTACAGATTTTCTAGGATTGAGGGAGTTCCCAGGACACGGGGCTTTCAGTTTTAAAACTGGGATAGTCCTAGGAAAACCCAGATGAATTTGGTCATATGGACTGAGATACAGAAAGCTGAAGGGACATATAAGAGCATGACCAATGTTGGAAGACATTGGAGCTCTACAGGCAGAGTGGAGTGGTCTCACCAAGAAAATTCACCACTGAAATATAAAAAAGGAGTTACTCAGCAGTAAGGGTCATGATCTAGATTAAGGTCATGTTATAGAACTGAGAGCAAATATCATACAGATAAATTCTAACATTCTTAAATCAACTTCGACAAGATCTAGTCAGAAAGTATTGGACTGGCCAAAAAGTTTGTTTTGATTTTTCTATAAGATGGCTCTAGTAGCACTTAGGTTTTTTTTTTAACTTCATTGAGAACAATTTTGTCAGAACAGCTGTCATATCAGCTTGCATTTTTTAAAAAAATATCAAAATTGGTGAATTTTGTGTGGCCATTAAAATATTGAAGGTAGAAGAAAATATGTAATGTATTCAGCATATTATACTTTATTATTTCAAGAAATGTAAAAACACAATTGAAACACACACACACACAAAGGTTTGTGCAGTGTATGAAGAAGGTACTGTAATCAATCAAAGGTGTGAAAAGTGTTATATAAAGTTTTGTGCTAGAGATTTCCTGCTAGACAATGCTCCATGGTTGGGTAGACCAGTTGAAGTTGATAGTGCTCAAATTGGGACACAATATTGAGAATAATCAGACATTACGCCATGTAGGAGATAGCCGACATACTTGAAATATCAAAATCAATGAAGTTATTAGTGAAAATAAAAATGTGTCTTTTATTTTGCAGAAAAAAACATATGGATGTTTTGGCCAACCTAATAGTTTAAACAACTGTTAAAAGAAAAATTAATACCTATTAAAAGAAGCAAATATGGCACATTTTATGTATTTATTTATTTTAATATTTTTATTTATTTATTTTCAGAGAGGGGGAGGGAAGGAGAAAGAGTGGGAGAGTGTGGTTACCTCTCATGTGTCCCCTACTGCAGACCTGGCCTGCAACCCCGGCATATGCCCTGACTAGGAATCAAACCAGCGACCTTTTGCTTCATAGGCCCAAACCCAATCCACTGAGCTCCACCAGCCAGGGCTTGGCACATTTTATTATATAAAAATTTTTTCTTAAAAGTCATAAGCATTTAACTCTGTAACATAACAATATCACACTCAAGCACACCATATGACATTTTAGGTGAAATGTTCAAATTGCTGTCCATCTCATGTGAGACATTCACATACCCTACCAATCAGACTCAATGGCATTATTTCTGCTGGACCCTGTATTCCAGATTCACTGTAACATAATATGCACACTGTTCAGAATATAATTTAAAAAATTACTAAGCATGTAAATAAGCAGGATATTGTGACACATAAGAGAAACATTAATTAGTAAAAGGAGACTTCGAGGCGACACAGATATTCTAAATTAACAGACAAGGATATTAAAGAAGTTGCTATATACCATAATTTATCAATCTTGGAACAATTGACATTTTAGACCAGAAAATGCTTTGTTGTGGTGTCTTTTCTGTGAATTTCAAGATGCTTAGCTTCATCCCTGGCCCACATCCCAAGGATGTCAACAGAGCTCTCCCAATCAAATTGTGACAACTCAAAATGTCATAGATATTGCCAAATGTACTCCCCAGAATGGGGCATGGTAAATTTTGCCTAGTTAAGAACCACTGTTACTGACTGGCAAATGGAATGATTATTTGTATATTTAAAAAATAAAAATAAAAAATGAGGACGAACCCATGTCATGGGTTCTACCCATGCTGAAGATTGTTATGCTAATTGAAATAAGCCAATCAGAGAAAGACAAATACCATATCATCTCACTTATATGTGAAATCTAATGAACAAAATAAACCGATAAACCATAGAATGTTAACTGCAACTGGAAAAAATATATATATATTTAAATAATTTTTAAAACACAAAGTTTAGAATAATATAAATGGAATGCTCATTTCTTTGAAAAAAGAAAAATGTAAATTATATTTATGCTTGAATATACTGGAAATAAAAACTAAAACTGATTATGATGGCTATACTAGGTAAACAGAGGAAAGAAGTTATAGAAGATGAATAGAAGTGAGAATTCTCATATAAGTTACTGTGTAGTTTTAGCATTGAATATAGTATTTTAAATTTAAAAAATGTTATTAAAAACTTTTAAAATATTTTTGAGTTATTTTTTTATTGATTTTTTGTTGTTGTTCAAGTAAGTTATCTCCATTTTCCCCCCACTGCTTTCCCCTACCTTTAATCCTGCCCTGCTTTGGCTTTGTCCATGGGTCTTTTATACATGTTCCTTCATGATCCTTCTTTTTCTTCTCCTTTATCCCCATTCCCCTGCCCTCTGGTTACTGTCAGTTTGTTCTTCATGTCAATGTCTCTGGTTATATTTTGCTTGCTTGTTTATTTTGTTGATTAGGTTCCACTTATAGGTGAGATCATATGGTATTTGTCTTTCACTGCCTTGCTTATTTCACATAGCATAATTCTCTCTAGTTCCATCTATGCTGCCATAAAGGATAGCAGCTCCTTCTTTCTTTCTGCTGCATGGTATTCCATTGTGTAAATGTACCACAGTTTTTTGATCCACTCATTTACCAATGGGCATTTAGGTTGTTTCCAGCACTTGACTATTGTAAATTGTGCCGCTATGAACATTGGGGTGAATATGTTCTTTTGAATAGGTATTTCAGGATTCTTAATGTATAATCCCGGCAGTCAAATTGCCAGATCAAAAGGCAGTTCCATTTTTAGTTTTTTTGAGGAAATTCCATATTGTTTTCCAGTTGCTGTACCAGTCTTTATTCCCACCAACCATGTGCACTAGGGTTCTCTTTCTCCACAACCTCATAAACACTTGTTGATCATTTATGATGTCCATTCTGATCAGTGTGAAGTGGTATCTCATTGTGGTTTTAACTTGCATCTTTCTGATGGCTAGGGATGCTGAGCATCCTTTCACATGTCCCCGGGCCCTCTGTATGTTGTCCTTGGAGGAGTGTCTGTTCAGGTCCTTTGCCCATTTTTTAATTGGATTGTCTGTCTTCCTGGAGTGGAGTCATGAGAGTTCTTTACATATTTTGGAGATCAGACACTTGTCCCATGTATCATTGGCAAATATATTTTCTCATAGAGTTGGTTCTCTTTTCATTTTGCTGATGTTTTCTTTAGCCTTGCAGAAGCTTTTTATTTTGATGAAGTCCCATTTGGTATTTTTGTATACCAACAATGAAATATCAGAAACAGAAATCAGGAAAAAAATTTCATTTCCTATAGCAACAAGAAAAATAAGGTGCCTAGTACTGTTTCTAGATCTGTACTCAGAAAACTACAAAACACTGAATAAAGAAATTAAGGAAGATGCAAGTTAATGGAAGCATATACTGTGTTCATGGATTGGAAGTATTAACCTCATCAAAATGTCCATACTACCCAAAGCAATTTATAGAGTCAATGCAATCCCTATTAAAATGTCAATGACATATTTCACAGAGTACAAACATTTCAAAATTTATATGGAACCATAAATGACCCCAAAATAGCTGCAAAGATTTTGAGAAAGAAGAAAAAGTAGGAAGGCTTACAATTCCTTACATCAACTCTATTACAAGGCCATGGCAATCAAAGCAGTCTGATACTGGCATAAGAATAGACACATAGACCAATGGAATAGAATAAAGAGTCCAGAAATAAACCCAAATCTCAGGGTCAATTAATATTTGACAAAGGGGGCATAAGCATAAAATGAAGTAAAATAGCCTCTTCAACAAATGGTGTTGGGAGATCTGGACAACTACATGAAAAAAAAAGAAAGGAAGAAACTTAACCACCAACTTACGCCATACACAAAAATGAACTCGAGGTGGATAAAAGACCTAAATATAAGTCACGACACCATAAAAGTCCTAGAGGAGAAGAGACAGGAAAATTTCATATATTCTACGTAGCAATTTTTCATTGATATGTCCCCTTGAGCAAGGGACATAAAGGAAAGGATACTAAAAGTATTCTAAAGATGGAAATAAACAAATTTAATCCTGCATCACAGTGAATAATTATTTCCAATGGCTTTATAGCATAATACTTTAACTATACATATTTAGAGGAATATAGATCCAAAGCAAAAATGAAATTTAAAAATCCTAAATTTTAGTTTAACTATAAATATTATCATTATTAATTTCAAAATTACATAATAGTGTAGGATGATGGTAAAAAGAATTGGAAATTCTAAGGTATTAAGTCCTGACAGTGGAAAATGCAAATAAAATGAAATAATTAGATATTTAACTCATCTTTTCTTTTATAAACTCTATTTCAAGTTAACTTATAACTCCTAGTTTCAAAGATTTAAATGAAGAATTCTAGGTAACTCATCTGAAAGAAATTATAGAATTATGAAATCAATATTTTGTAGCCCTAACAAAATAATTAATTCAGTTAATGATTATCAACAGATGAAACATTTAGATAAAAAGTTGGTGAGGAAATTACAATAGAGAAATTAGCCCTAAATTGTTGAACATGAAGCAATTTCCATTTTTATTATACCCTGATTCAAAAAACAAAGAAAGAAAGATAAATGACAGCAAGTAAATAAACAGATAAATCCAGAATACAAATATTCTATAGAAGAACTAACATCTCTGTTATAGTCAGGAAAGAAAAAAAAGGAGGGTAATTGCTATAGATTAAAATACATTCAAGAGCTCTAACCCTAAGTAATGTGTAGCTATTGTTCAAGTTGTGACTCACAGAAAATAGCTATAAAAAGATATGTTTGAAATAACAATAGCAATTCAATCTGTGTAATAAATAGATGATCTGAAAGATTTATTTTAAATTTTCATTAGTACTACAGCTATACAAAATGTCCACATGACTTTTAGATACATATAATACCATAAAACAGATTAAATGACCTAATTCAGGGATTAGTTTAAAATTATGACAACAAAGGAAAAAATCAAGCAGATGGGGTAAAATCTTGATAAATGCTGAATATAAATGAGTATGTGTGTGGTCATTGCACTATTTTTACTAGTCTCATTCATGTGTTAACAGAATGTTAACAGAATGAAGGATAAAAATTATTTAATTATCTAAATAGATGCAGAAAAAGTATTTGACAAAATTCAACTTTCTTTCTGATAAACACTCCCAATAAATCCGGTCTAGAAGGAATGTACCTAAATATAAAAAAGGCTGTGTATGACAAGCCCATAGCTAACATACTCAGCAGTAAAAAGCTGAAAGCTCTTTCTCTAAGATCAGGTAAAAGCAAGAGAGCTCACTCTTACAATTTTTATTAATTATTGTATTGGAAGTCTTGGCCTCAAATATGAAGCAATCAATCAATGGCTTACAAATCAAAAAGGAAGAAGTAAAATTGTCTCTTTGTGCAGATGACACAATCTTATATGTGGAAAATCCTAAAGGCTATATATACATGCACAGAGAGACACAACTATTGGACCTAAAATATTCAGTAAATTTGCAAAAGAGCAATATATAAACATAATTTTTATCTATACACTAACAAAAAAAACTATTTGAAAATAAAATAGAAAACACTCCTAAATTACAGTAGCAACAAAAGGATAAGATACTTAGGCATAAATGTAACCAAAGCAGTGAAAGATCTTTACCCTGGAAAATATGACACTGATGGAAGAAACTGAATGGAATGCAAATGAATTCACTGTGAGTAGAGCTTATAGGACTAGAAGTTGTCCTGGGTGAGGCAGTGAGTGCATGAGGAGTGAATGTGAAGGCCCAGGACATTACTGTACACAACTGGAGACTTTGAATCACTGTCCCACAAGCCTTCCCTCTGTTTCCCATTGACAGTGCCAGAAATGTAGCACCAAAGTTGTCGGTGCTGCTCTGTGAACAGGGCTGGAATGACTGGAAATATCGAGGAAAAACTGGATGAATAGGGCATAAATCACAGTAATAGTCACTTGTCAGGAGGGAGAGAAAGGTGTCTGGAAGACCGGCAAAATCAAGATGGAGAGAAAAAGAAGCGGGATTGTCATGGCAACATAGTGTCGGATATTGCATGTTGGAGCCGTGGTCAGATCAAGAAACTTTTTGGTATTTATTCTTAGTGAAAGAGCATGTTTAACATGGAAACATAGAAGAACTGAAGACACTATTTCGACTTTTGGAATTTGTTTTTTGTTCCATTGATCCTAAAAGGCACAATGAGCTGTTTCTGGCATTAAATTTATGGGATAAACAAAATTTACCTGTTCTTGACATCAATGCAACCTGAAAATATTTCCAAAGAATAGGGACAGGTGGCTCCACATGACTACAGAAAGCATTTAGTAAAATGGCAGTGACACTTAATACTTGTTAAGGTGGCTCCTGTGACCCAGGGTCCTTGTACAGAATCTTAGGTCCTCAATAAAGAATGTTCAGCAATGCATTCTGGAGACTCTCAAGATCAGGGAGGGCTGTAGTGCCCTCTGAATATGTAGTGATGGGCGCCAGTGTCCTTGTGTTAAAACAGGTTAGTGGCTGACCTATTAGAATATAATCTGTGCACTCAAAATTGAGGGGCTATGAGTGAGAGGGGAATCTATTGCTAATCCCTATAGATACTGCTTCCTTCAGAGAAAAAAATTACTCCTAAAACACATATCCTTCTATTTCTCACTGAAAAGTTAGCTCCACTACAGTATTATAAAACACCATTGTATATGTGGTGCTGACTGAGTGAAATATTGCTATGTGGTACATAACTGTACTATGTGATCTGATCTACATGTGGCATCTAAAAAAAGTAGAACCTGTAGAATCAGAAAATTAATGGTTGTCAGGGGCTGCAGGGTAGGGGAGAGAGGGAGATGGGGAGATGATGGCCACACTGTGTAAACATTTAGATGAATAAATTCTGGGGATCTAAATACACCATGGTGATTGTAATTTATAACACTATGTTATACTTGAAATTTTCTATGAGAGTAGATCTAAGTGTTCAACACACACACACACACACAAAGATAACCATGTGAGGAGGCTGATATGTTAATCAACTTGACTGCAGTAATCATCTTACAATATATATGTATATTAAGTCATCAAATTGCTCACTTTAAATTAAATTACAATTACAACCCAAAATAAATAAATAAAATATAAAAAAATGTTTTCCAAGAATATTTAATCACAGGGGGAAATGGTCCTATTACGAGATACTATGATACATGACCCCAATTTGATTATTTCTTTTCTGGGTGGTAACAATATAAGTGATGTTTTCTTTTAAAAAGTCTTTATTTTAAATATTTTAATATGAACTTTTGTAATCATAAAACACATAATTTAATAATCAATATTCATAAAGCCATGTGTGAGCCCTGTACTCATTTGACACAACTTTTCATCTTCATCTCTGCTGAGCTACACCTTTAGTATAGCTAAGATTAACTTGTCACCTTCCCATTAATAGAACTGTCAGAAATTTCACCTTTGATATGATCTACTTTAGTATTTCAACATGTCTGACTATGATCATTATTAATAATTACAATAATGTAGGATATGATAATTTTTAGTCACAACACTATTCATTCAGCAAATATTTACTGTCTCTCTCATATTTGCCAGACATATATATATGTTCTAGGCACTGGGGCATAAAAATTTTTTAAAAATCTAGTAGAGCTCAGAATCTCAAACTATTGAAGAAAGAAAAGAATGACATAATCTAAAGATAGCTAATAGTAATACCACCTCTTGAAGCAAGTAAAAATATGGCACCTCTGGTCCTATTCTTTGATATCCAATTACAAGGGCAACTCATATAAAATTGGAACATTCGACAATTTAACTAAGAAAGTGGCATTTTTATGCTTCAACCTAATGATTTCCCAGATTTGTGATTTAGAAATGAAACAGTATTTTGAGGAGATTTGTTTAATTCCTTATTTCATAGATAATAAAACTGTAGACCAAAAAAAAAAAAAATGATGCCTTGCTCAGTCACAAAGCAAGTAACTCAGGATTAGAAAACAGATATTTTACATAAACTAAATTAAAGGCCCTCTTTCTTCAGTTACTGGTAGTAAAAAGGAAAAATACGATCCAGACAAAATTCATACATCTTACAATTTCCATAACTTAGAAAATCCATTAGACTCCCAAATTTTTCACTCATATAGCACAAACAGACTGACTCTTAGATCCAGTGCCCAAATCTAGAAGCAAAAGAAGCTGGGTAACAACCAACATCAATGCCAACATACAATGTGCTTGTGGGCAGGGTGGGGTGGAGTGCTGTGCTCATATGCATGCGTGTGTGCAGCGGGGTTTGGGAGGGAGCGGCACTTGTTTGTGAGCTTCATCAGGATGCTGTCAGTGGATGCTGGCTAATCAGAGAAACTGCAATAGGGAAGCAGTGAGCAGCAGGTGGCAAAAAAGTGATACATAATTCTGTTACATAGAAAACAGTGGGGAATGTATTTGAAGTAACTATTGAGTACCAAAATTTTAAGGATTAGGAGAAGCATGTTTATATGATATTAACTTGTTTTTTTTAATCAAATCACTCCAGCAAATCTCAGTGGCCATCTCTATAACTACCCCCTGAATCCAGAGGCTGCTGGAGAACATATTTTGCGTACGCTATGAGTGTGACTGTCTGCCATTGTTTTCACGGTTTACATCAGTCACATTTGAAAGTAAAAAGAAATACAATTGTATTCTTTGCTATTGTAATAAGCTTTAAAATTGTGACAAGTTGTGATTTTTCTTCTAAATTTATTTCATAGCTTCTTATAGTTCCTTTTTGCTGTTTTCTAAATTAATCATATTCTTCAAATGTTATTTGATTGCAGACTTTATCATTTAAAATTGATACAAGTTTGTTATAGTAAAATATCTTAGTTAGCCTATTTCTCTACTATCTTCATATTCTTTTTATATTTTTCTCTGACCTATTGCCATAGATAACATGTTTTTCATTATTACTGTTAATATTACTACCACTAATATTTTACTCTTCTTGTTAGTAAAATTGCAAATTGATATAATTTTTCTAGATTGCAAGTACCAACACATGTCTGTAATTCTAAAATTATTCAGGAATTTAACCTAAAGTATTTAAATATTTATACAAAAATATTGAAATAAGGATATCCATTGCAGTATTATAAATAATAAGATATTGGAAATGCTAGAAAATAAATAAATGTAAATATATATATTCACCTATTAAAGAATTGAACATTGGGCTTTTGGCCAGGATACAGGCATAGGTAGAAAGGCTTTGATTACTCGCACAACCAAAAAAGGGATAACAACCAATTTAAAGACAATAAACAACCAGAACTGCCAGAAAAATCAAACTGCATGGCACTTTGACAGTCAAGGAGATAAAGAAACATTCATCCAGACTGGTAGGAGGGGTGGAAAAGGACAGCTGGGCAGAAGATGCCTGGCAAGGCAGCAGGCCACAAAGGCAAGATGGGGGCTGGCTGATCAGGTGCCCCCACACTGTGCACAGATAAGCCAGGAGGAACAACTGGGGGGGGGATAACTGAAGAAACCCAGAACTTCAGCATGGCAAACTGAGGAATCAAAACCTCTGGCTATAAAATCCTGTGGGGGTTGTGGCAGCAGGATAAATTCCCAGTCCCATCGGAGAGTCAGTTGGAGAGGCCCACAGCGTCCTAGAATGTACACAAGTCCACCCACCTGGGAATCAACACCTAAAAGGGCACAAATGCTTGTGGGAAATGAAGGAAATGATGGAAAGGGGGGGAAGAGCTGAGCAAGCAGCATTGTTCCCTCTCTGACCCCTCTCCCACAGATAGCACTACAGTGTAGCAAATGGGTTGGCCTGCACTGGCAAACACCTAAGGCTCTACCCCTTACTATGTAACAAGCACAGCCAGACAAAGAAATATGGCCCGAGTGAAAGAACAAATCAAAATTCAAAAAAAAAAAAAAAAAAGAACTAAGCAATGAGGAAATAACCAACCTATCAGATGCAGAGTTCAAAACACTGGTAATCAGGATGCTCACAGAAATGGTTGAGAATGGATACAAAATAGAGGAAAAAGTGAAGGCTATGCAAAGTGAAATAAAGGAAAATATACAGGGAACCAACAGGGGAGGGAAGGAAACCGGGACTCATATCAATGATTTGGACCAGAAGGAAGAAATAGACATTCAACCAGAACAAAATGAACAAACAACAATTTAAAAAAATAAAAATGAGAAGAGACTTAGAAACCTCCAGGACAACTTAAATATCCCAACATCTGAATCATAGGGGTGTCAGAAGGATAAGAGGAAGAGCAAGAAATTAAAAACATTTGAAAAATAATGAAGGAAAACTTCCCCAATCTGGCAAAGAAAATAGATTCCCAGGAAGCTCAGAGTCCCAAAGAAATTGGAACCAAGGAAGCACACACCAAGGCACATCATAATTAAGTTACCCAAGATTAAAGATAAGGAGAGACTCTTAAAAGCAGCAAGAGAAAAGGAGACAGTTACCTACAAAGGAGTGCCCATAAGACTGTCAGTTGATTTCTCAAAAGAAAGCTTGCAGGAAAGAAGGGGCTGCAAAGAAGTATTCCAAGTCATGAAAGGCAAGACCTACATCTAAGAGGTGCCTTACTCTATCCAGCAAAGCTTTCATTTAGAATGGAAGGGAAGATAAAGTGCTTCCCAGACAAGGTCAAGTTAAAGGAGTTCATCATCACCAGGACCTTATTATATGGAATGTTAAAGGACTTATCTAAGAAACAGAAGAAGATAAAAAACTATGAACCATAAAATGACAACAAACTCGCAACTATCAACAACTAAAACTAAAAAACAAAAACTAAGCAAACAACTAGAACAGGAACAGAATCACAGAAATGGGGATTATATGGAGGGTAATCAGTGGAGAGGGAGGATGGGGGGGACAAGTTACAGGAAATAAGAAGCATAATTTGTAGGCATAAAATAGACGGGGAGAGGTTAAGAATACTATAGGAAATGGAGAAACCAAAGAATTTATATGTACAACCCATGGACATGAACTAAGGGAGGAAGGGGAATGCTGGAGGATGGGAGGGGTTATAAGGTGGAGGGGGATAAAGAGAAGGAAAAAAATATTGGGACAATTGTAATAGTACAATCAATAAAATATACTTTAAAAATAAAGTATTGAACATTACTTACAGAAAAAATTGTCATGATTTAAGATCAAAAGATATAAAGCTATATGTGTTCACAAGTATAAATGTGTACATATATGCACAGATGATTCTTTACACACAATATAATTATTTGTAGATATACTTCTTTTGCACAAAAATACTGGATTCAAACACACCCAGATGGTATAAACAATTATGTCAAGGAAGTATGGGAAGGAGAAATTCCTGGTGATATGCTTATATTAAAATAGTGTTAATAAAAACAATCTATATTATAAAACTAAAAAAACTTTATAGGTTGAGTAATATTTGTAAATATCAGGGGGAAAATCCAATAAAAAACAAATGAGAATACTTTCAAACATTTGGAAAATGACATTTTACAAGAAGGAGGTGAATCAGGCTAGCAACAGGCCACACTCAGAGGGGCGAGGTATATGCAATGTACATAACAATCATGGCCAAGTATAGTAATGGAATGGCAAACTTTTATTTTAAATAATTATCAATTCCTGTGTAAATATTCAAAAATTTTCCATTAAATTTTAATGCATTTTAATCAAGACATCATACTAGACTCCTATATATTTTTTTTCTGAGGTTAATGTTACTCTTTTGGCTGGAGCTATTAGTTTTGTTTTATTAGACAGTATAGCATTCTCCACACACAATGAATATAAAGTGATCAGGATACCTGTCCTCTACAGATACGTTTCTCATCCAAAAGATTGTGTGCTCAAATTGAAAAGTAGGTTCATCTGTGTCAAAATCTATTTTTGTTGTTCTTGAACCACTTAGTGTTCAATCAAAAATTTCCCTGAACCTTACGATATTTTTATGATATTTCATTTACAACTTTGGATCACAATTAAGTTATTCCCACGGTCCAAGAAAGCCCAATAATAACAGAATGCTGCACTGGTGTGCTGATGAGCCCCATGTCCCCAACAGATTAATTTTGTGCAGTTGTTCATTATTACTTAATAGAAGCGTTAAGACAGATTCAGGTTTTCTGAATCAATCGAGGAAGCCACAGTTGCTGAAACCAGAAAATCTACACTAGGAGTGTAACATTTTTGCAAGCCAATAGCTACTGTATTAGGCCTCAAAATAAAAAAAAGAAAGGAAAGAAAAATATCCCTCTAAAGACTCCTTGGGAAATAAAATGAGTTGGTGGTACAGTTAATAGCAACTGTTTTCTTGTGGTTGTCCAAGACAAAAATAAAATGACAGAATATTTTTAACATTATATTACCACATGAGGGTGCTGTCTCCCCAAATATGTGTGTGTGAGCAGGCAACAGCTAGGACAATTTTGATGTTTCCTTCTCTATGCATTTTGGAAGATGTGAAAGGATTGGCTAGAATAAATGTAAGAAGGTCACAAAATAAAACAAAAGTCTAGACCTAAACACAAGTGGACTTACACTCTACAAATATCTATACAAAATAAATTAGGTATACAAGAAGATATCTTTGCACCTTATGCATCTTCATAAAGTTTTAAAATATGCATCTTCATAAAGTTTCACAGGGTCAGGCAAAGTGCCATCCATGGGCCACCTGCACCATGTGGTAGGGGGAAGGCAAGGGAATGTCTCTGTTATCCTGACCAACAGAATCTGAATATCTGGAGGTCACCCAGGAATCTGTGTTTATGTGTTGCTCCTTCAGTAATTCTGATGCACTTTAAAGTTTAAGAATTGCTAGTATGAAGTCATTAAAATGATCATTATAAGCACTGACATATATGTAAACATCTTAATTTAATAAATGAGGTGATTCTTTGACAACCATACCACCACTTCTGGGAGTAGTTTATTCACAAGAGGATTTTGTCTGGATTACAACTGAAAATTCTCTCCCTGTGCTCTCACCACCTTCACAGATGTAATGGATATAAATAACACCTGCTCCCTGATACAAGAGAGAATATGAACTTTACTGATCTTGCCAGCTTATTGATTTTTTTCCTTTTTGAACTAGTTCAGTAATAAAAAAACAAACCCTGTTTCAATATGTAAACTTAACACTTATTAGACTGGTGCTTGTCATTTTCAGAAATTGCCTGAATATTACAAAGTATAATAACTAACTTAAAATGTGAGACTACCTCCTGTAAAATACAACTGAAATAATTGCATTTTCTGTGGAAAATGAATTTATATATGAGAACATTTAAAACTTCAGTTAGGTAGTAAGTAATGATTGATAGAAATGTTTATCAGCATGGCTAGCTCCTTTAAAGAGTTAGATGGTTAGATCTTTTAAAGAACCAAAGTTACAATTTTCACCCATAGGCTTAATTTTGTGTACAAAATCCTATTTCCCAGAGAGTAGCAAATACTGAAAAGAAGCAGGGCATAGTATCTGAGCTCTGAGCTCAGGCAAAAGTTGAAAAGTTTTATATACAATGAGGTAGTCTCTGACTGAATTAACACCTGCAAAATAAAACTGGTATATTTATGTAACACATAAGTATACATATAAAAGTATATATCAAATATGTACATTTCATATAAACTTAATCACATTTATGTAAACATGTACCCACTCATATAGTTACTTATATAGCCATATTTGTGCATAGATCTGTGCTTAGCATTAGAAAGTATAGAATATTAGAACCCAGATGGAATCTATAAATCCACCTTCCACTCAGTGCACATCTCATTCTATACTTTTCCAGAGAGCTAACTACTGGCTTTCTGCTTGAGTGCCCCCTGAAAAAGGGAGCTTCCTTCTGACCACTGAGGATCATACCATTTTAAATAGTAATTGTATAAAATGTTGATGGTACTGCTTTAAACAGTGAAACTGGATCAGTAATTTTCACCCTTTACTACTGATTCTTTCTGAACCTACTCATTAGTTTAATTTTTTTTTACTTAACACCTCAAAAGAGACAGCATGGATAGAACTGGAAAGCATTATGCTAAGTGAAATAAGCCAGGCGGTGAAAGACAAATACCATATGATCCCACCTATAAGTGGAAATTAATCAACAAAACAAACAAGCAAGCAAAATAGAACCAGAGACATGAAAATAAAGAACAAACTGGCAGTGACCAGAGGAGAGAGGGAAGGGGAATAAAGGGGAAAGAAGGGGAAGGGTCAAGTAAAGAAACACGTATGAAGGACCCATGGATGAGGACAATGGGGTGGGGGGAGGATTGCATGTGGGAGGTAGGGTGGGCAGGGCAGGGGTGAATAATGGGGTAAAAATGGAAACAACTGTAAATGAACAATAAAAAAATAAATATATAAATTATGTTAGTATAAATTTTCCCAACTTCCTACCTTTTTATGTCTATAATATTTAAACTTTTGGAAACTTTTTAACCTTCTCAGTTAAAATTGATTGTTTCATATGTCTTTTTCCTCAAAGGCATAAATGCAAAACAAAAAGTTTGTGATGGTGCAGAGAACAAAGGGTTTCATGCCTGTTAATTTGGATCTCAGTCCTATAAACAGATATTTTCTTTCTGAGATACTTCAGTTATATGATGAACATTTAACTGGACATGTAATACTTCATATTTTATAGTAGCTTTATTTAGTAGTTCTTTAATGTGTTCTCATATGAATGCATTCACTTAAAAAATTTCTGTGTGTATGCCAACCCTATCCTTAGAGTAGGGAATAAAACAGTGAACAAAACAGAAAGAAGAAGTTCTTTATGTTGTGGATTGTATATTAAGGGAGAAATAGAGAAAATAAAATATATATGCTACACTGTAGTTTAGAAGCTAATGCATGTTGTAGTTAAAAATTAAGTACGAAAGCAAGTTTGGGATTAGTGGAAATAGAATATTTTAAAACAGACAAATAATGACAGTCTCATTGAGAAAATGCGTGAATATGAAAGATATGAGCGAGTGAGCAGCAAAGATATCTTGGAGAAATGCGTTATAGACAGAGTGCGATGACCTGAGGTCGGAGTGGGTTTGATGTGTTAAAGAAACAGAGAGGGGCCAATTGGCGGTACAGATTACATGAGGTCAGAAATGTAACGGAGTAGGACCATTGTGGAAACTTCAGAAGTATGTTTAAGTGAGAAGAGCCCCAGCTGGAAGGTTTTGAGCTAAAAAGTTAAAAGGTTATTCCATTTAAATAGATCAATCTGAATATAGAGGTCAAAGTACATAGAATGTAGCAAGTGTGAAAATACGGAGAGAGTTGGGGAATATTGAAATACCCAGGTAAGAGGCCCTGGCTGGTGTGGCTCAGTGGATTGAGCGCTGACCTGCTAACCAAAAGGTCCCAGGTTCAATTCCTGGTCAGGGCACATTCATGGGTTGCAGGCCAAGGCCCCAGTGGGGGGTGCACAAGAGGAAACCAAACATGGATGTATCTCTTTCTCTTTCTTTCTCCCTTCCTCTCTCTAAAAATAAATAAAATCTAAAAAATAAATAAATACCCAGGTGGGAGATGGTGGGAGATTAGATAAAGGTGGCAAAATAAAAAATGCTAAATAGCTACAAATTCTGGAAATAAATGAACAAAATTTTCCAACTGATCATATTAGGAGTATGAGAAAAAGTGAAGAGTCAAGTATGACTCCAAGTTTTTATCCTGAATGACGGCAAGAGTAGAAGTACCTTTAATGGAGATGTTGAAAACAGAAGATGGTGCAAGTTTGAAAGAGGTAATTAGGAATGCAGACAGCTTAAGTACCAGATATATACCGAAAAGGCCAGGGTAAAGTGCCTATCCAAGCAGGTGGACAGCTGTAGACTTGAGATTTAAAACTGAAGTTGACATACATAAGTGCATCAATGCTATCAGTCAGCAAACACTCGCTAAAAGAATGAGTAGAGATGGAGCAAGTGGTACAGACATTGTAGTTCTCCAATGGTAAGATACAGCAGGTGAGGATGAGCCAGTAAAGATGACCAAGGACTGGTTTTCAGAATAGGATGAAAACAAGGAACACGCTATTACCTGAAAGTAAGTGAGGAAGGCAGTTAAAGGAGGTGTAACAGCATAGCTGGCTTTATTTTAGGCTGAATACAAGGACATCACTGCTAACTACCTTGTTTAACCCAGCCCAGAGTTCTAGGCTATCAAGTTAATTTGAATCTTGAGTATGCAATTCACAATTCCTCAAGGAATACAGGTCCATGCCTTTAAAGACAAATTCTCCATTAAGCATCACCTTTAAAAATTACCCCTTAATTCTTGTTCATTTTGAGTCATCAAATCTGTTCAACTTTTAATTCTGACATTGCATATATTAACTTTTCCTCCCAGCTTAGTGTCACCTGATAACTTAATAAGCTTGTCTTTTGTAAATTCATTCATTCAAGTCATTCATAAAATGACACATCTCAACATAGAATATTCTGGTTTCATAAAAAGTCACAAGAGCTCCCTCCCTAGTTACCATATAATTAGTTAATTATATTTTAAGTAAAGTTATTGACTGAGCTATAAATCCACCAAATTATTCTGAATATTGCATTTAAGGTATTCTTTTCTTCAGCAGTGAAAGTGAAATTTTTTTTAACTTGAAGAGACCTTAAAGATCAGGTAGGCAAATCACTATCAAGGAAGTCAATAAAGTGCCTTAAAGTTCTTCATTAAAATCTTTTGCTATGGTGGCTTAGTTATATGTATTTTGTCATTATTTGTTCTGCTCATAAGCTGGCTCATTATGCACCTCTTTTCTTAAGTATTCCTAAACCATCAGTTGGAGGATTCATTATGTAAGTACACCTACTGAAAGATTAATGTGTCCTTTACTGTATCCAGGATTTTTTTCTTTTCTTTTTGTCTGGAAATCTATCTGTTCATAACTACAATTGTTAGCAGTGGTTGTTCTTCTATTTCTTTAGAATTCAATCCATTTAGACCTGTGTACGCAAGTAAATTTAAGAAGATTTAGCTTACCTTTTTAAATACTTTCTACTTTCTGTGCTTCAGTTCAATGGCTGCTGGTTGTTCAGTTGTTTCTGCTTTAGTGTTTTCTTTTTTATCAATTACAGTTGCCCCACTTTTTCCCCCATTGCTCTGCCCTGCGTGGCCCACCCCCTATTCTTTAGTGTTTTCAGTTTGAAGTCTATCTCATCCTTGGATCTTGCTTTTGTCATTTATTTTGTGAAGATTTTCATCTCTATGTTAATATTTTGCAATACAACTTCCTGCAATAATGAAAATGCTATTCATCTATGTGGAAAGACATGAAATAACAGCTAAAAAATAGAGCCAATGCAATTGAGAAACTTTATTTTTATTTAATTTTAATGAATTTAAATTTAAAATGTTGTATATGTCTACTGGTCCCATATTGAACAGTATAGATCTATACTTCTTGTTCCAGCTTTGAATGTAGCTCAATAACTCCATTAAGTTAGTTCTAGTAATTCAAGGGTGCAGATCTTTGTGGGTTTGTGCTAGGACCTACTAATCCAAGAGTCAAAGGTGCTAGACAGGTCACATAAATGTGTGAAGAAGTCCAGTGGCAACTGTATAGGGCTAAAAAATGGTATAATTATTCTATAAAATAACAGTACCTACTCCATCAAAAGGAGCCCGTTGATTCACTTTATTGTAAGTATGCTAAACCAGAATTGCCACATCAAATTTATCAAGAGAAGTCCAAATCCAAAATTTTAACTAAAATGCCCCAACATTTAAATATCAACAACATATTCAAGTGTTTATAATATGTTACACTTGTCAAATAAGACATACCTAGAAGTTGCCTCTTTGTGACAAATTGCCTGAGAAATCTTTACAGTACCACACACCATTGCTACAGGTGTGTCCATCCTGATCAGGTGCCCTAGTCCAGACTGTTATACCATCAACGACAGACAGGGTTAGCTAATCTAAGATTCTCTGTATCCTCACCCTTCCATTTCGGAGGACTCACACTTTAACAGAGGTTTCTGATTAGTACCTTATAAGTACTATTTAAAATACTTAATGTGTAAAAAATCATAAAAGTTCTCATTTCTGAAAAATTTCTTTAAGACTTAATGAAGGTTAGAGTGTTAGCAGCCATGAGGGTTTGCAGCTTGAAATCCCTCTTCATCCCTAAATCCCAATGTCACTACAGAAATCAACCTCAGACAGTTCACTTGCAAAAAAAATGTATAGAGTAGGTATTTTTCTACAATGTACACAAGGCAGATATATCTGAAATTTTATTTTAGGTATTCCTTGAGAATACTATCAGTAAACAAAATTAAATGAAATGAGAAAGAGTTAAAACTAAACTAAAACCATGTATGACTTCACCAGCTTAATTACTATTTGCTTCATAACCTGTCTCACGCATGAGCTCTCTCAAGCATAATCCCTTAATTACTTAGCAAGCAATCATTTGTTAAAATGTTATGTTCACAGCATTTTACCGGGCACTAAGGAGGAGTGCTGGGAAATATAAAATGTAGTCCCTGACCTCTAGGAGCTTAGCATGTTGACAGAGAATCCCACACGATGACAGTTTTTAAATAATAAGCAGAATGTTGGCTAAATTTGCTTTAACAACAGACACTGATGCCATACCATAATAGAAATACTTCAACTGTAAAACCTAAATACTTTTAGTAAAACATATATCTTAACTATAGAGCAATTGATAAGTTAAAGCAAAGTTTGTAGAGTTGTAATATGTACTGAGTATCCTCACATTAAGTGAAAATTAAGCCTCTAAATTTATTTGCTTATAATAAAAAAGAAATTGTTACTGCTTATGAATGTCTTTATTAAAATATTAATTAGATAGCTCTTCCTATCACAACTAGATATTCATGTAACCCAATTAGAGCATAATCAGTAACCCACTCATAAGAAAGGTATATGCCCTTAAATATTTCCCTCTCTGTTAAGAGATGAAAGGGTTTAAGCCTCTGTCTGATACTTTGACCACTTTGGACAACCCTTGCAGTTCTTATCTGACCTTTCCATCAGAGTAGGAGCATTACACCTCTCTTAAATCCAGACTATTTTATTAATTAGGCCATTGTACTCTACTAGCATATTTCCTGAATAATGTATGAAACTCAAACCTCAGTCACAATCTTCCTTCATATAACAACTGAAGAGTTTCCTAAGTGTTTGGCTATTTTTATTCACTCTTCTTTTTATTGTTGTTCAAGTACAGTTATCTCCATTTTCCCACAACCAGCTTCCCCCACCCAGGCCACACTCACCCCTCACCCTCAATCCTTTCCCTCTTTGGCTTTGTCCATGAATCCTTCATACATGTTCCTTCACAACTTTTCTCTTTCTTTCCCCTGTTACCCCCATCCTCTCTGGTTACTGTTTGTTCTTTATTTCAATGTATCTCTTTATATTTTGCTTGCTTGCTTGTTTTGTTGATTAGGTTCCACTTTTAGATCAGATCCTTTGGTATTTGTCTTTCATCGCCTGGCTTATTGCACCTAACATAATGCTCTCCAGTTTCACCCATGCTGTCATGAAGGGTAGGGGCTCCTTTCTTCCTGTTGCATAGTATTCCATTGTGTAAACATACCATAGTTTTTTGAACTACTCATTTACTGATGAGCACTTAGGTTGCTTCCAGCACTTGGCTATTGTAAATTGTGCTACTACGAACATTGGGGTTCATAGGTTCTTTTGAATTGGTTATTCAGGATACTTAGGGTATAATTCCAGCAGTGGAATTGCCAGGTCAAAAGGTAGTTCCAGTTTTAGTTTTCTGAGGAAATTCCATAATGTTTTTCACAGTAGCTTCACCAGTCTGCATCCCCACCAGCAATATACAAGGGTTCCTTTTCCTCTACAACCTCACCGATGCTTATTGTATGTTGATTTGTTTATGATGGCTATTCTCACCAGTGTGAAGTGGTATCTCATTGAGATTTTAATTTGAATTTCTCTGATGGCTAGTGATGCTGAGCATCTTAATATCTCTAGGTTCTGTGTGTCTTCCTTGGAGAAGTGTTTGTTCAGGTCCTTTGCCCATTTTTTAATTGGATTGTCTGTCTTCCCAGAGTTGAGTCATGTGAGTTTTTTATATATCTTGGAAATCAAACCCTTGTTCAAGATATCATTGGCAAATATATTTTCCCATACAGTTGGTTCCTGTTTCATTTTCCTGGTGTGCTCTTTAGCCATGCAGCTTTTCATTTTGATGAAGTCTCATTTATTTATTTTTTCCTTTATGTCCCTTGCTCTAGGGGCCATATCATTGAAAATATTTCTGCATGGAATATCAGATTTTCTTGTCTATGCTCTCCTCTAGGCCTTTTATGGTATCACAACAACCATTTGTTGAAGAGGCTATTTTACTCCATTTTACGCTTCTGCCCCTTTTGTCAAATATTAATTGTCCGTAGAGACATGGGCTTATTTCTGGGCTCTTTATTCTGTTCCATTCATTTATGTGTCTGTTCTTATGCCAGTGCTAGGCTGTTTTGATTACAGTGGCCTTGTAATACAGTTTGATATCAGGTATTGTGATCCCTCTTCCTTTGTTCTTCTTTCTTAAAATTGCTACAGCTACTCAGGGTCACTTATGGTTCCATATAAAATTCTGAAATGTTTGTTCTATATCTGTGAAACATGTCATTGCTACTTTAATAGGGACTGCATTGAATCTATAAATCACTTTGGGTAGTATGGCCATTCTGATGACGTTAATTCTTCCAATCCATGAGCATGGTACATGCTTCCATTTATTTGTATCTTCCTTAATTTCTTTCTTCAATGTTGTGTAGTTTTCTGAGTACAGGTCTTTTACCTCCTTGGTTAGGTTTATTCCTAGGTATTTTATTTTTCTTGTTGCTATAGCAAATGGAATTCTTTTCTCTGATTTCTGCTTCTGATATTTCATTCTGGTTTACAAAAATGCCTTTGATTTATGAATGTTGATTTGTATCCCACTACTTTGCCAAATTCACTAATTAGGTCAAGTGGTTTTTGTTGGAGTCCATAGGGTTTACTTTGTACACTCTCATGTCATTTGCAAACAATGAAAGTTTTACTTCCTCCTTTCCCATTTGGTTGCCTTTTATTTCGTTTTCTTGTCAGATTGCTGTGGCTGGAACTTCCAAAACTATGTTGATTAAAAGTAGTGAAAGCAGACATCCTTGTCTTGTTTCTGATCTTAGTGGGAAAGCTTTTAGTTTATGCCCTTTGAGTATTACACAGATGTACCAAACTCATTTTACTGGGAGCCACGTCAGCCTCACAGTTGCCTTCAAAGGGCTGAATATAATTTAGGACTGTATAAATGTAACTACTCCTTAACAGTTAAGTGAGAGCTCAGTGGTGCTTTTGGGTAGAAACAAGGTGCCAGGGCAGATAAAACAAGGTGGAGGGCTGGATTTGGCCCATGGACCTTATGTTTGTCACTTGTGGAGTATTTTTCGGCTGTAGGTTTTTCATATATGGCCTTTATTATATTGAGGTATGCATCCTCTACTCCCAACTTGCTGAGTGTTTATCATAAATGGGTGCTGTACCTTATCAAATATTTGTTCTGCATCTATTTATATCCTGTGATTTTTTGTCTTTCATTTTGTTTATGTGATGTATTACATTTATTTCTTTGTGAATATTATACTATCCTTGCATCCTTGGGATGAATCCCACTTGATCATGGTGTGTGATCTCTCTCACCATGATCAACAAAGCTAAAGATACACCAAAGATCCATTCTAAATAATAGATTTGTAGGTAACTCTCTCCTTTTTTCTTGCAGCTTTTATGATCCTGCCCTTATCTTTAACATTGGGTAACTTAATTTTGATGTGCCTTGGAGTGTACTTCCTTGGTTCCAACTTCTTTGGGACTTGAGCTTCCTGGACTTTCTGGAAGTCTATTTCCTTTGCCAGATTGGGGGAGTGTTTCTTCATCATTTTTTTTAATTCCTTGCTTCCCCTTCTGGCACCCCTATGATTTGGATGTTGGAACATTTAAAGTTGCCCCAGAGATTCCTAAGCCTCTCTTCAGTTTTTTGAATTCTTGTTTCTTCATTCTTCTCTGGTTGAATATTTATTTCTTCCTTTTGTTCCAAATTATTGATACTAGTTTAGGTTCCCTTCCCTTCACTCTTGGTTTCTTGTATATTTTTCTTTATTTCACTTCACATAGTCTTATTTCTTCCTCTATTTTTAATCCATACTCAATCATTTCTGTGAGTATCCTGATTACCGGTGTTTTGAACTCTGCATCTGATTGGTTGGCTACCTCCTCATTGCTCAGTTCTTTTTCTGGAGTTTTGATCTGTTATTTCATTTGGGCCATATTTCTTTGTCTTGGTGTGCCTGTTATGTTGTAAGGTGCGTATCCTTAGGTATTTGCCAGTGTGTGGCAACCTCCATGGCCTTGTTATGGTGCTGTATGTGGAGTAGGAATCCAAGAGGGAATAATGCCACTTGCTCAGCTCTTATCCAGCTTTCAGTCAGTTCCTCAGCTACCCACAAGCAATTGGGCCCTTCTGTGGGTGATTTCCAGGTAGGTGAGCTTATGTACATTCTGGGACCCTGTGGGCCTCTCCAGTGAATTCTCCTTGTGAGGTTGCAAATTTCTCCTGTAGCCGCACTCCACACAGGTTTTTAGAGCCAGGGGTTTTGAGGCTTTTATTTCCTATGCTGGAACCCTGATGTTGTTTGTCTTGCTCCCCAGTTGTTCTGGCTTATCTGCATGTGAATGGGGACTGTGCAGTACACCACTATCACCTCACCCTGTCAGTCTGTCACCTTGTCACACATCCCCTTTGCCCTGGCTGCCTATCTCTGCCCCTCAGAATAGAGAATTTAAATAAAGTATGAAAAATCTGTTCCTTAAAAATATGGAAGAAAAAACTCTTTATACTTAAAATGTTTTCATACATACATCCTCACTTTATTAAAATATCTATTTTGATTTTAAATTTACTTGTTTTTGTTAAAGTCAATTTCTCTGTGCCTGTTTTATCATCCTAGAAAATTGAAACAAATGGACAAATAATCTTTCATGCACCTTCCTAGACTTGGTACTTAAATTCTTCTCAAAATGAAGTTGTATATATGTGCCATGTGTAAAAGGCATCTGTCTCTATACTGGCATGATGAAAGAACCAAAATATCAGTTGCAATATCTATCACTTTAGTTTCTCAATGATTAAGTCTAATGGCAGGAGCAAAGAGAAAAATGTAGAAAATTCTGCAAATGCTACTAACACCTCAAACCCCCCCCCCAACACAACACGCCCCCCCCCCCAAACCCCAAAAATACATCTTCCCCCCCCACACTTAATTCATATTGCTCACTTAATCCAAATAATATGGTAGTGTATGTAACTTAACAAGCAGATGAAGCTATATGTCACTCTAGTTAATACTTGACCTAAAGTAGGAAAACATTTCAGCAGTTTATTAGAATAGCCAATAAAGCTCATAGAACAGCTCACATTTCTCCCTCTCTGAAAACATCATATCTTCTGGTTTACCGAGAAAGAGTCTCAAGCTCAAGAAGCAAAATAATGACACAGCTTTAGTGGCTCAATGGTCAGTTTCAAGTAAACTCAATTTTGTTTAATTTGAAAAGTAATTTATATTGTTAAATTTCCAAAAATCATCAATTTCTTTACCACCTAGATTAAAGGTTTACTTCTACTTGAGTCACTGTCATTAAATGCAAGAGAGTTCTCTAAATAAGTAACTTGAACTTTTATACAAGGAAGCCATTTCTTCTATCTCTGGTATTTTGCTTGATTTGTTATTTTAATATAGTTTAAAATTTATTTCATTAAGGAAATTGAGGGTACGGTCAGTGTTTATATAGCACTGCCCTTCAACAAGATAGACTGGCCATGTGGAAACTATTAAAATACCAACATTGTTAATAACACCTTAGATTAATTCAGACATTATTCATTATAACCACACTTTCTTGGCAAAATAAATGACAATAGATAGTATTGCAATGTATTAAAACATTGTATGATAAAATGATAACAATTTTATAGTTACAGCACTTTTATTTTTGAGTCTTTAAGATCTTTATCTAATATTAACATGGGATGGAACACCATCAAAGATATCTACCAGTTCCACTCAAAATTTTCAGTGTGTTTCTACCTCTCTTACCTGCAAACCCCTTCTAAGCATATCCTTAAATATACCTGATTTCAGAAGTCCACCAAGGTCATTTGACTGCCAGGGCTTCGTAATAGGATTTGGATCCTAAGATAGCATTTTGTCACCTAAATTTTTATTTTCAGATAAACTTGAAAGAATTAATAACAAATACTAGTGGTGATTCTTTTGAAATGGTCCCAAGGTTTACCTAAAAATTCACCAAAAAATGCATTATATTTTATAAACCTTCACTTAATTGGTTTCTCCCTCCCTGAATTTGGAATATAAGAAGCACCAAGTAGAAATCAAATAATACCATGAAAAAATTGGTTATATAAAAAAAGATAAGCTAGTAGGTAGAATTTCTGAAACAATGAAAGTGTAGATAAACCATAACCAACCGGAAGTCTTAAATAAGAATAATTATGGCATCCTAACTGGTGTGGTTCAATGGATTGAGTGCTGGCCTGCAAACCCAAGGGTCACCAGTTTGATTCTCAGTCTAAGGCACATGCCTGGGTTGTGGGCCAGGTCCCCAGTAGGAGAAGTGCAAGAGATAACCACACACTGATATTTCTCCCCCTCTTTTCTCCCTCCCTTCCCCTCTCTAAAAATAAATAAATACATACATAAATAAACATTTTTAAAAAGAATAATGGGAAATGGAAAAAAGGAAGTGAGAAATTAATCAGTTTGCAAGAACAAGAATTTGAAACTGAAGGTAACAAGTCATCCTAAAGGTAGAAGATTAAAATAGTAAAGAATGCTCTCTACTGAGGTTTTTCCCCAAGATGCTTTGTATCTAAACATTTCATCTCTCACAAAGGATAGTTATAAAATTGGTTTTAAATTGGGATTTCTTAGTTTATTTTCATTCTTAAATTCTGTACCCATCATACAAACACTTTCAATCACCAAAATTAACCTGCATACATATCTATTCTTTGCCCCCCACCTACCTTTCTTAAATTTCCTCTCCATTTCCACACATTTTAATCCTTCATGGGAACAATGAAGTTGTTGTTTTTGTGAAGTGATTTTGTAATTTAAACATAATTATTGCTAATGTGATTGTACTTCTAATATTTTATCTATATATTTTTCACATATTTCATATTACAAATTTGAGGGCTAATTGTGTGTTTAATTATAATAACATTGAAATTTCTCTAAAGTAATGCCTATCCATCAAAGTGGATCTTCCTTAGCAATATTCCAAATGATTTTCATAGGATGCTGAATCTCAGAACCAAACTAAGCCATGGTAATTGTATATTCATGGCTTATTCACTTTCTTATTCATTTATTCTTTCACTTTCTTATTCATTTATTTTTTCAAAATTAAAAAAATATTACTATATATAAGCTGCTAGAACACATGAAAAATGGTTTGCCATTTACTTTCTTTTTTCCAATGGTGGTCCTTTGTATTTCACTAATGCCAAGGCAACAGTATAAAACATATTCTAAATCTTAGGTATTTGGGCTTTTCCAGAAAAGTAGAATAGAATTATCACACTATGTGTATGTGCCTAATTCACATCTAAATTGTGGAATATGAGAAGAAGAAAATGAAATGTAATAGCCGGTCTCATTTAACCTTAATGGTCCCCAATCTTTTAGAGCCCACTCCAAGCCTCCTGCCTCCAGCTACAATTAAAAATCTGAAATGTGGAAACATACAGAGATAAGTGAATAGGAAAAAGACTGTAGAACCGATAGGTAAATGATAATGGGAGGAGCTTTATCTGAAATTATTATAATGTATTTAATGACAGAAATCAGTAATGTGAAACTTGTCTTTCCTCTCCCTCTTTTTTCATTTCAATCTGTCTCACTATGTTAAATAAGTGTTTCAACATCCGAGAAATCAAAGTAATGAAGGTAAAAACAATACAGAGATCTCATTTTCGAGCCGATAAAATTGTCAATGGTTAATGAAATGTGGTGTTAGCAGTCTGACACTTTGTGTGGGTGTAAAATGTCACTTCTCCTTTATTAGAAGTTTTAAAATGTATGTTCTTCTGTCCAGTGATTCTATTTCTAAATTTTTTTCTGATGATTTGCCTTTTCAATAAAACATCTAATTCTAGTGGCTAAAGTAAGTAAATAATGGCAGCAAAATTTGCCTATGTTTTTGAAGTGTGAGTTTTATGGTGAAAGAGCTTTAACCGGTAAGCATGCTTTTGTATAAAAAAACTTGTTTTCTGCAGCAGTAACTGCATGCAGTAGCTTCATCTTTTCTAGACCTAGATGTTCTACTTAGCATTTACATCCGTAATGGTGGTTAGAATCAAAAAAGGAATTCTACTCCTCACCACTAAAAGGCATAAGAAGAGGAATCAAAGTATTCTCTGCTGGCTAGTAAGGGTGATTACCATCACTGAACCAAGGAACTTATCAGCGTTTATAGCTGGCTCATTCACAAAAGGAAAACACCTTGAAATTTTCATTAACTATAAATTGAACAAGTAAACTGGAATATTCACAAAATAGGATGTAATACAAAAATAAAAACTAACTATAGTGACATGAAAATAAATGAGTCTCCCAAGAATTAATTTGAAGGAAAGAAGTCAGATATTCACACACAAAAATGCATGCTGTATTGTGTATAGAAATATTTTTAAAATAGGCAAGAATAATCTATGATGTTAAAATAAAGATAATGGCTGAGAAAGGGTTAGTCAATCAACCAGTGACACAAAATGCCTATAGATAAACCAGAGAAATTCAGCCCCAACATCCAATTTTCAAAAGTCAAATTGATATATTAAACATTTGGAAATATATATATATATGGATTTGAACATACCCGGAAGGGTACACAAAACCTTTCTAAGTGACACACAGGCTCATATAATCAAGTTTTAGATCTTTCATGGAAATAACACTTCTTTCAGAAAGCAACTGCAACAGCAATGTAATGTAGGTTTCTTTTTAAAAAATATATTTTATTGATTATGCCATTACGGTTGTCCTATTCCCCCCCCTTCATTCCCCTCCACCTTGCACACTCCTCCCCTACCAACTCCCCTTTAGTTTATGTCCAAGTGTCTCAAGTTCTTTAGATACTATATTTCCCATACTATTCTTGCCCTCCCCTTATCGATTTTCTACCAACCTTTATTCTCTATACCTTCTTCCCCCTTCCCCTCCTCCTCCCACTCCCCTGTTGCTAACCCTGCATGTGATCCTCATTTCTATGGTTCTGCTCCTGATCTAGCTGTCCTCTTAGTTTGCTTTTGTTTTAGGTGTGGTTCTTAATAACTGGGAGTTCGCTGTCCTTTCACTGTTCATCTTTTTATCTTCTTTTTCTTAGATAAGTCCCTTTAACATTTTATATAATAAGGGCTTGGTGATGATGAACTCCTTGAGTTTGATCTTATCTGAGAAGAACTTTATCTGCCCTTCCATTCTAAATGAAAGCTTTGCTGGATAGATTAATCTTGGTTGTAAGTCTTTGGATTTCATGACTTGGAATACTTCTTTCCAGCTCCTTCTTGCCTGTAAGGTCTCTTTTGAGAAATCCACTGACAGTCTGCTGGGAGCTCCTTTCTAGGTAACTGTCCCCTTATCTCTTGCTGCTTCTAGGATTCTCTCCTTCATTTTAATCTTGGGTAATGTAATTATGGTGTGCCTTGGTGTGTTCCTTCTTGGGTCCACATTCTTTGGGACTCTCTGAGCTTCCTGGATTTCTTGGAAGTCTATTGCCTTTGCCAGATTGGGGAAGTTCTCCTTTATTATTTGTTCAAATAAGTTTTCCACTTGTCACTCTTTCTCTTCCCTTTCTGGAACCCCTATAATTTGGATGTTGGAACATTTAAAGATGTCCTGAAGGTTCCTAAGCCTCTCCTCATTTTTTTTTGAATTCTTGTTTCTTCATCCCTTTTTGTTTGGTCATTTTTTTCTTCCTCTGGTCTACTCCCTTGATTTGAGTTTCAGTTTCCTTTCCATCATTATTGGTTTCCGGTGTATTTCCCTCATTTCAATTAGTTTAGCCTTCATTTGTTCCTCTAATTTGTGACTAAAATCAACCAGTTCTGTGAGCATCCTGATCACCAGTGTTTTGAACTGTGCATCTGATAGGTTGGCTATTTCTTGGTCGCTTAGAGTTATTGGCTCTGGGGCTTTGAGTTCTTCTTGAGTCATGTTTTGGTCTGTTTGCACCTGTTACACATGAGAGGCAGAGCCCTAGGTGTTCACCAGGGCTTTTGTTGCTGTATGTGGGGGCGGGGTCAAAGAGGGGCAATAGCGGTCCCCTCTGCTGCTTCCCACTGCTGGGGCCTGTGCAGTCTATCTCACTGCTCACTCCTTCGCCTGGTTTATCTGCACAGGAATGTGTGACTGCAGTCAGCCTGCCACCTTGCACCCTCACTGGGTCTGCCTGTCACAGCCCCACACCTGGGATCTGCCAACCACTGCCCGTACAGGAAATAATAGTTTTCCTGCATGACCCCAGTTCGCCAGTCACTGGCTCTGCCCCTCTTAGCAATCTGGTTCATTGTCAGACTTCCATATAGTTCAATTTTCTGTGTTTTGGTTAAGTTTTTGTTACTAAAACTTTGTTGTCTTTAAACTTGGTTGTGCAAGGAGGCACAATGTTTCCACCTACATCTCCATCTGGGCCAGAAATTCTAGGTTTCTTTTTTTTACTTCATCTTTTATACCTACACTTCCCATAATTTACCAAAAAGTACAATATGTTTCAATCACCTTGAATCTCAGTATGGCACAATGCCTTGGAATGTAAAAATCTTTAAGGTATCAAAATAGGGGAGGCAATTCAAATATTATTATCAGAAAAGATCCCTTTAATTTGGATACCATAAAGTCTTGGTTTTATACATTTTTATTAAGAATAAAATATGACACTAAATGGAATGCCAAAACTACATAAATTACAGTGACATAAAGCAATATAGTTGAATCTCATAAACATAATTTAGATATTCTTTTTTCTATTTATTTATTTTTATTTTTTAAATTTTTTATTTAGTTATTTTTGAGTACGGTTTTCTGTTTATTTCTCCCATTCCAGCCCACCCCTCCCCCATGCACCCCACCACCCTCTCATTTCCACCCCCTTAGTGATTGTCCCTGTGTCCTTTATACTTGTTCCTCTAAATCCTTCCCATTTTTCCCCTTAAATTCCCTCCCCTCTCCCCTCTGGTCGCTGTCCCCCTGTTCTCTATTTCAGTGTCTTTGTTTTTATTCTGCTTACTTGTTTGTTTTGTTGTTTAGCTTCCTGTTAAAGGTGAGATCATATGGTATTTGTCTTTCAGCACCTGGCCTATTTCACTCAGCATAATGCTTTCCAGTTCCATCCATGTTGTTGCAAAGGGTAGTAGCTCCTTCTTTCTCTCTGCTTCATAGAAGCTAAGTTTTAGGTTGAGATAGTATAAATGATAATAACTTTAATTTCACAATTTCATCTGTTCTCTCCATTAACCATCATTAGGGAACCATTACTTTGAATGAACATCGCATGTGAAAAAAACTAAGGAACATTGAGGTTAGTGGAAATTTATTTTATCCATGACACAACAATGTAAGGCTCTATGTTTTATTTCTCTATTTTCTATTTACAATCTGCCTAAAAATTAGAAAGTTTAAAATTTGAAAATTCATGCTGAAAATGTTAATCTGCTGTGAAGTACATCCTCTCTATAATTTCATCACTCTCAACAATGAGAAAGAGTTTGAGGAGGAGGTTCTCACTGACCAGTGTTGATTTCTCAGTGAAATATATTTGTCACTATTTCAAGAAGAATATGGTAATATAATTTCTACTTATTTCCATCATACCCACAAATACATTTTTGAGTAAATGGATTATATACTGGGGGAAAGACAGTATCTTGGATTTTCTCACTTACTTATGCTTGCAGGACATTTTTACAGAATACTTATTGAATTCTGAAAGCCCATGCTAATTTTTACTTAGAGTTCTGAAAAATTTTTATTCATACCCAGTATTTATAAGATTTACATTATCTTAGGAATATTTTGTAAGATCTACTCTAAAAGCAAACTTACAATAATCATTTATGCATTTTTATATGTTTTATATTTAATGATCCAAGAACTTTTCTTCTTCTTGTGGTTGATTTCTACTAAACTCTATTCTATTCATAAGCAAGATTAATCCCAAAATACATAACTAAGAACCATATAATTTCACTCATACATGAGATATAAAACTCATGCACATAGACAGCAATGTGGTGGTTACCAGAGAGAAAGAGGTGAGAGATTGTGATGGGGACTGGAGGGGGCCTGGATATGGTGACAAAGGATGGTTTGACTTTGGTGGGCACACAATGCAATATACAGACCTTTTATCATAGAAATACACATTTGAAATGTATATGATCCTATTAATCAATGTCACCCCAATAATTTAATGCAAATTTTAAAAAATGTATTGCCAATAATTTCATTTTTTGTGTTGAGTAATTACCTATCAAAATTTGTTATATGTGTTGTTCTGCTAACATACACAAAAATACTCACAAATCATAGTCCAAAAGAAATTCTTAAAACTTAGATTCCAATGGTATAGAAAATATGAGGGAGGGAGGTGGGGAGCAAGGGGTGGGGGAGGCTGGGATGGGAAAAATAGACAAAAAACTGTACTTGAAAAATAACTAAATAAAATTAATTTAAAAAAAAAGAAAGGGGAAAAAAGAAAATATGAAAAACTAAAATATAGATATATAGACAGCTGTTTTAGGGGAATAAGAAAAGGTGCTTAATAGAATACTTTGAAAAATGAAAGTGTAAATAAACTCTTTATATAATAGAATGAAATCCTGAAGCAGAAAGTACAGTTTTTGACTGGCTGTGACATCATTATCTGTGTGTGTGTTTGTGCGTATAATAAATAAACCTATATATTTCTGTTCCTAGCCACTGGCATAAAACTCTATTAATCTCCTAAGTGATAACAACACTAGGAGCATCTTTCGTTCTACTATTTGGACTTTGACCCAGATTCCTGATACATAGTTCTAAATCCTTTGGCATTTTAATAGTGTTTTTTATTGTATTAAGATAATTTTTGGTGGGCTCCTGGATAAGGCATGTCACTGCTAATTAGAGGTTGGGAAATTTTAGCCCAACCCCATTCTCCAAAGAGGAGTGAAAAAATTGACTTACTGGTCAATAATGCCTACTTGATGAATTCTCCTTAAAATTCCTAAGTATGGGGTTCAAAGAGCTTCTGGGTTGTTGAACACATAAATCTATATGCAGAGAGTGGGACACCACAACTCCATGGGGCCAGAAAAGCCTGTGCCTGGGGTCCTTTGAGACCCTACCATATCCCTTTATCTGGCCAATCATCTGTATCTTTTATCATATCCTTGTTATATATTATACTAGTAAACCTAAGTAAGTGTTTCCTTGAGTTCTGTGAACTGTTCTATCAAATAATGAAATCTAAGGGAGATGTCATGAGACTTTCCAATTGTGGCCAAGGTGGATAGAAGTCCTACTACTTTCCATAAGCATCTAAAGTGGCAGGTGGCCCTAGCTGGTGTAGCTCAGTGGATTGAGCACAGGACTGTGAACCAGAGGATCGCAGTTCAATTCCCAGTCAGGGCACATGCCTGGGTTACAGGCCAGTTCCCTGCAGGCCAGTTCCCAGCAGGGGATGCACTAGAGGCAACCATACATTGATGTTTCTCTCTCTCTCTCTCTCTCCTTCCCCTTTAAAGATAAATAAATAAAATCTTTTTAAAAAAAGTGGCAGGTGTCCTCTGGCACTGAGCCCTTAACTTTGGGGTCTTCACTAACTCCAATTAGTGTTAGAATTGAATTAAATTTTAGGGCACCCAGCTACCAGCACAGAGAATTGTTTGATATGAAAACACCCCACACATCTGCTGTCAGAGGTGTGGTGGGTGTGGTAGTAGTGAGAGAGTAAAGGAGAAACATACAGCAAAAAGACTGAGTTTTTCCTACACCTTGAAATTGATTTTGGTAGACATTAAATTACTAAAGTAATTATGTTCTACTGGATACATTTAAAGACTATGACAGTTTTATTTTAAATATTAATAATTATAATATACCAGAAATTCCTTATGAGCATTTAAACTTATGATGAAAGTCAGATTTTAATGTGATGTGTATAGGAGGATAATTTTAAAGTTTTTTTTTAAATTATGAGCAAAATTTATTAAAATAATTTCTCTGTTCATGGTCTATCACTAAATTCAGGGGGAATAGAGGTTTTCCAGATATTTTAATAAACATTAGTTTCCTTTAGAATTTCCTTCACAAAATTTTAATGTTTTCATTATTATTTTTAGCTTCTTTCTTATTATAACACATTGAAATAGAATTTCTATATAAGCTGTGAAAGTTTTATGAGACATAATTTTTATGTAAACATCCTCTTAACATAAGCATCTTCTCATTGCATGCTAGAGATAGTTTGTCAAAATAAGCTCTAGGTCCCTTTGATAAGATTATTTGTTATCTAATTCATCTATTTTTCCTTTGTGATCTCCTTGTTAGAAAGCTCAGAACTAAATTTAGTGCTTCACTCTTTGGTAGAATAATTTCCCCCTTAATTCATTTCATGACTTTGAATTTCCTAAGTTTTATTTATTTTTTGACATCTTTTAATCCAATTGCTTGAAAAAAAAAAAAAAAAAAAAAAAAAGCGATAAAAAAAAAAAAAATTTTATTTTGATTATGCCATTACAGTTGTTCTATTCCCCCCCTTCATTCCCCTCCACCCCAAAAAAAAAAAAAAGAAATGAATGGTTGCATTGGAGAGTGTGCTCTACCACCTTTGAAGTCACATGACCCTGTCCAAACTTCAGCTTTATCACCTGGTACTGTAGTCCTTGGGCAAATATAAGATCCCTGTACTTCAGTTTATTTTTTGACAAAATGGAACAATAAGAGTATTTACACCATAATTATTATGAGAATAAAATAAATTATTAGTTATAAAGCATTTAGAATAGTGCCTGACACATAGTGCTACTTAAGTGTTTGTTAAATATTCTATAAATAATTAACAGGGAGAACTTAAATCCTTACTGAGTTTGGAAAATCACATATTTCATTATTATGAACTGAGGGCCAAATAATTAAGCATTCTTATACTCTGACATAATTCCATGATATAGAAAAGGCATAAACCCTGCAATCAAAAAAGGTTTTAATGAATATTAAGTATACGAGATGTGACAGCATGCCAACTTGACTTAAAAGTAGTCACTACTAATCAATAAAGATTTCCATCTCTAGCCAATTACTAAATTTCTTAAAGTAAGTGGTGTGAGTTGTTCTTATCCTCATGAATAATCCTAGGAGGAAGTGATGAGAAACTCAGATAGCCTTTTTATTTTGTTATTCGCTAGGTAGGCTACAACTTTCCATGTCTGGGCTCATCCTAAATTTAACACAAATAGCATTAAAATTTAATCTGCAGAGAAATTTAGGACTGCCTCTGAAGTCTCAGATTTTTAGCTCGAACTCCAAGGTTGAGATCAATAGATGTTATGCCCCTCAATTTTCAAAAGAATGGTAATAAACTGTCCATGCAACATTGCCCAAATGGATCAAAACCACCTAGGGTATCATGACTCTCCAAAACAGTATAAAGGAAGACTTAAATCTAAAAATAAAATGTTTGAAGGGAATTTCTAGAAAGACAAAGAAGTTCAACTCTTCTTCTCTACTTAGGAGAGGGGACGCACAGTCTTCTGTCCTTATTTAAACCAAGTGATAGACACCCCAAGGAAACTACTTAGGATTAGGGTGCTTACAAGAAAGGGAAGGATACCTCACTCTCCAGCAAGAACTTGTTAGAGTCCATTTTGAGCCTGTCATCTAGCTGGGATAAGGTGAGGGAACTCAAAAGAAAACTCAACTTTAGGAGCAAACAACTTGGAAAAGGTGCCGAATAATCATACTAACAGGTCTAAAAGCAGAAAGCTGCCTAGGCCTGCCTGCTTGGTAGTATGAGAGTCAGAAGTTAGACATTCTCTCCCACAATTTAACCCACAGGATGAGTGGGTTTCCAGCGGACCATGTAGCAAACATAAGGGACTTTAATGGACAAAGAGAGAGTTCAGTCTGGGGAAGAGACGGTGGCAGTATAACACTAGCAGTGCAAGGAAGCCTCAGAGGGAGTATTTCAAAATCCTAATCACTTATTCCAGATTTCAAACATCTGCCATAATCGTGATGATTAAAGGCAGAAACTGTAAACCAACAGAAAACCACAGGCAGCACCAGTAAAGAACACACCATTTGCACTTTAATCTCTCCTCTCCACCTTCTGTCCCAACCCAAGAAAGAGAGAAGACGGAGCTGGGAGAGGAAAAGTAGGTTTAGGTGATGAAAGAACACACCACTGCCACAGCACTATCTCAAGGCTCACGGTGCTTTTTAAAAAAAATCAGACACATACGGTGTCCAAACTAATGAGAAGGGGAACGGTTTTAATTGGATATGAAATTAAAATTTTAATTTATATTATATTAAACATTTTAATAACTAGAAATTAAAATTATTCTTATAGTCAAAAGAGATAGAGAAGTTATAGAATCTGTTTAAGTTGCCATTTAAACAGGCCTGCAGAATTTGATAGATCTTGCTTAAATGTCTGGTGAGGAGAAAAATGAAGAAATTTCCTGTTTGTACTTGCTTTGACTTCAATCTAACCAACTTACCACATAGACAAGGTTATATAACTCTGTCTCCAGGCCAAGAATAATATCTCCTCCCTAGATCTTCCCAGTTTATGACATGAAAGGTGATATAAAATATGACTTCAACTTATACCTTTTATAACATCAAAACTCACAAATCTGAGGCATTTATTCATTAAGATTTGCCTAGCAATAAAACAAGCTACCCACGCAATTTCCCATTAACAATTAAACATTCTGTAATAATTCCTCCACCTACACTCTACCCAGTTTTGCAGAGTGAAAAAATTAGCCTTTCATTAGTATGCATGTACATTTCCATTGATTTAAAATATTCTGCCATTAGATCTGCTAGTCATATGAAAAATGATCATTTCTTAATAAAAAAATGTATCATTTTATCCAGATTCTCACATTAATTAAGCTATAAAATGAGTTTAACTTTTCGGTCTTTGTTCTTTCCACCTATTTTCTGATGTTGTGTTCTCCATTCAGATCAAGGCAGTTTTTTTATAATCTGTATTTCATAAATATCTCTGGACATCAATAACCTGCCAGGCTAGCCAAACAGTTCTCCTCATCGGTATCAGCATTTCTCTGTCTTTAAGGCCCCGATTCTAAAATCTTCTTTTTTTAAAATCTTTTATTGTTGACACTATTTTTTTCACCTTTTTTATTGTTGTTCAAGTATGGTTGTCTCCGTTTTCCCCCCACAACTTCCCCTGACCCCAGCCATTCCCACCGCCCACCCTCACTCACTCACTGCTGCTAAGTTAGACTTGATTCTCATCACAAATTCCTGTGGTGTTTCCTGTTTCCTTGTCTCCAGGTTATTTCATAGAGTCTCTTTTCATTTCTTTTGCTTTTTTAACAAACTCTGGCATTGATGTCAAAAATATTACTATGCACTCACTTCTACTGAAGGACTTCTAGTATCTCATATGCCCTTGGACAATTCTCAGATCTCAATAACCCCGACAATCTACATTCTCTGCTCTACCTTGGAGGCTGCTAGGGATTAGTGGGGAAAAATGACAAAATTATGCTCATGAGATTCACTACAGATTCAAGCTCCCTGATACAACTTGATGCTGCTTGTCAAATGGCATATATTTTTTTATTCATCTGCTCATTGGCACCAAAGCAAATTAATAATGATGTCTATACCAGGCTTTTTTTTCCTAGCCTGAAGTCCTATATAAAACCTTTATTGTCATAATATAAGCACATGGTGCCATATTTTCCTTTTCTAAGAAATTACAAACTCAGTGTGAAATGTCTCTGCAACTTTATAGGACCTGCCTTCCTTTCTTTCAGTCTTTGTGGTGGTATATCCTTCCTTCTGACCAAATTTCCTCTCTACACCCGCCATTTTGGTTGCTTCTATTCTTCCTTCTTACTTCGATCTAACACTTACTGTATTAGCTACTTTATTCTCTCGTGTTCCTTCAGTTTCTTCTTCTTTTTAGCAGATTGATTCTCTTAAAAGAGACGTTAGGTCTATGATTTTCTCAAGCTACTCTGTTATCTTCATCATTTTGAAATCTTCACAAATTATTCTACCCCAACATCCTCTAATTCCTTTTTAAATATAACATACACCTTAGTAATCTTGTTCCCAAACTTGCCATTATAACAAACTAGATTTTCCACAATTCATCAGTGAAAACTTAATCTCTGCATCTCTTGGTTCCTGCTGGCTTTCTAGTCTATACCTTTTTTGGGGTTAAATTGTGTGCTCCCAAAATTACTTGTTGAAGTCCTAACCTCCAGAATGTGAATTTCTTTGGAAATGAAGTGTTTACTGAGGTAATCAAGTTAAAAGGAGGGTAGACCTTAATCCAATATGGACTGGTGTCCTTATTAGAAAGATGAATTCAGACAGAGAAATAAATAAATGCACACGGAAAAATGATATAAAGCCATGCAGGGAGAAGGTGGCCATGTGACCACAGTGCTGCATCTATAAACCAAGGAATGCCAAGGATCGCTCACAATCGTCACAAGCTGGAGGAGGACAGAGACGATTCTTCCTTAGAGATGTCAGAAAGAGTGTGACCCTGCCAAAGGACTGGTTTCAGATTTCTAGCCTCAAAATCTGTAAAAAGCAAATTTATATATTTTAATCTACCTGCTTTTTGGTACTTTGTTACAGCAGTCCTAGAAAACTAATGTGTTACTTTTCTTCATCAGTATATACTACGAACCATCCTGCTTTATAGCTCTCTTCTACCTTTCCAAAGTCATTATAACATCCTGACCCTCTCCCTAACTCTCACGTATGTTTCTCATTCTTTTTCTTCACTCCTGAGATATTTTCTCTTTATTTTTTTCTGCTCTCAAACTTCTCACCCTCAAGCACATTGCTTTCTAAAATACTGCCCTTATTTGATTATCTAGGTCAAATTTGTTGTATTCATGCAGCCTTTACTCAATATTCCAGTCAAAAAATAATAATCATACTCACATTTGTTATCTGTGAATTACTTTTGTCTCTCTGGCAGCATGTTATATTTCTTTAAATGTAAAATATGTTTTATATTTCTTCAGAGTTGCATTTATTACTTATTTCAGGCCAGAGGCCAAAGGTCATCACATTTCCTTAAAGGGACATATAGTAAATACTTTAGTCTTAGCAAACAATACAGAAGTTTAGCCAACTACTCAATTCCACTGTTGTGCAAAAGCATCGTAGACAATGAATAAATGGAGGCATGGGTATATGCCAAAAACTTTATTTACAAAAATAGACAGCTAGCCAGCTTCCATAGTTTACCAAACCATGTTCTAAGTTATAAATTTCTTGAGTGCAGAAGTTACATTTTAGTCTTGTATATACCTTGTGAAACTTCTAGCATTTGTCTGTCATACTACATATGATCAGTAAATGTATCTTCAATTTAACTGACAGAAATGTTTTTAGGTACTTTCCACTTCCCTTACCTGCATTTTAGCATCTAAACTTTTAAGAACAAGATGCATAAAATGTTAACAAACTGGTTTATTTATTCTGGACAGACTACCAAAGGTCTTCAAAATGTCATTTAAAGGATAGGTGGCCCTCTCTCTCTTTAAAATACACCAGTCTATAATAAAGAAAGCTTATGTTTGGTTGGGAAAGAAGAGGAATTTCTTAAAATATGAGTACTATTATTTTTTGGACCATAAGATGCACCTAGGTTTTAAAGGAAGAAAATATAAAAAAGTTTTTGAAGCAAAAAATGTGGTAAAATATTTAATAACATAAATAACATAATATTTCTCCAAAATAAATGTAAATAGAACTCAACAGCAAAATTAACAACCATTATTCCTCCCAAATTGTGGGGGGTATGTCTTATAGTCCTAAAATATGGTAAGTACAATACATTTGCTAAAGTTCAAATGCCATAATTGTTCTAAGGAGCCAGTAAATGCTAAGGGATATAATATTCAAGAACATCATGATAGAGTTGACCATATATCAATTATCTATTGGTCAATACTCCTGTTATTTATCTAACAAATCATCTCAAAAATTAGTGGTTTAAAATAATGCTTTATTCATTATATTTTTTTCTTTTTTTCTTGTTGTTCAAGTACAGTTGTTTCCATTTTCACTTCACCACTTCCGCCTACATCCCAGCCATCTCCACCTCCAACCCTCTATCTTACCTCCCTTTGGCTTTGTCCATGTGTCCTTTATACATGTTCCTTGACAATCCTCCTTTTTCCCTTTATTATCCCCTCCCACCTCCCTTCTGGTTACTGTCAGTTTGTTCTTAATTTTAATGTCTCTGGGTATATTTTGCATACTTGTTTGTTTGTTTTTTAGTTAGGTTCCACTTATACGTGAGATCTTAATTCTAAGTGGTAACTGGCCAATTTTTCTGCTGGTTTCACCTGAGCTCATGGATGAGGCTGCTTTCAGATGGAGGATTGGTTGACCAAGAAGGATCAAGAAGTTGTTGCTAGTTATTTTCTGGAGCATGTGGTGATTCTCCATATGGCCCTCGTAACTCTAGTGGGATGGACTGGCTTCTCCCGAGCACACTGTTCCCAGGGTTCCTAGAGTGCAAGGGTGGAAACTGTAAAGCCTCTTTAGGCATAGACTTCAGAATGTTTACAAGATTGCTTCTGTCACATCCTACTGGCCAAGGCAATTCATGAGACCAGCCTTGTTTCCAATGGTGAAGAAATAGACTCCATCTCCGGGAGGAGGGAGAGGCAGCTCTCCTTGCAAAGGAAGAAATATGTATGCACAGAGGTGCGATTCACTGAGGCCATTATTATATTATTCCTTAAGATGATCCTTAAAGGTATACAAATTTGACTGGCATTGGGAGGTTGCATGGAGGAGTAATGTGACTAAGGAGAATCAGATAAAAATAACAAGTTGGCAAATGCCAAACTAAGTATTTCAAGTTTATCCTTTGACAGTGAGGAGTCAGTGTATATTTGTGCAAAGAAGCCCCCCTCCCTCAAAAATAATTCACATTATGAAAAAGAAGTCATATATAATTTCAGTATGTCATTTTAATTTTTCTCAGGGTAAGAGTGTGAGGGATAAAATTATGTCTGGTTTTACTATGAAGGGAATGGCCTTAAATCATAGCAAACACTTATGGCTTTTTAGCTGAGAAAATATCCTGAAGAGTTCACAAACCTTAAGGTTACCTCAACATGTTGAAATGCTGTCTAAAATTATCACAGATCTTTTCATCCATTTCTGATACCTTCATTTCATCACAAAACACAAGAGAGTGTGTCTTAACATTTGGGAAAATGAGCTAAAGGTCTTTGTTACTTTCAAGGTCTTCTTGTTGTGAGATTTTCAGATATTCCTTGTCATGCCCTTACTTTTTATTGATTTCATCTTCCATCTGGAAACTACTAGAAGCAAATAAACAATTTTTCCTTCACTTCACTTTCCATTTGGGGCCACAATTCTCAGGATATGTTTAATTCAAATGATCTGACTTAGTTACTGGAAAACTCATATGCAATGATTGCTTTGTTCTATGTGACTCATGAATAATAAACTCTATTAGAGAATATAACATAAACAGGAGGAATCTCTACTCCAGGTAATATCTACAGAATGCTATTAATCAACCACTTGGCCCATAAAAGCTCTGATTCACACAAAAGCAGTTTAGTCAATTAAATTGGCTACTATACAGAAAATTCCAAAATTGTATAATTTAGTGGCTGCTGTTAGAGAAAAAGGCCTTACTGTTCTCACTACACATAAGTGTAGGTCTTTGAGATAGGAAAGAACCTGATATATTTTAATCTTATTGAAATACACATCTAGAATTCACACATCCTTTTTGAATGGTCATGCCAGATTGTGTACGGAGCTCCTGTACATAGCTCCAGGCTCTCCTAACAGTATTTTGAGCAGTAAACAGCACCAACGGTGAAAGGATTTGTTGACATTCCTTGCTGGTTGCCACAGGGATAAAACCAAATTGTAATCATCAACATCTAAAAGACCAGGGATAGTCACATTCAAACTACTCAGTCTAAATTCAAGACAGCCCTAACTCTATAACCTTCCATGGGTTCTCAATATATCTGAATTGTAATGTACTTAACACAAACTGTGTATACGCAGGAATGATAAAATTAGCAATGCAGTTATAAAATAAAGCTATAACATCCTATTGATTCAGAATATAACTATATTTTATAGATTATCTTCATGTGAATTTGGAATGAAGTTTCTTTATATTGATTATGAATGCTTTCTCAGGGGTATATGTGTATATACATATATATTATATATATACAATGTAGCAGGATTAACTAGGAAAAATATGCCCCTTTCTCTCTTTTATTTTGTTTAACCTATTGGAAAATGTACAAAGCCACGACATTTACCCTAGTTTATCACACAGCATGATACCTTAGAGGTAAAACAAGTGAACCTCATATGAACCTTCTCTTTTTATAATGTAACCACTGAAGCTGCATGTTATCTGGCTTCTTACTTAGATAATTCTCAGTGATGAAAAGTGAAATCATGATATTCAAACAATGCTGAAACTCAGGAGAAAATAGCGAGATAAAAACAAAGGCCATGCAATTATATAATCTAATATTCACTAGGTGTTAAAATAAAGAAATAAGAAAAACTTACATTTATCCTGTTCATTAGACAAAATACAGTGTAATATGTAAATTATATAAAGCATAATTAATTTTACTTCAGCTATCATGCTTAAAAAACAGATGTCATTAATCACACATTTTTAATTCCATTAAACTTGCATCTAAATAAATCTTTTCTTATAAATTTCAATATCTTGAATGTCATAGAAAGTCAAGTGACAGATTGCTTTGTTTCATTCAAAAGTGTCAGTCTATGAAGCCACACATGATGATTTTAGGATTGTGTTGGTTGATGATGTACAAACTTTTATTTATATGCACTTTGTGGAGTCATATGACTTTTATGTGCTACACAAAGCTACAAAGATTAGCTAATTTAAGGACCTTTATCAGGACATACTCTAAGAGAGTTTAACATCACCATGGCAACGAGTTACCAACCCTTAACAGCCTCAAAGATGAATATTTACTTAAACCACTTGACACCCACTGTGCTTTCACTGTCACTAGTGTGGATAGTTTCTATTTGTCAGTTACATCATCCTTGCTGCTTTTTACTCAATTTCTCACATCTCTGTGCTCTCCCCCATCAACCAAAGTCTCCCTTTTTCCCTGCCAAACACTGAAGCAGCTCTGTGTATTTTCTCAGTTCTAGTTCCTGTGCTGCATTACTCCATGGGCTTGTTACTCCTCTCTATATATCTATGAGGCATAAATGCCTAGTTCATTAAAATAATGAATGAAATGAATGAAATATTTCTTGAATGTTCATACTGTGTTGTATACCAGACATTTATTTCTATATGGAATCATGTTCAATTCTCATAATAAATATGGAAATCCAATAGCATCCTGAATATATCAAATCCTGGCTCTGCCACTTACTAGCTCTGCGCCCTTTGATAAGCCACTCAGCCTCTCTGTTTTTCACATTTGCCATCTGAAAATGGGTCATATACTTACTCCATGAGGTTTTCATGAAAATTAAATGAGCTGATACATGTAAAGCCCTTAGAAGAGTATCTGGCATGGGTATTAGTAGTTGAGATATACTGACAGTATGATAGTATCTCCAGTATATATGAGGAAATTAGTTGCAAGACATCAGATAACTTTCCAAGATCATATCGCTAGAAAGGGGTGGAGATGAGATACAAATATTTATCTCTCTATTTCTAAATCTTGGTGTCTCTTAAATTGTCTTGCTTTTTTCCCTTGGGCAAGTCTCCTATTGCAAATGTTTTTAATGGTAATTTATAGTTCATAAAGCTCTTTTATAAGTTTGTCTCATTTGATCTTTACAACCCCTAGAGATAATACCAGTTCTATAAATTTTACCTTTTTTAAATTTTTTAGGTGAAAAACCTGAGGACTGCAGGATTACACTACTTGAACTTGGACTCACAGAGAAAAAGGAATTAGTCCAGGCTTAGGGTTCAGCATTTCTGACTCCCTGGCTAAAATGCTGTTCTAAAACATTTAAGAATTAAATGGAAATAAATGCATAAATTAGGTAATTTTATTAACCTATCTTGTCACCATTTCCTCACCTTTATACTAGAAATTACATATTCACTTCATAGGGTTGTTATGATAATTAAGTTGATATTTTAACTGGTGTACAGCTCTCAGCACAGTGCCTGGCACACAGTAAAAACTAATTAATTAGTTGTAGGTATTAGGCAGAGAAATGACAGAAACAAGAGAAAGTGATATTTTAAAAAGTAATATTCTGTACTATACAGATTTAATGTCTAGTGATGGGATAAGCTTAATTGCTTTGCCTTTCACAGTCTGCTCTTCAATTCATTGAAATTTAAGTCTGCATATGAAATGAGCTAGGAATAAAGATTTACTTTTTCACTTATTCCAAACGATTGCATTTTTCAAAATTCTCCCTTATTGCCTATTTTATATCAATAGGACTTTAGATATGTCCCTTTTTTTACTTGTTTGTGACTTCCTACTTTTTCTTGATCATTCTTACTAAAGTTAAGCTTTTTACCAATCTTTTTATATAATAAACTTTTGAATGCTTACTTTCCATTTAATTGACTTGCATTTTTATCTTTGTATTATTTCTTTTCTTTTTCTTAGGTTTGCTTCTTTTTTTGTTGTTGTTTGTTTCTTTCTTCCCTTTTGGTTCCTAAAACAGAAGATTATATCATAAATTGCTCATTGTTTCCTCTCCCACACATGCAATTAAAGTTATATATTTCTATTCAGCACTGGTTTTAATCATCCCACATTTTACCATTAAGTTTTAAATATTTTCTAAGTTCTTTTCTGACATTTTTGATCCATAGATTATTCTGAAATATAGTCCAAGCAGTTGAATTTTCTCTTCTATTCGGTATTAATTTGTAGCTTAATTCCATTACATAAGAGAATATTCATTTAATATTATATAACTTTGAAATGTGTTAAATCCTTTTTAGGCACAGAATGGGTTCAATTTGCTAAATACCCCATGGGTATTTGAAGAAAATACAAATTCTTTTATTATCGAATGCAATATTCTATCATTGTCAATTGCATATGATATGTTTCCCTTATTGTAGTCTTCAGATATTACACATCCTTACTGGGTGTTTTGTCTCTCTTTTATATAAGCTTTTGAAAAAGTTGAGTTAATGCTTCCCATTTGATTGTGCATTTGTCTATTTTTCCATTTATTTCTATAAATTTTCTTTATATACTTTAAAGTTAGGTTATTGGATTCCTACACATTTATGATTTTAAGGTTGCAATGTTGCATTGGAATAATGTCTTAATCATTATAAAATTTTTTCTTTTTCTCTACTAATAGTTCTCTCTTTAAAGTTTACTTTGTTAATCTTCTAATATAACTAAACTGCCTTCTTTGGGTTAGTATATAAAAGGTCTTTTTCTACCTTTACTTTTGGGGCTGGGGGTTTTGTATCTTTATAGTGATACAAGAATCTTCCATCTAATACTAAAATCAGCCTATTTAGTCTATTTATTTTTAATTTCTGAAAAGAGTTTTATCTACCATCTTTTTCTTCTATTTGACCATCCATTTGTTTTATTTTTTGTCTCCATTTTAACCCTATTTGCATATAATTAAATATTTTAAGTTTTATTTAAACATAATTGAATATAACAAATTACACATAATTAAAGCATGTAATTTGGTGTTGCCATGCATGCAAATACCTATAAACCTGCCCTAAAATAAAGAACATGAACTTAGCCATCAACCTCAAAAATATCTATGTTCCTTTTAATAATTTCTAACTCCTACCCTTTCTTGCCTCTTTCTCTCCTCTCACCATAGAAAACCTTTGAGGTGTTTCCTTTCACAAGGTTATTTTACATTTCCCAGAATTTTATAGTAATGTAATAGCACAGTATAGGTTAATTTTTGCTTCTTTCCTTCAACACAATTATTTTGTTATTCATCAATATTATAGTATGCACCAGTAGCCTATTCCTTTACATTGCTGAGTAATATTCCAATATATACCATATCATAGCTTGTTTATCCATCACTTATTAAGAGGCATATAGATTTATTCCAGTTTTGGTTAGTACAAATATAGCTATGAAACATGTGCAAGATCTTAATATACTTCTTTTCTCTTGAGTAAACACTTAGGGGTACAATATCTGCATCATATAGTGGTATATATTTAACATTCAAAACTCCTTAAAAACTACCAAATTGTGGTCCAAAGAGATTGTTACATTTTGCATTCATATGAGTGTTGTATGGGAGGTCTAATTTCTCCACATCTTTGCCAAAATTTGGCAGAATTTTTTTTAATATGAGACATTATAATAGTTGTGTAGTAGTGTTTCACTATAGTTTTAATTTTCATCTCCCTGTGACCAAACATGTTGAACAATTTTTTCCTCCGTTCGTTTGCCATTTATGTAGCTTCTTTAGTGAATCTTCATTCAATTATCCCTCATTGTAATTCAGTTGGTTTCTTATTATTGAGTTTCGAGAGTTCTGTATATGTTACAGATACAAGTAATTTTAACATACAAGTTTTTTAAAATATTTTCTCAGTCTGTGATTTGCCTTTTCATTGCAATAGTACAGCATTTTGAAAATGTAAATATGTAACTTTTTTTCTTTTATGTATTTAGCCTTTGGTGTCATATCACATATATATTTGCCAACCTCAAGTTCATGAAAGTTTTTCTCTATTTTTTTACTGGAATTTGTATAGCCTTAAGTTTTTATGTTAAAGTCTGTCATCCATTTTGAGTTAGTTTTTGCATACATTTCAAAATATGAGTTGCAAGATATGGATTGAAGTTATTTTCTTTGTTATTTTTTTATTTGTTTGTTATTTTTGTTTTTTCCATAGAGGTATTCAATTATCCTGGCACATTTGCTGAAAAGACCATTCTTGCATTTTTGTACATTTGAAATTAGAAAACCATATACACATGTGTGACTATTTCTAGGCTTTTTACTGTCTCATTAATCTATATATCTATTCTTACACATCTACTGTATGAGTTTGATTACTGTACCTTAAGAGGAAGTCTTGGAATTAGGTAGGTGCATTTCCAATTTTGTTTTTATGTGGAAAGATGTGTAGGCTATGCTAGTTCCTTCATGTTTCCACATACATTTACACAATTTGTCAATTTATAAAAATATTAGCTGGAATTTTTATTGCTATTGCATAAATTCTATAAATCAATTGATGGAAAATTGTCATTAAAACAATATTGGGTCTCCTAATATATGGATATAGTACCTATTCCCACAAATTTATATGTTCTATAATTATGATCAACAAATTGTGTAGTGTTTAGTGTGTAGGTTTTCCAAATATTTCTTAAAAATTCATTTCTAAGTATTTTATATATTTGTATTAGTTTAAATGGTATTGCTTCTTAAATTTCTATTTTTATTTCATTATTCCTAATCTTTAGAAGTACAAATGATTCTTTTTTTAAAGATTTTATTTATTTATCTTTAGAGGGGAAAGGAAGGAGAGAGGGAGAGAAATATCAATGTGTGGTTGCCTCTCATGTGTCCTCTGCTGGAAACTGGCCTGCAACCCAGGCATGTGCCCTGACTGGGAATCGAACTGCGATACTCTGGTTCTCAGGCCCACTCTCAATCCACTGAGCTACACCAGCCAGGGTTAGAAGTACAAATGATTCTTATATATTGACCTTAAACTCACTGTTCTCTGAAATTTTTGTATAGATTCTTCAGAAGTTTAGACAATTGTGTAATCTGCAAACAAAGACAGCTTTACTTTTTCTTATTGTATTTTTTTTCATTTAAGTGTAGAGTTTTTTAGGAGGAACAGTCTTAAATTCTGAGTTGGATTTCATTCATTATTTCTGCAAAGATTTCCTCTGCTTTCGCAAGTCCTTGACACTGCTCTTCTTTATTTGAGGCCCCTCCCACTTTCTGGAGTCATAGCTCATACTATTTACATCCCTTCCTTTGGGAATCATGGTGTTGTCTAATGTTCAATATCCGAGACCCCATTATATGTCTAAAATCTGTTATCCCATCTTTAAGACCCATTTTATATATGGGTATCAAAGCACCCATTATGTACCTATGTGTGTGTGTACACACACACACACACACACACACATATACATATATCTTCTATTTAAAAGAACATTTGCTTTATTTTATCTCCCTTCTAAAACTACTTCACACTAGTTTAAAATAAATTCCTAAAACATTATTTGTTTTCAACCCAAATTTATGTAAAGTATCACCTTAATGTCTAACATTATATAATTATTTTATTTAACTACAAGAATGACTCCATGGTATTATCATGTGATAGCCTGATACAAAAAGATGTTAAATAATTTTTGGAGGGATGTTTGTTAAAATCTAGTATTCATGTTCAGTTTTCAAGCTTTATTATTGTCTTTGAATTTCAGGCAACAGTGTAGGTTAAAGCAATCTTTAAAAATACAAGCTTTTCCATGGTTTGGGGTAATTAATGGAAATCAATGAATAATTATTATTTGTCAGGACACTGATATGTCACCGAATAACAAGTTTTTCTCTTTAGTTTTCTATCCTATCCCCATTTAAAATCAGTAAAGCCAGATATCAAGTCCTTATCAAAAAAGTGTTTAAAGTAAAAAATTGGCAGATGATACAAATCTCCCCATTCTCCATTGATGTCACCAATTCACAAAATTCAGCATAATTAAGAAAAATTATGTTTATCTTGGTCTCTTAGGAAAAAAAGTGTAAATATTGATATGGCTAATTGTGAAAAAATGAGAAAGGTTGATATGCATGAACCAAGTTCATGGTAAATTTGGGGAAGTATAATAGTTTTTAAGCCATAACATCCAGGTTCCTCACCTAACACTACCTGAACATGTTGTTTGATACTGAGTGCATTAAAACCTCGACAAACCTTAATGATTCTATCTATTAAAGAGGAAGATTCTGTTTTGTGATAGTCAAATAGAGATTGAATCTTAAAAGGTCACTATGAAAGTTATGAAAATGATATAAAGTCAACATAGACTCAATATTGTTAACTATAATTTTCAATCTAAATTACTGTCCTAATTTTTATGTATCAAAGACATAATAATGACAAGTGTCATCTAGTTATTTGAAATAGACAAGTTAAAAAATGTTTCAATACAGAAAAATGAGCTTAAACGATAATCTATGTACTTTAAAAAATAGAATCAAGGAAGCACCCTCATTAACAGCACTGAGTAATGAAAATATGAGAAAAATTCAGGTGTGTCTTTGATTCCTGCCAAAGCATAACTGATGCTTCCTTTGAGAGCATAAAATTAAAAGTATTTTGAACTAAATGATATAGGCACCAAATGCAATTCGTTCTTATTCAGCATTATAAAGTAAGCATCAAATCAGAAAGCTTAGAATACTATATATGGAAATCAATCTATAAGTGAAGCTTCCAGATAAAGCTAAAAGGCATTTTTCATACTGAACTTGACAGCTTTTGAAACCATACTTTTTTCATCTTATCAATATTTTTAATTAAATAAGTTTATCTTTTAGGGAACATGCTGTCAGTAGAGGAGAGAGAACACCAAAATGGGGTCACCAAAAAGCATGTCCTAATTCAGGTCCAAGTCCTTTCACTGAAGATCCATAAAACCCCTCCTTAGTAAAGACATATCAAGTTAGATCATAGGGTCCCCTTTGTCTAATGTTACCCAATACAAAAATCAAATCAGATTCAGACAAAAGCCACTGACAGAACTGTCTAAAAAAGGAAGCACAACCTCATAACATAGTCTTTGAACAGGTGTGGTCAAAAGGAAAAAAAATAGAGATGCTAGTGTATTTAAGCAGACTTAACCATATTCACCTCTATTCAAGTAATAGTGGCAGGAAGAGAAGGTGAACTGACAAAATCCTAAACCCAATTTTTAGAGGGAAAAAAAGGGAGAAGGAAGAATCCTGAGAAAGTGAACTCAAAACTGAGAAATAATCTTAAAAGAAAATCCCCTACTTACAAAGTCAACATGAGCTTGTCATTTTTATGGCATAGACTGGAAAAAAATTAAGACTGAGTAAAAAATGATCATAAACATCAAACAATAATTGGTTTCAAGGGTGTGGTAGTTTTAAAATACATCCACAAATTTTTAAATATTCTTTTCTTTTCTGGAGCTTAATTCCCTTCTCTTTGAGTAGTTATCCTATGCTGGTCCCATTATAACTTTTGGGCATTTTTGTGGCAGATTACTTTTTTGTTAATTTATAGATCTTCAGATTAAAATAAGCTATATTTGAGACACTTAACTTAGGCTATTACAACCAGGGTGATATCCTCCATTTAGATGGCAACATCTTAGACTTTGAAATGAGTCTGTAAAGGGGTGAAAAGGTAGGAGACTTATAGGAAGTAAGTGCATTTTGCAAGTGGCATGTGAGAAGCAACTGGGAGTCAGAAGGCTGACTATGGTTGTTCTAAATTATGCACAGAAATGACTGATTCTCCTCTCAGTGCTACAGCCTAATCCTCTGCACCTTGAGTGTGAACTATACACAATGACTTGCTTTCAATGAATAGATTCTGGCAGAAATGGTGGAATATGTCTTCCAATGTAGATCAGAGAAGTTTCAGGTCTTCCACCTATTCTCATTCAGATTTTCACCTGGAGAAAGCTATCTGCCTAAAGTAAGGGTATTCCGTCAGTTCTACAGATATGCCCATGGAGGGAAATTCTGAGGTCCTTGACCAACAGCCAGCAAGAAACTGATTCCTCCTGCCAACAACCACATAAATACATTTGGAAGCTGATTCTACAATCTCAATCAAGCTTTGTTCACCAGCCTGAATAGAAAACTTCATAATTCACTGGACATTGGCAGAGGATTCAGAAGGCTTGTTCTTCAGTATAAAGACAAAATTAACCCTAAACAGTACTCTACTGCCACTTAACAAGATTTAATATCTGAAGGTATCAACCGATTCCAAGTAATTTAACTGTGTTCCAGAACAAAGTGAAAGAATAATTACAGTAATGCAAAAGTAGAACCCAACAATCTAAAACTGATGATGTCTAAAATCTAATAAAATCATCAGACAGCCAAAGAGACAGTTCTCTATAATCCATAAATGGGATTAAAAGAACCCTCAATCTATCAAAATAATAAAATGACATAGATGATGGAATTAGTAAACAAAGACATTCAAGCAGTTGTTATGACTATATTTGATATATTCAAGAAGAGAACAGATTGAGCATGTTAAATGTAGACATAGAATATAGGAAACTCATACCAAACTTTTAGAGATAAGACCTATGATTCTGTTTATTAAATAAAGTTCTGGAATCTTAAAGAGAGAGTGTTAATATAGGCATTTATTAGGGTAGACCGAGGTGTTGAATTTTTTTTACATGTGTGGAATGTCATTTTTATATTTCAGAAGTACTCAAAAAACAATGCTATATATGATTAGTTCTGCTATCAAGGTTGTTTTAAAAACAATTTGTTATGGCACAACTGACATATTAGGAAACAATTTGAGCATTAAAACAAATTTTGTTGTTGCTTACATGCCATTTTATGTATGGGAAACTAGGTGAAAACATATATTCAGCCCCATCTTTATCCTCACACAGACAACACACCTCAAAATCCACTAGCTACCTATAATCTCTGAGGTAAAGAAATAAACTAGGTGGGATTAGGGTCATTTAGATGTTGCAGAACAAAGATCAGTGAACATAAAAATGTATTAATAGAATGTATAGAAAACAAAGCAGAAATAAAAAAGACTGAAAAAAATGAAAGGAAAAACACTTCTATAGGGCAAGATCAAGTGACATGATCTACATGTGAAAGATGTAGATCTCTCCTTAAGGAGAGAAGACAAACATAAAATAATATGTTTAAACATTTTTCAATGTATCCAAAATGTGGGGAAAATAATAAGTCCACCAATTTAAAAAGCTCAAAATTCAAGCAAAAGAAATATAAAGAGAACTACACAAAAGTACATCATAAATCCAATGATAAAAAGCAATCTTCACTGTAATAAAAAGGAAGAGAAATCAAGTAAGCAGCAAAAAAAAATACCACATATAAATCAGCATCTACAAAATAAAGAATATTGAAAATAGAAATTATGTGTGCAGTTATAAAATATATTTATTATTTAAATCTCTTTAAATTATAAACCTCTTTTTTGTGTATATGAGAGATTACTTAAATCTCTCACATAGAAAAAGAAACAAAGAAGGTAAGAAAATTATGGCTCAGGCAAAATAATGTAAATTCTCCATGAAAAATGTGCACATTCTAATCCCAAGAAACTGTGGCTATATTATGTTACATTACAAAGGAAAATTAAGATTTTAGATGTAAGTAAGACTTATAACTAACTGATCTTGAGGAGAGATTATCTTATCTTGGATTTTCCAGCGGAGAAGGCAAGGTGGTCGCAAGGGTTCTAAGGAATACAAGAAGATAACAGGAGAGGCAGAGTGTCACACTGACGCAATGTGAAAGTCTTGAGTAGCCACTGCTGGCTTCAGAAGCACGTTATGACCCAGAGAATGTTCCAGCCTCCAGGATCTAGAAAATGCAAGGGAATATATTCTTCCCGAGAGCCTTCAGAAAAAAATATAGCATTGCTGATACCATGGCAGCATAAAGAGACCTATTTCAAACTCCTGATTTCCAGAATTATGCTGTAATAGATCTGTGTTGTTTAAAGCCATTAAGTATGTGATAATTTGTTACAGCTCTATAGAAAACTGATCAAAATAATAGAAGTGTATTGTGGGGTTGAAAGCATATGTGAAATTAAAATGTATAAAAATGGCATAAAGGCAAAAAGAAATGGAAATGTTCTGCTGTAAATTTATTATACCATGAAGTGATATAATATCACTTGAGGTAGACTGTGATCATTTAAATACATATGTAAACTATATACCCCAAATAGCTACTACTATAACAACAAAGAATTAGCTTTAAAAAAGTAGTGGAGACAATACAGAATAATAAAAAAATACTCAGTACAAATGGATAAAAAGAAGAAGGAGACCAGCAACAGAGGAAACAAAAATACTTGGTTACTGCAGCAAAACCTAGCCTATACTGGTTGACATACCAGTTAAACTATTCTTTAATTATAAAAAAAATACACTGTCACATATGCAAAAAATGATCATTATTTTTCTATTTAATAATCACCGAATACTTAAAATAAAAGCTCTTTTTTATGAAACCAAACAATTGAAAGATGAATAAAAATAAAATTTAATTTGGAGAAGATGTTGCAAAAACATTAGAACTGTAAATAGAAAAATAATGCTTTAGTATCAATATAAATTTCAAATCAAAGTAGAAAAAAAACAATAAATAGCAGAGTAAAAACAAAAATGTGTTTCCTGAAAATGTTTCCATTTTATCAATAATGGGAATTAAACTATACTACATTTAAGGAAACTGTGTTTGACCTTAAAAACTAATGTCTGTATTTAAAATCTTTTGAACACAGAGGAAAAATAGGTGTTTTATATTGTTAATCGTTATATATTTATAACTAATTATTTTACATGTTAAGTTTAATACTATTTTCTTAAATAACATTAGAAGTAAAATGTCAAAATCCCAAGTTTTGATGATCCATTTTTCTCTCCTTTTATCCATGTATGAGGGAAAGTCTATGAATTAAACCTGAAACAATGTTCATCTAAATTAATGATATTTACCTTTAAAAATTAAGATTTAGTATAATTTTCTAAGTTTTTTTAAAGTTTAATGTAGGTAATATGATGTGTAAGTTGTTCTCTTACCAAAGAATATGGCATGTATTTTATCAAAATTTAACAATCAAAAGTAAACAGTACTGAGATTTTCTTTACATCTTCTTTCACTTACTATATTGCTGTAGTTTTCTTAAGAAGAGCATGTGAATATAAATAAGGTCAATTTTTTAAAAATCATTTAATCTTTTTAGAAAGATTTTCTTTATTTATCTTTAGATGGAAAGGAAAGGAGAGAGGGAGAGAAATATCAATGTATGGTTGCCTCTCATGTGTCCCCTGCCTAGAACTGGCCTGCAGCCCAGGCATGTGCCCTGACTAGGAACTGAACAGCGGTTGTTTGGTTTGCAGGCCTGCTCTCAATCCACTGAGCAATACCAGCCAGGGCAAAAAAAAAAAAAAAATCATTTATTCTTAAGGGAGTTAATGTTCAGACTCATTCTTTTTCAAAATCTTTTTAATCTATTGAAAAAATCATAATATCTTCCTGAAAATGGTATGCAATGGATACTAAATAAAAATATATGAGAAATTGAGTATATGAGAAAATGCAGTATGAACTAGAATATTTCCAATTAATATTATACTTAAATTGTCACTGAATCATGTGTCCCAGTTAACCTAATATCTATAAACTTTCAGTAAAGATGTAACAGAGGAGACAGAGGCATTCCCCTTACTGTTTTAAATTGTAAAGTGAAGAACAAAATATTTAAACACACACTCCCCAGAAAAATTAATTACAGAAAATCTAAAAGTGCCAGAAGTAGAGGACACTTAAGGACTCAGCAGTGAGTCAGAATTAAAACTACACAGTCCACAGTGGGACCTGTAGACTCTGTGAATGAGCCAGGCTCCATGGACCCGGACTCCATGAATGAATGTAGGTATTTTACACCCTGGGCCCTGTGCACCACCAGAGTGATCTGTACACGAGACTGGTAGAAAACAAAGGAACCAACCAGAAAGTTAGTACAATAGGTCTAGTAAAAGAAAAAGATGCCCTGGGCCAGGAGAGTAGCAGCTCTGATGAAATAACTAACTGAAACTATGTGTTGGAATTAGATTCATCAGAATTGTCATCGATTTGGAACCGGAAAAACAACATTAAGTGAAACAACAGAGTCAAAAGAAACAGGATAATTTAAGGCCTGACATATGGTAAGAACTGAATGAATGTTAGGAATCATAATTATTATTCACATATTTCCTTTGAGAGAAACTAAATAACTAGCTTCCTTCTAATGTCTTTTGCACACGAACGTCAGATCCAGACTATACTGGGAGAGAAGAGAGTCTGCATGCCTTAGGTAGAGACTTGTACTCAGGCATCTACCTCTGGTTGAGACAGTGCTCAATCAAAACAGCTCAACTTAGAAGCCTGCCTCCTGAGAGATCAAAAACAGTGTGTAGAAATAGGATTATGGCAGAGCTGATCTCTTCTGATCTGCTAACCTCCAGAAGCTAAGTCTTAACTTTTTATGCAAAACCTTAAATTATACCAACAAGCCCAAGGCAAAGCTTCATCCAATAAATTTCTATTAACACTGGAAAGGTTAATATGCAAATTCCATTTATAAACCAGAAAAAATTTGCATATAACAGCTACCATTTCCTCCATTTTTTCCAAGTTAATATTAATACCCCCAAATCTGCCATTCTTCTCCCAGACTCATTCTCCCATATCTACAAACAGAAAGAAAACCCATAAGCAGACCAACTTTCTCCTAACATTTTAGTGAATTACATCACTGAGAGATAGTTCCATTTTGTGTATTGATTTTATACTTTTTAAATTGAAATATATAAAACAAATATAAAAACTATCTACCACATTTTTCAGACTATAAGATATACTTTCCCCCCAAAATTTGGGAGGAAATGGCGGTGCATCTTATAGTCCGAATGTAGCTTACCTGGCTTGCTGAGTGGGGGGGGGGTGGAGTAGGGTTACAGAGGCAGAAGCAGGGTCACCGCTACATTTTCCTCCCAAATTTGGGGGGGAAAGTGCATCTTATAATCCAAAAAATATGGATAAGTAAAAACAAAATTATACTCACGTAATTATGTACAAAAGTAAAGAAACATGAAGCTCTGCAAATTTTCTGAACTTGAACATACTCATATAGCTTCCACTTAAAACTAAATATAGAATATTATCGGCATTCCCATAAATACACATTATATTCCTTCCTATTTCCTAGTCTCCTACCCAAAGCAATTTTGATTGCCTTCAAAATAGATTGTTTGTTGGGTTTTGAGTTTATATAATAAATTCACGTGTATATATTCTTTGGAATCTGGCTTCTTTTATTCATTACATCATTATGATTATGATTATAATGCTGTTTTTGGCAATTATTTGTTCATTTTATTGTGGTATAGAATTGAGCTATATAAATACACCTCAAGTATTTATCCATCCTACCTGTTAATGAACATTTGGCTAGTTTTCAGGTTTTAACTACTGCAAACCTGAACTTTCAGTGCTGCTATGAACATTGTTTAATCTGTCTTTTAAGGCACATGTGCATGCATCTCTGTTGGGTGTATAACTGGGGGTACTAAAAGAGGTGAATATACAAGTTGAGTAGAAAATGCCTCCACGTTTTCCACTGTGGTTTTATCTAAATATACTCACAAGACCATGTATGAGAATTTCAGTCTCCCCACATTCTGGACAACATTTGGAATTGTTAGTAAATTTTATTTTATTCCTTATGGATTATGTGTATGAAATTTCATTTTATATTTAAATTTTATTGATTATGCTCTTATAGTTGTCCTGATTTTTCCCCTTTCCCCCTCACACTGAGCATTCTCCACTCCCTCAGGCAGTCCTCTCACCATTGTTTAGACCCATGGGTCATGAATATCAGTTCTTTGGCTTCTCCATTTCCTATACCATACTTTACATCCTCTCACCTCTTCATCCATTCCCCCAATACTGCTCACATCTGGCAACCATCAAAATACTCTCTGTATCCATGATTCTGTCTCTGTTCTTGTTTGCTTAGTTTGTTTTGTTGTTGTTGTTGTTGTAGATATATATTTATTGCCACCTTATTGTTCATAGTTTTAATCTTCTTTTTCTTAAGCTCCTGAAAATTTCATATAATAATGGTTTAGTGACCATGAGCTATTTAGTATTTCTTGTCTGGGAAGCACTTTATCTGTCCTTCTATTCTAAATGATCGTTTTGCTAGAGAGAGCAATCTTGGCTATACGTCCCCTTTTTTCATGACTTTGAATAGTTCTTACTAATCCCTTCTAGCTTGCAAAGTTTCTTTTGAGAAGTCAGCTTACAGTCTTAGGGAAACTCCCATGTAGGTAACAAACTTCTTTCCCCTTGCTGCTTTTAAGACACTCTCTTTATCTTTAACCTTTGGCATTTAAATTATAATATGTCATGGAGTGGGCCTCTTTGCATCCATCTTGTTCGGGACTCTTGGTGCTTCCTGGATTTGCATGTCTATTTCCTTTACCAAATTAAAAACATTTTTTCATTATTTTTTCAAATAGATTTCCAATTTTTTTGTTCTTTCTCTTCTCTTTCTGGCACCTCTATAATGTGAACATTGGACCACATGAAGTTGACCTATCCTCATAATTTTGAATTCTTTTTTTTCTTGTTGATCTGATTTTTTTTGTTATGTTCCAAATCTTGGCTTCATTCATTCTACTGTTGATTCCCTATAAATTGTTCTGTATTTCAATTAGTGTATCCTTCATTTCTGACTGGATCTTTTTATGCCGTTGAGGTCCTCATTAAGTTCCTTGAGCATCCTTATAACCAGTGTTTTGAATTCTGCATCTGAAAGATTGCTTATCTCCATTTTGTTTAGTTCTTTTTCTGGAGTTTTGCTGTTCTTTCATTAGGATCATGTTTTTTTAATCTCCCAATTTTGGCAGCTGCCATATTTGTTTCTATATATTAGGTAGAGCTATTGTGACGTCGTGTCTTGGAAGTATGGCCTAATGTAGTATGTGTCCTGTAGGGACCTCTCATCCAAGTTGGGTACTCAGGAATGCCCTTTGTTTGGGCTAAATACATCATCATCTTGTAATTGAGCCTTGATTGCTGCTGGCTAGTCAATGGGAGGGATTTACTCAAGGATTGGCTGTGACCACTTACCACCAACCTCTGCCCTCCCATCAGCTATGCAGAGGCAGGGTGGTGGTGGTCCAATATGGTCTGTAGCTGTCTTCTGGGTGTGCTGACCATAGGCTTTCCCAGGTGGTACAAGCCAAGGTCAGCCCCCATCTGTGTTTTGCCTGGGGCCACCCTGTCTCAGTTATAAAGCAATCTGAGATGGCTGTTATTTGTGCTGAGCTTAGAGATTCCCAGGCAAAGCCAAGCTGTGAATCTAAGATGGCTGCTGCTATTGCAGGGCCTAGGTCTCACTGAAGTCAGCTATTGCTTATTTGATAGGATTTAGGAATTTGTGGAGCATGAGCCAAAGCCAGACATTCATATGGAAAAGCCACTTGGGTGGGCCCATAAGTTGGGTGGGGCGGAGTCTCTAGGGAGCTCCAAGGTGGGTCACTGTTTGACTCCGACTCCAAGCCAGGTTGTTGGAAACTAAGATCTGGCACCAGCTTGACAGCTCTGTGGGGGGAAGGTTTAGAAAAGATACAATGACCTCTGCTCATTTTGATGCCAAACACTTCAGTTTCTCCGCATGTGCCACTGGTGCCTTTCACACTGCCACCCTGGTGCTGGAGCTCAGAGGGAGTAAGTTTAAGTAGGTGAGTCCACGTGTGGATTCTTTAAGAGAAATTGCTTGGGGCTCCAGGTGTTTATTCCACCAACTCTATCCCCACTGGTTTTTGCAGTCAGAAGTTATGGGGACTTATCTTCTTGGCACTGGAACCCTGGGCAGTGGGGCCTGGTGTGGGGCTGGGACTCTACCCTCTTGAGATATTTGTTCTGAATTTTTATCCATCATACGTGGGTAAGGGACCAGCCTATTTCATGCCCCTGCTCCTCCTATCATTCTGGATGGATATAATTTCTTTAATTCTGTAGTTGTCAGATGGAATTTAAATCGACTTCCATTTAAGTTGATCTATGACAATTCTGAGTGATATTTGTTCTATATTCTAGTTGAATGTTGATGTGGTTTTGCAAAGAGGTGAGCCATGTCTTCCTATGCCACCATCCTGACTGGACGTGAACTCTCATTTTGGTTACAGGTTGTATCTCCCTACTTACTAAATAGTTTTAGCCATTTTCATGTTTACTGGCCATTTGGATAATTTGTGCTATAAAAGTCCTAACTGCTTCTCTTCTGGAATTTTTGTCCTTACTGACATTTATAAAGAACATTTATAAAGAGAGTATACTAAGAGCTTTATATACATAGTTTTTAAAAATCTTTTCCAGTGAACATAAGAGGTATATATATTTTTATGTCCAACAGAAGAAAGCCCTGGGTCTGAAATAATTGAGGTAACTTGCCCACAGTCACAAAGTTAAAGAAGTGGCATCATCTGTATTGAATGAGCAACTCTCTGGTCATGAATACAAGACAAATAAAAAATAACTTGGTGCACCAGAAGAGAAAACTGTGAGGTTTAATCAGAAGAAAAATACCAAATGAGAAGATAAAGATATAACTAGGATCTGAGGTTTTCCTTTTATTTGGGGGAAAAATCAATTTTTGTTCTCTTCTGAGATATCGTTACAGGGAAGTTTTATTTTTAAATCTCATAACACAAAGCATCAAATTGTTTCTTAACACAATATGTGTCACATAGGAGATACTCAGAAAATATTCTCTAGATTTAAAGAAAATAATCTTAATTTCTTTATAAGCACAGATAACTTCTAAATTGTTAGTGCAAAATGTTTGTTCTCTATCTAATAAGAGGGAGAAAAAAATGAAAGTATTGACTATGAATTCAGTGTCAAATAAGCAGACTGATTATATACAGTGCAATGCATGGGTTAGTAACAACTTTTCTGTAAAATGAATAGCTGATGTAGATTGAAACTTAAAAAATAATTCAGTGGCACAGTATTTGACCAAAAAAAAAAAAGCTGACTTCTTTTTTAAAAAATAATTCAAGCCCACAGACAAAAACTTTCCAGGCAAGTAAATCAAGTATATACTCCAATTACAACTAATTTTTTAAATCATGCACTAAAGTAGAATTAATATTCTGAAAAAATAATAGTGCTGCATAAAAATGAATAAAAATCTAAAATAAAGACCTTACCTGCTTATTCTTCCCCTTATGGACCATAGATATCCACAGTTTAGGCTATTTTCACATGCTTATCTAAATTCAAAGATATAGATTTCTTTCTCCTATTTCCTTACCTTTTCAGAATTAATTTAGGTGTCATAGCTTCTTTCCAGAATCTGGAGCTCATATTCACTTTTAGGAACTTTACCTATGCTCATTTTCCTTTTTTCATAGAGTCAGATTCTTTATGGACAGAGTAGGTAGCTCCCAGGGTCTACAGGTTATTGAGAGCAGAGGTTCCCCTTCCCCACAACCTCAGTAGCAGGTAGAACTTACAGGGAAAGCATAGAGTAAAAGCAGGTCCAAATATCCATACATGTAGATGGTTAACTCTACAGGCTCAAAAAATACATAATTTGTACATAATCTCAATGTAGTTCCTGCTTCCTGTATTCTTCTATAAGTTCCTCCTATAAGAAAAACTGCTCAAAAGCAGATATAAAATTATAGTAAAGACAGAATAAAGTCACTTTTGAATTAGATTAGGAAACAGAATTCTCTATTAAGTGGGTAGAACAGGATAGAACAAAGTTTTGACCTAGAATCCTTCTCTAAAGATTTCTACTTGATCAACCTTGTGTACAGTATTTACACAGACTAGAGTGCTGATATAATAGGTCTAGCTAATATCAGACCCTAACCAATATTCATTTCACAATTGAAAAATCATTTCTAATATCTCTTCTGTTAACTAGATATGTCTCAAGTACAGATTCGGTGATATTTACATCTTTTGCCTTAGCTACTCCTAGAATGTGGAAATTTAATTAGGATACTTCATCTACCACTAATTGAATCACCATGCAGTATTGTTTCAAGTGTTTTAAAGAATACAAGGTCTGCCCAGAAAAAGTCCAGCCATTGTTAACATAATGAGAAGAGTTTGTGCGACACTGATATATTCTGACAGCCAAGGAGACTGGACGGGAATGTGCATGCATGAACGATGATGACTTCACTGTACTAGTCAGTGGGAGTGGTAGATGCTGAGTGAACTTATGTACTGTGTGGCCATCACATTCAAAATGAGCCAGGAGAGTAATTAATCTATTCCAAATTTTGCATTAGGCTTGAATATTCCTCTGCAGAAACTATTTGGGTGCTTCAAAAGGCTGCAGCTATGGGCGACTGGTGATTGACAGCTTCATCACTATAACGCACCCATTCATGCACCACATTTCATTCAGAGTTTTTTGGCAAAACATCAAATCAGGTGACTCAGCCCCCTACATCTCAGATTTGGTGCCCTGCGACTTCTGGCTTTTCTCAAAGCTAAAATCACCTTTGAAAATGAAGAGACTTCAGACCATTGATGAGATTCAGGAAAGATCAACAAGGCAGCTGATGGTGATTGGGAGAACTGAGTGAGATCTCAAGGTACCTACTTTGAAGGAGACTGAGGAGTCATTGTCCTATGTAGAATGTTTCTGGTATCTTGGATCTCTTCAATAAAAGTATCTATTTTTCATATGACATGGCTGGATACCTTCTGGACAGGCCTCACATACAGAGATATGACTCTCAATCAACAAATACAGTGTCCAGGGCAACTACCAAGTTGTAATCCCCAATAACCCATGAATGGCTGGGGCATTCCTGCCACAGCCTTATTTCTTAAGAAAATAAAGTCTCAAGCTCCTGCTTGACCAGAAGACTGCTAGGTGGCATTTGCACCACAATTGCATTCTCTGTGCTATGTTCCCCATCACAGACAGGTGCTTAGGTGTATTCTCTTGTTTGACTACTTCTCTGATCCCTGCCGTAGGCCTATTTTCAGTGACCCATTCTCCAGAATCTCTGAGGCCTAAGTATCACAATTATATCCTTAAAGAAAGAGCTCAAATCTCAGCTTTCCTAACAGTCAAAGCCAGAACTCTTTTCCTTCACTTTCTCCCAACAACTTCCCATTACTATTACTTTCAAACCATTAGTAGCACAGATCTCCCTCTTAAATATTTCTGGACAGTAAAGCTTCATTGCCAATAATAAATTCATACATTTTTTAAAAAGATATAATTATGATTTTTCTCCCTCAACAGCTTGTACTTTTTAGAAAATTTCTAAATTTCTTTAACCCTTAAACACCATAAGTTATTTATATCTCCTTTTCACATACAGCAGAGACTGCTGCCCAGAGACCCCAGAATCTTGAAATGATAGTATGCTTTTAACTTTCTCCTGAAACAAAAAGGCCAAATATGCTTCAGTGGAGAGGCCTTTTCCTAAAGGTGAAAAATAGAATTTTCTGAGAGATGTCTTTAGAGTAGAACAAAGCACGAGTTTTATTTTCTGAAGGCATTTTTCTATATTTACATCCATGATATTAGTTTTTAGTTATGTGTGGAACACTTTGCTTAAGAATCTAATTTAGAAATTATAAAAAATTTCCCTAGCTGGTGTGGCTTGCGTGGATTGAGTGAGGGCCTGCAAATCCAAAGGTCCCTGGCTCAATTCCCAGTCAGGGCACATGGCTGTGTTGTGGGCCAGGTCCCCAGTAGGGGGCGCACTAAAGGCAACCACACATTGATGTTTCTCTCCCTCTCTTCTTCCCTTCTGTCTAAAAATAAATAAATAAAATCTTTAAAAAATTATTAAAATGAACTCAATCTTTATATAAAAATATAATATTTGATATATTTATATATCATATTTCATATGTATTTTATATGTGAAATATAGTATGTGGTTGATATGTGATATGTAATATATAATATATATGCTATATATGTAGGATAGGGAACTTCAGGAGGATGTAGAGATATTTTGTATTTTGTTCTTGTTTTTCACAAAGGTGTATTCAATATATAGTTATCAAAAGCAGCTTTTATGTTAAACACTGGTCTCGATCCTGAATATTCAGTGGTGACTAGAGAGTGCACTGCCTCATGTTCACACTGCAATGACTTACATCACACATCATTCTATAACTTTTTCCCCTATTAAAATATGTAATGTCAGAGAAGAATTCCAGGTAATTCATGCAGATACTACTCCCTTCACAAGAGGAAATTAAATCACCCTTATCCCTTCTTGAATATGGGCTACACTTAGGGTATGGAAAAAGGGAAAACAAAATTTCACAGCGGACAGACCTGGCAAACACTACCTCAGCCATGCGATCAAGTTTAATATCATCAGTGACAAGTCGTGTTGAGACCATGTGACCCAAATATGATGTGATGAGAACAGCAGTGTACCTCTGTAATCTGCCTCCCCAAAAGCTATAACCCCAGTCTAACCATGAGAAAAATATAAGACACGTTCCAGTTGAAGGGCAGCTACAAAATATCTGATCTATTCTCCTTAAAACTACCAAGGTCCTCAAAAACAGGGAATTCAGAGGGACTATCACAATTTAGGGGCACCTAAGGAGGCATGACAATTGAATATTCAGTTCCTGAAAGAAATCATGGAACAGAAAAATGGCATTAGGTAAAAACTAATAAAATATAATAAAATGTTTACTTTAGTTAATAGTAGCATACTAATACTACTTCTTTAGTTGTGTCAAATATACCATAGTAATACATGGTATATATTACTATATATTCCCTACTATAAGATGATATAGTAGGGAAAAGGGTAAGAGGTATATGAGAAATCTCTGTATTATCTTTGTAATATTTCTGTGAAAACTATTCTAAAATAAAGTTTTTATAGGCCTTAGCCTGGTCGTTCAGTTTGTTAGAGCATCAACTTGGTATTGCCAAGCTTGTGGGTTCAACCCCCATCAAGTCACATACAAGAGCCAACCAATGAGAGTGGAGGATCTGGGGGCAGGGCGTGGTTGTGGGTAGGCCTGTCCATGTGGGTGGGAGTGAAGACTCACAGAGTGGCTTCCATGGTGTGCGGTTCTACCTTTGGACTACCCCAGCTCTGTCACATTCTTCTTTTCTTCTGCCCACTCTAGGAACTCATTCCACTCCTGGAATAGCTTTTTCCTTCAAGGTCTTGGGTCCTGTGTTTGCCCCAGTGTTACGTTTTTCAGGGTCCCTGTAGGAGGCTCACTCCAGAGCTCTGTTTCTATGAGGATCCCACTGCTGACTCCAACCCTGCCACCATGAACAGGGTCCTGATTGCCCACACACCCATTGCTGTGGACTTTTGGAGCGAGTACCTGGCTGGTTCCACACCGCTCTTTTACGTGCCCCACATGCACTCAGACAATACCGTGGGGCCATCTAGCACCTGGGTGTGACCCCTGTTCTGCTCCCCAATCATCACTTTCCTCCTGCAGGTATCTAAGCAGTGAATCTGACCCCCAGAGGTTGGTGAAGCCATGCCCTGCCTCTGGATGAAATTGGAAGGGAAACCATGACTGTAACCTTGATGAATGCCAATCACTGCCTTGGCTCTATCATGTTTCTCTTTGAAGGAGACTTCAGAACCATCTGTATGCAGATGATTTTCGGTAAACACCATCCATGCTAAAGGAGCCAGCCCTGAGAGTGAGGAAACAGATCCTATCTTATATCTAGGCAACATCAACTGCAACCCATAGCTGGTTCTTCCTTCCCAACGAGAAGCCACCCACCAGATTGTTGAGCTCATTTGAAATCACCCACAGTGTAACATAAAGACTGGACTCTATAACCCGGGAAAAGAGTCCCTGCTAGAGCCCTGGAGTATCAGACATGGGTAGTATCGAGTTTTAGCACCTGGAGTTGGTGCAGCTGCTTGACCTGGCAGATGTGTCCACAGTGGAGAAGGCTGGTCACATCCATGCCCCATGCTGCATTGGAACCAGATCCACCCACTATTGCTATCCTTACCACAAGCCAGAATCCACAGCTCCTACCCCAATATCCACATCATCCCTTACTCTGACCATTCCTCCTACTCAGAGCTTTGTGCCTTTGTCACAGCACTGAAACCTTGCCAGATGGTGGCCATTGTCAGTCATCAGCTCTATAGGGACTACATTCAGAACAGCCTGAGCCCCACCCAAGCTCTCAGTGCCCCTGATTTCAGACTCTGTACAGCAATACATGAGTTCTTCCTCTAGAAAACCAAGTGTTCTGTGGCTGTTAGAAAGGAGGCTCAAAAAGCCAAGGACTCAGGGTGACATGTTTGAATCTCCTAAGGAAAAGGCTGATCGGTTTCAAGATGACAGGAACTCAGAGAAGGCCAAGAACAAGAACCTTTCTGGGAACCTTGAGAAGCAGCCCTCATGCCATCCTTTGCAGATGGAAAAGCAGTTGTTCCCAGACCTCTGTAGCAAAGAATGAGATAAGGCAGTCCCTTTCTCTGAGTCCCAGAAGACGGACTGTACTGACTGCCCCCTTGGGTTTTTCAGTTCATTTAAGGTCTACATATGAGGAATTTATGTCTCCAGAAACTGGAGAGGAAATTGGTGTAGGGCCCCACTTGGTCCCCAGGGGAGACAATGATGGCTAAGTAGCCTCCAGGAACCAGCACTGTGTGTGTGGCGGAGGGACAGGATTCACCCCAGTCTCACAGCAGCAAGGCTGTCCCTCTCCTGGCTCCTGAGATCAGCAGCCTGACAGTAACATACCTCCTGACTCCAGTAAACTTGTTTCAGACGATGTTCTCTTCCAGGGGCTCCAACCAGCCAGAGGAAGAATACCATAAATCCTCGCTAAAGTACAGACAGAGGAGAGTACAATCTTGTTTGATCCAGCACTGCAGTTTGGAAGATAGTGGGATACATACATAAATAAATAAATAAATAGAATTAACCCATGAATGCATAAATAAGTGGAGCAACAGGTCAATGTCTCTCTGTTTCTCTCTTTCTGTCCTGCTCTCTAAAATCAACATATAAAATTCTAAAAATATTTTGAAAAGTTTTTATAAACATGTACATAAGTATATACAAATATTTAAACTTATCACTGTATAAATATACATGGGCTCATCTCATTTCATTGTGCTTTATTTATTAAGCTTCACAGATGTTGAACTTTTTATGAAGGCAAGCCCCTCTACCAGCAAAAATATTACAACTTGCTTTATTGCAATGGCCTGCAACCAAAACTACAGTATCTCCAAAAAATGTATCAGTATTGATGTCAATACATTCGTGTAGTTAACATTTCCAGTAGTCTTCATTCCTTTGTATAGATGCAGGTTGCCATTGGGTATTATTTTCCTTTTCTTAAGGACTTCATTTACCATTTCTTATCCTTCAAGTCTACTGATGATGAATTCTAGGTTGTTGGGTTTTTTTTAATGTCTATTAAATTTTTGCTTCATTTTCATTTTGAAAAAACTTTTCACTGGGTAAATGATTATGTGAACTTTTTTGTCTTTCTACACTTTAAAGATATTGATTGCTACACTATTTTCTAACTTATATTCTTTTGACAAAAATTCTGCTACCATCTTTATCTTTGTTTCACTGGTTCTAATCAATCTGATTATGATGTGCCTTAGGTGTATTTTCTTTATAAGTTTTGTGTTTAGGATTTGTTAAGCTTTTTGAATCTGTAGATACAGTGAGTTGAATGGTAGTTCATCAAAAGTTATATCCCCAACCTCAAACCTGTGAATGAGACTTTACTTGGATAAAAATGCCTTTGCAGATATAATTAATTAAAAATCTCAAGATAGATTACCCTGACTTATTTTAGTGGGTACTAAATGCAGTAACAAGTATCCTTATAAGAGAAAGGCAAAGAGGGATTTAAGATCCACAGAAGTGGATGTTAACATGGTGGTAGAAACTAAAGTTATACAGCTACATGCTGTGGAATTCTGGGAGTCACCCAAAGCTCAAAGGGCAAGGAAGGATCCATCATCCCTCAAAACCTTCATACAGAGCATGATTTTACTGATACCTTGATCTCGGACTTTTTGTTGTTTTAAGCAATCAAGTTTGCGGTAATTTGCCATGGACGCCTAAGGAAACTAATAGTATGAGTTCATGTTTTTAATCAAATTGAGAAAAATTTCACCTATTATTTCCTCAAATATATTCATTTCCTTATTCTCCTTTTTGGGGACTTTGATTATAGGTATAATTAGCCAATTTAAATTTTCTCAAAGTTTCTCTATTTGTTTCTCTTCCTTTATTTTATTTTATGTAGTTTCTATTACTGTGTAGACAATTTTTTTCAGTGATGTATAATCTGCTATTAATCTTTTAATGCTCTTGTGTTGTAATTTAGTCATATGTGTCATTTCTGGATCAGTTTTAATGGATTTTGAAAAATCTTCATTTTGCTGCTGGCCATTTTGATTGGATGCTAGAAACTGTATCTTACTCTGCTCAGGCTGCTATAACAAAAATACCATGGACTCGGTGGTGGCTTAGACAATGAGCATTTATTTCTTGGTTTTAGAGGTTGGGAAATCCAAGATCAAGGAACTGACAGATTTGATATCTGGTAAAGTCCCTCTTGCTGGTACTTGGATTGATACCACCAGCGGGGTCCGTGTCTTGTGGATGTGATGAAAAAATTCACAGGGACTACAGGAGTCCTATGGAGAAAAGGGATGACAGGCCACTCTGAGTGTGAGAGCACCCTGACCCCTGCCCAGACAGACTTCTACTGCTTTTCTGGATACATTACATTGAGGATGGCCCTCATTTACCACACACAGGTTCACTTTAGGTGGTTACCTTTTACAGATAACAAAGGAAAGGAAGTTGCTAATTACTGCAAATAAAAGGACATTTGCAAATGCAAGGGGAAAAGGGGTTGAACTTGTTACACTCCATCTTTGGGAGGTTTAGCATAGACTCTAGGAAGTTACTTTAAAGATATGCAGTAAACATTTTCTGCCTCAATTCAGGGTGAGGGAGTTTTAGCAAAAAGCAAGTCTCAAACAATGCAGTCCTGGTTCCCCATGGCAAAACCAATCTGTGGGTTGGGTCCTATGAGCCAACTTGCTCCCACTGGTTTTCCAAATCAGGGGCTGGGCTACATTTGCCACTGCCATGTGGATCAGATCACTATAATGGATAGCCAACTTCTTTCCATGTCCTCATATTGTAGTAGGGACCGAGCAAGCTCCCTGGGGTCTCCTTTATAATGGCACCAATCCTATCATGAGGGCATGACCTAACCACCTACCACAGGCCCACCTCCTAATATCAGTCACATTGAGGATAAAGTTCCAGCATATAAATTTTGGGGGATACTATAATTCAATTAGTAGAATTATGAGCTCTAAACTTTAGGTGCTAGTCATTGTTTGTTTGTTTTAATGCCTATAAACATTTTTGGAGTTTTTTCTGGGAGGTAATAAAATTACTTTGAGACAATTTCTATATGTGACTCCTGCTTTTCTGCTGACTTAGGCAAGATCAGAGTAGCAATTGGCTTTGGATTAATTTTCCCCAAGACTTGAAGCAATTTCATTCTTAGTACTGTAACCAATTCTCATGCATTATGAGGTTTTCAACTCTGTAGGGAATGGTCACTCTTTTGGGCCTGTGCTACATTCAGCCACTGTTCTTCCTCATTCTTTAGGGTGTTTCTCTTCCTGGTTTCAAATAGTATCCCCGGGTACATGCTCTGATTAGTACTTTGCTGCCCATTCTATGGGATCATCTGAAAATGGGTTTTCTCTTAGCAGATCTCTGCTATCCGGCACTCTGCTCTGTAAATTCTTACTGCCTTGGCTTCCCTGGAATCACAGTAAAGTCCTCTCAAATTAAGAACTCCATTGTACTTTATTTTGGTCTGTCTTCCCTATGCTTTGACCTGAAACTTTCTCCAAGCAATGAACTGTTTAAATCAAACGGTGTAAGTCATTGGTTTCCTACATCTCATAAAATGCTGCCCTTCCTTCACTGATATCCAATGTCTTGAGTGCTTCTGCTTCTTAAATGCTGTCCACATTTTGTTGTTTCAGTGGACAGAATAAATTCCTTTCCACTTTATTACAGCTTGACTAGAATCAAAATCTCTCCTTAAAATTTTTGTTGCATGATGGACATTGTAGATAAAAAATGTAGATCTTCTAGAAGAAGTTGTATTCCTATAAGTATACATTTCCCTTTGGCAAGAAAGAGAGAGTGGCAGCATATCACTTTGACATTGTAGAGTTCGGGGTTTAAGTTTCATTGGGTCTTTATTTTTGCCAGTTGTCCTACGGCATTTTTACTAAGCCCTTGGGACTTGGCAGGACATGAACTCCAAAATCTATCTGTGTACTTCTAGACATTGCTAAACTATTTGTAGAGATCTTCATCCTCCAAACTATATATTTTTTCTGCTGAGTTCTTTGGAGTGTAACCTTATTGTGTGCAGTTTGGGAGTCAGCTATTTGAAAGAAGTTTTATGCAAATTATGGGATTCCCTTCTCCGTGGCTTCTTTCTGACATTTTTCTCCTCAACTTAGAGCTTTCCCAGCAAACTCCACACTGTTTTTTGTTTTCCTCAGCTGAGTGAGATTTCTGCTTATTGCAGGATTTACCTGTACTCGCAGGATCTGAGGAATGTCTTCAGGGAAAAGTATGTTATATGTTAAACTTACCAAATATTTTTCCTTCTTTCAAAAATCATTCCTTTCAAATTTATCCCCCTCCCCTTAGTTGTTCTTCAGTGCCTTCAAATACTGGTCTTGTATATTTTGTCCAGCTTTAATAATTGTTATTGGCAGGAGATTCATCTGTACTCTGCCATGACAACAAGCAGTACTCTTTCTGTTATTTGGAAAGCTTTTAAAAATACCAATGCTTGGGCTTCACTCCAGACTAATTAAATCAGAATAAATGAAAGTGGGGTCCAGTCATTCGTATCTTTAAATTCTTTCCAAGTGTTTCAAATATGCATACAGAGCTGAGAACCACTGGGTCTACACTGACTAGTACCGACAGTTGGCCTAGAATTTTCTTAATTCAAATCAAAATCCCTGTGGTCCAGACTTAGAAACAAATTTGATTGCAAGAGCTTTGGTGGGTGGATAAAGAGCTCCGGTCCTGAGGAGCAGTAGGAATTTCTTGCAGCAGTATACCTTCACACTCTTTAGCTCCAGTGCACTGAGGACAATTTCCATAGATACTCACTCTATTAAGCAAGCCGAACTCATGTAAATCATCACAGCTACGCCAGAGGGGAAACTGGCCTAGCTCTCCCACACCCTTTCAATTCACCCACACACTTTCACACTGCTCACTTCCATTTCTAAAACATGCTACCTCTTACATCAGGGCTATTCCAGAGATATGATTAAAAAGTATATTTTTTGGAACATTTTAAAACATGAGGCTTTAGGTTTCTTGGGCAGGGAGGATGGAATTCTAAATAATCTCTTAGCTTTATTACTTCCAAATTTTTCTTTAATATTTGAGTTTTGTGATAGGATTCTTAGATTTATATTATATTTATGAATTTGTACTTAACTGCATATTTTTTGTGTAACTTTAATACCTTCAATGTAAAGGTGTTCGTCACAATGACCTGGTAGTTTTAGATTACAAAACAAAATATTTTGGCTCAAACAAGAGGTAAATTTTTTTTGTATTTCTACTGTGTTTATAGTATCATCTCTGCCTCTCCTTAATTCTTAGGGGAAAATTATGTAAGTCATGGGAATAGAAGGAATATACCTCAATGTGATAAAGGCCATATAATATGATAAATCCACATTGCACATCATATTCAAATGGCAAAAGCTAAAATCATTTCCCTCAAGAATGGGAATAAAACAGGGATGCCCGCTCTTATTCAACATAGTACTGGAAGTCCTTGCTACAGTGATCAGACAAGAAGAAGAAACAAAAGACACCCAAATTGGAAAGAAAGAAGTAAAACTATCACTGTTTGCAGATGACATGACACTATATATAGAGAACTCTAAAAGATTCCACCAAAAAACTAATCAGTAGAGTAGCAGAATACAAAGAAAATATTCAGAAATCAGCTGCATTTCCAAATACTAATAATGAACTATCAGAAAGGGAAAGTAAGAAAACAATCCAATTTACAAATGCATCAAAAAGAATAAAATATCTTGGAATAAATTTAATGAAGGATGTAAAAAGCTTTTGTACAGAAAATTATTAGACACTAAAGAAAGGAATTAAAGATGACACAAAGAAGTAGAAGTATGTATCATGTTCATGGATAGGAAGAATTAACATCATTAAAATGTCCAACCCAAAGCAATCTATAAATTCAATAAAATTCCCATCAAGATTTCACTGGCATATTTTACAGAACTAAAATAAATATTCAGACATGTATATGGAACCACACTTACACACACACACAAACCAAAAAGCCAAAGCAATCTTGAGAAAGAAGAATAAAAATGAAGGAATCATGCTATCTGATATCAAACTATACTACAAGGCCATAATAATCAAAACACCATGATAACGGGAAAAAAACAACACATATATTAATGTAACAGTATAAAAAGCCCAGAAATAAACCCACACCTTTACGGTCAAGTAATGTTTGACAAAGGCAGCAAGAACATACAATGAGGTAAAGATAGACTATTCAATAAATAGTGTTGGGAATATTGGGTAGATACATGCAAAAAAATGAAAACAGACCATCATCCTACACCACACACAAGAATAAATTCAAAGTCAATTAGAGACTTAAATGCAAGACTTGAAACCATAAAAATCATAGGCAGGGCGTTGGATATATTTGTAGCAATATTTTTCTGATATATCTCCTTGGGCAAAGAAAACAAAAGAGGAAAATAAACAAATAGGACTACAGCAAACTAAAAAGCTTTTGCACAGCTAAGGAAAACATCAACAAAATGAAAAGACAACCCACAGAATGGGAGAACATATTTGCCAATATATTTGATAAAAGGTTAATCTCCAAAATTTATAAAGAACTTGTAAAAGTCAATACCAAAAAAACAAACAAGCCAATTAATAAATGAGCAAATGACCTAAATAGACACTTCTCCAAAGAGAACATACAGATGGCCAATATACATATGAAAAGATATTCAACATTACTACTTATCAGAGAAATGTAAATTAAAACCACAATGAGATGGTATTCACCTCAGAGGACAGGAGAAGAGAGATATCACCTCACCTCTCACCTGTCAGAATAGCTATCATCAATAAATCAACAAAGAACAAGTGTTGGTGAAAATGTGGAGAAAGGAGAACTCTCATGTACTGGTGGTGGGAATGTAGACTGGTGCAGCCCCTGTGGACAGCAGTATGGAGTTTTCCCAAAATATTAAAAATGAAACTGTCTTATAACTCAATGACTCCACTTCTGGGAACATATCTGAATAAACCTAAAAAACTAATTTGAAAGAATATATGTACCCCTATGTTCATTACGGTGTTATTTACAATAGCCAAGATTTGGAGGCCGCCCAAGTATCCATCAGTAAATGAGTAGATAACAAAGCAGTAGTATATTTACACATTGGAATACTATTTGGCTGTAAAAAAAGAAAATCTTACCCTTTGTCACCTCATAGCTGGACTTGGAGAATATTATGCTAAGTGAAATAAGCCAGTTAGAGAAACACAAATAGCAATATAATTTCACTTATATGTGGAATGTATAGAACAAAATAAACTAATAGACAAAATAGAAACAGGCACATAGATATAGAAAACTGACTGACAGCTGTCAGAGGGGAAAAGATCAGGTCAGGAGGGCTGGGTGAAAACGGTGAAAGAATTAACAACAATAATAACAACAACAAAAAACCCTTCATGCAAAATAGTATGATGATTTCCATAGGGAAAGGGAAAGAGGTTAGAAGGAGGTAGAAGAGGGTGAAGGGGGGGATGAATGGTGATAGAAAGAGACTTGACTTAAATTGTGAACACAATATAATATACAGGTGATATATTATACAATTGTTCACATGAAACCTATACAATTTTATTAATCAATATCACCCCAAATAAATTCAATAAAAATAATAAATTATAAAAATATGAAAAAAAGCATATGGGTCAAGTAGTTCAATTTTTTAAGCAAAAAGTCATGTCAAATAATTTAATAAATTTTGACAATTGTCATAAATGTTCAGGAATTCATTATGCTGTTTTTTTTGTCAACATCCATCCCCCAAATCTCTCCTTTTTCCTTCAAAACTTCCATTAGATCCTCTACTTTACATGAAATATGAGAAGCACACTTAGAGTTTTATTTTGAAAGAAAGGCAAAAAGCTAACTGTTTAACTATTAAAATAATTGGCTACTCACTTATTATTAGCTCCTGAATTATAAGCCTTTATTAGCATTAAGATATCACGATCTTTGGGAAACATATCATTTTATCCTACATGAGAGAATACTGAGCCAAAGTCCTAAAATTCACACTTACACATCTTGATAAATCACAACCCAATGCTGAGATGCTGTTCCAAAAAAAATTATTTTCCTTTGTCAGCAATATATGTGACTGAATAATTTTTTATACTTTTTTTCCTTTAAAATATAACTTCTTTCTTAGCTAAGATGGTGCCTGCTTATTCATCCAATTCATCACTACTTATATTGTAATGTCTAGAAATTCATCAAACAACAAGAATTTGGCCATGAGCCAAAAAAAATTCCAGGCAGAAAACGAAGTAAATTAAAAAAGAAACACACCTGTGAGGAAAGTATAAAAGAAATTCAAGGTTATTGAGAATAAAGTTTGAAGGCATTTTGTGATTTTCACAAGTGTTTTAGTATGACTGCAAGGTCACCAATATCAGGGATTCCATTTATCATTTCAAACTAAACAGGAAAACATTATGTTTAAAATCAGCTCATCAGGACTTCTGTAAGACAAAGCGTGGAATCTCTGTTCAGTGAATAATTAGAAAATGAATGACACTCAGAGGTATCCAACATCTGAAGAGATTACTGAAAGGATTTGCAGAAAATTCCTGCCAAAGCTCCTCAGGAAAGGGCATCCTAAGTGTCTCCAATAGTTGTTCTAGGAATATTCACCAAACTGCCTCTTAAATACATATCCAACTGTATAATGTAAGCTCATCATGACTTACAAAAAGTAATAACATTTAAAAGAAATGTCACTGACACCAGCTGAGACTCAAACCCTTAGGCTGAGAGAGAAAAAGAAAGAATAAAAGAAGAGAAAGTAAGGAAATAAAGAATTTTTAAGCCCTGGCTGGCGTAGCTCAGTGGATTAAGTGTGGGCTGTGAACCAAAGGGTCCCAGTTTTGATTCCCAGTCAGGGCACATGCCTGGGTTGTGGGTCAGATCCCCAGTGGAGCCAGGTGAGAGGCAACCACACATTGATATTTCTCTCCCTCTCTTTCTCCCTCCCTTGCCATCTCTAAAAGTAAATAAATAAAATCTTTTAAAAAAAAAGAAAGAAAAAAATTTTAAAGGGAAAAATGTAGTAAGAAAGGGAGGGAGAGATTCAAGTCTAAGTTTTCAAGTATTTTTAAATCCACTATTTCACGCATTGGTAAAGCTTTAAAAGAATAGTTATGGCTTTGTTCAACAGTTTATCTCCACAGGGAATCTTCCTTTCTAATCCAACACTCTTTGATGTTTTTGCAGGTAAAAATCTCCCGGACATAAAACATGAGAAAAAGTATTGGTGAGTCTCTAGAACATTTTTAACTGAGAAGCCTGACAAATTAAATTTCTACCACTATCAATAACAAATTGGATGAAATCAGCTTATTTTAATCGATGGTGCTTATAGACAGAATGCCTTTTCAGTGACTCTTCTGGCCTCTGCTTTAGAACTTGTCATTCCAGTGGGGGCGAAAAATAGCAGAGCATTTAGGCATAGGTGCTTTCATTCTAATGAAGATAAGGAGGATCATTACAAAGATGAAACATTTCTAGCTCAGAGTAATATGTCTAAACTAAAAAGCATGGGCATGAGATCAAACCATGGAAGTGTTTTGCTTGCCTCACAAGTGAAAAATGATGGATGATGACAAGAGAAATCAGAAGAAAAATAAAGAGTTTATACCTGTCTGGAAAGTACCACAGTGCACTTAAAGCAGCGAGATCCTGTTCTCTGATCAATACAATAAAATGCCATCAGTAAACTGAGTAGCAGCCCACACAAGGTACATGGCTTGTACGCTGCACTCATAAGTAAGTCACTTTAGGTGACTTCCATAAAGGGTACTCCCCTCAACTGAGTGTGTGAATGTTTACTGCAGACACATGCCTATTCTCACAAAAAAGGTTTGATGAAATCTTCCCTTCTTTTGGCCAAATATAATTTTTATTTATTTTAAATCTAGGGAAAATATTTATAAGTACCTATAGGCCTGCTGAACTCAAAGAAGTACACTGGACAGAGATCCGAGGCAGCCTACAGGACAGATTAAATGGAGGCTGATTTTTTTTTTAACTCTTAAGCACCTGAAATGGTTCCCGAATAAGGTTGTCAAATATGTAGTATTTCCCACAGCCACAAGAAAGATATTTTGTTGGATTAAGGATCAATGTTCAGCTGTGGAAATGCAGTTTCATATTAAAACTTATGGACTGGTGTGTGAAAGGTTTCCATAACCCCTTAGAAGAGCACTGGCATGTTGAATCCTCAGTGAAGTAAAAGGCCCCTCTCCTCATTGTGAAAGAAGACCGTATTGAGCACTACGAGGCTGGGAATCTAGCCCTGTTCTGCAACTGCTTATAAGTGTGGTCTAAATTAGGTCACACCACCATTCTAAGCTTTAGTCTACATATAGAAAATGAGAGGGCTGAATTGGACTTCTTCCAGATAGGATTTAAAATCATATTTCAATGCATGTCTTTGCTAGAATAGCAGAATATGCTCAGTCGATTTGCCGTGGTGTATCTTGTGTTGATAGAATGTTAGGCGAGTGTCAGGGAGCCTGTGCAGCAAAAGCGGTGCTAATAAGAAACCTGCAAATTTTAAATTCAAGGTCTTGTCATCCCACCAATTTTCATTCTACGTCATCCATGTATATATTATGTATACTCTCTCCTAGTTTTTCTTCCTTTGTCATCATCATTGTAATTTAAAGGCTTGAATTTCAATCCATCTATTTTAATATGATTGCACCTATGTAGTAAGAGTGGATTAAAACATATCTGCTAAGGCTATATTTATTTCTTCTCTAAGACATGGTTGACCTAGAAGAAATTCACTGTGTTTTCCCACAGGAAAAACTGAGGGGATTTTGCCCAATATACTTGCAAGATTTGAAAAACAACTTGGAATCTACTGAAAGACTTTTACATACTTTGGGGTTATGTACAGATGGAATTGATTTGATTTGCAGACTTATTGGTCATGTGACCTTGTGTTTGAAACTCTCTAAGTTTTATCATTTATACAATCTAGATAAAATATCTACTTCACAGAATTACTAAATGTAAGTTAAGAAACTTTTGTAAGTTATTGTATTTACTCAATACTTGTTAGTGTCCTAAACTCACCACAATACCTATATTTTATTTTAGAAATAACATTAAAAACCTAAGCTCATAGTAGTGAAGTCATAGCCAATTTCTAGGACTGGCAAGTAATTTCACTGTTTTCTGAGAAGAACTGTGGATAGTCAAAAAGGAGGCAGTCTGAGAGAATAAGCAAAATCCATCTCCCCTCCTGGAAATCAACTCAGTGGTGGATCAGGGGAGATGTCCTTTAAGTGAAGGACAATCTCTTCCATTGTATTTCCATTGCACTCAGATAGACTATCTACAAATCTAAACTAAGCCAACTGTTTGATAATTATTAATGATTGCCAATGTTAAAAGAATGGATGTTTGATGCAATGAGCTCAAGCCTTTACAGAATGCCTATTCTTCCACTTGAATTTTTTTAATCTTTATTCAAGGTCATGTTTACTGATTTTACAAAGAGAGAGGAAGAGAAAGAGACAAACATTGATATGAGAGAGAAATATCAGTCAACTGCCTCCATTACATACTCCAACCTGACATTGAACCCAAAACCATGTTCCCTGACCAAGAATTAAACCTACAATCCTTTGGTGCATGGGCCACACCCCCACCAACTAAGCCACCTTAGCAAAGGCTTTTCTACTTGATTTAATATCAATTTAATGACTGGCAGAAGGCATTATCTACAAATTTATCAATTTACTGCAAAGAAGTCCACTTTGATCAAAGATATTTATCTTTTGAATAAACAAATTGGAATTCCCCACTCTAAAATGTATGAAAACCACATCAAAAATCAATGTAGCAACAATTTGCTCTATTAAATTTTTTATGTCAAGATTCAGTTGTTTAATTTTTAAGTAATAACTCATGTTCCAACAGGTTGAAGTTAATACAGTTATCCAAAACTATCTGAAATTCTGTCATGCAAATATTTATTCTGATGATTTGTAAAAAAAGTGATCCTGAAAATTTACTATTACATTTGAAAACATAATATGCTGAATGTGCATGCATGCATCAGAAAAACAATGAAGTCAAATGGGAGACCTAGGAAGAGAAAGTTGAGTGGCCAATAGTCATATCTCAGCTCTTCTCCTGATAAGATCACAACTTGTGCCTGCGTTATCTAAATACACAGTATAGAAGGATGTGCTATCAGCTTTACTACATATGTTAAAGATAAGAATGACTTTTCTTTTGTCATCAAATGTCACTCAGGCAGTTATCTTACCAGGAAGTAACTAACTAATCCTAATTGCATATTTTGCTAAGAGTTATTTGCATTCATTATTAAGTTTTAACATTTGCACTTATTAACATAAGCTTTAACATAAGCATTTTACCTCATACTTTAGTCACTTCCAAGTAAAAGAAAAAACAATTTTTTTCCCTACATTTTAAGTATTGTTGCAAACTTCACACAGGCCCATTTATGAGTTTGTTAAATAATGCATAATTAGGTAATTGGTGTCCTTCTTATTTCATGTTCTGCAGAAACTCTTGGAAGGTTTTATATATGTCTTTAAGTGTACCTAGTGATATTTGGGGAATTACTTAAAGTTTTGTGGTGGACTGAGAATAAGTGGGTTTTTTTTTCATTTAAAAATATAAAGGTTCATCATTTTCTTTTCTTTTTTAATTTCCACCTGAGAACATTTTTTATTGCTTCTAGGGAGAGAGGAAGGGAAAGAGAGAAACATTGATTGGTTGCTACCTGTGCATGCCCACACCAGGGATCAAATCTCCAACCCAGGTGTATACCCTGACTGGGAATTGAACCTACAAACTTTCAGTTACAGGATGATGCTCCAACCAACTGAGCCACACTGGCCAGGGCTAAGGTAAATCATTTTCAAGAGCAGAATAGATTCAGATTATCTAACATTTACTTTAGGGGCTAACACCAGTGACATAATCAGTAAATCATTTTCTTAACCATATTGATTTATTTGAGGACTTCTAATTGCTATTTGTATAAAATTAATAAACAGTTCAGATAATTAAAACTAATCTCTTTGAGTCCAAATATTGTCTCTATTACTTACTACCTGTATAAACTTCACCAAGTTACTTGAGATATTGGTTCTTCATTTTTCTCATTTACAAATTAGGGAAAAAAGTATTACTTCATAGGCTTATTATAAAAATTAAATAAGTTGTATTTAAAAAAGTATTTAAATCATGCCTAGCACATAGTAGTCACTGAAGAATATTTGTGAAAGAAAGCAAGAGAGAGAGACCATTTTAGTGATACAAAAAAGCACTTATTTAATTTAAAAAGTTGTTTAAATTACTCAAAAGAGATTTACCATTTTCTTTTGTTAAGTGAAAGATGGGGTTGCATAATGTAAATTCAACAGACAAGGACCTGAATTTATGAAAACTTGGCTTGAGAACCTAAAGGAAAAGCCACAAAATGAAGATATCCTCAGTAATACAGGGAAGAGGTAAAATTTTTGGCAGAGAGAAATAACTTGGTTGCCAAGATAGCAGAGGTAAATGCAACAGGGGTAGAAAATAATCATGTGACAAGTAGCCTAACAGGATGCCATGTATTTCTCCCTGAGTTTAGTTTGAATAGAGTTTGTTTTGGAGAATTGAATGGTATATGGTGAAAAAGTTCCATTGTATCAAGTAAGCACAGGAGAAGAATAGGCTCTTGTAAAGTGAAAAAGGTGTAGTAACTGGAGAGAAAAACTGTGGCTCTGTAGTTAACATAGAGCAGATCTTGACATTGTTGTTACTGGAGTCAGATCAGCACTCGTTAGTATTTCTTGCATAACAACTAAAGAGAGGAACAGAGCTGATAACATCTGAAGCCAAGCTTTTATTTAGCTCAAGTGGCTAGCATCTGTGTAAAAATAGGCATTCTCGTTTTAAATGCCATCACCATATTCAATGTACTTTGAGCATGAGCTATGTGAATCATGTAATAATAATGAATATTTTCATTAAAATAATCTCAAAACAATTATATTGAATGTTTATGTTTTCGAATGCCTGTAAATTTTGTCTGGAGACCCCTGGTTGGCAATATTTAGCTAGTAAATAAAATATGCATGCCATCTAGTGCCAAAGCCCTTTAATAGCACACAATACAAAGTGGAGGTTTAGAGATAACACATTTCACAGCCTGTGCCCAATGTACTGCACAGTCTATCAGCAGGGCTTTTGTTGTGATAAATAAGGTCATACATTCTATTTATTTTGACTGTTTCTACTAATACATTTAATAGGCAATTTTTTAATATGATGACTACCTCGAATAAAGTATATAGAAGTTAAATAACTTGTGAACATAAGTGCTGATACATCTATTAATTTGCTACTGGATAACTGCATACCATGAACAGTTTAAATTTACAAATAATAACTGAGATAATAAGTTCTAATTATTTCATATCACTTAGGATGACTTTGGTTACAAGTAGCAAAAAAGCATGATACAAGGTATTTCAAATAAGAAGGAAATATATTGTCTTTTAAGATGAGATAACATTTCCCAGAAAACTTCTTTCGTCTTATTGGCTGCAAGTAGTTGCCAAACAATCCCTAAAATCGTGGTTCTTGGAGTCAGTCCTTATCAGCATCATTAGCATAAGTTATGCAACCACACAGGAGACCTACCAAATCAGAAACTCTGAGTGTGGCTCAAGAATCTGTGCTTTCACAAGCCCTCCAGAGAATTCTGATATACACTGAAATGTGCAAATCACTTCTCTGAACCAATGATGGAAAAGGAAAGGTTACTACGATCGGCTTGCCCTATCTGAATATGTATCCTGGAACTTAAGAGAAGGGCTTTTCCTAAAGGACAGATAATTGAATAAAATCAGAATTTGGGGTAACAAGGAAGATATCAGAGGATGGGAATATGGATGGGGTGAGTGGATAAATGTTGAGAAGCCAGGGTTTTCACATACCTATCTCATTAAACAGTATATGAAGTAGAAAGACTATAAGCTTTTGAATCCAAGCAGATTCAGTTTGGAAACCTAAGTCTAACCCTTATAAATGGCATTGTAAGCACCTCTGCTTTCTTATCTCAGAAATTAGAATAATGCTTTTCTCAGAGATTTTGTGATTGGGATAAAGTAAGCACTGAATAATTTGTAATTTCTCCTCAAATTTCATCAGAGCCCCCCTTGCTAGGCAAGGTTAGCACTGCTGTGCTTTATGTTTTATTCCATTTCTAATGAGCCAGTTAGATGGCTAAGAGTATCTCAAAGTGTCTCTTTATTATTTATTTATACAGCAGAGGTGTTACCTGAAAATTAACAGGTTATTCCCTCTTCAAATGGACTCATTTTTTATTAAAACCTGGTTTATCTAATAAATTGGATATTAGATTTCCACAGACTTTTGGCTCCAGGGATGTCCAACTTGTAGCCTGTGGGCCACATGTGGCTGAGAATGGCTATGCATATGGCCCAACACAAAATCATACATTTACTTAAAACACTATGAGTTCTTTCGTGATTAGATGTCACAATATATTTAATGTGTGGCCCATGACAACTCTTCTTCCAGTGTGGTCCAGAGGGTCCAAAAGGTTGGACACCACTGGAAATCTTTGTGTTTTGTCTAAATATATTGATTTAAGTATAAACTACTCAACATTCCATCAGGAAGACTAGTTCTTAGAGTCACCAGATTTGGCAAATTAAAATGCAAAATACTTAGTCGTTTTGAATTTCAAATACTCAAAAAATAATGTTTTATCATAAGTATATCCCAAATACTATGAGATGTATTTATATTAAAGATTACAGTTTATCTAAAATGCAAATTTGACTGATGTCCTGCACTTTGTCTTGCAAAGCTACCAGTATTTCCACTTTCCTATTGCATGATCCCACTGTGGAGATAATCTATGGGAAGCAGCTGAAAGATTCATCAGTAAGCTTAATCATCCCACAATCATAATCATAAATTGTGTCAATGACTTGAAGGCTAAGTTTCCTCAAGTGCGAAATTAGGCTACTAAGCTAAAGGATATCCGAGGTTTCTTTTTTCTAAAACTGATGTGTAGGAAGCTTCACAGCACTTCTGTGGCCATATGAAAAATTAGATAATGCATTAGTTTCAAAACTACATAGTACTATACAAACAAATATTGGTAATGGTGATAAAATAGCCTATTATTTTAAATTACATGTCTGACTATAAAACTATTCAAAGACTTATATTTTGTTAAAATACCCCTCAGAATAATTCCACAAAAGAGGTCCATGTAAGCAATATATTTAAATTTATTCTACATTTATTGCCTATAGATATTTATAATGTATGCCTCAAGAGTTCTTTCTACCTTAGAATAACTCTTAGTTTAATAGACTAAGCTATATTTATCTTCTATCAACAAACCTAGAAACAATCCATAAAGTAAAGTATGTGCTGAGCAAATCTGCCTGTTCTAAAATTGTTTTCAAAGAATAGGTAAAACATGATATATAAATAAATAAGAATAATTGAATAATAAATATATAGTTACTTTTATTAAGGTACCTATTTTAACACTATATTTTAGCTATTTTTAAGTACATATATAAGTGAAATTGATTTTCCTCTATTTGTGTTGCACTTATTTTGATAAGTAAAATTATAAAATTCATGGCTTTCCATCTTTATAGTATGTTAGTAATATATATTAAAATGATGAAATAAAGGTATGATAACAATGCTTACATATATAAAGCAAGTACCTGTTTATGTGTATATTTTGTATGGTACAATTAAAATTAAGGATAACCATCTTAGTAATCTTAATTTAAAAACTCAATTGGTAAGTGACTACCAACATTAAAATTTAAATCTGACCTCAAAGACTTTGCCTTTGGTTCTAAAGTGTGTTACCACTCGTAATTGTTTTCCTGATGTTACTGGACACCATTTAGATGAGCTTACAAAGAGGACTGAGGTGAAAATATAATATTATGTTAAAGGAAAGACTGAAGGAGAAAGAGCTGACCTTAAGTGGCAAAAGCCAAAGAAAATTCAGGAGAAGCAGGAGGGCTACTGCTTTCTTCTACTTCCACCTACGAGTGGTGCCCAAACAGGGACAGGCTGGCAGACAGACTCGATGACTTGAAAACCAGAACTCTTTGGCAAAAATTGACACCCTGGAGGAAGAAAAAACAAGGAATAAGTAAAAGCTGAGTTCTTTGGGACAACTGAGAGTCATATGAAGGAGAGAAAACATGGAGATACAAGCAGTCAGTACAGAGCCAGTCCCTAAGGAACAGTAAAGGAGTACAAAACCAGACGAGTGATAGCAATAACTGGAAAAATCAAGTGGATCAATAAAATGGAATAAACCTTCCAAAGGTAAATCAGTAGTAATCACTCAACTGCCTCAAACATTTCAATCACTGTCTATTATCCTTAGAATAAAATCCAAATTTCTTATTCTGGTAATAGAGGGCCCCACAGTGACCTGGCTCAGCTTATTTCTACATGCTTATTTCTGTCCAATCTGCCCTTGTTCTTACACCTACTTTCATGTCATAGGCATTGCTCTCTGAGTCCTAGACTTCCCTATTTCCTCAGTGTATAGTGTCCTAACCTCCTCCATCTGTGGTAATCTAACCTCCTCAGTCTAAATTGTACCCCTTCTTCGGGCTATAACAAAAACAGTTCCATTTATCATGTTAAGAATCTGGACATTATGTTAAGAATTTTATGCATAATATGTAATGCACTGCTTATATCAGCCTTTAAATGTAGCTATATTTTGCATGTTACAGGTAAGGAATCTGAGTTTCCAAGAGGATGAATATTATATCCATCACTCTTCTACAATAATAATTTACAGTGTGGTTTTACACCTGCACACTCCTGAATCCCTAGCCCTTAAATTTATGGTAAATCCATTAATGCTGCATCTAAAACTGAAAGATGAGCACAAAATAAAACTCATCTACTCTGGAGAAAAAAATGTGTAAATAGATCACAGTCATCTCCAAGTTCCCAATGAATTGTTTGTGTCCCCAGAGCAAAAACATAAAACATATTCAATTTCATCTGGAGAGATTAGAAATTGCTGCTCAAACTAGGGAAAGAATCTCCCAAACTAAGATCTAAAACAGCAAATTTATTCAAAAACCTCTTTTCTGCTAGTGGTCTTAGAAAAGATTTTCTTTTGTCCATGCCCATAGTAAGGGCCTACGGAGGTGACCCTCAGAGAGGACCTGTGTACTCTTAAGAATATCAGGAACATCTTGAAACATCAGCCGTGCCAGTTTCTTGTCTTTTATATTTCCTAATCTGACTACTGAAATAACTATTTAAATATTGATATTAGAAACCCATTAAACACCAAATGATACAAGTTATGTTTTCTATTCAGGAGATGTTAAGTTATATATGGCAGTTTTCCAGTGTGCTGCTGTATGCCCATGCACGATTGCTCTGAAGGTTGTGCAAATTCAGTCTTAGACTGAGACTCCAGCAAGCAAGCATCTGAAGAGAACCTGAGCAGAGGAAGAGAGCTGGGCTTTCAGTAGTGGTATACTTGTTACCAGTGCATCTGAGATTCCTCACTGTGGGATAATGTAGCACTTACTCGTGAAAGTTTGAAAGCATAATTTATCATTAGGTTTCTGAATCATTTTCATTCGACAAGTGGTTCAATTTTGGATTATGTATTTCCCTGGAACTTAGTTTCAAATTAGGTCCTATAGTCCCCCCCTTATCTATGTTCAAAAAGTGATAGCTATCAGTGTTTATAAAACTGTATAATTTATTACAAATACTTAATTCAAGTTTGTTGGTTTAAAGATTAGGAAAATAAGGCCCAGAGAGGTTACCTGAGAAGGTAAAAGTATAGCTGGCTATAAAAATGAAAGCTTCCTCATCTCCATCTACTTTATTAATCCATTCTACATGGTCAACTAAGGCAACTACCCTGGGTGAGTGGGTGGGTGGGTGGGTGGGGAGGTGTCAGCTGCACTTATTTTCTGTACTGGGCAACATTCAATTAAATGAAATTATAAATAGCCTTCAAATTGCTAAGATCTGAATTAGACACAATAAATACTAAGTGGCATAAATTTTGCCACTCCCTACTAAAAATACAAATTGTTATATATAAACATATATAATTTAGAAAAAGACTATCAGTTTCTATATAACATATTTTCCTTTTTCAACCAAGAATGACAAATTGACACATAGTAAATAGGATCAGTGTTAATGAGCTGTTATGCATTGCTACTTCTTTCTTTTTCTTTCTTTCTTTCTTTCTTTCTTTCTTTCTTTCTTTCTTTCTTTCTTTCTTTCTTTCTTAAATAGAGCATCAATGAGGCATTGAACTGTTACAGGAACAGGAATGAAAATCAGCAATTAACAAGCTGAAGATGATTCGCATGTAAAAAACCTTTGGCTTATATTTTCATAAAAAATACAGACAAAATTAATGTATTAATATTTAATTCCTATTGTTTGATTTTCCCCTACCTCATTACACAGACCTTCTCTCTCTCATAGATCTGACATACAGCTTTGTCTTTCTCATAAGAGGTGTAGTAGTTTTCTTCTCCGAGAGAAGATATAGTAGCTTTAGTAAAGTATTACAATAGATTCATGTGCTTTCTTTCAAGGATTACCTTTATCTACTTTTGTATTCTACTTGCTCCTCAAATACAATTCTACAAAATACAATTTCATTTGCATTTATTCTCCACCAATTTGAGAAATCACGGTGTAAATTGCACTGCTATAAAATGTTATGTGCCTCTTTAAAATCCATGAGAGCATTATGGCGGCTCATAAGAACCTTCTGACATAGTTTCCTGGAGAATTTTGAAAATTGTCATTTCTATTCTGAAATGGCAATCTGAATTACTATTTTCCCCCTAGAAGTGCTTCTCAGACTTCAGTGTGCACCCGAATCATCTGTTAAAATGCAGACTTGGGGGCCTTGCTTCTTGAGGTTCTGATTCAGGAGGTCTGGCCTGGGGCCTGAGGCTTTGCATTTCTAACAAGATCCCAGGTGAGGCTGATACAGCTTACCTGGCTTCTGCCTCCAATATCCTGGAAATGCCATACAGATGTTCTTTTAAAACATACACAAATGGACACTAAAACCCATCTTTGCAAGTTGTGAAAAGGGATTATTTCTCCATTCAGCTCACATTACTAAATCTGTTAAATGAAATATAGTATTTAAGAAATGGTAGCATAGAATTTTCCACCAAACTTATCCCTTCCCCTGTAATTATGCCTCCTTACTCAAAAGTCACATATCTGTGCAAGAGAAAGCAATGGCCTGCATAGGAAACAAATCACTACAGACCTCCAACTGTATTAAAATATACATATGCTTGTGAATTCTCATTATTTTGTAACTGCCCCACTGACTCAGCTCCTCATCTCCAATATTTTACATACCAAATTGGCAGGTTTGTGGACAAGTCTTTGTAGGATACAGAACAGCAATAACTAATGATAAGTAAATATAATATATGAACAAATTATCCATGTGCCAGTCAAGGGCCTGAACATTTCAGGGAGAAGAGCTTTAGGGGCCAGGGCTTAGGCAATGCCTCATGTTTCCTAGGGAATGATGCTAAAGAACCATCATTTCTGTCCATATCTCATCTAGGAAGGAAGGGAAAGTTTGAGCTTTGTAGATCAGCTGAATGATAAGAGGATGGACAAAAAAAAGGTATATCTTCTGTTTTGGATGAAGAACAATTTTTTAATTGTGCTCATCTATCAGTGAAATATTTTTCACCCAACATATTTACATTTACTTACCTCGAAGTATTTATGTTCACCATTAAATCATATTCTATATGTATATAAACATTTAAAGGCACACTAAAATACAGATTTTTGAAAGTTGACATAAAGATGAAATAAATGTTTAAAGGTTTTTACTAATGTTTTAACTAATGTTTAAATGTTTTACTAATAATATTTTCATATTAGAAAGGCATAATATACACTTAGAGAAAGGTTTATGGCTAGTGATATTAAATATAAATACATATTTTAAATGGACTTGTTGATAATTTCAACTTTTTGGAAGAAGGCATGTCAATACAAATGGCTAATTTTTTTTAGCCCCCTAATGTGGCTAAATGCCCACACCAGTAGTAGAAGAACCATCAGCTGTGCCTGTTTCTTGTCATCTGCCTGTGCTTGCACTATACTATTACGTTCAATTTGTGGCTCCTTTGCTAGAATCGATTTTTAAGCTTTCCCTTTAAACCGTACTTGGAAATTCCTTTTCCTCAAACTTCCTTAGCACTTCCTGTATGTGCAACACTCTGTGTCCATAATAAGTTACTATCTACATATTCTTGTGTGTCTTTTACTCATATTCTTCTCATTACCTACCTACCATAATATGTTAGCCACAGCAAGTACCGAATAAATACTTATCAACTAAAAAATGATATGGGGAGAAAGCACTTATTTTGTATAGAAACATGCTGAGACAGAAGAAGCTTTTCATTTTCAATTAGCAATAGATTATACTTGGTTCCTCTTTTACAAATAAAAACTTTAATTACAATTAATTTTCAGCAAAAATCACAAAAGAGTGTTTTTCTATGAATCTCCTTGCCATGCCAACAGAATGATTACTCATACACCACTAGAAATCTGGCACATTACTTTCACTTATTTTTATAACATGTAAATTGTCTCACATCTGATAAGTCAGCAACAGAAGAACTCCCTAGAGATGGACTAAAATAATTCTGCAGGAGCGAGTGTCTGTAAATCTAAAAAAACTTTCAGAAAAGATCTTCTTTGAATGTTATATAAAGAGAATAATAAATGTACATTAGCTAGTCTCTTCCATCAGTTTTGATATAGAAATATAATATAAATATAATACTGGTGTTTCATAAGATCATTGTTTTTATACATAAAATTATTGAAAATAATAGTTTTATTACAGTAAATGTCAATTATCTCACATTACATCTCCAACCTCACAAACTAGGAAACTTAAACATAAATAAAATATTAAAAGTACTGAAATAAATCCCAAATCACATACGGTGACTTTCTACAAACACAGAAATCAAATCAATGAATTCACATAAACACCATGGCCAAAGTAAGCAAAAATATTTGTTACAAAAATCAGGAATATTTCACATCCATCATATCTAATTTCCTCTGAAAAATCTTATATTATGAGTAACTGGGTTTGTGGGTGTATTATTTAACCTTTAGTTAAAAGAAAGTTACCCCAATTCTTTTAAGTTAATAGTTAACTTAAAGTTCTTCAAAAGTGTGTTATGATAGTTTGGTTGACAGCAGCCTGGGACTTTTCTTACCTTTGCACTTGACTGGTATGGGAGGAAGTCAAATAGCCACAGGTGTCTCTTAGAGATTTTATTTAGGACCATTTGCTTTTATTTCCCTCCGTATTTAGGTATTTTCCATTTTTAGTAGATCCGTGGCACACACAATCATTTAGTGAAGCATAAGCTTCTAGATCCAATTTATCTTTCATTTGGAGAAGTATTAAAAGGTTTTATACTTTCCATTTATTTGCACCTTGTTATGAAGAATCAACACACCAGCTTTCTGAAAAGCCCATTGCTGATGTAAATTGGGAGCAAAAGGTGGCTGTAGAGTATTTTGTTCCAGAAGCTGTAAAGGTGAATGCAGGGGTGCAAATGAGACCACCAAGGTCCCTGACATCTGCTGCTGCACTGGTATAAGAGTATTACAGAGATGAAGAGATGAATGAAGTGTTTTATCCACAGGAATTCCAAATATTCGGGAATACAAGTGCTGCTAGAAGATCACCAAGGGGCTCACTCAACAAAATACGGATCTTTAAGTCTACCACATTCATAGAACCAATCCTAAAAATAGTAATTAATTGTGGCACATATTAAGATTTTTTAGTCTTTTTTTTTTTACCTGTAACATTACTTATGCTCCCAGACAAAATCTGGCAAACCTCCTAGAATTTAAATAACTATGAATTAATTGAAAAAATATGGTCCCTAAAAGAGGTAAAACAACCATAGCCTCTCAGCATTCTGGGAAAGTATGTGGACATTAAATCTAAAAGACATATGTCCTACACTTTAAGGTAGTTTGTTATACAGACATGGAGTCATATATGCACTCTAATATTATGCTATTACATAGTGGCTGACAAGAAAAGATGACATTTTTAACCTTTATTCTTAGTTTTTAATTAATTAAGAACAATCATACTTCTCTTAGAATCATTGATAAGAAAGAATCTTAATTATTCAGAGTCATTTTTAAATGCTAGACTCATTACCCACATACTTGTGTACACAGTATTAGAAGAAAAAATAAAGTCTTTTAGAAAAGATAAAAAAGTACAAAATGGTCTTTGTAATAGATATTTTTAGCCTATCATTATTCCTAGTTAGAGTGATATAATCTTTGATAGTTTCTCATTTACTCCTGGAGAACACTGAAGAGTTTCAAAATCTATTTGTAATTTGTCTAACTCAGAAAAAAACCCCAAAATATAATGTCACCAAAGTCAGAATTTTGCTGTGAGAAAACACAAATAAAATTAAAATTCAGCTCCGGATGGTGTAGCTCAGTATATTGAGCTCAGGCTATAAACCAAAGGGTTGCCGGTTCAATGCCCAGTCAGGGCATATGCCTGGGTTTCAGACCAGGTTCCCGGTGAGGACCACATGAGAGGCAACCACACAATGATGTTCCTCTCCTTCTCTTTCTCCCACCCTCCCCCCTCTCTAAAAATAAATAAATAAAATCTTTAAAAAAATTAAAAATCATAAAGAGCTGCCTGACTGGTAAGCATTTCAACTGTCATCATTACAGCAAACTTCTGCCTACATACAAGTGAGACCCCTGTGAACTTTGGTGGGGCACACGTGAATACTGACACAAGTAGTTTCCAGTCCACACAGAGAAGAGCAGCTGCACAGTCTTAAAAAGAACAAGGCTAAGAATAGGCATGGTATGAGCAGATGAAATCCAAGGAAGAGGGAGCTTGGGTCTTTCAGTTACCTACAGTTAGTGAGACTTGCAGTGTGGTTCCTGGGCCAGCAACATCAACATCACCTGAAACAGCAGCAGAAAAATGGGCCCTTAAAAATACCCACACCCTAGTCCCTGAAACCTGTGAATATGTCCCCTTAAGTGGCAAAAGTGACTACACATGTGATTAAGTTAAGGATCTTAAGATGGGAAGGTTATCCAGGTGTGCTCAATATAATCACAAGGGCCTTTCCAGGTAAAAGGAGGAGGCAAGAGAGTCAGGGATCAGAGTCATAAAGAAATTTGAAGACCATTTTGAAGTTGGAGGAAGAGGCCACAAGTCAAGGAAAGCAGAGAGGCTCTAGAATTAGAAAAAGCAGGAAACATATTCTCCTTCAGAATTTCCAGGGAAAGAATATCTTGGCCCACACAAACCTATTTCTGACTTTTGACTTCCAGAATACATTTGTGCTGTTTTAAGCTACTACATTTGTAGTAATTTGTCATGGGAGCAATAGGAAACGAAAGTATCTGGGAACTTCTTAGAAATAGTTGAATCAAAAACTTGGAGGGAGAGGGCGGCTATTTTAATAAGCCCTCCAGGTGAGCCTTGAACATACTAAATGTGGAGAACAGTGCTTTACATCAGTTCCTCTTCCTGTACAGTTTTGCCTAAATATATAATAGGCAACATGCATTATAATGTAAAGCCACATCACACTGAAGAAATTGTTATCAAATGAACAATCAAATGACAGTTATGTGATATGTGTTATCATATATAGCTGTGTAATAAATTATCACAAAAGTAACAACTTAAACCAACACGTGTTCATCTTAAAGTTACTGTGGGCACAGCTTAACTGGATCCTCTGCTTCAGTCTCACAAGGCTGAATTCAGGGTCAGGGGCTCATCTGAAGGCTCATTTGAGGAGTATTCACTTCTAAACTCACTTACATGAGGTTAGCAAAAAAATTTTTTAAGGGCTCTTAGACCAGAAGTCTCTCAGTTCCTAGCAGGCTGTTGGCCAGAGGCCTGATTTTCTTGCTGCTCCAGCCTCCCCAAAAGAGTGAAAGATTGTTTTTATATACCATGGAGCTATTGTCTATAGATTATAGCTGTCCAGATGAAAGTAACAATCTCTTGTAAGCTAATCACAGAAATAAGATCCCATCACCTTCGCTCTATTCTATTGGTTAGAAGGAAGTCACTGGGCCAGCCCATATTTGAAGGGAGGGGATTACACAAGGATGTGGATACTGAGGAGGGTATCATTGGAGGCCAGCAGAAAACTTGCAGGTCACAGAACCTATAAGGGTCAATAAAATGTCACCATCTCTTCTTCCTGCCTTTACACATTCTTTAGAAAAATTCATGGCAGAATAAAAAGCATCCTGCACTTCCTTCTCTTACTCATATTTCCTTTCCCCTCAGGACTCAGACTTGAAAGCCATCTCTCAAGACACTACAGTTGAACTTTGAAAAATGCAGGTATTGGGGGAGCCAACCCACTGTGCAGTGGAACATTTGAATATAACTTTTGACTTGACCATAACTTAGTTGTTCCTCAGTATCCCCAGGGGATTGGTTCCAGAACTCTCCACAGATACCAAAATCCATGGATACTCAAGTCTCCTATATAAAATGGCATAGATCAATGCATAGAGTTGGCTGGCTTCATCCATGGATTCCCGATGGCTGTTTGAACACAATATTAGTATTTTTGTGTAAAATTAACATATGAATGGACCTATCCAGTTTAGACCTGTGATGTGTGAATCGACCATATATTGTATCATTCAAATCTTTGGTGTATAATTTGGAATTAAATATATTACCAATAAATATAATAATTAGAAGTACTAGTAGTCAAACAATTCTTGTGGTAGTACAGAATATGAATTAAAATATTTATATTTATAATAAAATAGGCTTATACAAAGAAGTAATCCAGGAATGACAAATTCAGAATCACATTCACCAGTAATAACTTTGACTAATAATAAAATGCACATTACTTAAAACAAATATAGTCATTGAGGTTAAAAATGTTTTGTATCAGCATGTATTTTCATGTCAGAAACCCTTTTTTATTCTCTCAGATCCATATCCTTAAAATTCACTTCCAAATGCTAATAGTGGAGTAATTCATCTTGTATAACAACCATCAAAAGCCTTATTTTCCCTCTGTGTATTTTTTGGGGGATAATGAAATACATATACTTTAGATTGAAATTGAGGTCATAGGCATGTCATTTTTTTTAAAAGGAACCATCTTACAGTCTTCATAATTCGCTCTCATCTTTGGAAAGCCACTTAAGCTTCTCTAGACTAAGTCTTGAGGAGTGATTATACCTAGAATGCTAACAGAATTTTTTTGTGACTTTGGGGGGGGCAAAAGATGGGAGGTAAGATTATCCTTGAGACTCCTAGTTTCCCCAATACAGGTTTCTATGTGCTCATGAGAATACTCTTTAGACTTTGTAAAGCAAAGATAAATTACATGGTGTTTTTAGGCAGCTCACCTACTGAGGCCACAATTGAAAACCATGACAGAAGTGTTAGAATCCACTAGGTATAGCAGAAGTACTTAGACACTGTACATAACATGGAAGCCAAGGGGCAGCCACTTCAGTAGGTGGTACAGTGGAAGAAGGACAGTTTAACTGCTGATGGATTACATTATAACAGTCTTTTCCCCGGATAGTTCCGATATTGCTTAATACTGGTGCAGAGTTGCTTCCTTCTTAGTCAACGGTCCTTCTAAAGTGCTGCTTGTGTGCAATACAATTAGAGACCAGGCAAATACCCAAATATCCTTATCCTAGAATGTTTCTAACAGGGCTCCACTGGGCAGTGCAACTTACAGAAATAATCAAACACATGAAAAATCAGTGCATTCCTCTTTCACTAAAAATGTGATGACATTTGGACCCCTGGAACAGAGATATGAAATAGGTTATTCTCATTAATTTTGATGCATGGGAAACTGGTTTAATGCCACTAAAAGAAAATAAAACATTTTTCTTTAAATGAATAAAGGTAGAACAATATCTGAAATACTCCTAGAACATTTATTTTTATATTAGTAGAAAATTATGCTTGATGGGAAATTAACTTGGAGTGTGACTCTTTTAATAGTAACACTTAACAATTTTATCATTACAGCAGGACACTTGAGAATCAAGGCCAAACTACAGAATTGGAAGGTCTTATTTGTATTAGGTATTTCGTGCCAAATGAAACACATAGAACACCTAGAGGAAAAAAGATCTTAACTCTACTGCATGTTTTAATTCAGATAATAAAAAAACTGAAAGGTAAAAGGATGCCAACATTTTATAATTAAGTGAGAAACTTTAGAGATATGAGTTGTTGGAAAGGAAATACAACTATAACTATTTATACTCTCTATAATATTCACACTTCCTTTTCAACTGACAGGACATGTAGAATAAGTCAGTCTTCCACAAATAGAAATAAAAATTGAATTGAAATTGTATAACAAGCCCTCTACTACTAGCTTGCCAACAAGAGAGCAATGGGACAATATACGTTTTCCTACTTTCAGAAGAATAAGTTATAGAGAACTTCGGGTAATGCAGCTCCAAGAGTAAAAGACACAAAAAGAACAAAAGGCACAAAATGCTGAAATGTCCCAGAATCCCCACCTCAGAGGATGGCCAGAAGGTCTATTTTCTCCAATTCTGCTTTCGTATGATTTCTCTGAGGCCCTGTGTTAACTTTCACTGGTTCAAGCCATGGTAGCAAATGGGCCAGCCTCAGGGATTTGATATAGGAAAGTTTATTTCTAATTTCTTGCTCATGGTGCCATAGCTGTTCTCCATGCCTCTTATTGCTTCTGGATATCACCCTTCCCATCTCAGAGTAAAGAGCAAGGGAACAACCTCACAGTGACTCTTATGGTCTCTTGTTGAAAGCAGTAACACCACCTCCAATGCTGGTCACTCAGCTAGGCCTCATGGCAACAGCACAGAGATGAAGAACCCTGTAAGGGGGGAACCATGGGACAGTGTCTGCACCTATCACAGGTCATCACACTCAAATAGAACACCTAGTGTCCAGGGTGACCAGCTCAGGCTTTTCTCCATTATGATAAAGAAAAGAGCTGAAGCTGAGAGTTTAGGTCTGAAGCATTTTCTCTACGTAGAAAAAAAATCACCTTTGTCAGGGTGTGGAGGTACAAGTACATTCCAGCAGGGCTGAGTCAGCTCTCCTTGGCTGGTTGTCATGACATCTATCAGAGTTTTACTCTGAGTTATCAGAGTTTTACTCTGAAGTCATATATAATCACAATAAAAATTCTAAGAGGAATAGAAACAACACAGTGAATTAATAAGGGCCACCACATCCATCACTCCCACTCCTTATAGATCCTCATTGCAGACAGATTCTCAAATATCATTCCAGAAATTATTCATAAATAGACCCCATGAGTTTCCCCATTTGAAAACTGAGAATAGTATCATGTCAAATAATTGCTGTATCAAAGGCTTAAGAGATGAACAACATTTAGACAAGTATGTTACACATAGCAAATTGTGTACAAGTGTTAGTTACTATTATTATTTTTGCCAAGAACTGTTCTAAGTGCTTAGCATGTATTAGCCTGCATGTGCACACACTCTACCCCAACCAACACTACACACACATGCACTTTCATTATTATGTAACAATATTGTTTTGGAATAGCTTTCCATGTTGTTTTAAATATATCCTACTCATTTCTGAAAGGCTATGAAGTACCCCACTGAATGAGTTTAATATCATTTGGTTAGCCCAAACCTTTTCTCAGGACTTTACTTTTTGCTATCACAAAGAACACAGAAATGAACAACATGTTTGTGCCATAATATAAATCACTAGAAATGGAATCAATAGGCCAAAGCTGAAAATTGGTACATTTAAAATTTGTGATTTAGCCAGGTTATCCCTGAGATAGTCACTGGGGCTTTTCCCAGACCCTGGTTTTTGCTGAGGTGCCCTTTCCTCTCTCACTGAACTTAGGCATCACTATGGGATTTACATTGGCCAAGAAAATATTAGCAGAAATAATGTGTTACACATTTCACTGCAGCCTAACCCGTCCCCACCGCATCACAGTGAAAGACAATATTCCAAAAGGTGGCTGCTCCTTCAGCTTGTTTTTTCCTGTGGACAGCGTGAAGGCAAGCTCTTCTCCTGCTCATGCAAGAGGGACCTTTAGTGTAATCAAGAAATAAACCTTTCCAGTTTTAAATCTTTAAGAGTTTGAAAATGTTTGTTTTCACAAACAAGTTTGTTAAAATATCAGTAATTATTACAATGATCTTGCTCTTCATTTAAAAATGACATGTATATTTATACTTGAATTCTTATTGGGAAAGAATCAAATTATAACCTGTTTTCTGTTCTAGGAAGTTGGAAGGGATGCATAAATATTATATGGTATATCTGACAAAGGCATGTTCCAAAAAAAGATAGATTACTGTTAAAATTAGGCAAACTATATTGGTTCCCTTCTCTGTGATTACTTATAATTTAAAGAAATTAGCTATTTTAATAAGCTATGAAAGCAGTTTTAAGGTTGGTGATTCATTTTTATGATATTCACTGCATATCATAAAATTGAGACAAATACTTGTCACCAAAATCTATGTAGTTACATAAAAATCAACTATAAAATTTTACTGGAGTGCCATAATCTTCAGTGGAATTAGAGTCTGGATTTCATTTTCTGAATATGTGGGAAAACATAATACACCAATTCTTCTGGTCATGTTTGTTATACTGCATTTTGAATATCTTTCCTAAATAAAAACCTGTAAAGCCAAAGATGATACACCATGTATAGCAGGCTGAACTGAGGGGAAAATCCCTAGAGCGCTGCATTGTTTTCCTGTCTGAACTAAATTGCTTCCATTCAATTACTATTCCTGGTCTGAATGGAGAAGACCTGAGTGCAAATACATTAGTTCCAGACCAGCTCCCAACAGTGGCTGACTCTCCTTGAATGGGAGCATATTGCTTCTTGCCTTAGGGGATACCACAAATTTCTGATATCTTTTTCTTGGGCTTGTTTATCACCTCCATGAATGCTGGGATAGCCTCCTTCATACCTCCAGAGGTGAGCAGCTTGATCCTAATTGTGACACCATTTGTTCCATATCCCAACAAAGGGTAAGAGCCATCTTGACCTTTGTGCATCTTTGGCAACATCTCTAAATAAATACTACTGTGCACTTTTAGGCATTATGATTTAATTCTGTAAACCTCTAATTGTTCTGATAGCTCATTTTCATTACAGTTGTGAGGTTAGAGGAAACATTTCTTGGATGAATTTCTTGGACAAATAAGGATTCTGACCAGACATTGCCTTGAGGTCTGACACAGGAAAATGTTGAACTTTGAACTTCAGGCTGGACTGGGGTGGGAAGGGAGGCCTAGGAATCTCTGCTCATGCCACCATCTTAAGCTCCTCAGATTCCATGCTGGGAAATAAGTGTTTAAATTTTGTTTTCTTTTTCAGTGGTGATGACTTCCCCTTGAGAATATACCTATCACTAGGGATCTGAGGAGAAGAGGAACATAAGAATAAATTCCTGGTGCAGAGTCCCAATTTCCACTTCATGGATGTGAACTACCCCAGGATGCTACAAAAGCACTACCATCTTCAGCCTGCACAAATGGTCATTTTGTGCGTTTGCTGCTCCACTGTCCTGTCACCCTACAGGAGGGAAAGCAAGGCTTCCAAAAGGATGCTTCTTCAGAAGGAAGTTGCCCTAAAAGTACTCACAGTCCCAGTAGAGAACCATCTTAATGGGCATTTTTATTTTGAAAAAAGAAATGTTTAAATTTTGTTTAGAAAAATAGGAGAACCAAGGAGAGAAGCCTAACACTAACTTGCGTGAAGCTAAACAACTACGTCATAAGCTTACAGGAGTTCATGTTGAAATACCTTTGATTTTAAAGCTGAGCTATTAATTTTTAGTTTCAAATTCTTATATATTTTACTGAATGTCAGTAAAGACCAGAGAACACATATGAATGATACTTTGTTTGTAAATCATATGAAATTTAGGACTACAACTAACTTTTGCTAGAAAAAAAATCAAAGATACCTCATGCAGTTTTTCTTACAAAAAATAGCCATGTAATGTCTCAGACATTTAAAATTTTGCTATAGTAACTGTTTCCCTTTTGTGTCTTCTAAGCATTGATTTTTTCCAGTAGAGCTCATTGAAGTGGGTTATTAGCAATTTCTATAACATATACACCTAAACATATGTGTCTATCTCAGTGTGTAATTGATTGTTCTACCACCATCCCAAAATAAATATTGCTGTTAAATACTTCATTAGGGGCTATAAGAAAAATGTAACATTGATTTCACAGAACCAACTCTCAAAATATTATATAATTATTTTTTGGCTTTGTAATTACATACTTTAATTCAATAATTCAACCAGAAATTAGAGCTTTTTTCTATTTAAAGTAAACAAGGGCCAGTTTGCATGTATTTGCTTCTATTGGAGTAAAACTCTTAGTGAAGCTATTTAATATAATGGAGGAGGAATGCTTTTCATCATCCACACTGTGGTGTGTGCTACAAAAGATTCTTGTCCTTTTCATTTGAAAACATTTTTAACTTGAACAGCTCAAAATCCTCTCAAAATAATTTTACACTTTACAATAAAATTTTTTAAAAAGCAAGTATTCACAGAGTAATTATTGAAAAGATATTGAACAGAGTTTTAACTAGACCTTGAGAAACACAGTGTGATGTTGTTTCCCCCCCCTACACACACATCCTAATGGATGTCTGCCTTTTGGTATCACTCTGTGTGTGCCGCTTTGAGTTCTTTGAACTTCCTCAGGTAGATCCATATTTCCTTTGTAGAAGAATTACCCATAAAAACACAAAATGAAAGGATGCAAAGAAACTTACCAGTGACCAAAAACTGAAAACCAAATAAGTAAATTAACTACAGCCTCGCATCTAATTTATAACAATTGCTGGGCTTAAACAACTCTTTAGGCTTCAACTTTTGTGTTATCTCTTGAAACAAATAGCTTGCTGCCAAAGTTATCTGGAAGCTTCTTTGGAAATGGCATTGGATTAGCAACCCCAGATAATTTTTCACATAGATCTTATTAAAACTCCAATAATATGAAAAAAGAAATTATTCCAGTAACTTGCAAAATCAGTATTTAAAATCATTATAAATCAGTATAAAATCAGTATTACTTTAGCTAAACTTCCCACTGAGTACACAAACTTGGATTAATCAGTTATCTGCTACCTTCATCTCCATACTATGAGGCTCACACAGCCTCAGAAATTCATCAACTTTAAAACACATCAACTTGTAACCTGAAGGTATGATTTCACACCTATCTGCCTGACAATCCTTCCAGATTTCTTAGTCAATTCCCTTTTCTACTTTTCATAAACACTAATGAGAAGTTTCTAGGTCCATCCGATCACCTTTCTCAACATTATCAGAAAAGCTCTTCAGAGCGCATGGGAGATATTAGAAAGACTGTAGAGGTCCTGCCACATGATGTTAGGGCTCGGGCCATTTTTATTTTAATGTTATAATACATACAGGGGTGGGCAAAAGTAGTTTTACAGTTGTATGTGTGAAAATGCAATACTTAACAAATAGTAATATGAGAATAAACTGAGTTTCAAGTACTCACAACTCTTAACTACCTTTGCCCACCCAGAGACAGCATAACGGCTAAGAAGTGGGCAGCATTGGGCATGTCAGGTAGACAGACCCCTGTTTCGTTCTCCCCACTGCTGTCTCTTCAGAAAAGGTGAAGAAGTATTTCTTACCACCATTGATATAAGGTCAGTTGTTGTAAAAACTTAAAAGGGGGTAATCAATCATTCAACCAAATTTTTGTGTTTGTTGTTATGTGTTTCATGTAAAGTTTCTCAGTCAAAAAAGTTTTTGTTTTTTGGTTTTTGTTTTTTGTTTTGCCCTGGCTGGTGTAGCTCAGTGGATTGAGCGTGGGCCTTTGAACCAAAGGATTGCAGTTTGATTCCCAGTCAGAGCACTTGCCTGGGTTGCAGGCCAGTTCCCAGCAGGGGACCCACAAGAAGCAACCAAACATTGATATTTCTCTCCCTCTCTCTCTGTCCCTTCCCCTCTAAAAGATAAATAAATAAAATCTTTAACAAAGTTTTGTTTTCACTATTAGAGGAAAAATATGGAGTCCTCAAGTTTTATGATATAACTCAAACATTTGTGTCCAATATACTCTTTTTCTTGGTAACTAAAACTCAGAGTTAACTGCATGGCTAGTTCTTAGAAAAAGTGTTTTCCCACAAGTTTTCCCTACTTTAGCTACTGTCATATTATACACTGGGATATAATATATCTAAAATCCACACACATTTATGATATACATATACTTTTGTAATATATATATTTATACTTATAATATATTCATTTATATGTATATGTGTGTATGAGTATAATGTGCATTCCAGTCCACTCTCCTTGGCCATTGTATTTGAGGTCTGTCCGAAAAAAGCCAAACCATTGTTAGTACAATGAAAATGGTTTGGGCAACATAGATGTAAACTGGCAGCCAAGAAGAGTGGACTAGAATGCACATGCGTGAACAATGATAACTTCATTATACTAGTCAGTAGGGGTGGTAGATGCTGTTGAGTGAGCATGTGCACTGTGTGGCCATCACATTCAAAATGACTGAGCAAGTATAACAATGAATCTGCATCAAATTTTGCACAGAGTTTGAACATTCCACCAAGGAAACTATTCAGATGATTTAGAAGGCCACAGCTATGGGCCACTGGTGATTAGCAGCTTCATTGGGCCACCCCAAACCCAAAAGGGCCCCACTAGGAAAAAAGGCCATTCCAAGGCAGAGAAAGACCAGTGTGCCTACTGCAAAGAGAAGGGAATTATATATAAGACTACATCATCTAAAAACTGTTCAGGAAACAATAGAGAATACTGAACCAGCAGTTGACAACCCAGGGACCCCCTTTTCCTGGATCACTCTAATCCAGGAGGGAGCAGCTCTCCTCAATTTGAGTAGCCCTGGGAACTTCTCAGACTGCTTCCTCTGTGCTTCCCTCAGCAAACCCCCTCTGATAGCAGTCCGAGTGAATGCTACCCCCTCTGAGACAGCATGATCCAGCCCAGACTGGTACACGGGACCAGTCAAGGCTCCCCTATACAAGAACCAGGGGGAAGAGTCCTACCTCAACAGCTCGGACTGGTGTAAAGAAAAGAGAGCCACTACCCTCCACCCATGAGATGGGCTATTTTTCTGGGCTAACCAGACCTTACTTCCAAAGATTAATTGCTCAGATACTCAGGTATACTTTTTAGTAGCCCTAGCCCCTCAGCTTTTTGCTTATCTCCCAGGTGAATTAGAAGCTAAGTACGTCGGTTCCACCTTGCATAAATGAACTGTATTCCTCCCAGTTTTAGGAGGCCTGAGCTTTGCAGCTTCTATCGCTGGCATTGGTGCAGGAGGAGCCGGCCTAGCCACTAGTTTGCAATCCCAAGAAGCCATACGTCAGGAACTCAACGGAGCTATATCCTTAGTGGTCACTTCCATGGCCTCACTCCAATGCCAGATCCTCTCCCTGGCCAGAGTAGCGCAGCAGAATCGCCGAGCTCTGGACCTCTTTACTGCAGATAAAAGAGGCACCTGCATATTCTTGGGGGAGGAATGCTGTTATTTTGTTAATGAAAGTGGCCTAGTTGAAGAAAATATCCAGCGCATTAATGAACTAAAAACTAGGTTCAGGCCAGGCTCAGGGAATGGGCCCACATCTTGGCGGCAAGATATTTTACTCTCCACTCTAGCCCCCATCCTAGGTCCAGTAATAATACTCATAATTACTATAGGACCCTGGGCCATCAGGACAGTAGTCAGTCAGCTGGAAAGTACGTTAGTAAGGAAAACCACCAGCTGCGTACTAATGCTTCAACAATACGAGCAGAGGAATCCTCTCCTGGGTGCAGAGACAAACGAAAGCGCTGTCTAAGCACCCACAAGGGGGAATAAAGGAGAAGCCTCAGGAGACTTTGGCTCGCCTAGGACCCCGGGCGCAATAGGAGAGCGATGGGGCTGTCTGGAGAGCGGATAGTCAGTAGGACTGGGACTAGCACCCCCACTAATAGAACGATTATCACATTCTGTTTCTGTACCCCACGTTTGTCAGGTACACAGGAAGACCCCTAATCTATATATTCCTGAAGGATCCTTTGTTCGGGGCTCAGAATTTGGAGACTGACTCCTCTGGGCCCGTGCACATAAAGGAATAAACCTCGTACTCCAGAATCCCTCAGTGTCTGGTCACTTCATTTCCGCATAACAGTATCTTGTATCTTCTTTAATAAATGTCACTAGTTTTCATATTACATGGCTATATACCTTCTGGACAAACTATATATATCATGTGCACATATCCTATAATATGTTTATATGTATATATGACATATAAATGTAATATGCATGTCTGTATATAAAGCAGATATAAGCAGATACAGTGAAGCAGATTTAAGAAATTAATATGACTCTCCTGTAGAGTGTTGAGAAAATTGATTGGAGAAGTTAATTACTTACCAACACATGAGTTGTTAATTACTGGCATATGGTAGATACATTAATTTGTTATTAATTTTCATCATACAAAATATATAATAAAGGCAATTTCTATTTTTTAGAAGCCCTGACACCTTGTATGGATTCAATGTTACACAGTACCCTCTAACCAAAAAATATTAAACAGAGGAAATCTGATGTAGGAAATCTCCCTGACTAAATTCAAGAGCCTCAATAATCAAAGTTGGGCTTGTTTACCACAAAAGATACAACAATTAAATTAAGAAAATAACATATTTAACCCATTGTATTTCTTTAGATAACCTGTAGTTCATGAGAAAAGTAATACTTACTGACTAATCAGAAGGAAATGTATGATGAGAGGGTGGGATTTTAGACTATGTTCCCATTGAGATGGATTTGCAGAGTTTGGTAGGTGAATGTCTTTTCCGATATAGGCTGACTGGTACTGATAATATGTACAAAGTAAGTGACGCATTAGAAGCCACTCCAAAGACATGTCCACAGGTACGGATCCAACCAGTTCGGTTGTGGAGAGATGGGGGCAGGCAAGTTGGCAAGAGTCAAATTGGGAGCTGCCCACTGAAACAACCTATTGAAAGAATCATGAACAGGACATTCATACATGAAGGGATAAGTAGTGCAGTTAGAAAATCAGGGTACATTCCCCAAGGAAGCAGAAAAGTTTGGTTGAGGCCATAGCCATTCTTTTCGGAAGGAATAGTATTTGTATTTTGTTGTGTTTCTTGAGAAAAACAGTAATTGTAACAAAATTTACTGAGAATGAGATATAGTATAGTATGGTATATTACAGAAAAGGTTGTAATTCTTCTGTTACTCTATTTATATTCTTCACTAAGTGACTTTACAGGTTCTCACGCCAAAAGCCGGAATTCATTTTCCCTTCTCCTAAATTTTGACTGGTCTTGTAATTTGTTTGCTTAACAGATTGCAGCAGAAGTGATGGTGTGTTGGTTCCTATCTTAGGCCTCCGAGGCTTTTCTTTCCTCTCTCCATTCTCTTAGAACCCCAAGAAGCCCTCACGAGAACAAGCTCATGCTGTTCTGCGGCATGATCACAGCACACACGAGACGAAGATGAGCAACCCCAGCTGAAGCCATTCTAGACTAACCAGTTCCAGCTGACCTGCGGACCACCTCTCAACTGAACTGATTAATTAATAACCGTGGAATATGAACTAAAATTTTTTAAATGGTTAATGTTTTAAGTCACAAAGTTTTGTAATATTTTTAGCACAGCAAATGCTAACTGATGCAGAAATAATTGGTTCCTAGAATTGAGGTGCTGCCATGACAAAAATCTAAAATAAGTGCCATTGGCAGTGAGCACTGAGTAGAGGCTGGAAAAATGGCAAACAAACTCTTAGCAAATGCTGGGGGAAAAAATAAACCGTTATTGGAGATTTAAAAAATGGCTATCTGTGTTTTTTAGAATAAAATAATTGGCAAAAGTGTTCCCTACTGGAACTTAAAAAATAGAAAAAATATACAATTAACTTTTCTTTTTGGTGAAAGAAATTTCCACAGAATGCTGAAATGTCAGCTGCATACAGGTACAGGAAGAAAGGAATGGGCTAAATAAAGACCTGGCTGGTTTGCAAGGAGAAATCTGAGAGAATAAAGAGGGGACAGTATCTCTGAGATGTAAACTAAAATTCTTTCTTATTTTCAGTCTTCCCATCCAATAAAAATTCTCAAAGTAGACTGAAGCCTGAGGAAAAAGATCCATTCAAGAGTCTAGCTTCAGCACCCTTTTTTAAGCATTCTGAAAAAAATAAATACATTGTAAAATAGATTCTCTCAATAGACAAAATTGCTCCTTGGATTCTTAAGAAGCCAAATCCCAAAGTGGTAGTCAATAAGCCTGTCTATAGAGAGATGTCTTTAAAAAAAAAAGATCACAGGTATAGATTTTAAATAAAAGGAGTGGGCACAAATCAAGTTCAGAGAAAGTCCACAATAATTTGGAGGAAATTATATGTAAAAGTAATATCGACCTGAAATTTTTTTAAATGCTTTTACTTAAATTCCAAGAAGACCTCTGGGCTCCCAACTTTCTATGATCAGGAAGCTGACTGAGAGCATTTTCAAAGGTCACGATGAAAATTGAAAAGAAACATATCCTAGAGGGCGGAGCCAGGATCCAACTGTAAAACCAACAGCCACAAAATCAAACTGGAAAACCATTTCCAGAAAGCATGTCCTCACTTTATCCAAAGCATACTTACTATTCCAAGTTAAGGAGGCCTAACAACATTTTTTCAGCTGGGTTTAAAAATTGCTATGGACCTATGACTCTTATGTACCCCTCATTTTTTCCTCTTTTAGGATGGTAGTATTTATTTACGTTGTTTTATCCTGCATCAACAGTGTATGTTGGATGTTTGTAGGACAGATAATGTTTTATTTCATGGTTTTTATCTCTATACCAAGGAAATCCACCTAGGATGCATCTATATTTGACATAGGTAATTACATTTAAGAAATCAAGCCTGATGCCATAGTTCTAATGCATGACTTTTAGAGATCCTCAGATAAGAAAGAATATATTTTCCATGGGGAGGAATGTAGGAAAAAGAAGTAGACTGTGGTAGATTCCAAAATTAGAATTCCTCCTTGGACCTACATTCTTTGTAATGTGACTATGCAGTTTTTCTCCTTAAGAGATGGATTCTATTTCCCAATATTTTAAGACTGGGATAGCTTTGTGACTTGCCTTGGTCAAAATAAATTAAAACTGTTCATGCACCAGTTACAAGTCTAGGTCTCAAGCAAGTTTAGTGTTCCACTCGTTCTCTTGGAACCACATCTAGCCACAAAGCACATAAGCCGAGGCTGTCATGCTTGAGGATGAGAGATCAGAAGGAACAAGAAAGAACCATCACAGCAGAGACCATTCTAGACTAGTAGCTCTAGCCAGCCAGGTAGCTGATTTCAGATACATGCTTCAATGTGGGTGAGTCCAGAAAAAAATCTAGCTGAGCCAATCCTTAATTGTTGACTCACAAAATCATAATTTAAATAAATGACTTAGTTCTGAGGTGGTTTGAGGCACAATGAGAGCTAACTTTGGGCATGTTTCTAAATTTTTCTCAGCTTCTCTTCTTCACCCAGAAAATGGTGAGAAAAAGGACCCACCTGTTAATCATATTTAGCATACTATATATGCAATAAACACTCAATAAATATAAGCTATTATTATCCTTATTATTGTCTCTAAGAGAAAACAATGTCTTTACCAATATTATAATAAAAAAATCATATCATTGTTGTACACCAATTGTCAGACCACTGAGCTTAGCATTTCACTTGTTATCACTAATCCTTACAACATAATTCTAAGTAATTATTTTGATTTCCCTTTTATAGAGGAAACAAATTAACAAAGATTTTGAGTAACTACTGCCAGATCTTTGAGCAAGTAAGTCATCAAGCCAGGGTTTAAAAGCCATTCTAAATCTATTATACCATGATCTCTGTGGTGGATTAAATAACGGCCCCAATTCTCTTCCCTACAGTATTATTATTTATCAGTTACCATCATCATGGCCTCATGATAATTGACACACATTCACCCATCCCCAGACTATGGCATTAGCCATGTGACTTGCATTGAAAAATGATTAAAAGATGTAACATAAGTAGAGACCTGAAATACAATTAGGCACTTAATGCTTGTCCTCTTTTGCTTCTGTCATAGCCATCAGAACAACCCCCAAGGTACCTTATTTCCCTCCAGTTAGGCACTCTAAATGAGACACTTGGAGCAGCGCAGCCCTGTTCTGTGTGTTCACAGATGCAAAACAATTATAGTCAATTCACAGGTGCATGAATGAGAAATACATGCGTAGTGATGTTTGCTATAGAGATTTTGTGGTTTTATGTTGCCTAGCAAAATGTGGCTGATACAGCTTTCTAGAGTCTTCGGATGTTGAATAATATGGTAATAACGAAACATTTCAAAGCACAAACTATGCTATAACCTGGTACAAGTAGACAGAAGATAAGTGAATTTCAAACAAAGAGAGAAAAACAGCTCTTTCATATGTGACATAAAATTATAGTCTGAAATTTGAGCTATCCTGCTTGGGAAATCTATGGTTAGAGATCTTGTATGAGGTTTAGATTCCTAGATTTGAGTGATTAAATAAGCTTATGCAGGGATGGCTGGACTCACAGCACATTCTAAAGAAAAGTTTGGTCCTTGCCTGGCCCCTGGGAGATAACCTCCACCAGGGATGTCCAACCTTTCTGTGGCTCTGGGACACACTGAAAGAACAAGAGTTGTCTTGGAACACACATTAAATACACAAACACTAAAACTTATGAGCAAAAAGAAAGTTTTAAGTAAATTTACAATTTTGTGTTGGCCGTATTCATAGCCATTCTGGGCGGCCTGTGGTCTACAGGTGGGACACTCCTGCTAGTAAGTCTTTGGAATATCCTGCTCAAAAGAGTGTCTTCATCTGTCTGGGGCCTTGGGCAATGCCAGATAGTTTGAGCTAACAACATAATTTATGGTGGGGCCCTTCAGTTTGTGTGTCCTTTAGAGGGGCTGGAGACCAAGTTCAACCCCCCAAGGGCACTGTGTGCCTACATAACCAACCCCAGTTAAAACCCTGGACACCAAGTCCCGGGTGAGGTTTTCTTAGTTGGCAATGCCTATTATGTGCTGTTGCTGGAAGAATTAGGAGATGTCTGTGAGTCTTCACTAGGAAAGGCCAACTGAAATTTGGCATCTAGTTTCTCCTGAAACTCTGACCTATGTGCCTTTTACTTTGCTTATTTTAATCTATATCCTTTCACTGAAGTAAATTATAACCAGGGATGTGACAGATTTTTCCAGTTCCATGAACTCTTCTAGAAAATTACTGAACATGAGGATGGTCTTGAACATCCCTGACAATAATGTTTTTAGCCTCATAAATTCATGGAACTCAGATTGCTTGACATACAAAAAAAGAGAGAGAAAGAGAATGGTAAATGTATTGTACAGGTGTGGTTACTAAATTCCAAGTGAAAAGTGCTACAACATCTCTAGGGAATCCTCCTAAGTATTCAAAACTATCTTTGTAGCTGGGTCTCCTTTAAAAATAATAATAATTCTAAGGAATGTACACTTCCGGATTAGAAAAAGGCTGCTGTGTGATTGGATGGCTTCTGGTAGAACACTCGCGATATCTGATTCTCTGAGTGAGTGTGTCTTTACTCCCCTAAAATAAGAGCAATGTTTTTTAATTTTTTTATTTGTTTATTTTTGTTGTTCAGGTATAGCTGTCTCCCTTTTCCTGTCACCACCTTCCCCCATCCCCACCCACCCCCACCTCCCACCATCAATCTTTCCTGCCTTTGGCTTTGTCCCTGGGTCCTTTATGTATGCCTCGAGCATTTGATCACTCATTAATTTATTTGATAGAACAATTCAATAAAGACAAAACTGAGCCCTGGAATCACATTATAAATTGGGGATGGAAAGTGGAATAAAGAACTTGTTTCAGAAAAAGGCCAAAGTCTCTGGATTAAAAGCTGCAACACAAAGCACTTACAAGTCAGAAACAAAAAATTTTAAACTCAAAATTGTATATTCTTCTAGTAGTTAAAGATCAAGACTCTCAAAATTAGAATGGTATTCTTATTTCTAACATAGAATTATACACACTGCAAAACTACCAAAATAATTGAAAATAATAATATGTAACAGAATCTACATATGGCCTTAAATCCTAATATATTCACTGTCTGATATTTTGCAGTTTTCCAACCTCTGTTTTAGAAGAATTGAGTTTATTCTCACCCATGGTGGTTGGGGTAATAATCAGAATATAGCATCAGGGGCTTCTAAGATTCCCATATTTAGTTTTCTCATGTGAGAGCTAGTTACACTACTGTGCCCAGGAAGAAATTCATCCAGGTGTACACCTATGATGCCTTTATATATTCATACTACACTTCAACAAAAGCTTATATGTGTAAATGTATATATGTATACATTTACATGTACACACATAAATATGTTTATACATTATCACCTCTGTGTGAATGTGCATTTATATACACACATGTGCACACACATATATAAATGTATATATACATATATATGTGTATAAATACATGTATGTATACACACTTACAACCTTCACCACTATTTCATTCTAAATCACCTGCACCTTTCACTTGAATTATTACAATAGCTTCATATAGATTTTTGCCTCACATGAGTTATTTCTTCACAAAGCAGTAAAGTAACTTAATATGCTCAAATGCTTCTTGTGGCTTCTTGTCTGTAACTAAATAGATTCTGAAGAGCTTGCTACGACTTGCAAGACTCTGTATGACCGATGTCCCCTCTTCTTCCCTGACCTCTTCTCTTGTTCATTTTATCTATCATCTATCTATCTATCTATCTATCTATCTATCTATCTATCTATCTATCTATCTACCTATTTATCTATCATCATCTATCATCTTTATTTTCATTGCTGAGAGTATTGCAGATGTCCCCATCCCCCCCTTTACCCCCCTCCTCTCAGCCCTTGCTTCCCCTTCCTTCTGGCCATCACTGTTTTCTGTACCCATGAGCTATACATATATGTTCTTTGGCTAAACTCCCTTTTTTTTTTTTAATCCAGCCTGAAAGTCCTCCATGCTTATCCTTACAAACACCAAATCTAGCATATTTCCGCCTCACAATCTTTGCACTATAGATTACAGTTCCCTACTTACTGTGCCTGGATTCTTTCTCCCTAGGTATTTTCAAGATTTAACCCCTCACCCCATTTTGGTCTCTATTTAAATGTCACTTAACCAAAGAGGATGAATAAAAAGAATGTCATTTCTTTGCACAGTTAACTTCCTTTTTTTTATTTTTATACTAAAAAATATTTATTTTCCTCCCCTTGAATAAACAGATAGGTCCACAAAAGTCATGAAATGAGGATGAGGAATCCTATAAAAAGTAAGAAAAATTGGATGTCTTCATCTGTTTTTTTTTCTTTTTTTAAGATTTTACTTATTTATTTTTAGAGGGGAAGAGGAGAGAGGGAGAGACATATCAATGTATGGTTGCCTCTCATGCGTCCCCTGCTGGGAACTGGCCTGCAACCCAGGCATGTGCCCTGACTGGGAATCGAACCTCGATCCTTTGGTTAGCAGGCCCGCGCTCAGTCCACTGAGCGACACCAGCCAGGGCCTTCATCTTGTTTTTAACTAATCAAATATCCTACCACTATAAATTACAGTTTTCTCCTACACAGGTGTGTGTTTGTACAGACCAAGAACTCTGACTCGAGCATTGTCTCTATCAATTCCTAGGTGGGTGATCATAGTAAGTCTTTTCCCTGGGCTATTAATCAAACATGCTTACAGCAACTACTTCATGATTTTATTAAAAGAATCTGAGCAGTTCTGTATGGTTTGAACTTGGCACAAGTAAGCACCAAATGTATACTGTTCATTGTTGCTACTATTAGAATTATTCTGGTGCCCATAAGGTATTTGTGAATACTTACACGTATTGTGTTTGGGAAGGGCAGTGGAAGTTCTTTACACCCAGGGCTAAATACTTGGAAAATGTTATTGGCTGATAAGTATTTACTAAGATGGAAGACAACAAGGCAGAAAATACTGGCTTATATATTCATATTCTAGACTGAAACAGTAACCAGAAAAAAATAAACAAAGGTCAATTTTGAAGGAGGGGTGGGATTTGAGGAAAATGATGAGTAATAACTAGCAGAGATTAAAGATTTGAGAAGAGTAACAAAGTAGAGAACAAATAGGTTGGCTAGGGCAAATAGGCTTCAGCTAATAAGAGAGATAAGGAATCAACAGGGCCATAATAAAGCTCTCATCAACCAAGCAGAACCAGATTGGGGTGAAAGGAAGAAGGTGACAGGTATCTTCCATGTCTGTCAGGCATAGACATTGGAGATCAACTGAGTCAATGTTTTATTGATTGCTTTTAAAGACAGTTGTTCAGTACTTAACTCCACACAATGAGAAGGTTAAAAAAGAAAAGAGGAAAGAGGGGAGTGTCTCACAGCTGTGAGCAAATTCTCATTAGTAGATTTTACCATAATTTTAAATGTAATTCATTTTCCAAGCAAGTTTATCAGTACTGTCCAAAGTCTGGATTGAATAAAAATTTCAATATAGATACAGATATATATACAATGCAGGTAGTATTTATAAATTAATAATTTAACTTAAAACAATGAGTGGTTTTAGGGAGGTATAAAAAGTAATATAATTACCAAGGGACATCCAATATTCTAAGTTGATATTATATTTTCCTGAATATTTTTATCTTCTTTGAACTTGTAAATATTTTGGGATGATGTTAGTGTTGGAGATAATTAGAGAGAAAAATTTTACTTTATAATACCAGGAAGAAAAATAATGACAATCAAATTAGAATGGTGTTAAGTAAATTCACAGTTTACAGTTAAGTAAGTTCACAGTATATAAAATGGCCAATAAAGTACCTTTAATAAATTCTGGATGGATCAAAAAATTGTGGTACATATACACAATGGAATTCTATGCAGCAGAGAAAGAAGGAGCTACTACCCTTTGCAACAACATGGATGGAACTGGAAAGCATTATGCTGAGTGAAATAGGCCAGGGGTTGAAAGACAAATACCATATGATTTCACCTTTAACAGGAAGCTAAACAACAAAATAAACAAGCAAGCAGAATAAAAACAAAGACATTGAAATAGAGAACAAGGGGACAGTGATGAGAGGGGAGAGGGAAGGGAATTTAAGGGGGAAAAAGGGAAGGGATTTGGAGGAACAAATATGAAGGACACAGAGATGAGGACTAAGGGGGGTGGAACTGGGAGGGAGGTGGGGAGCACAGGGCAGGGGGGGCGCTGAGATGGAAGAAATAGACAAAAAACTGTACTTGAAAAATAACTAAATAAAATTAATTAAAATAAAATAAATAAATAAATAAATAAATTCTGGGATGATTTGTTTCCTGCTGCCATGCAATATTGTAATAGAGGACAGGGCAAGGGGTGCCCTGCAATATAGGAGAAAACCCCCATAACCCTTGGTTGGGGGATGGAAGAGCAGATAATAAGGATTAAGGTACTTTACATAACAAAGGCTAGTTTAATAGCCATGTTACAGCCTCAGGGCAAGGTGCTACATAACAAAGCCTAGTTTAATAGCCATGTTACAGCCTCAGGGCAAGGTGCGCAAGACTTTAAGGGCAGGAGGTCCTAAAGCACTGAGTCACTGTTGCCCTGACTGGGGATGGCTTCAGTGAAGGGATTCACCCATGCAGCTTGGAAGGGAGTAGAAGAGCCATGAGGGAGGAATGATATAGCAGCCATGGGAGAGGGAGAAGTAAGCAAGCCACTATGCAGTTTGTGGTCAGGAACTGGCCATGAGGCCTCATATAGTGAGGAAGGAGACACGTTGCTGCTCTGATCATGCCTGCTCCAGCTGACTCCAAAGACTCTCCCTTGCAAGACACTAACTTGCTGCCACAGGAACCAGGATTTCATCTGACTCTTGAGACTATGTCTTTCCTGAACTTCACTATGATCCGGTGCTCTATGGCACATACCTTCCTGGATTAACACGGAGAGTAATGACAACATACCCAAGATCCTGAAGGAGAGAGCTGCTACATGAGGATGGCTACTTTGGTACCTTCCAGAGAGACTGGAGGACTGTGCAGCTGGCTTAATATAAGAATATGGGGAACTATTGGGGTTTTTGTTTTATAGCCTTTTGGGAAACAAGGGAAGTGCTGGGCATTGTGAAAAAGGAAGGCTTGGAGCATAAGTGCTCTGAGCCCCTCCAAGGTTGGAATATTTTAAATAAAGACCTGTTCCTTTCAGCATTAATTGTTGGGTCATTCACCAGGGCACCATGTGAATGCGCTCCTCTCTGCTGGGTTACAATATTATATTCTACTTATATAGTAGAAATACACCTCTTTTTGTATATAAAGATTTTATATAAAAAGATGTTATTTCAGCATCATAAATGTTTAATTCCCCAATTGTCATTTAGTTACTGGATAGTTTTAAATAAAAAGGCTCAATTATCTAATATGGAACTCGCTCTCAAAGTAATTTTCCATCCTATTAGTTTTATATCACAAGTGATGCAGAACATGCTTCAGACACTATATATCATTTCCCAGTGTGGTTTATAAAAACTCAGAGTAACAGAAAATATTCAGATCTTGGTTAATTTGTTACTTATTTGAAACTAAAATGTATTTTCCAGTTCAACTACAGACTGTGTTCTATACAAACTCCTTTCAAATCTAGTTGATTGGACAAACAAACAAAAACACTCTGATGCTCTCTTCCAAAGTAAAATGTGAATCTGAAGCTAGTGAATGCGGCCATGAAATTTTGAGGATTCGTCCAAACAGATAACATCAAGCACAAAAGCTACTGTATCAGTTTTCCAACAGTATTACTGATCAATCCATACCACGTGTGACACTGTGTAAACAGTAGTCTGATCTGTCCCAATGTTTTTCATATTATGTAGATGGAGCAAATTTGATATTTACTCCATTACTCATTCTTGACTGGATAACACTCTTCATGTCTGTCTTTCTCTTATACCACACACACAGCTATACACAAAAATTACATTAAGGACCACATTTGGTAAAAGGTTCATTTATACAAAGCTAAAGATCAAAACTACCCTGACTGGCAAGACCAGAAAATCTGACCAGCTTGCTTAAATTTATCACTAACAGCTGCTATCATAAAACCTTTTGCACAGATAACCATTTTCTGAACACAAACGGCAGATTCATCAACCAAGACCTCTTTAATCCAAAGTTCATCTAAATAGCTATTTCAAGAAAATCTCCAGCACAGTCAAGGTTCATAACTCTAAAGTGGCTTGGAAACTGATAGTCAAGGTTAGCGAGCAAAAGGCTTAAGGTTCCTATGTTTTTATCAGAAATACCTATCACAATAACACATCTGAAAAAAACCAAAAAAGTTTCACCCAGTTTTGCCTTGATCATTTAAAATGCTACATGAAAGTATGTTTTAGCAAAGTATGCAACATTGTTTAATCTATTCATGTGAACTTATTCATACTCAACTGAAACTAAATCTAGCATTAATTCACTGGACCTGTTATTGATGAAAATTAACCTTTTTTTTAAATTACATAAACACAGTAGTTATTTACTGATACCTTCAAGGTACAGTCCCAATATAGTCTTTATAGGTATCATTTAAACCTGATCCCTAATTGTCTAATTGTTTCCATGAATATCTAATCCTAAGTATTCATGTGGACAAGGAGGAAGAAAATTTATGTATTAGCCTACCTTAATTAGATCAAGTTATAGAAAAAATCAAGAGGTATTTATTAGTTGTCAACAACCAGTAATGTAGTTATTATGCCTATTTATACTTTCCTATTGTTATTTAAATTTAAATAATGCTCTAGTTTCTAACATAGTCTTATTCCAATTGTTAGGCAAATGAACTTTATTGATTTAACAAATAAAAGGATATCATTGTTAAAAATACCATATATTGATGTGACATCTAAAAATGTTTATCCAGATGTGAAGATGATAAAAAAAATCTCAGATGAAAATGTCATGGCTTATCTACATTAATCATGACATACTCACTGGATAACATGGGATAATCTGTTATACCGCAGCTGCAGGGTAATGAATAGAACTTCATCTCTCCTGAACATCACGAACAAATCAGGGTTTCACATGTATCGTGCTCCATTTGCAAACATTTTCACCTATGAGAATTTTAAGAACACCTGTAATCAAAAATGGAGTTCATTCACATTATCCCTTACCTCCCACCTGGTCATCTACACTTTTATTATATTAAATTTAAAACAAATAGTCATTCCTGCCATTTGTCTTTAACAATTCATTCTGCTTTAAGTCGTGATTAAAACCTAAAGAATTTTACCTAAAAAAAGTCACAGAAACACAAATCTTCACTGTAGACTCAAAGAAAAATGGCTATTATTAGACATAATAAAAAGGAAAGAAGGAAGGAAGGAAGGAAGGAAGGAAGGAAGGAAGGAAGGAAGGAAGGAAGGAAGGAAGGAAGGAAGGAAGGAAGACCAAAGCTTGGGGGAATGATCCCAAGATAAAATCAAAAGTGAGTCAAATGAGATAGCAGTTTTTGGTCATTCTTAACAACTTGAGATTATTGATTAGACAAAGTTTTTCTCAGCATTGTCAAACTTCTAAACTTAATTCATGTTTAACATTTAATGAGTTATGTTTCCTTCTGTGTGAGATAAAATTTATTTGTGCAAAGACAATAGCTAGAATGCTTCACTCTAATCTGTCTAAAATTCTAAGGGGATAAGACAGTAGTACTTCTGGAGACTAACATCATTATTCTCAAATTATTTCCTCTTTGCAGAACCCACTGTCAAAGCCATTGATGAGAGTAACTCTACTAAACCAGTATCAACTTTATCAGCTTTTTGTTTTCTTCTCAGACTGTATATGTGCAGGAAAAGAAAAAACAGTGTCTCTGACACATGGAATTCTTCTGGGTAGTGTTAAAAAAAGCATAAGGTAGCTTTTATACTTCTACATGGAAATGAGTCTCAATATGAAGAGAAACCTGCCAAGTATCCTTAATAATCGAGTGTGGACATCAGCTATATTTTTTAAAAGAAATACATTAAAAAATCTAAAGTAATTTGAAAAGGCTTTTACTTAATAACATTATCTGTTTTCTTCTATTTGACAATACCATGTTAGATCAATGACTTTATCATCATGTGTCCATGCTGCATTCACCTCTCAGGAAAATGACACTGAGATACTAACCCTCCTCGAGAATCAAGCTTATGTAACTTTTACTTAAAGATGTCACTCTATCCAACAAAGCTGCCGTTTAGAATGGAATGCAGGTAAAATGCTTCCCGGCTAAGTGAAAGTTAAAGGAATCCATCATCACCAAGCCCTTATTATATGTATTGTTAAAGGGACTTATCTAAGAAAAAGATCAAAACTATAAACATTAAAATGGTAACAAACTCACAACTACCAACAACTGAACCTAAAAAAAATAGAAGCAAACTAAGCAAACAACTAGAATATAAAGAGAATCACAGAGATGGAGATCACATGGAGGGTTATCAGTAGGGAGTGAGAAGGTGGAGAGGTAGAGGGAATAAGAAGCATAATTCATAGGTACAAAATCAATAGGCGGAGGTAAGAATAGTATAGGAAATGGAGAAGACAAAGAATTTATATGTATGACCCATGGACATAAACTTGTGGGGCAGGGAATGCTGGAGGGAGGAAGGTGCAGAATAGAGGGGATAGAGGGGAGAAAAAATGGGACAACTGTAATAGCATAATCAGTAAAATAAACTTAAAACGATGTTTCAAGCTTCTACTCTTAATGTTTTATAACGTCTTTAGTTTTATAATTTCACTCTCTCTAAATTTATGTTTGTTATTATTCATACCAAAAGACAAGATGTTATGAAGATAAAAATCTACTAAGGACTCTTTACCAATCACTTCTGATAAAGATTTAAAGAATATTTAGACCACAAAGTAAACAGACCTTCTTAAGGACATATCTACACAACAAAAAGCAGGAACAGTTTACATTCCTACAAGATTAAAAACACTTTTAGTTGGACTCAGAAGAAATCAGGTTATATCCTGTTTGAAAAATCATAACAGCACTTAATAATTAAGACAGTCATTAGGCAAATAATAATACAATTTTTTAAAGATAAGATTTTGTTAAGGATAAATCCTGAAAACATTCTCAAGCTAATTGGTATATCTTCACACAAAAATTATGTAGAAAGAAAAAAGGTGAACCAAAACTAATTATTTTTTTTCTTAAATCCCCATCAGACAAGTTCTGATTTTGAAGAGCTGCAAGGACAATTTAAGATAGAGGTATTATCAAATATTCTGTACGTGACTTTTAGGAATCAAAGCATTTCATTACAGTGTGCTAAGTCAGTACTCTAACAGTCAAAAGAGATATATGTTAACATTTATAAAAGCCTTCCATCATGAAAACGAATTGCTAAAATATAACCAATTTTCAACACGTCACCCCAATGTTCATTTCCATTTTCTGTCTCAGGCAGGGAGCTGGCTCATAAAACCCCTGCTTTTCACAACCCCAAGTTCTTCTTTATCCCTAAACAACCAAATCCTCAAGAGAGCAGCAGATAGCCAGAGAAGACAATTTATTTAGAGAACTATTATGTGAGGAAGAAAACAAGTTGCCATTTCCAATTTGGAACATAATTAGGGAGATAATAGCCTCCTGACTGATGCTCTTTGTTCCCTCTAGATATTTATGCAGGACAGTAATTGGAGTGTATTTTCCTGCTTCATTTCACATTGTCTAGAAAAGGGTTTCTCATGCTCCATGACTTTCTAGTTAGATTCAGAAGAAAACATCTTGCAGTTACTGCCCTGTGCTGTGGCCACACATCACTGCCTTCTGGACACTGTCAGCTGCTAAAATTTTCATTCTGCCAAACAGCAGCGTTAACAGAATTACTAGAAGGAAAAGTTGGTGATGTGGGATTGGGTGAGTGAAGGCTTTGTTGGAGAACACAGGAAAGGTCAGCCGCCCTCTTTTTGAAACAATGGCATATACATTTCAAAATTCAATTAATATAAATATATCAAAGCATCTGGTCAATGAATAATATCAAATGAAGTGCCAATGCCCATAACATTTCCAGGGAGATCCTTTTAGGAGTGGAACAGGACAGCTTTTTCCTTTTGCTATATAAGCAAAGAAAAATCCGTTTTCCTCATCCCTTGCCAAGGGACCGTCCAGCTACTCATGTGAAAAAAAATCCCCATTGACACTCATCTCATTGTCCCAGTGACAAGCAGTGGGACAAGAAGGGAAAACACGTTAATATTTACTATTAAATAATTACTAAGAACTCTCCCTGATCCAAAGCACAGTGTGCACACATTCAGAATAGAATTGTAAAAGATGAATATTGAAACCCGACATATCAAGCAACTACTCTGATGTGTTGATCAAACCTCACAACTGATTTATGATGTAGTTATATCATCCTCACTTTTTATAACTAAAATTGGAATTTAAAACTTAAGTTTCAAACCAAGTAACACAGCCATTAAGAACTGAGACTGACTCTTTTATTCATCTCCTCACTTACTTCATTGCCATATACTTCACTTAGAGAAGTCACTTTGACTTACACACAGTGATTGTAAAGAACCAAGAATACTTTGGATCTTCTGCAATGGTGTCGATTCTACAGAATACAGTTTTTTGAGCTGTGAGGAGACATATCTGTAAGCACCAGGCCCAGGGCTCAGCACATGCCCACCAACGGACTGGCTCATGTCGTCCCCATAAGCATCAGAGAGAAAATTGCTTGTCAGCAGTACTTTCAAGTATTATATAGATACACCATCACCATGGCAATTTGCTAGCCTTCTATGACCCATCATCTGGAAAATGATGCAAATTTGTGAAAAGTTTTATGCTATATATTAAACCTTGATATAATCAGAGTATATTAAACCAGTTAAATATCCTTCTCTTTTCCTAAACTATATTAAATGCTAACATCTATTAACCTTTGTTTTTCAAGGTTTTGACAAGTTTGGGGCTTTAAAACTTGACGATATATTTACTTTCATATTTAATATTGGATATGCTATTCATGATTTGATTGCATTAGGCTGCAGTAATAATTAACCCCCAAACCCATTGCTTGACATAATACAATAAAAGTTTTACTCACACATTTTTTCACTTCTCATTGAAATACATTTGACATATCATTATATAAGTTTAAGTTGTACAACATTTTGATTTGATACAGTTGAATATTCCATTATAGTATTAGTTAGCACCTATATCGAATCACATAATTATTTCTTTTCTACGGTGAAATAATTAAGATCTAGTTTGTTTGTAAGTTTGATGTTGATAATATTACATTGTTATCTGTAATCACTATTCTGTGCGCACTGTTTTCTCCACATATTATATGCCTACCACAGCTGAGACAGAGCTCTGTTACTCATCATCCTCATTCTAAGATCTGGGCTCATTGAGCAGCTGGTGTTTGTACCATGGCCAGTAGCCAGGAGAGAGCATGGCAAATCTCACACTGGCTTTCAGAGCTTACAGATAGTGTGACATCTATCATCTCCACTCACATTTCATCGTTCAGAACCAGTCACATAGCCAAACCTGTCTATAACAATGGTACAAACTCAACCTCACCTCACCCCTTGTTCATGTGGACCAGGAATATTTCATCAACAGCTCTAATGATTAAAAAGTGTGCTCTTTGGTTGCAAAATATGTGTGGATCAGTCTCCTTCCTCAATGTAAACATTCCCATCCTCCCCAAAGGAAACAACCCATGTGGTTATAGTTTTAAGCCCAAATAAAATCTGTAAGGAATGACATCAAATTCTACTTACAAGCATAAGGAATCACAGATAAGCAACATGTAGAGTTTCAAATTATCTACCATCTTTCACAAATGACATGTCTGAAAATCTAACAAGTGGCTCCCTGCTCTAACAGACTATCATGTCCCTACTTAGTTTCCTATTTGTCTCTGTCAGGCTGATCCATGGGTTTAGTCCCCAAGTCATCAAGATGAGACCTGGCATTAATCACTGAAATTTATGATACTTTGAAAGATTGCCCCTGATTAATGGCACAGCCACGCTTTGTATATTTTCATAGCCACACTCATTCATAGTCAGTGCCGGTAGCATGCTGAAATTGTGGGAGGACGGTTAGATAAATTGGGGATTGGCATAAATCCTGGAGTCTCTGTCCCTTTATGATTAGAAAAGCTGCCACATTTCTTCAAGGACTACCTAAGGTTCAAAGCACATGTTTCCCAAGAAATAGTTTTACGGTAGGCCTAATCCAGAAGCCTAAATATTAACTTTTAAAATGTTTTAAAATCACTAGATTCCTGAAAGTTTTAAAGTTCTGGCACCACTTTGTAGACTGTCATTCACCAATTCCCCCTTTATTCTTTCTCTTCTTCTTTGAACTCTCTATTAGTAGACTAAGTATCCTTGTGTTTCTAAGTAGCCTCAGTTTCCTCTTGTGAAAAACAGAGTCATAACAGTATAGCTTTCAGAGGGTTGTTATGGAAGCAAATTAAATAGTCATATAACCTACGTAGCCCTGTGCTAGGCATCTAGTAGAATACCTATCAATAAATGTGATATCCTAATATCTTCAATCAAATAGCATCCTACAGTTAAACACCAAATAAAGATTAAATGAAATAATTCAAGTATAGCTATCAAAGTTTGTAACACTGTTTCTAACTTTCCTCGTCTTAATTTTAAGCTTGCATTTTTTTTTAGGTTCCAGCTTAAGAATCTGCATTATTTCATGGCTTTCTTTTTGCATCAGTGACTCTGGAGTTAAATGATCCCATGCACAATTCTTCTAGGTGGTCTTCCCCAACCTAAACCTGGACTAAACTTTGCTCAGGCTAACATTGAGGGAGATCACAATGCAGGGTGGTATGGCTCTAGGCAGGTGAATGCAAAAACACATCATCTAATGAGGAACAAAGTAAAAATCAATTAAATGAATGGGAACAAATTTCCTGGAAGTGATATCCACATTCCTTGAAATTTCTTTTTTATCAATATTTGTTCCTCTATTTACATGTGTTTAAAGTTTCCATCATTTCCCACAGTAATAGGTAGACCTCCCAGGTGTATCACATGTGGGAAATTTGAGGTCTGAGCTTACCTGCTTTCTTCACTACATTCCACAGAGTATGAGCTCACCCTACACAGCTGGCAGGAGCTTTTGAAGTTCTTTTCATGTATCCTGCTATGCTATTAAATCCTTTTTCCATGTTATTTTCCTTACATAAACTCTATTGTTTTGCCTACATAACTGCCAAAAATACAAAAGAATGCCTTTAGCCATTCAAAGATCCTTCTTTTTATTGTATAGAAACAACTTTTTTAAGCCCTAAAGTTTACAGACTTAAACTGTGCGGTGGGAACGTGCACCTGCTACAGTGTCTAACTCTCACACCTGGAGCATGTATTTTAAGGTATCCCTTTCTTGCTCATATCACAGGTTTGTATTTTTCCACAAATAATTTCTGAGCCTTGTCAACTGACTTATTTTTGATGCTGGAAAACAGGCTACCAAACCCTGTGGAGAAAACCTCTTTTAGTAAAAAGGGAGACAGATGGAAATTGAAGGTGGCCTTTACATGAACAATATGGATAGTTGAAAGCAAACCTTGCTGATTCGTGACTTCTTGATCATCTTGACAAAAGGCTAAAGAATGTAAAAACTGGAGATTAGATATGACATAACAGGTTTTCTAGACCTGAGGGCTAGGACGGGGTTCTAACCCCACCCAAAAAGTGTATGTGCATTTTAAATGAATAGCATTTTTCAACTCATGCAAACACAGCAGAAGGGTTGCTTAAGAAATTCTGCTCTGCCTTTTGTCAATGACTACAGATCCCAGCCCTGAAAATAAAGCCTGGCCAATTCGACACTGTGGTAGATAGTTTATACCTGAAAATTTCCAACAGGAGTCGTCACAGGACAGACATGAAAACAACAAATAATATAAATTTAGTGTCTGGATAGACTTGAGTTTTGATTCTACATATTAATTGTGTTTGCGTAATATCTATAAGCTTCATTTTCTTCACCTTAAAAATGACAATAATGCTTACTACCTGAGGGGTTAGAGTTCTTAGGACAAAGAAACCCTCGGTTGATGTTATTTCCCTTCCACCAGCCTTTTCTAGCTCTTCTCCCTCCATGGCAGCCTCCCACACAGCTGCTTTGTCTGTTATTCTGTCCCCAGACTTCATCATTTAGGTATCTTACAATGATAATTAATCCTCAGGAACCCGTTGATTTAGACATTTTTATCTGCATTTTTAGAAAAGGACATGGTTGTGCATAGAGGTATATCAATCAGTATAGTCAGGAAAGTAAATACCACTCTGGGTATTTCAAACAGAGGGACTCTAAATTTGAGAACTGTTTACATGTATGATGGAAAAAGTAGGAACCTCTCAGGAACAGCTGAGGGAACAAAGAAGTTATCAAAAGCAGGAAGTTCCTCCCCACCCAGGGTTGGAGGTCAACAAGAAAGAAAACCAGAACCCAGGAAACTATATGGGAACTAAGTCAGGTAGATGTTAGGAGGGAACTGAAGCCACTAGAAAATGCAGCCATTGCTGAAGGCACACTGCTGAAGTTGGAACAGGACAGGTGCAGTTACGTTCCTGGGGCCAGATGACCAGTAAGCCGAAGAGCAGGATTGGAATCCAGATCCTTCTAATTCCTTTATTATGGAGTGAATAAAATGCTATAGTTGAAAAGGCTTATACATCATAAATCACAATAGATAATTATGGTATTATGAACCCCCTTCAAAAAATAAATCAGAAAGAATACTTGGCTCCAGAACTTAGCACTGTTTCCTCAAGTGATTTCATCTGGTCTCATAGCTTTGGGGCAAAAGCAGACCTTCAAAAAATTTTTTTTGAATAAAAGTGGCTTTTTGCCAATATTTGCATTATGGTATCTTTTTAATCAATAGATTTCACCATAAACTTTCATTTCCAAACAGAAAATCTGAAGACTAGCGTAAATATTCAGTAAGATAGGACTTTGAGTTGACCTTTTTTTTTTGCTTTTTAATCTTATTTCTGTGGTTGAATTACATTTTTGAAAATATATATATATATAAAGCAGAGATGTTTGAAGCAATGGGTAAGAAGACTGGACTCCTGAAATATAGTTCACATCCATCTCATTTTCTAAGTCAAAATCTTGGGATAATATGTAAAAGGATTTGCAGTGAAATATAGTTGGTCCAGTGTGTATTACTTATTCATACATTTCAAATGGCAGTGAAACTAGCAAATGTATTCAATGAGTGGTTTTTATTCCCACGAAGTAGGAAATGCATAATAGATGGAAAAATAAAGAACTCACTTTGCAATACTCACTACAGCCCAGTACAAGACTGCTTAACACAGATGAACTTTCCAAAGTATTTGTCGAAACTGCTGACCTAACTACATCGAACTGCCGTTGAACTTCTGCCAGCGACAAAGGGCTCTGCTTGAATTCCATTTCACAGTTTTTGGGTTTGATGGCCTTTAGGCAAGCACAATTCATACCCGTTACATTGCTTGAAAAGATCCATTTCAGAAACTGTTACACAACAAAGAAGCTAGCACACATTATCCTAAAATATTACTAGACTTAACAAAAAATAAAAAGCCCTCTGATTTTTATAGTTCTATGTGGCACCATTGGGATTTACATGCAGAAACTGCAAAGTATTAGTATCTGTGTACTGGCTTTGAAACCCAGTAAGTGTTAGTTATTTCAGGGATCTGAAGTTTAACCATTTTCTCACATTTTTCCAACTAATCTGTGAATAAGGAAGGACATTTTGTTCTACATGCTTTGTAAAAAATAAAAGTAACTGGATTTTGTATAGAGCTCAACTAGTTGTTTAGCCGAGCTGTGAAAAATGATAGACAAAACTTGAAGAGGTAACTGGTCCCTTTTACTTATAAACACAAGTGACCAAGAGCTATAATCAGGTGCATTATTATAGCAAATTTCAATGAAGTAATTTTTCCCATTGGAAATATAGTCATAATTTTCTTTGCGATAATTTGCCTAAAAATATTATTTGTGGCATTAAGAAGCTCTAGATTTAAATATAAAGAGTTGCTTCAGGTGAACTGTTTCAAGATTTAATTAAGGACAAAATTAATTTAAAAATCCCTGAATTCAGACCAGTACAGAAAAGAAAAAAAATTGACTGGGTTAGGCATAATACGCAACAGGCCCTAAAAAATGTGAAATATAAAATTAACTCCTTCCTTATCAAGGTAGATAAAACCAAAGAGCAAAGAAAACACAGAATTTAATTATTGCATCACCAATCAAAAAGTACATGACTGGTAGTAACTGTATCATTACATAATATTGCAGGTAAGTCAGTTTAGGTTTTAAAATGATGAGAAACAAGAACTTTGCTAAGTCCGACTACAGTTCTGAGAATTGGGTGGGATAGTTTTATTTAGATGAGAATGTTTCCATTGGTGCTTTCCCTATGGATTTATGGTTGTTTTGCAATTGTTTCAGGATTGAAATCTCCTTTCCCTCCCTTTTGAGTGGCCAATGTGATTCTTAACCAGTAAGATTCAGCTGGACTGACACCTCAGATGGGTAGAATTACCTAACTCCTCTCCCAGGCTGGGTCATGTCACTATCTTCTCTCCAGTTGCAGATTTGTAAGTGTTACTTACATGTCTCTCCACCTGTTCTGTACGTTCATGGGAAGCAGGTACCACTCTGATAACCTCAATACATAACACAGGACTTGGCAAATAGGTAGGCACTGACTAAATGTTTGCTAGTTAATCTCAGAAAAACTCTTTATAAAGCCTGAGATTGGTAAAGAATAAACCTTTCCATTTTGTTGAACTCTGTTCTACAACAATCTTTGGTTGATGAGTTTTGTTTCACCTCACCCTAAACTTTAAAATACTAGTTGTTCATGTCAGGAAAAATGCAACCTCTCAATTTTTTTAATGAAGAGACCGAAGTCTAAAGTCATTATCTCAACGTTAAATAACTATATGGATTAAATCACATTTTAATTAAAAACTGTATTTTAAGCATTATTTTTTAAAAACTGAATATATAATGAAGCTAGAATAAACCACCTAAAAATGAAAAGCAAAGAAGAGGGGAGACACTGCATTACTAGACAAACTATTCTAATCCTTTAAATTTTACATTCATTATTTACTTTCAAAATTAAAATTTTTAGTTTTGAATCTACAGGGTTCTTCACATTTGACAGTGCCTGATGAATTAATTGTTTCCTTGAAGAATGTTCCTTTGGCAACGTGGGGTAATAACGTGTAGTTTGTTCAGTTTCTTGTGATTCTATCATCAGTGATGCATCACCACAGTGTCACCTCGCCTGTCAGGCTTCGTGAAGGGGGGTGAACGCGGGGACTTAATAGCTTTCTCTCGCCAGAACTGGCAGCTGTTATTAAGAGTTAGTACACATGGGCACAAGGAGCCAGGGGAGGTGTCTTAGCTTAGCTTGAACATATATGCTGCACCTGAAAAAAAAAACTTATCTCCAAATCTGCCAAGCTGACTTCTTGCATGATCATAATGTTCCTTTAAAAAAAATACTAAAATCAAAGCCCTCCATCTGGGGCTATGGTCATATCATTTCCATCTATTGCTGGCTTCAAAAGACTGAATCTTTTACCATGCTATTTGAATCATTTAAAAAATAAAAGAGGATGGAGCCTTGGAATGGTTTCCCCACACAGAAGCTCAGCTGGATAATGCTTCTGAATTTTAACTACAAAGTACTCATGCTTTGTAAAGCCACAGACTTTCCATTCAGGATATTAAAAACAAAACAAAACAAAAAGCTCCCAGTGAGATGTCATTCTGAACTTGTTACTTAGCTAGTTAAAGCCTGTCAAGCATTAAGTATTAGTTTTCACACAGATTTTGTTCATTTAATATTTTATTGAAGTATAAATTTGCACCCCTAATATTTAAAATTTTTAATTAGATTTACTGGGTGACATTGATTAATCAATTTAGATAAGTTTCAAGTGCACAATTCTATACACCATCTATATAGTGCCTTCTGTGTTTACTGCCCAGACTTATAATTTCCTATACTTCCTCACTGGGTTAAAAAGGATATATAGTTTAGAGGAGAAAAAAGAAAAGAAAATTGATCATCACATCAAAAAATCTACTAATGCTAAAAATTGTCATTTCTTCATGTTTATATGAATATATAATCAGGTATATTAGCACTATTAATCAATATATAGCCATAATCATTTCATGACTGATCTCCCCTGGCAATGCCCTAAATAACATTCACATGTCAAGATATTTCCTCTGTATGTCCTCCTTGGAGAAGTGTCTGGATACAGAGGATCCATAGACACATGAAAAGATGCTCAATATTGCTAGCTATCAGAGAGATGCAAATTAAAACCACAATGAGATACCACTATACACCAATCAGGATGGCTATCATCAACAAAGCAACAAACAACAAATGTTGGAGAAGTTGTGGAGAAAAGGGGACCCTAGTTCACTGTTGGTGGGATTGCAGTCTGGTACAACATTTATGGAAAACAGTACAGAATTTTCTCAGAAAACTAAAAATGGACCTGCCTTTTGACCCAGCAATTCCACTGCTGGGATTATATCCTAAGAATCCTAAAACACCAATCCAAAAGATCCTATGCACCCCCAATGTTCATAGCAGCACAAGAGCTGGAAGCAACCTAGGTGCCCATCAGTAAATGAATGGATCAAAAAATTATGGTACATATACACAATGGAATTCTATACAGCAGAAAGAAAGAAGGAGCTACTACCCTTTGCAACAACATGGATGGAACTGGAAAGCATTATGCTGAGTGAAATAAGCCAGGCAATGAAAGACAAATACCATATGATCTCACCTTTAACAGGAAGCTAAACAACAAAAAAAAACAATCAAGCAAAATAAAGCAATGACACTGAAATAGAGAACACGGGGACAGTGACCAGAAGGGAGAGGATAGGGAATTTCAGGTGAAAAAGGGGAGGGATTTAGAGGAACTAGTATAAAGGACACATGGACAACAGCTAAGAGGGGTTGAAATGGGAGAAAGGTGGGGAGCATGGGGGTGGGCTGGGATGGGAGTAAAAGACGGAAAACTGTACTTGAAAAATAATTTTTAAAAATATAAATAAATAAATAAATAAATAAAGGGGAGATGTGGTATGGAGATGAGAAGGGAGCAATGACACTGAAGAGACCCCAGGAAATCATTTCCCAGGAAATGATGATCATGGTTCCAATCCCAGCTCAACTCATTGGCCTTTGGTCTTAGATAAAACACTTAACATTCTGAGGCTATTCCCTCACATATAAAATGAGGATCATAAATATAGTTATGACCTAATATACTGGGTTGAAGGTACAAAAAAAGAGTGAGGAGTCTTTCTCTCTCTTTAGTCCAAGAACCAGTGAACCAAAAAGTGGTTGTAAGTGCTCTAGAGCTAATACATCTGTCTAAGCATAAACTGTGAACCTGTCCATTTCTCACTGGATGAATTGGTCAGATAGAACTCTATGCATCAGAAGAATAGGTATAATAGCAATATCAGCTTCGTCGGATGGTTTTCAAAGTTAAATGCACATAAAAGAACATAGCATGGTGACTAAGTAATAGGAAGAATTCAATAAATCGTCACAGCTTCTTATAGTAATGATAATGGTAGTTAAAGATATGGTAATTGCAGCAAAAGTACTCCAAAGTCAGTCACATCAGAAAGAGAAAATGTCTTCGAGGTTAACAAAACTTAGCAAGAACCTACTGAAAATAGGAACATTATTGAAAAAGGCAGATGTCAGGCCAAAGCAAGAGTATTTAGTGGAAAAAAACATAGAGAAGAGCCACTGAGGAAACAGAGACACCGAACAGAGAAGCACTATCAGTGAGGAACAGGGGGATGGATGCTTGTGAGTACAGGACCATCAAACAGGTGTATTTCCACTTTGAAAACTGACATATCAAGTTATGAGGTGCTAATAACAGTAAATAAAGAATTGTTATAATTCTTTATTTAACAAAGAATTGTGAAATAAAGAATTATTAAAAGACACATTTTCTTGTGATTCTAACATTGCCAACTATATGATCATTTTTCTTTTATTTATCTACACAGATAAAATATAATGAGTAGGCTAATGAGAATTCATTCGTTCTGCTTGACATATGACCCACTATACATCAACAATTTAACATTTTATATTTCTACCTCAGTCTCTGTGAGCTGTGACAGAAAAGAGACTTTAACACCAAAAAGTGGAACTAGTGGATGTTCTAAAAATACAGATTGTGGCTTATAATAAATTTCTTTAAACACTGCTTTAAAATGTTCTTAGCATTTGACCTCTTTGTTTTTAACACCAAACCTTTTTAAATGCGATTTTTTAATTTTCTAATACAATTCTAACATTATGCACTCTATTAGACTATGAGCAAATTATCAATATTATATATATATATGTGTGTGTGTGTATATATGCATATATATATGCACATATATATATGATGTCTCTGTTCTACATTATGTTTCAACTCTACAACAAAAATCAATGTATTACCTAATATTAAGTGCTAGTAATAAAACAACAAATGTATAATGTCCTGATGATTATGGTGGAAGTCTAAAAGAATACAAATACCTTAGAAAAATTATGTTTCATGTATGACAAGAAACTTATCAATAGGTGATGGCAGTTTAAATTCATAATCTATGAAAATCTGTAAGTATGAAAAATATAAAACAAAAGATGCATATAAAAATTAAATGAATTAAAGTCTCACAACATGGCTGATTCGAATGTAATCTTGCACCCCATTCCAAATGCTTTAAAATGCTAAGTATAATTTAGCAATTAAAGAAAACAAACAAACAAAAGAACATAGCCCTGACCAGCTTGGCTTAGTTGGTTGGAGCACATTCCCATACACTAAATGGCTGCCAGTTTGATTCCTTGTCTGGGTACACACCTGGATTGTAAGTTTGATCCCCAGTGAGGGGCACGTGCAGGAGGCAACTGATCGATGTTTTTCTCACATCTCTCTCTCTGCCTCTCTCCCCCTTTTCCTTTCCCTCTATCTCCAATAAGAATATAAAATAAACCTTAAGAAAAAAACATAATGACTTGAAAAAAAAGAAAAATACCTAGATGTCAAGAATTTGAACTTAGAAGAACAAAGCATATGAGATAACACTTTAATATAAGATCTAAAATATGAGATAGAAAATATGAACTCTAAAGGAACCCAATAGGTAAAGAGCAGGACATTATTACAAAGGTAGGGGCAGGAGACATGGTCTTAGTTCCAGAAAAGCCATAGAAAAACCACAGATTTAGAACTATAGTCCCTGAATGAGACTTGAATTACTTGAATTCTGAGAATTCTTCCCCGTTAATGAAAATGAAATTAGAGAAATTATGCAATTTGGCTTAGAAAAGTCACAACTAAGTTTTGTGTTTGACTAAGACATACACTATACATACACTATAAGACATAGTGTATGTACATGACATATATGTATAGTGTATGTCTTATACACTATACATATACACACATAATTGACATATAATACAATTTACATGTATATTTATTTTATTTTAGTTTAGTTTTCTATTGTTGACACAATTACCAAGGTTGCCCATCCCCCCACCTTATAACCTCCACCAAACTATTGCCTGACTCTGACCTTCACCACATTGTATATTTTAAAAATGATTTTGGTACGAAGAAATAAAATCATATAAGTAAAGACCTAAAAAATAGAATAGGAAGGTTTCAAAAGAAAATTAAATAAAGAAATGAGAAATACTAAAACTAAGAGATTGTAAGAGGTTAACATCAAATAAAGCTCACATAAAGAAGAAAACTAAGTGTGACTATATATTATCTAGGAAGCAAAAGATAAAGATGAAGCTAATTAATACAAAGCAAGAATTATTGAGGATTAAATCAGAGGATTCAACTTTTGTTACATAGCAGTTTCAACAGAAGAGAATAAAGTTAATTAAAGATGGGAAAAATTTTTAAAAAGAATGGCTAAATAATTTCCAGAATAGGTGAAACACATAATCCTAAGACACGCAAAGAAATTAACCTTAATCAGCAATACGTCTCTGGCTGGTGTGGCTCAGTAGATTGAGCACCTAACTGCAAAGCAAAAGGTCACTGGTTCAATTCCCAGTCAGAGCACAAGCCTCCGTTGCTGGCCAGGTCCCCAGTAGGGGGCACGTGAGAGGCAACCACACATTGATGTTTCTCTCCCTCTCTCCTTCCCTTCCTCTCTGTATAAAAATAAATAAATAAAATCTTTAAAAACATAAGCAAAACAAATTTCTTTCCAATAAATAAATATAAATTCAGACCTAAATGCACTATGATGAAAATAATTCTTAAAAAAGATAGGTAAACATTTTTAAAAAGATAAAGTTTAATATAAACATTACTTATGAAACAACTAGATTTTATAACAACTTATATCTCAGCAGAAATGTAAGAAGACAATAGAATAATAACTTCAAAATTCTCAGAAAAAATAACGTTCACCTAAACGTGAAAAGTTCCAATGAAACAATTTCAAATATTAATGCGAAATAAAAGCATTTAAGACAGAAAATTAGATCATTTCAAATTCTAATTGGAAGATCAATTAATGATGACTCCTTCATTAAAAATAAATCAATTCTTGAAGGTAGGAGTAGAATACAAGAAGTAATGATAAGCAAAGAAATTGCTTATAATTTTCTAGGTAAATTACTTATAATTTTGATAGATTTAGACTAGTAAGTAATTTGTCTTTTAGATCAAATATTTAAACAATAAAAATCACAATTACTGAGTCAGTGGGCAGTTAACAGAATTAGAATAAAATATCTAGGCAATTTAAAAGTGATGGAAGTAAAAATTTCTAAAGTCCTTTGAATTATTTAGAGAAAGTGAAGATAAACTGATTAAATCTAGACAGGATTAAGACAACTGGTCATATTAACATTTTGAGGCCAATTACTAAAGTAATGAAAATTGAACAAATAATTTCAAAAAAGTAGAATGCGGAAAAGGAAGAATAAACTTAAAAATCCAATGGAAGATAAAAAGGTGGAAAAACAAGCAAGGACTATCTACGGCGTAAAGAAAGTAGGAAATAATATAGAAGTAAAGCCAAATATTCTAGCAATTACAACAAGCCATTGTCATATTCAACCAAAGATTGGAGTACAGATCCTCACATTAAAAATAACAATAGAAAGTCAGTTTTAATCCAGTTGTGAAATTATTCACAATAGACTAGGCTATGCAGTGATAAATTAATTCCACTAGTTCAGTGCCTGAAAGAAATAAATAGTTATTTCTCCCATGAACTTGAAATACCTGTATATTTTGGACCATAAGAGGCATGTAGGTTTTAAAGGAAAAATAGGAAAAAAATTTGAAGCAAAAATTGTGGTAAATATTTAATAACATAAATAACATAGTATTTCACCAATGTAAATGTAAACAGAACTCAATAGCAGCATTAGCCACCATTATTCCTCCCAAATGGGGTGGGGGTGCGTCTTGTGGTCCAAAAAAATATGGTATATTGGCTAGTAAAGCCCTGTTTATGAAACATGATGACCACACAGAGGTCCCTCATTGGCCAGGTTAGTCACCACTGCAGTGAGATTGGGAAAAAGAAAGCTGACATACATAGTTCAGTGAACACTGTATCTTTCAAACACACTTAAATGTAACTCAGAAATATTGAACATAAATGGATAGGAGAAGATACTACTGCAAATTAAGCCAAAAGAAAGCCAGTGTAGTTATTTATAACTATGAAATTGACTGTACATTAGGAGAAATCGCCCTTGAGGAAAAAACATAGTAGGAAGATATAGTAATCCTTGAATTGCAAGTATCTAACAAGGCAGTCTCAAATATATTTAAAAATTAGAGAAATCTAAGGAAAACCCAATAAATCCACTATTAAAGAGATGAATACATATGACAGAAATTTATTAGTAATTATATATACAAATAGAGTAGATACGGATATTCTACATAAGAAAAATATTTTAATTATCTGAAAGACAGAAGGCATACCATACACATGAATGACAATAAAAATGTAATGTAATAGATATGCATTTATAAACATGAGACTTCATTTGATAGAATGCACATTTTTCCTAAACAAGTATGAAATTGAAATTTATAAAAATTGACTATGTACTATCTATGAACCCAAACCATAATCAGACTAAATCCTCTTGCCAAATTGCAATGGAATTAGAATTTAAAATTCTATGATGCACTAATACATTTGAACATTTGAATTACATTTGTAAATATTTCTTTAGTCAATGAGTGAATCACAATGGAAATAGTACAATATTTATGACTGAAAAATAAACTATTATGCATCAAAACTTGTGAAGTATTTTTTAGCTAACACAAAATTTAAAGTTTTTAAAGATGTATTTAATGACCAAAAAAGTGAATTAAAAACCTGACACACAAAAAATGAAGAGAGCCCTGGCCAGGTGGCTCAGTTGGTTGGAGCCTCACCCCATGTACTAAAAGGCTATGTAGTTGATTCCCAGTCAGGGCACATAACTAGGTTAGGGTGCGTAAAGGAGGCAACCGATTGATGTTTCTCACATTGAAGTTTCCCTCTGTGCTTCTCTGTGTGTGTCTCTCTCTTCCTCCCTCTCTCTCTCTGTCTCTCTCTCACTCCCCCTCCTTGAATTCCTCTCTCCAAAATGAATCAACATACCTTTGGGTGAGTGAAGAGAGATGGCCCAAAAAGAGTAGAAGAAAAGATGTGATGTGAAAAGCTGTAAATCAAGGGACAGATAAGATAGCAAAGAATCAGTAGAAAGTGTCAGTGCAACCAGAAAAGGTGTTTTAAAAGTACAAATTAAAGACTGATTTTAAAACATTACTGGCTAAGAAACAAGGCAAAGATACAAACAAAAATTATTAGAAATTGTAAAAATAAGTTTACAAATACAGTCTGGAAATACTGCCATAAAAACATCACTAAAATGTACATTAATTGCATATTATTTCTAAAAGATATAAAAAAATTAGTCATATTGATACAGAAAGACTGAAAAGGGAAGACGGGGAAAATGAAATTTCTGGTAAAAAATTTACTTACAGGAAAATACCCTTCATTAATAAATAATTCTTTCTTAGGTAAATTGTTCTACAGATTATGTGGGGGGAAAAGTAAAAGTACTTCCAACTTATTTTACAATACTAGCAAAGCATTGGTATAAAATTGGGCAATGACAGAATAAGAAAGGAAAATTATGGGCTAATTAAGCTTATAAGCACATATGAAAAAATCTTAAATGATTGATGAATCAAGTTATGAAATAGCTTTTGCGATGAGAAGGTTGACTCAGTAATGGAAGAATGTCTTAATTTTAGAATATCTATTAATGAAATCTTCCACTTTAAGCTATCATGTAATCATATAATTATCTTAGTAGATAGAAAAAAAGCATTAATAAATTTGACATTTAATTTTGATCCAAAACTAATAGCAAGCTAGTAATACTAAAGAGTTTCCCTAGGTGTTTAAGCAAATATTATAGTAAATATCATATTAAATGGTAAAATTTTAGATTTATTAATTTAAAATCAGAAATAAGCAAGAGTGCTCGTTACCACCTTTATTAAACAATGTGCTTACTATATTAAAGAACCAATTTAAACCAAAAAAGTGAGAAATTTTCATTATTAACAGATAATATGGAAGTGCACTTAGAAAATTCAAGAGACACTGGAAACAAAATTTAGAACTAATGAGATAATGCAGATAGTACAAGATAAGTGTGCATAACCTTTCTTAGTCACCAAAAATGTATTATTAAAAGGAATTCTACTCATTAAAATAACAAAAATATATAAAGTACCTAAAAGTATATTAATAAAAGTAAGTTTTAAAGAAAATAATTTTTTAATAATAGAAAAAATGAAGATCTGGCTAAACATGGAGAAATGCCATGGTCATGAATGGGAATATTCAGTATCATGAAAGTGACCATTCTCCTAAAATAAATCTGTATTTAACTAAATACCAATTGATTCTCCAGAAACTTATGAAGAACATGAAAAGCTAAGTCAAAAATTAAAATGAAGCCCTGGCTGGTGTAGCTCAATGAATTGAGCGCGGGCCTGTGAACCAAAGGATTGTGGTTCGTTTCCCAGTCAGGGCATATGCCTGGGTTGCAGGCTGGTTCCCTGCAGCCCAGTTCCCAGCAGGGGACGCAGAAAGGCAACCATACATTGATATTTCTCTCTCTCTCTCCTGCCCTTCCCCTCTAAAGATAAATAAATAAAATCTTTAAAAAAAAATAAAAATGAAGAATAAAGGGCCTGTAGTACCCAAGATGAGTTTCAAGAAGAAGAACACAACACGTACTACAAAATATTAAGCATTTTATACAGGTAATATAAAATGTGTGTATTTGTATATACATTTAAATGTGTAGCATATAGTCTATTTATATAAGTATATGATGCATAAATTACATCATGAAAATATATTTGTATATTATGCATCAAATATGTTATTTATATAATTTTATTTAATGTAAAATATACTATTTTAAACTTGAAAATAAAGTTTGTATATGTAAACTATGTATAATGAATATAATTTGACTTTTTATAATTGAATGGTTTAAAAGTTAGTCTGAGTACAACTGAATAATTAATAATCAGCACATTGAAAAAAGGCATGTTATCAGAAAAATCACCTGATGAACATAACAGTTACTATATGATAGAAATAACAGTACAAGTCAACTGGAAATGAGTGATGTGTATTAGTCTGGATCTAATGATAAGCCAGAAAATGCACAGAAATTTAAACATGGAAACTTGGTGTAATTACTTTATGAACTACAAAAGTGTAACAAGACTACTCAAGAGCTGAGTGAGGGTACCCTGGGAAGGGCAAACTTGGAATGAGAGCCCCCTCGCACCGTCCCGCAGGCTGGGGTTGAGAAGGTAGGCTTGCAGAGAAGTCCTCCAGATCATGCGGACAGAGAAGGCCCAGAACATGAAGTGTTTGCCCCAGGATGTTCTAGAAAGATGATCACTGGCCACCAGCCAGGACTAAGCAGTTGCCAAGGAATTGAGCACTGGGGGCACACAGCTAAACACCAGATTTCCCTAACGCCTGTGCTACTGACCAACCTTGCAGCAGAAGCATGAAGCAGTAGAAGAAAACAAACCAGAACTAGGAAGAGAAGTCCTCTACCAACTGGAATATCATTCAAGGGGCCCTCTCCTGACAAAGCTTAACATCATGTCATTGTAAAGGAGGAATATTAATGATGCCAGTCCATTGGTACAGCAGGTACCAGAAAATAAATACTGAATCTTCACTATTTGAAATATATGAAAACATGTTTACTCTTACTACTCGAGGACTGCTAATTAAAATACCAGTGGAGTACAATCAATTTCACATCAAGTAAAATCTTGAAAGACTGAAACTGTGAAATTTTGATGAGACTTTTAGAAAGTCTCATGAAATGTGATTATAAAAACACATTCATTAGTAATAGAAACAGGCAAAACTAAAAATGTTGACATATTTGTATCTTATGTTACTACAAGTCTAGGTACATATTCTAGAAAACCTTTTGGGCATATATAAAAGAAACCATGCAAGATGCTTTTACTCAGCACCACCTATAACAACAAAAAAATTAGAAAAAAAACCCATATACCTACTGATAAGCAAATTATTGTATACAATGGGATGTTTATACAATGCAAGTCATGAAATTAAACTCCAATTCTACACTTTTCTGTCAGGCTTTCTGCAACAATTCTCTCCCTTGTAGTGTATATCACAAAATTGAGCATTCAATATAAAGTATCAGTGTAATTTAGTCAAGGTTCAAATTCTAAAGTCAGCACATAGGGTAAAATTCATGTATAGTTAAAACTACCCTTTACACTGATGCATAAAGTTTGTGTATAATGTTGTATAGTTTTCTTATGTACATTAACATTTGAGAACTATGAAGCAAGGTGAAAGGAAGCTTATAAATCAACGGAATATTTATACAATAGTATCTATTAAAAGAATGTACATGGACTATGTTCCAACAGGGAAACATCTAGGGAAGAAAATCAGTGAAACAAAACCAAGTTTCAGAAGAATAGCAATATGATAACATTAGAGAGCTTGTTTGTAGGCTTATATAATTGCAAATATTACATATTTAATGAACACATATAATAGCAAAAACAAGGTAATATTTACACAAGTAAACAATGTAGATTCTAGTTTTGTTCATGGTATGAAAAACACATCCAATTATAGGTAGATAGATGATAGATAGATAGATGATAAATAGATAGATGATAGGCAGGAAGAGAAGGAGGGCGGGAGGGAGGAGGAGAGAGAAAGAAAGGGAGGGAGTGAGGATATGGACAACCAATTATTCCAACAATATTCATTAACTACTTTACCCTTTTCTCTACTATTTTAAATACTACCTTTATCATGTATTAAATTTTGATATACGTGTTGATACAGTTCTTGTCTTTCCATCTCTTTCCATTTACCTATTTTTCAGTCCCTGTAGCAATGCACTTTCTATTTCAATAGCAAGTATGGATATTAGATACAGTAAATAAATCCTCTTTCCTTGTTTTATGAAATTATCTGAGCTAATCTTACCATTTTCTTAAGAAGTCTTTATTTTTTCTAAAATTCTTGAAAGAACAGACTGAATCAGACTCCAATCAATCAAACATTTACAGAGCACCTACTGTGTGCCAGGTTTGGAAACAAGTACCTTCCAAATTAAAAGCAAAATTTAAAATTTAACTCCTATTGATATGTATTAACATTTTAGAACCTCAAATTTAAAACTGAAAAAGTAAACTCTGTAGGAAAGGTGAAACAATTTTAGAATTCCTTATATAGAAATAAGATATTTATCTTAAAGATAGATTTGAAAGTGCACTCATCTGACTTAGAAGCTTCCTTTCACCTTGCTCCATAGTTCTCAAAAGTTAGTGTACAGAAGCAACCTATACATCATTATACACAAACTTTATGCAGCAGTTTAAAGGGTAGTTTTAACTATACATGAATTTTACCCTATGTGCTGACTTTAGAATTTAATCCTTAACTAAATTACACTGATACTTTATATTGAATGCTCAATTTTGTGATATACACTACAAGGGAGAGAATTGTTGCAGAAAGCCTGACAGAAAAATGTAGAATTGGAGTTTAATGTCATGACTTGCATTTAGGCAAGAGATGGACTTTCAAATGAAGGAAATATCTTGAATGGCAATACACAGGCAAGAATAACATGAGGTACTTAGAGGCCTAATGCACTTATCTGGCTCTGCAGGTTGAGGACTAGACAATAGAAAAGGGTGTATTTATATTGTAGTCTATGAGAATTGTGCAGTGTCAAAGAGTACAGCAATATCTGACAGACTAAATTATTCTAAAAATAGTAATGATCTTAATCTCAGTTAATTAGGTAAGTAAACTGCTCAATATCAAAGAACTATAGATCTTAAAATGGACAGAAAGAGACATGGGCAAATAAGATGCTGCTGCCATTTCCACTTTGCACACTGGATGATTGCCCAAACATAGTCGTAATAAATGTCAGGAACGTTGACTTCTAATATTATATAAAAAACGTGATCGCCTTGCCTATTTCTTCTCTGAGAAAAATTGTTTTAATTAGTGGTCACTATTTAATTATGTGATCTTCCTACCACTTATCAGCCATTTACCATTAGACTAAGCACAGCTGACTGGCGGGCTGGCAAGCATAACCTACGTGCAGGAAATTTAGTTATCAAGAGCTGCCTACACCTTTTTCTTCTCCTTTTCTTTCCCATTAATTTAGTTCTGAAACACTTCGTTCACATATACACATGTAATCACATGTCATATAACATATGCATACACACACACTTTTTAATTAGAAAAATATCATTCTCTGTGTCCTTCCTATTTGTTCCTCCAAATCCCTCCCCCTCTTTCCCCTTAACTTCCCTTCCCTCTCCCCTCTGGGGCGGGGGAGGCTGGGATGGGAGAAATAGACAAAAAAACTGTACTTGAAAAATAACTAAATAAAATTTTTTAAAAAGATTAAGACTATTATAAGAAAGGGAATAAATAAACTATAGTATAAAATCTAGTGACTTAATATGCATAAATTTGATAGACAATAAATGAATCTTAAAAAGCAAAAAAAAAAAAAAAAAAGAAAGAAAAATATCATTCTGCTGTTTGGTAACCAGAAAGCCCTGAAAGTTCGGTGGCTTAATGCACATAGGTTATTTCCTGACCATGCAAAGTTCACTTTGTATCCAGTGGCTCTCTGGGACAGCTCCCTTCCAAACAGTGATTTAAGAAAACCAGGCTAATTTGATTCTGAGATTCTGCTATCTCAACATGCAAATTCCAAGGCCCCAGAGCAGAGAAAATAAGAAGTGATGAATTCTTACTTGATCTTAAGGGCCTTTATGTGGTCATAGCTCTCTGGTAAGAAATAGTCACACTGTCATGCTTAATTCTAAATGGGCTAGGAAGTCTTTCCACCCACAAGGAAAGGGACGAGCCCAGATATCAGGAGCACTAGTCATATATGTAGACTCTATACTCTACATGTCACAAACATGCATATAGAGTTTAACAGGTACTTATAAAAGGAATAACCACATACTAATAGTGGGAAGAATTTAGCCCTGCACAGAGCCCTGCAGGCCCTCAGCATGCCTTCACAATCATAAGACTCTCCCTCCTCCTGGGTGGTGACCACAGTCCTGATGAGTAATCATAAACTATGGCCGAGTGACCAGCTGACTTCAAGGTTATTAGCCAAAGAAAATATAATAGTGTTACCTTCAATTAAATTTAAAGTTAACCAAGTTATTCTCTGAACTGATATAAAAGTTTCCAGTTTATATTTTTATTTACTGAACAAGTTTTCTACCATAAGAAATTTCTTACTGGCATTAATATGCTATTATATTGTTATACCAAACCACACATATAATAAATATATCATACTATTTAAAGATATTAAAATATAACAGCTGAAACATAATCCAAGTTTATTGAACCATACAATAAAATTCTGACACTGCTATTTTAGTATTTTATTTTAATTAACTGAAAAAGAAACATGTAAAATTGGATAAAACTTACATGAGGTTTGGTATAGATTACATATTCTTTTTTCTTTATTTTTCTAGTTGTTTAAGTAATTTGGATTTAGATTTAGTGTGTTTAAATGACCTCCTATTATATAAAGAAGGTCCCCCCAAAATAAAAAGATGAATAGATATCTACCTGCAGAGGAGCATTGGGGGGGGGGGTGCTAAGCAATTACATAAATTTGTATTTTCACAGTAACTAAGAAAAAGGCATATTTTAAAATAAGTTTATAGAGACACTGTTTAAAGTTATTCCTTTAATATCTTATTTTTATGAACAAAGGTCAACCTTAATTATCTATTGTGGTTGATATTTGTCAGTTAATGTTCCTCTCTGGGAATGACCCTTGCCCAGGTCATGTGCTCTCCATAGGGGCAGCCATCATGTAATGACTTGTCCAAATGAGAACATAAAGGCCGTCCTTGGCTCCCATTCAGGACAACTCTGAAAGGCTCGACTTCTTAGTCTCCATGACAGCTCTCAGTGTGCCAGTCCTGTTTTCACCTCCTTCCCTGACACAATTTATGGATCTCAGGGGCACTCCCATGAGTCAGTCCTTTAGAGTCTACTTCCCTGAGAATTCAACCTGCAATAGCCACCTCAAAATTAGCAACATTAATACATATACACACACAAATAATTTGTGAATGAAAATCTTTTAGCCACATAAAATATCTTCTAGAAAAAAAATAATGCTTACCTTGAGAAAAAAAATCTGAGTTAATAAAAGGACCGGTTTAATGTGCGCAGGTAGGAAGAGAGCTAAACTATGACTAGATAATTGTGAATTGCTGATATGTAGGTTAATATTTTTCCTAACCTACTGTTTTGTGTATTTGAATATATTCATTAATAGAGTTTGGCAAGATTAAAAGGAGATTAAAAATACAATTGGCCTAGAGAAAAAAATAAATGTAAACACATTAAATAAGACCACTTTGCCATATTAAAAAAACATTAGTTTAAATAACTTTTTTATTGAGAAATATAATTGGTTAATTAATTTTGTATATTGTAGAATATATGCCTATTCTGTGTATTCTTTTTTGTTGTTGTTTACCTATTTCTATTAGTTAAAATCCATAAGGTCCTTGTGAGAGGATAGTAAAAGAATATACTTTGAAATTATTCCAAAACTTTTAGACCATCCCCTTGCTCAAATATAACTAAATCATCTTTCCAATGAGGAAAAAAATAGCCTATGAAAGTCTCCAATGCCATTGGTTCTGATATAACATCTAATCAGATATTCATTTCCTAAAAAATAAAGTTTTATATATATATATTTAATATATTTAAATTGATAGCATCAATGGCTTGATATCTCTCTATGGAACTCTTCCTGGAACCTCAGATTTGGAAAGGTAAGTAGGAACAACCTGGAAAGTTTTCTGTATCTGCTTCAGTCTGATTGGGTTGTGGGGACTAGGAACTAGCAGAAGGCAAGAAGTATGTTGGTGAAGGAAACAGGAGCTTTCTATAGAGAGGGCAAAGATTTTCAACCTTTTTTATCTGATGGAACACAAACTAATTAGGAATATTCTGTGGCAAACCAAAAAATATATTGTTTGCCAATCTGACAAAAAATAAGTATAGTTTTGATTCTTTCATACCAAATGGCTATTGCAGTGTTGGCTGTTGTCATTTTTTAGTTGACAGTTTAAGGGAAATGAGGACAGTGCCCCAAGTAAATAGTCACGTATTACACATTTTAAAAATTCTTGAAGCCCTGAGAGTCACTTGCACCAGCTAGGTTATGTTAATCGCTTTGATTTCTGGGTTCACGTAAATAGAAAAAAAACCCTTGGCCATATATCTACATGTGATTCTCTACCTAAATGTAAAGAAAACATGTTTTTAAATCAAATTGTGATGGGCAATGAGAAGTGGATACTTTGCAATGACATGGAACGGAAGAGGCCGTGGGCAGCAAGATGAACCACCACCGACCACACCGGAGGCAGGTCCTCAGCCAAAGAAGGCGATGTGGTATATCTGGTGGGGTTGGGAGGGAGTCCTGTACGAGGAGCTCCTTCCGGAAAACCAAACGGTCGATGTCAACACAGACTGCTCCCAGTTGGACCAACGGAAAGCAACAGTTGGTGAAAAGAGTCCAGAATTAATGAACAGAAAATGAAGAATCCTCCATCAGGGTAACACAAGTGCACACGTTTCTTTGATGCCCAGGAAAGAACTCACAGGTTGGCTGGCAGGTTCCGATTCATCCACTGTATTCGGCAGTCACTGCGCCTTCAGACTGCCATCTACTTCGGTCTTTCGAAGATTCTCTCAATGGAGAAAATTTTCCATTCCCTGGAAGACCGCAGAAGGCACCTGGAACAGTTCTTCGCTCCAAAAGAGAAAAAGCTGTGGGAAGATGGAATTCTGAATTTGCCCGAGAGATGGCAGAAGGCAGTGGAATAAAAACGGTGAGCATGCTGTACAATAAAGTTATCGATGAAAATGAAATAAATAAATGAATAGAATTAAAATTCTTGAAGCACACTGATTGACAATCACTGCTATAGAGGCTTGTAGCAGTAATAGAAAAGCAGCCTAGTAAAGGTCTAGGGCAAGTGACCAGAATGCACTCAAGCCTTGAGTCACTCAAATATCCACCTCCCCTCTGACTACAAATTGAATGTCAAACCTTATAAAGGAAAAAAAAAAGTAGATGATGAATAACGACTATCGTCTTGTCTGACTAGAATCAGTATGCTTTATTGTTATGTTATTTTATGTTATGGCCTTCGATTATAGGTCAGTGGTAGAAGGAACATGCATCTTCATCTCTATTGCAGCCAGCTCCTTGGCACAGTGGGGAGTAAAAACAAATTAGCTACAAATCTGACTGGATTAAAATCAGCATTATAGTTGGTGAGTTCAGCTCTCAACCTCTCTTTACTGCACCCCCCACTGTGCTGTTAGGCAAACCATGTGGGGGCCAGAGAACCAGAGCTGAGCCCTGCATCCAAGTCAGTGGCTGCTTTCAATGGTGCAGTGAGTGCCAGAAAGCACCCATTAAATAGGAAATGAGTAGTAATGTTTTACCAGCAAAAAAAAAATCACTTTTTTGTCTTTTTCTGAACCAACACTTAAACCATTCTCTTGCTGCTCCGCCATCATTTACTTTTTACATGGTCCTTCGTTTTCAGTTAATAGTAGAATTTTATTTGTACTTAAGAGATCTGAATAGCTCTTGAGAAATAAAACATGCCTATCAAACTCAGAAAAACTTTATGTTGATTCCCTAGACTCTTCTCAAATTTGTGTATTACCATTGCACAAAATACTCCAACTCAGTAAAAATAAGAATCTATGATGGCTAATTTTATATGTTAATTTGTCTGGACCACATTGCCCAGACATTTGGTCAAACATTATTCTGAAGGTTTCTGTGAAGGTGTATTTGTATGAGATTTGCATTTAAATCAATGGACTTTGAATAGAGCAGATTATCCTCCATAATTTTAAGGGTAATCTACTTAAATTGGTTTTATCCAATCAGTTGTAGTCGTTGGTAGAGCAAAGACTGAGGTATGCCCAGCCCCGCAAGCAAGAAAAAATTCTGCCAGCTGACTGCCTTTAGACTCAAACTGCACTGCTTCCCTGGGTCTCTCGCCTGCTTGTCTACTCTGTAGATTTTAGACTTCCACAATAATCTGAACCAATTCCTTAAAATAAATCTCTCTCCTCCTGTCTCTCTCTATATATACACACATCCTGATGGTCTGTCTCTCTGGAAACCTCTCATAAACACAGAACTCAAATTCAACCTCAGCTACCTTGAAACCCAATGATGTTTTTGTTTGTTTGTTTTATGCCCAATATTCTCTTCCATGGAATAAGTGCACAACAAGGGCTATGTACAAAAATCCTGACTCTGGACTGGTGTGTCTGCAAGACAGCAGTAGATAGCACCTGATTGGGTAAGCGTCAATTGATACCTTTAAAAACGATAACGTTGATGATTTTTAAAAACCTTTAAATTATTCAGTTAAAATAATGTTAAAAAATTAATAAAAATCTCATTATTAAGCTCTAAGTTCTTTTTAGTATTTTAAGCTTCTAATCCTTTCAAATTTTCATCTAGTATTTAACATGACAAAACCTTTTATTAATATCAATATCTTTAAATTGCTCTAAATTAATGTTTCCTCTACATTTGAAAATTCTATCTATCAACATGATAGGTGGTCTATTTGCAAATCATCCAGTTTCTCCATAGTTATCACATTATAATAAAATTAATGTTGTACATCGTATTCTAAAGTAACCTGGATGATTAATTTAAGGCGATTCCAGGTTTTCAAAATAATTAATTAACATAGGGAAATATGTTCCTGCCCTTCCACATGAATTGATGTCTGTGCAATGAAGTAGTTATGGGAGTAACCAGTACTAAGAATCAAGTACAATAATAAATATTGAAATCTAATTTTTCCTAATTTTCAGTTCTCAAAACCCTTGGAGTTATTTTATTCTATTTAAATGTCAGTCTGTTTTAACATGAGCTTTAGTAGTAGAATTACTGATAAGTTTCAACACTGTTCTGTTTAAAAATAAATAAACCAAAGCCTTCTCAACTCCCAATCAAAAAAACAAAAATATTGCTTTGGCCCTGGGCATTGTAATGGTTAATTCTGTGTGTTAATTTTGGTAGGTTCTATGGTATCTACTTGTTTGGTCAAATACTACTCTAGATGTTGCATTGAAGTTATTTGTGGATGTGATTAACATTTGGAGTCAGTTGATGTTAAGTAAAGCAGCTTACTCTCCATAATGAGGATGGGCCTCATCCAATCACTCAAAGGCCTTCAAAGCAAAGACCGAGATTTCCCACAGATTTCTCCTCAAGAGCACAGCATAAAAACTCTGCCTGAATTTCTAGCCTGCCAGCATGCCCTATGAATTTCAGACACGCCAGCCCCCACAATTGCATAAGCACAACATGAGCCAATTCCTTAAAGTGAATCTCTCTCCCTGTCTCTCGCGTTGTATGTGGGTGTGTGTGTATAATATATAACATATAAAGTTGAGTCTTGAACAATTCAAGTTTGAATTGCATGGGGCCACTTATATGAGGACATTTTTAACACATACAGTACTGTAAATTTATTTTCTCTTCCTGATGATTTTCTTAAGGGCTGTTCTTTTTATCTAGCTTGCTTTATTATAGGAATACAGTATATAATATATATATAACATAGAAAATGTATGTTAATAGACAGTTTATGTTATTGGTAGGGCTTTGGGTCAATAGTAGTTAAGTTTTGGGGGAGTCGAAAGTTATGTGCCAGTTTTCAACTTTGCAGGAGGTCAGCACCCCTTACTGTGTATATTTTTATCTGTATTCTACGGTTGAGTTTCTATGGACAATCCTGACTAATACAAGCATATACAATATAATGTACATTATAAAATGTAGTATCCAATTCTTATATCAGTTTTAAAGTTGGAAAACCTATGCAAATTTTATTTGCTTTATTTTTTTAATAACTTTGGGGTATATACTGCTTTACCTATTCTTACAACCAGGATAGACCTGAAACATAATAGACAGTCATTTTTTGTCAATTCTTTTAGTAAATAGCACCCTATTGTTGGCTGAACACACTATTTTTGATTTGGTTTATTCAAAAACAAAGTGGCCTGATTTACAACCCACTAAGTGCCCTTTGCAGGTGTTTGAAGGACAAACCATTGTACTCAAGGTCATTCTGTAGAATGAAAATCAAAGCCTAAGTGTTAAATATCCAACCATAATCTATGTTTCACATCAGACTGAAAAGGAGCCAAGTTGAAAACCTGACAGTAGTGAGTTTGAATTTCCTTGCAACTCAACCTGAATTTTTACCATCTACATTTTATCTATATCAAATGGTTAAAAATTATGTTATTAAATGCAGAGATTTCTAATTCTTTCTCTAATGTTATGTGTTAGGCAACATAATATCCTCCATAAAGAAGTCCATATCCTAACTCCCAGAGCCTCTGAGTAGGCAGTTACCTCCTTACATGTCAAAAAATACAGACCCAAAGTTAAAGATTGTGAGATAGGAAGAGTATATGAATTATCTGCATGGGCTTAATGTAATCAAAGAGGTCCTTATAACTGAAAGAGGAGGGTAAAAGATTTAGAGGCTAAGAAGGAGACATAACAATGAAAGCAAGGTTCAAAGTGACATGATCACAAGCCAAGAACTGGGGGGAAAGGCAAGAAATAAAATTTCCCCTAGAGCATCCAAAAAAATGTAGCTCTGCTGAAACCCAGAGTTTAGAACTTAAAACCTATTTTGGACTTCTAACCTGTTAAACCGAATAATAAAAAAATGTGATGTTTGAAGCCACTGACTATGTGATAATTTGTTAAGCAATAGAAAACTGATATTCTTTTTTTAACCCATAGACAGGTCAGAGTTTCTATGAATCTTAAACCTCTCACAGAATATCTATGACTCCAAATTTATAGGGCTACTTGCTTTGCTCTAAGTTCCCATAGCAGAAACTCTGCCTTTGAAGGATTAGTCCTCAACATATTAATTAAAGATTTGTTTGCTTATCTTTTCACAGCTGCATTTGTGAGTAGAGGAATTATGTTTGTCTTGTTCTCAGCTGTATCCTTAGCATAAAATCAGGACCTGATATACAGAAGATATCAGAACAAAATTTTAAGTATGTAAGAGGACTAAATGGTAAAGAAAAAATGATGTGAATAGCAAATTAGATAGATGATAGATAGATAGATAGATAGATAGATAGATAGATAGATAGATAGATAGATGGATGATAGGTAGATAGATAAATAGATAGATATCTTGCTTTACCCTTAAGGAAGTAAAGAAGGGAGCTGGGATATATACAGTGAACGGACCCCCAAAAAATCTGGAATTATCCTCTGGAGTTCAGGCTGCTTGTGGTGTAGGCTTCTGCTGTTAGGTGAATGTTCTAGGAACCCATCTGTATGAGTGTATCAGCACTAGCTGGTGTTGTTGTGAGAGGCTGCATTTGGCTTCAGTCCTGTTCTGAGTGTTCAGCAGTTTTGATGAAAAACAGCATGACCCTTGTGTTCCACCCTCCTTATTCACCTGATCTTACCCAGAGCAACCTGTTTTTTCCCCCATGATGCAAAAAGTTCTCAAAAGAGAACATTTTGCCATGTGGAAGAGGTGAAACAAAAGAATGGCAAATGCACTAAAGGCATCAAAATCAACAAGTTCAGGACTCCTGCCAAGATGGAGGTGTAGGTGGAAACACTTTGCTTCCTTGCACAACCAAATCTAAAAACAAAGTTTTAACAACACTAAATGCAATCAAACCATAGAAAATTGAACAATACGGAGTCCGAAAATAACGAACCACTCAGCTAAACTGGTGAGAGGGGCAAAGCCAGCAGCTGAGAGGGGCAAAGCCAGCAGCTGAGCGGGTCGGTCAAAAAAGATCCCCTGACCCGGATCCCAGGTGCAGGGTGCCTACGGGCGGACCCAGGGAAGGTGCAGCAAGGCTGGCTGTCTGTGGTGGCGCATTTGTGCGCAGATAAACCAGTGAAGAGATGAACATTGAGACAGACCGCACAGGCCCCAGTGCAGGGCGGCGGGCTCGCATGTTTGCGCTCAGATAAACAGGCAGGGGCAAGTGGTGAGGTGGACAGGGCAAGTGGAGAGGACCACCATTGCTCCCTCTCTGACCCCGCCCCCACATACAGCGTCACAAACCAGCAACCTGGGTGGCCCCACTCTGGTGAACATCTAAGGCGCCTTTCCTCATATGTAACAGTCATAAACATATCAAAACATGGCTCAAGAACAACTCAGAGCCCCAAAGCCAATAAATCTAAGCAATGAAGAAATAACTAAACTTTCAGATGCACAGTTCAAAACACTGGTGATCAGGATGCTCACAGAACTTGATGATTTTAGTCAAAAATTAGAGGAACATATGAAGGCTAAACTAATTGAAATAAATGGTAATGCACAGGAAACCAATAGTAATGGAAAGGAAACTGGGACTCAAATCAAGGGAGCAGACCAGAAGGAACGAAAAAATGACCAAACAGAAAAATATGAAGAAACAAGAATTCAAAAAATGAGGAGAGGCTTAGGAACCTCCAGGACATCTTGAAACATTCCAACATCCGAATTATAGGAGTACCAGAAGGGGAAGAGGAACAGTCACAAGTGGAAACAAATAATAAAAGAGAACAAATAATGAAACAAACAAATAATAAAAGAGAACTTCTCCATTGTGGCAAAGGAAATAGACTTTCAGGAAATCCAGGAAGCTCAGAGAGTCCCAAAGAAGTTGGACCCAGGAAGGAACACACCAAGGTACATCATAATTACATTAGCCAAGATTAAAATGAAGGAGAGAATCCTAGAAGCAGCAAGAGATAAGGGGACAGCCACCTACAAAGGAGTTCTCATCAGACTGTCAGAGGATTTCTCAAAAGAGACCTTACAGGCAAGAAGGAGCTGGAAAGAAGTATTCTAAGTCATGAAATCCAAAGACCTACATCCAAGATTGCTCTATCCAGCAAAGCTTTCATTTAGAATGGAAGGACAGATAAAGTGCTTCTCAGATAAGATCAAGTTCAAGGAGTTCATCATCACCAAGCCCTTATTATATGAAATGTTAAACGGACTTATCTAAGAAAAAGAAGATAAAAAAGATGAACAGTGAAAGGACAGCAAACTCACAGTTATTAACAACCACACCTAAAACAAAAGCAAATTAAGAGGACAGCTAGATTAGGAGTGAACCATAGAAATGAAGATCACATGGAGGGTTAGCAACAGGGGAGTGGGAGAAGGAGAAGGGGGGAGAAGGTACAGAAAATAGGTAGCATAGACAGTAGATAGAAAATAGATAGGGGGCTAAGAATAGTAGGGGAAATATAGAATCTAAAGAGCTTGAGACACATGTTCATGAACTAAAGGGGAGAATGGTGGGGGAGGGGTATGTAGGGTGGAGGGGAATGAAGGGGAGAAATAGAACAAATATAATGGCATAATCAATAAAAAAAGAGGTAAAAAGAAGAAAACAAAAAAATCAACAAGTTCAAAAACTTTTAAGCAGTGGAAAAAAGTCTCAATAGGTAATTGCATTAAATGGAAAATACTTTTACAGTGGCTGATGTTTAAACATGTAAGAATACATATATAGTATTTTATAAATTAATTCTGTTTTTTCTTGGGAACCCCCTCATACTTCTTCTTAAAGTGAATAATGATTTTGGGAAGGAAAAGCTAAGAAATAATCCTGTTAGTGTTCCCATAAACCTACTCTTATGTGAATAATTTTTGCTAACCTAACTCAGTAGTTACTCCTCTCACACCATTTATTATACTGATTAAAATTCAACTTTTGGCAAGTTACTTCACTTTTGTGAAACTGTCTTCACATCTGTATAATAAGAATAAGTGAGACAAGAGCATGATATGCTAGACTTCCTGAAATGTGGGTTATAGGGAAAGAGAAGGAACTTGTGAAAGTTTTCATTTAAGAAATAAAAAATCACAACATGGTAATAATTGTGTCTGTATGGTTATGTAACAATCATACTTATTAAACATGTACAAAACATTTCTCAGGATGGAAGGACAGATAAAGTGCTTCTCAGATAATATCAAGTTCAAGGAGTTCATCATCACCAAGCCCTTATTATATGAAATGTTAAAGAGACATTTGCCATTATATATGCCATTATATCTCCATCATAATCACCATTAATATCTTCATTTTCTTATTTTTGCAGAACCCTCAGTACTAATGACTTACTATATTCATGGTGACAGTAGCAATTTTAGAGACATTTTGGCAATTTTCTTATATTTCTCTAGAATTACCTAGACAAAGTTAGTCATTGCTACATAATTCATCAATATTTCATTGGCCATTCTCTTACCATTCTCATCTTCCCTGGTAGCTTGCAAGGTAGACAGAACACATTGCTAATCATATACAACTGCCTCATTTCAATAATCTAGATGACTGTGAAACAGCTGTAGATTCTCCTCACACCCATTCACCCAGGTCTCACCAGCTGCACAGAGGGGCACGAATGGAAATTACAGTTTAGGAATAGCCCCGTGTAGTTTATGTCTCAGGACTAGGGAAATGGCTTACACCATTTCCACTGTATACCTCTCTCATTGTTTGCGTCATCAATGATGTGATAAATGGGCTTATGGATATAAATATACTACATCTTATTGAGCTCTTAGTAATATAAATGATATGGCTCCTAGGAAAATGACATTTAAGAACTTCCAGCTTGTAGAACCTAAATAAAAGTTGATTTTTCACTTCTTTAAAATCTCAACACAGAAAAAGAAGTTAATTATTTCCCCACTACTCAAAAATTGCTATGAAGGATGCTGAGATACAATGTGCTTAGTTCTTATAAAATAAATCTATTAAAAAATTTTAGATCAGTGGTTATCATGATATTCTCAGTTTTAATCATGGGATTGAGTCCTACTGGGACCTTTCCTATGAACCTAACAAGAGTATTCAATATACCAGCTGACGAGAAACAGCTCTTGCAACAAATTCTTCAATCTTTTAAACCATGAGTTCATAACCAGAAAAATAGTAACCAGATTTTATCATAACCAGAAAAAATATTTACCTTGAAATAGCTTCATTAATCCTTTGAATTCATTAACAAAGAGCCATGTCAAATTCCTAATTTTGCTTCCCTATAAAGGTTTTTCTGGTGTATGAAAGATAATATCAGTTAATATTAAAATGAATTACATACATAATACAGATAATACTCACTAAAGGCACACTATTTCTCCATAAGAATTTATTTTTAATTTTTATTATTGTTTTATTTTTTCTTGTGAGTTTTAATTTATAATGATAGAACATGAAATATTCAGCATGATAGAGAATTAGTACCCTCTCTCATTTTTAACCTTCCCAGGGCTAAAGGAAGGAGAGGGAAATTATCATTTTTTCATACTTAATATATGTCTACTGTGTTCACCTACATTCTCACTTCATCCTGGCAATAACCCTTCTATAGAATCACATGAAAAGTGAAATAACTCACTTGCCCAGTGAAGCACTATGCTAAAATTCAGACAATATTAATCTATTGTCCCCAGGACATCAGAGGAAAGATTAATATGAGATAAAGCAGTTAGGAAAGATAAGAGTAGTCCAGTCTGGCTTGTCTATTCATCCCCCATGGAGCTCTGAATCAAGATATGAACACCAGCACTAGACCCAAGAAGGCAGCCACCCATCCTGAGAAGGGACTGGACAGAGCTAATGGTAGTGTATAGCCATCTTCCCAGACAACTCAGATCACTCCGTCTGCACTCTAGGTGATGGTCACGTGAAGGAAAACTAAACAAGAAATTTGGAGATGATAACTAAAGGAAAGGCCAGGTTCCCTAGGAAACCTGGGGCTCAGACCCCATGAAAGGTTCTGATTAGCAATAGGAAGCCCTCGTTTCCTTCCTGGAGAAGGAGTGTGTAGTCAGATCTTTCAAGTTCCTTGAGTCTACAGAACCATTTTGAGGTGGCTTTTTGCCACATTTACAGCACTGAACAGGTTAGCTATCCTCTGTTCTTTGATTTCTTTTCCAACTTGGCAGCTCCATTTCCTCTCCACTCAAATGTGCTTCCTTTCTCTGCAAAGGCACAGGATGCCACTGATGCAATCCCAGAAGAATGTGTGCTTTGGGTTGTTTTCCCAGCTGTGGACAAGGGCTGAGTGAAAGAGGGAAGTAAAGGAAAAGGTGGGGCATGCACTGGTGTTGACTAAACTTCTCTCCTTCACCTACAAGCTGCATGAACTTGGAGAAATCAGGCTAGTGTCTCATATTCTGTATTTGTCAAAAATGAGAGAGAGGATGTAATAACATCACACCTGAAGACCAGACATGGCTAACATAATGGGTTTCTAGAAGTCCCTTCCAAGTTCTAGTCCAAAATTGTAAAAATAGTAACAGCTAATATAATTGGATGTCTACTGTGTTCCAAGATCCTTGTTGAGCATCTTAAGTAGAGCATGTCTATTACTCACAAAGTCCTACATGGTTGGTATCACCACCTATGTTTCACAGAGAAAAACTTTCAGAAGGTTGAGTAAATTGTAGTGGTGGAGCTAAAAGTTTTAGCCCTTGGTCTACCTGACTCCCAACCGTGTGCCCTATCTTTTGTGAGCTACCGCTCTGGAGTCTATGATTAACACTACGTGTGATCAACATTCTATGTGATTCTTTCAGGTTGAAAGCAATCAACCATGTTTCATGAGCAACAGTCTTTGACAGCTGAATATGCACAAGAGAAATTTTGTGTTGCAATTAAAATTACAACAAAGTTAATCAGACACATATTTAATGATATGTGTAACAGCTATTGTGCTACACATCATTAGGCATAAATGGTAAGCTGTTCATATGAATGAAAATAACTGCAGAAGCAAGCATGATTATACTTAGACAAGAACTGGGATAGGACAAAAATGGAATAAAAAGAATGGTTTCCACTTATTTATTACTAATATCCAAGCTTTATGCTGGGTGTTTTATATGCATTATCTCAATCCTCTTAACAGTATATGAAGAACATTACTAATACTAAACCTTTTTTACAGGGGGGAGACTGAGGCTTAGAGAGGTTAAGAAAATTGTCCAAGGTTGTCCCCCTAGTAGTTGTTGGGGATGATATACCAATGCAGGTAGTGTCACTTAAAGTATTTCCGCTTATACATGTGTGTCCTACAGCCAGCTCCCAATGGAAGAACCATTCATTTTTTGTTCCCATTTCAGCAGCTTTGCCCTTTATGGGAATTTCTGTCTTGCCTGCAACTAATTTGGCCATAGAATACCTGTGTTCATTCTGCCTACCTTATTAATTATAATGTATGAGTAACTCTGCAACCTCCTGTAACAGAAGCAAAAGTCCATGGACATATTTTTATCAGGAAGGAAAACAGTGAGAGATGTATTGATTAGGACAAGCTAGCTTAAGGTTAGAGTATTAATAGAAACCCAAACCAAAATTTCAGTGGCTTCCAGTTAGAAATTATGTTGCATGTCTATTATAGGATTAAGGCTGAGAAGGAAGTCTCTAAATCGCAGGGCTGGCCATGCTGGCAGAGGAAAGAGAGGACTGAAAAATCTTAGCTCTTTCTTCTTCAAGAACAGATGCCATGAAAAATAAGTTTGGGTCAACAGAAGCCAGTTGGGGATCAGATCTACAGTACTTCAACAGACACTGAAAGGGTTTTCTCATTGACGAAAATAGAGATTTATAAAGGAAAACTTCAAAAACACTTACTAGCTTTGAAAATTTTCTTTGAAATCAGCCCTCTGTGACCTGAAAGGTCAATTGAGGTATCTCTTAATATTGGTCCATTCCCTTTCCTATCTTCATTCTTTCTTTACCTCCACTGTCTAGCATCCTGAAACTAAGTAGGCAGTGAATGTTGAGACATCCTGGTGATCTATATAGCTGTGCTTTCAGTGGTCTCTTGGATACAAATCGTGTATTTATAAAATGTATTATTCCCTTAGTGCTAAAAAACATGTACCAGTTCTGAAAACTGTTTCTGCCCTGGGATACCCCCACTTACAATGTCAAGCTTCAGTCCACTGTGGTGAGACACAGAGCTAAGCTGTCCATAATAATAATAAGCATTAGCCCGATGAGTTTAGTTCATATATTGATTTGAATGACCAAACAACAAAGGAGCATGGATTTGTATGGCAATGAGTTATTGAAGTGATAGAATACTTAATAAATTTAATACTAAGAAGAGTGAGCATCAGTGACCAAATTTCTTTCTGGTCATCAGTTAGCACTACTTTAATAGAGAAAAATATGCATTAAATATTTGACAGTAAAGACGGAATGGTTCTGAGTCAGAGCTCCAAAAACCTAAGAACTTCTACCTCCCATTAGTTGATGTGATATTTCTGTATCTAAATTTCTTAATTAAACAATAAGAAAAAAATTAGATGTCTGAGGACCTCATGAACCATAACCCAGCTTGTCTCTTCCTCAGGCTTAAGTGATATGGGAAAAGCTTTCCTTAGCTGTGGCATGAAAAAGCCTCCAGGAAGAAGCTGAATAAAGAGGGAAGCAGATCTTACTTAGATACAGGATTTCGGGTTTGAATGAGACAATAATGAAGATGGTTTTGCTTCACAAAGATCCAACTGACTCAGAATTCATGGCGTATAAAGCTCTTCCTGGCAATTACATTTCCATTCCTCTATACCACCATTCTGACCACTGTAGTGAAGTATGACCATACTGATTTTCTGAGGGCCAACTCAAAAATATCAGTTCTGCTGAGTCAGTTGTCCATGGGAAGGGAGACTGGGAGCAGGAGGACAAGTTCCAGGACTATCATGCTTATTGAGGAAGACAGATAAAAGGAGAGAGATTCCTAAAGAGCATATGGCTGATGGACCAAGGAACAAGTCTACTGAAATGAGTTGTAGATTTAGAGATGGAAGACAGAGTTCTACGGCCTATTATGGAATAACTCAGCATATGTAAGATGTTTGCTATCTGATTTTCAATTTAATCATCAGCCAAGTGTGGACTAAAAAACCCACTCCTTAGATGTTAAGAAGATTAAAAAGTGTAATCAATTTGAAATGATCTATACGTAATTTTTATTATAATTACTATTATTAAATGTATTGCTGTTATCTAACACAGTAAAATGGACAGACCAGAATATTTTTGGGTTTGTTGATCATTTTAAAATTATGATTTTGAAAAAAAAATAGCAAGAGAATTTTCTGCAAAAAAATGCACATATTACAAAACATAGCACATGATTTCAGGGGGCCCACAAACTCTTTGAAGCCTGGCTGTAAATTTCCAGAATGAAGTAAAACATAGAAAAATGCCCAAAGATACAAAATGCTTAACTTGAAGTTGAAACATTCTGAAAACCTCTCTTTTTAAATATTATTATGTCTTTATTGTATGATTTGTTCCTACTATCAATGCAGCTATCTACTCATTGCTCACTTCTAATTATTAAGATTCAGAAATTCCCAGCAAAATGAATAACTCAACAGGTAACTATGTAAAGAGTGTGGCTTTAGGAGGAATAAGAGTTGTCTTGGTGATGTCATTTGTTTCTATGGAGCCTGTTTGGAAAGCTGTGTTGGCAGAAGCATGGATTTTGCAGATACTTCTGTCAACAAAGGATGCATGTGTGTGCATGCAGGAGTGTGTGCAGAAAAGAGAGATTGTTAACATTATATATAATATACATATATACACATATAATACACATATGTCCATATGTATGTGCATATAGATATCTCTAAAACTAAAAGAAAAATATCTTAAAGTCTGACTCAAGAATTCAGGATACTAAGGATTCTAAGGATACAGTATTCTAAGGATGCTTAAAAAATCACTACCTCCTCTTTTCTCCAGATACTAAGGAAGCATCATCAGAAAGCAAGCAATCCCTTGAACATTATTTTTTCATTTTCTAGAGATAGCTTGCTCTTTGAGTTTTTTACACTGCTATCAGCATTATTATCCTGGAGAGTACTTATTTAATTCAACAGATAGTCACTGAATATAAACTGTTGGATTAATAGGGACAGAGTCATGTGAAGTAATAAATGGCATTAGAAATGAGCAATATAACAGGATAAGTGTGCACTCATGTTATACAGAAGAGGAAGTAATACTACCTGAGAGAGATCATGGGATGCTCTTCTAGAAGATGCCTTGAGACATATGAGATCTCTCCAGAAAAAGGCAAACCATTATTAATATAATGAGAATGGTTTGTGTGATATCAGTGTAACCTGGCAGCCAAGGAGAGTGAACTGTAATGCATATGTATGAACGATGACAACTTCACTTACTAGTCAGTGGGGGCAGTAGATGCCATTGAGTGAGCATGTTTACGGTGTGGTCATCATGTTCAAAATGAGCAAGTAGAGCAAGAAATCTGCGTCAGATTTCATGTTAACACTGATCATTCCTCCATGGAAATTATTTGGATGATTCAAAGGGCTCCAAGCTGTGAGAAACTGGTGATTGGCTGCTTCATCACAACAAGCCCACTGATGTATCAGATCTTGTGTAGAGTTTTTTTTTTTAATTTACAGTTGTTGAATTTCAGTCGTCCTGCCTTTTTTTCTCATTGCTCACCTCTACCCTGTCCCCCACCACTCCCATAGTCAATTACCCATGCCCGTGAGTCCTCTATTTGTGTTCCTTTGTTTGCCCCTTCCCCTTCTTTCCCTCATGTCCCCCCTCTTCAGATGACACAGGTAACTAAGCCCCCTAAACCCCAGACTTGGCACCCTGTAACTTCTGGCTTTTCCCAAAAATAAAATCACCTTTGAAAGGGAAGAAATATCAGACCATTGATGAGATTCAGGAAATACACTGTGGCAGCTGATGGTGATTAGAACTGTGTGAGGTCCCAAGGTGCTTACATTGAAAGGGACTGAGGTGTCACTGTCCTATGTATAATGTTTCTTTTATCTTGTATCTTCGTCAATAAATGTCTCTATTTTTCATAATACTTGGATGGATACTTTCTGGACACAGCTTGTACGTGTCTGTCCTCCAGAAAGATGAAGCAGTGAGGGAGAATAAAGTCTTTCAGAAGTGAAGATTATGTGATAAACAACAGAGTTTGGGAGGCAATAGGTAAAAGAGAGAGTACAAAGAATCTTAGAGTTCTTTCATCTCATAAAGTAAGAATTCAATTACTAGCTCATTACCTACCTTGAGGTATAGCCACAGGAAAAGTAGTTACATTTTCTTTTAGTACCTTTAATTCTATTCTTAATGGAGTAAGAAACTCTTTTCTAATGTGTCTGCTTTTAGGTTTGCCTGTTTGTTTCTATATGGGACCTTTATGCTAACACTGGTAATAAATGTCCAATGAAAGTCTCTCAATTTATTACTCAATGACTATTTATTGAACACCTACATTATGCTGGTTTCTGTCTACAAAGGCAATATTTCTAAAGATGTATTTTCTTCAAATTACTGTGCAACCCTTTGAAATTCCAGCCCCTCTACATTCTGGAATAAAGATATCCAAAAATTATTTTTTGAATTTATCTAATAAATGTATTTCTTCAGCTAAAATTGTTTACTTTCATCTCTTAATCTCTCCAGCTGTACATCAACATTCTTGTCAAGAGTATTTTTCCCTCATCATGTCTACCTATGCCAAACCTTGCATTCACGAAATCTCACCTTCTCTTCTACCAAGATTTTCCATAAAACCCCTGACCAAAAATAATTTTCCCTTTCAAATATACTATCTTGAATAGTTATTACTGAAGTACTTATCATTTTTTACTAGATCTTGATCATTAGAATTAGAACCACATCTTAAACTTCTTGCTATCTCTTATAACAACCAATGTAGTGCTTAGCATATCCTACTTCATATTTAATAAATGTTCCGTTTGAAATTTAGGTTAAATCTTCATATTCAGTTCTAGAAGGTACATTTTAATTGCTTGGATAAAGACTGAATTACATTTAGATTAGAAGGATAAAGAAGGTCAATGCTTAGGCCCAGAACTGCTCAACCATTCTTATAATCACCTTCTTTTGAATTACAAGAGTTTCAAAATGAGATAAAAGGTTTTGAGCATGAAATCATCTGAATTGTATTTCTTCTGCATAATTTTAGCTTTGCCAGAACCCTGATAGTTCCCACTGGTAGACTTTAGTACATCATTGATAACATCAAGAAGGCTGTATCTCCAGATCGCACTGCTTCCCCCCACCCTTTCTGGCAGTGTTATATCTGAGCTGTACGAACATCGGCAAAGACGTTCTCTCTGTTATGTTTTTCTTTCTGCTGTGGGAAGAATCAGCACCTAAGGCTATGTCTACATTATTTATACCACTTTGATAGATTAAATCTTAACTGTACCAGAGAGCTTTTAAAGACATGTCTGTAAATGTCCAAAGATTCCACAGGTGTTCATCCTGACTGCAAACAAAGACTCTTTTTGTGGTTGAAAAACAAAATTAAACTGTAACAGTGTCCTGCAAGCCATGGTTTCTGCTTAAAGCAGATCCTTGACTGGACAAGTCAGGTAGATTTGTTACTCTTGACACATTTTTGGAGTTCAACAAAGTAGTCTACATCAATGGAAACATTTCTGTGATCTTACTTCTAAAATTAATCTCTCTGAGGGTGACATTTAATAAAGTTACCATAATGTTGGTATTCTACCAATGTAACAATATCCTAAAGAACTTTCATCTTGAAATATATCCCAGTTCTAAAGTATTCTTAAAACAGTTTCATTCTCTTCTCTGCACTGTTACCAACTCTACTGTGCAGATTTTATATGTTAATAAAAGATAAGAGTTTTATTTTTGGAAAGTATTATTCACGTGACCCCTGTGGCTATTTTTTTTCTGTTTATAACCAGAGGATCTGATTCTATTCTCTGAAACCAGGACTTGCTGGAGTTAATTTTAAAGCAAGTGGTAACTTCATGAGTTTTTCCAAAAATAATTATAACAACCTTTGATTCAATGAAAAATAAGCATGTTCTCACCTACCTAAAGTCCATATCAGCATATATAATTTATTCACTCAAAATTATAGGAGCTGTGAGATAAGTCATTGAAATATTTAACAAAAAAGAGGAAAAGCATGATGATAATTATGTTAGAAAGATTGTAATCATGTTTTCCTCAATAAGATAATTAAATTCTAATTGGATTTTAATTTTCATTTTTCAGATGTCATAGTTTTTGTACAAACCCAGTTACTCTTTGAATTCAACCTTTCATTCTTTAACTCAACTTTGCTTTTTTTATTCCCCCACCACCCCTTTTTTTCTATAGTATTACTACAGAAATCTCTCACCCTGAAGCAGGGCAAAACAAGATACCTTTTATAAATACTGAATTTGAAAGGTAGGAAGAAAAGACATATACAAATGGAAAGGAGTTTTTAGAATATTTTTCACTGGTCATTCTTGGGCCACACTAGACTTTTTTTACATTCCTTTATTTCTCCAAGTGCCATACACAACCTTTCTAAACCAGGTTATCAGAGCTGCCTAGCAAAATTGATATAATTTTACCATATCACTAGTGATCATAAGATCAACTACATAGGCAGGAGAATATCAAGGCTGACCAGGAATCAGTCCATTACATTCAGGCTCCAAATCTAAGAATCCTGCCTGAACTCTAGAAGGTACAGTGCATTCTGCCCCAGATCGAGAGATCTCAAAACATCAGGAGTTTCTCATTATTTCTGTCTTTAGAATCAAGTAAAAATACTCCTCAATATATTAATGTAGAAATTAAATTGTTGGAAGAACTAGTTATGCTAACAAAGACACTAACATGTGACCATTTACATTTGTATTTAAATTAACTAAATTTTAGAATGAAATTAAAAATTCAGTTCCTCAATTGCATTAGCTATGTATCAAGTGTGTGGTAGGCATAAATGACTAACAAACACTCTATTGCATATATCAGATAATGCAACATTTCCACTTTATGTCATGATGAACATTTTTATCATCACATAAAGTGGAAATTAAAGCTGAAAATTAAACAATAAATGTGTAAACCACAGTAATAATTAGGAAATATTTTTGAATATATAAATATTAAGCTTTACACAGGACATATTAAAATTTGTGGATATGCTTAAAGAAAACACATTTTCTTAAATGAAAGTGTCAGAGAACACTGTAGATAAATAAAAATCAGAAACATGTGAGGACATTAAAAATAAAGAAAAAGAAGAAAAGTAATAATAAAAAACATAAATTCACAAATGGAAAATGAATCCACAATAGAGATCATCAAAGCCAAAGAATGGTTCTACGGAAATATTAATAAAGTTGATAACCAACTAGCACAGGTACAAACTTAAAGGCTAACAACAGAGGTGGACAGTATCAAGATATCAAGAATGAAAGAGAGAACGTCACTAGATCCTACAGACTAATTTCGAATTACTCTTTGATTGTTTTCCTTTTCCATGGATGCACTACAGAATATCCGTTTCTCAGAAGCCTGGGGTATTAATGTGGTCCCCCTGGAAGTTCAGTACCTTCCTTCCAGCTCCCTCTGATATCTTCCCTTGGACTCTTTCCTCTGTGATAGTCTTGAGCTTCTTCCTGCACACGTGTCAAATGTCCCTTTCCACTGTCCCATCATCTAGTATTCTTTGCTTGGCTTTCCAAATTGACAATTTATTAATTCTGACAACTTTTTCTTTTTACTTTATTTTATTTTAATTTAATTGTTGTTCAAGTAAAGTTTTCTGTCTTTTTCTCCCATCCCAGACTTTTTTTAAAAAAAATGAAGATATTATTATCAAATCTAGGCCAAAATTTTAGCAATTCCAATGAGCTATAAAAAGCCCTTAATAAACACAATTTACCAAAATTGACAGAGAGTATAGATCTGAATATTCTTATGTCTAACAAAGAAATTAAGCCAATTATTTAAAAGTTTCTCACAAATAAAACTCCTAGGCCAAATAGCTTCAACAATAAATTCTTCCAAATTTAAAAAAGAATCCTAATATTGCTGAAACTTTCTGAAAACAGAAAGAGAACCTTATCTCCGACTCTTTATGAGGCCAGCATAACTTTGACACCAAGACCTGTCCTTACAGGAAAGAAAAGTTAGAGACCAATTTTTGTCATGAATATAGACACACAAATTTTTTTTCTAGACACACAAATTCTTAATAAAATGTTGGTAAACATAATTCAGATGTGTATAAAGAGAATGATTTACCAGTTTCAACTATTTTCAATCTAGTAATTCTAGGTTGGCCTGACATTTGAAAATCAAATCTGTACGATTTACAATGAAAAATCATAATCATCTCAAAAGATGAAGAAAATACCTTTCATAAAATTCAACCCTTATTCATGATAAAAATGCTATTGACCATCTTTTAGAGGTCCCAGAAAGTTCAATAAAGCAGGAAGAAAAATGCATAATATTTGGAAAGGAAGAAGTAAAAATGTTATTATTCCATATCAACTGGAACTCTCATTCACTTCCGGCCACAATAAAAGTTGGTACAACCCTTTTGGAAAGTGCCTTGGAAGTATCTACCAACACTGAATAAATAATTACCACACAACTCAACAATTCTCCAAGTGACATTTACATGAATGTTTGCAAGCGTACTTTTAATAATAAAACATAAATATTGCTCAACTGCTTGTAATAGGTAGATATAAGTAAATAAATAAAATAAGAAAGATGGAAGGATGTAGGGTTTTATCCATCTTTTGCAGATTCCAATGGATGGGGATATCAGATTTCAGAGAATTCCTTTCTTTTTATTTTTACTGAATTTATTAAGTTGACACTGGTTAACAAAATCATACAGGTTTCAGGTGCATGATTCTTCAACACATCATCTTTACTATGTCTTGTTCATTCACCATCCCAAGTCAATTCTTGAAGGGCCAGAAAATGAATCATTCATGGATCCAATTATGATAATACTCAAGGAGACTAACTCCTGTTAACCAAGCTCATAAGAAACTGATACATCAAGTAGAATGGCAGTTTATTAATTTAACAAAAAAAATGATCCTGCTAAATGGGATGTAAGACTTGTGTAAGCATAGCTGTTAGATTTTTCTTTTTGGCAGGTGCAGATGGAAAATTGCTTAGGTATCAGAAGAACGCTTTGTAAGCAAGTTCAGGGCACGCCGAGTTGGGTGAGAGCATCAGATGCTTACTGCTCCGGTACTGAAAGTCTGATATATTTTTTTCCACAAACATCCTTCTTACCAAGGAGACATACGACTTCTAAACTGCTTTTTTGCCTAGAGCCAGTTATATTATACATTATGTTTGATTTTACAATTAAATTCAGTGTCACGAAGATCTTGCTTAAATCGAGCCTACAGATTGTATATATTTTAGGCTCCTGTCCAGTCTGGCAAATCAGGCCTCATGATTACTAAGAATGTCCTTATATTTCTTCTAACATGAGTCTAAGAAACAAAGTGAGATATGAAAGCTTGAAAAGATAAGTTTGGGGCAAAAATTTTTCACTAAGTATAGAATTCTGGCCTGTAATTTTCTTTTCATACTTTAATATTTAGCTTGTCTTCTGATCATTGTTTCTGAAGAGTTGTCAGCCCTCCTTCACACTGATTATTTTCTGTATATAAACCATTGTCCTCTGGTTGCTTTCAAGACAATCTCTATATTGAAATTATATTGGATAATCGTTAATTATACTGTTCTTGCAACTTAGAATAAATATATAATGAATATTTCTAAAAACTCCATTAATATGACTTCTATATTTATATTAGATGCCTAGTCAATATTTCAAAAGTAATTCTAAGGATATCTCAAGTCACTTATATGTGGAAATTATAGAGAATTTAATAAATATGCTATATTTAAAGAGTGAACATGGTAACAACATACTCTTTGTGAGAATATACAATTGTCTGATTGTGGTAGTACAAATATTAGATATTTATCCTATGCACTTCATTTGAAACACATATGCCCATTAACAGTATACAATCTAGTCATAGACATAGTGTCCGGCTGGAAATTTAGAAAATTCAAATATGTTAAGTGATGGGAAGACACCACAAATTCCTAGCATAGTATTATGTTTAGTATCCATGCTATATATTAACACATTAACACCATATTTCCGATGTTGCATAGAAAATGTAATAACTGCTGAGTTTGTCTGCCTCTTGGACTCCCAAGAATTTTGTGACTCTTCCACTGATTTTTACAGCACTGCCACAATTCTTCCACTAATATACTTGTGTAGTGAGTCTTAAAATAAGGTAATATAAGTCCTTCAATTTCCTGAGTCTTCCAATCTGTGAACATGGCATATTACTCCATTAATCTAGATTTTATTTTATTTCTGCTACATTGTCTAATTATTTATATTCTACAGGTCTTTAAATATATGCCAACCCAGAGTTGTTTATTAGTCTAAAAATGTCAAAAAATCATTTCAAGCTTTCACATTTGACTTTGTTAAATAATGTATCTGTAAGTCATGTTTTTCCAGCACTGTTGTGTATATGGTATTATTTCTTATATTTTGTATTTGCAAGTGTTTGGGGCTCATGTATTAAACAGAAACTGAGTTTTAAAACTAGACTTTGTATCTTGGGATCTTCAATTAAGCAGTTTTAGTTAGGAGCTTTTTTGTAAATTAGCCAGAATTTCCTTTGTACCTGACTATATTATCTGAAAATAAAAACGATTTACTTTTTCTCTTTTTTAAAATATTTTATTTATTTATTTTTAGAGAGAGGGGAAGGGAAGGAGAAAGAGTGGGAGAGAAACATCAATGTGTGGTTGCCTCTCGTGAGTTCCCTGATGGGAACTGGCCTGCAACCCAGCCATGTGCCCTGACTGGGAATCAAACCGCAATACTCTGGTTTGCAGGCTCGCGCTCAATCCACTGAGCTGCACCAGCCAGGGCCTTAGTTTTTCTCTTTTTAATCTCTGTATTATCTTTCTCTCTCCCTCACTCATACACATTACACACCTTAGTCTAGGAATTTGGAAACTTTAATAGTCACATAAATATTTTAAGCTAACAAGTTATATTTTCTCTGTTGCAGACACTGAACTCTACCACTGTAGCATAAAAGCAGCCAAAATAATATGAAAAAAAGTGATGTTGTTGTGTTCTAATAAAGTTTTATTTGCAGAAACAAGTGACTGACCTGCAGACTGGAGTTTACTGATCCCTAACCTGCACTTTCAGGAGAGGCTGAGTAGACACAGTGAATATGGACGTCCTCACCTTGTTTCCAATCTTAAGGGGACTGTTCATTCTCTCTCCCACTAAAAATAATGTTAGCTGTATTTTCATGTTAATAATTTTTTATCAAGTTTTCTAATCCATAGAAGGCAACTCTCTCCATTTATTTAAAGTACCCTCAGGTTACAGTGAGCAAGATTTCTTCTATTTTTAAAATGCTGAAAGTTTTTTTCATAAATGAGTGTTAAAATTTGCCAAAAACCTCTTTTGAACCTATTTGTGATAATCTTTTTTTTTGTTTTATCCTAATATAGTAAATTATATTACTAGGTCTTCAAGGGTTAAACAAATTTTGTATTACTAGGATTAATGTAAAATTGTCATTATTTATTATCTTTTTCATATATTGCTGGATTGATTTTTGAACACAAAGATTTTTGCATAAGTTCATAGGGATATCAGACTTTAATTTTCTCTTCTTGTAATCTCTTTCCTAGTTTTGCTGTAAGGATGATACTAGCTTCATAAAATGATCTAGGAAATATTTGTTCCTATTCTGTTTTTGAAAAAAAAAGTAGTATTGGAATTATTTCTTCCTTAAAGTTTTGATAGAATCCATCTCATACTGTCTACAGAATACCCATCAGTGTCTGTTGCATTTGTTGAGAAAAGGCAATTACAAATGCTCTTGACTTGTAAGAGCATCTGTGTCACAATAATCTAAGTGTTCTGAGCACATTTAAGGCAAGCAAGGCTAAGCTATGAGGTTTGATAGGTTAGGTGTCTTAAGTGAATTTTGAACCTAAGATATTTTCAATCTATGATGTGTATCAGGGTGTAATCCCTACGTGAATTGGAGAGCATTTGTATAACATAACATCCTTACAACAGTACATTTATACTTCTAATCTTAATATATTATAAATATTTTAATTTATTTTTATTATTTTGCTTTAAATGGTGAATTATCTTAAAGAAATTAAAAGAAATACAATAATTATCAATACATATATTAATAATGTTGTTGCTCTCCATTCATTTATTCAGCTTCTGATTCAGTCTGGTAGCACATGCTGAAGAATCACAGTTAGTATTTCTTGTCACTTTCATGTTGTCTAGAAAAAAAGTTATCTTACCTTTTCAAAGAAGGACATTTATGCTGATTATAGAAATCTATGTTGACTTTGCCTTGTAACACGTTGAAGGTGCCATTTCATTATATTGTTTGCATTGATTTTTAATGCATAGCTTGTATTGATTCTTATTTTTTTATTGTTTTTCAGTTACAGTTGTTTCCGGTTTCCCCACCATTGCTCTCCCCTGCCCCATTCAATACCTGCTCCCAAAACAATCCCCATCCCATTGTCCTTGACCATGGGCCCTTTGTACACGTTCCTTGACTTTACTCTTCCCCTTCTTTACTGTCATTCCCCTGCCTTGGATCTCCGAAGTGCCCATCAGTAAATGAATGAGTGAATAAAAAACTGTGGTACATTTACACAATGAAATACTATGCAGCAGAAAGAAGGGTCGCCTACCCTTTGCCACAGCATGGATGGAACTGGAGAGCATTATGCGAAGTGAAATAAGCCAGGCATTCATTCTTATTTTTGTTCCTTAGTATGCTTGTCCTTTCACTTGCTCTTTAAGATTTTTTTATTAATCAATTGTTTAGCAATTTGATAATGCTATTGTTCCTGTGGTTTTGTTCTATTTGTCCTGCTTGGAGTCATCACTGGAGTCATCATCTTCTCAGATTTGTAAATTAATTCCCTTTAACAAATTTGAAAAATATTGACCATTGTTTCCTCAAAACTTGTCTGTCTTACTCTCTTTTCTAGTCTTCTGGGACTCCAATTATATGTATTTTAGATAAAGCGACATTGTGCCATTCTAAGATTTTGTTCAGTTTTTGAAAACTTTTCACTCAATTTGCTTCAATTTGGATAGGTTCTATTGTTATGTTTTCAGTTTATTATCTTCTATTCTGCAGTTTCTACCCTGTGGGGAGCCTATTTTAGATATTCCATTTTCCAGATCCAGAAGTTCCATTTCATAAAGTTTTAATTTGTCTTTTTATAGTGGTCATGTTTGTATTTTAATTTAATTATTCAATACCATTCTAATAATATTTTTTAAAGTTTTAGTTTCCAGATTCTTCATGTATTTTATTTCTTGCTATGATCCTATTGAAATTTTTACTGTTTATACATCATCTTTTTTTATTTAATTATTGTTCAAGTACAGTTTTCTGTCTATTTACTCTCACCCCAGCCCACCCCCCCATGCTCCCCACCTCCCTCCCATTTCCACCCCCCTTAGTTATTGTCTCTGTGTCCTTTATACTTGTTCCTCTAAATCCCTCCCATTTTTCCCCTTAAATTCCCTCCCCTCTCCCCTCTGGTCACTGTCCCCTTGTTCTCTATTTCAGCGTCTTTATTTTTATTTTGCTTGCTTGTCTGTTTTGTTGTTTAGCTTCCTGTTAAAGGTGAGATCATATGGTATTTGTCTTTCAGCACCTGGCTTATTTCACTCAGCATAATGTTTTCAAGTTCCACCCATGCTGTTGCAAAGGGTAGCAGCTCCTTCTTTCTTTCTGCTGCATAGAACTCCATCATTTATATGCACCATAAATTTTTAATCTATTCATTTACCGATGGGCACGTAGGTTGCTTCCGGCTCTTGGCTATTGTAAATTGTGCTGCTATGAACATTGGTGTGCATAGGTTCTTTTGGATTGGTGTTTTAGGATTCTTAGGATATATCATCTTTTTTTAATGTTTCTTTGTATGCCTACTAACTGTTGAGTTCATGCTAGACATTATAAATACTATGTTAGTCAAAATCTGGATTTTATAGTGCTCCCTTTAAAAAGTTTTAAATTTTGTTGTGACAAGCAGTTAAATTACTCATGGATATTTCTGATATATTCATGAGCTTTTAAAATATTTCTTTGGGCTTGTTTAGAGTAGTTATTACTCAAGTTTAGTCTGGGCCTACTTTCTAGTATTCTAATATCTCTCCATTCTACATGATGGAAACACCCAAGTTTGTGTGAGCTCTAAGAATCATTTGACTCACAACTCACTGACAGTTGTTCTTGGTCCCAAAGTTTCACTTTGCACATACATACATTATTATTCAGCAACAGATTGAAGGCAAGTCTATGCATATTTCAGGAATGTTTTTTCCCTTCATAGTTTCTAACTGTTTGGTACTCTATTCTACAGATTCAAACTGTCTAACCCTCCCCAAATTTCTGTTTCTACTGCCCATGTGCTATGACCCAGAAAGTGATTCCATATAAAAAACCAGGAATATTATAAAGCACACCTCACTCGTTTCTTTCTCTTAAAGTTCACAGTTTTTTATAGTCTATTTCCAATATGTGAAATCATTTCTCATATATGTGGTCCAATTTTACTAAGTAGACTACTACAAGTTGTTCCATCATGACAGGAGAAAAATAATTCTACAAATCTTAATATATATATTAATATTATTTCTACACAAACTAAAATGTTTCTAATTCCAGGAATGTTACAAATCTTTTCTTGATTTCTTCACCAAAGAAATCAAAATTATATGGCTAAGGCTTCTCAACATTGAAGACTGTTAGAGCTGACATAATTGATTTTACTGTCTTATTTTTTCTTTATGGTGACTTTCAAACCTACTTATTTCCTTTTCTACTCCCACTTAAAATATACACATCTTGAGCAACTGCCAAAATTTTCTAAATGTTGTTTTTGACTTACATTTCTCTTTTTTCACCCATCAGTAATTTCGAAATTATAATTTTTTAAATCTTTCATCATGGCACTAGCACATTCAATCTGATTGACAGTCTTATGTGGCTTTTGACCTATGACTTCAAATATGACCTCCTGTCTCTTCACAGAAAGTGTACATGTACAACATAAACTATCAAGAAGGGCTGGTAACCATTAATTCATTCATTCATCCAATATACCATGTACCTGAAAAAATGCAATCTGGCAATGTCCCCAAACAAATATATGTTAGATATTGTGACAGTACAAAAATAAAAATGTTGAGAGTAAATTTTACCACCCAACAACAGACATTCAGTGAAAGCTTCATAGCTTTAATGGTTATGCTTAATCTTAAAATATGAATAGCAGTGGAGCAGGCATCCCAGGCAGAGAAAACAGCATGATAACAGGAACACAAAAGGAAGATACAGCATCATGTAAATTGGGACTACGAACATTTCATATGTCCATGAACATAGAGCCAAAGACAGAGGGCCATAGAAGATATGGCCAGAGGGTAAGCATGGAAAAGGTCCAGGAACCAATAGTTTAAGACATTTTGGAGACTGGATTTTGACATGTTGCTGAAGGATTTTTAATAAAGGGAGTGACATATTTAGGTTTTTGTATTAGAAAAAAAAGTACCATGGCTAAATTACTGAAGATAAATTTTAATGGAACAAGAATGGACAGAGGAGAATTGTTAAGTGAGAGTCTAAGCAAGTAATGAGTAGTGTGAATTATGATAGTTTTAATGAAGATAGAGAGAAGTAAATGATGGAAAACTTAATATTATGTAGTAATCTATAGAACATACGGTGTGAAGGTGTAACTGATGTATCAAGGGTGACTCACTTTTCTAGATTTGGAAGCGACTGAATGGATAATTGTGTCATCTACTTGATATAGAGAACATATAAAAAAGAACATATTGAAGAATGGTTTAAAAATGTATTAGTCCATGTTTGTTTATCTGGACATCTGAGGTACCCATGAAACAGTCAGTTGAAAACATCATATATGTCACTACATGTGAATCTAAAGTATATTCACTAAAACTTGAAAGCCATCATCCCATAATGAGTGGCTGAAAATATGATAGAGAATAAAATATCCAAGATATAACATGTAAAGTAATGTGTCACAATTTAGATGTCAGGCAAGGGCATAGAATTACAGAATTTCAGCTGATGTGAAAATAACTTGACTATAAAAACGTCACTTTTATTTTTGTCCCACACTCGCCTCAGGTAAGGAATATAAAACACAATTAAGGTGGCCCTACCTCGACTTTATCCTCAGATGTGGTTGACAGTGGATGCATTGACAGACACACTTGCACACTCAGGAAGTTGAGGTACATCTCATCGTTTCAATTTTCCAGGTAGTGCACTCCATACCCTCCCCTAAAACTGCAAAGTAAAATTATTATTTTTTAATTTTAAGGATTATATTACTATTTACCAAAAGGAACAGAAATGACATTTTTTAGATCATATGTTATTGACTATTCTATTACAGTTTTCCCAATTTTCCACCCTTTCCCCCCCTCCACCCAGCACTTCTCACTGTCTTGGGCAATTTCCACACAATTGCTTATGTCTACTGGTCATGCGTATAAGTTCTTTGGCTACTTCATTTCCTACACTGTACTTTACATCCCCATGGCTATTCTGTAACTACCAATTTTATTTCTTAATATCCTCACCTCTTCACCCATTTCCTTACACACACCCCCATCCGGCAACCATCAAAATGCTCTTTGTATCCATGGCTCTGTTTCTGTTCTTATTTGCTTAGTTTGATTTTTTTAGATTCAATTGTTGATAGGTATGTATTGATTATCATTTTATTGTTTATAGTTTTGATCTTATTTTTCTCAAATAAGTCCCTTTAATATTTCATATAATAATCGTTTGGTGATGATAAATTCCTTTAGCTTTTCCTTATCTTGGAAGCTCATTATCTGCCCTTCAATCTTAAATGATAGCTTTGTTTGGTAGAGTAATCTTGGTTGTAGGTCACTACTTTTCATGTCTTTGAATATTTTTTGCCAATCCCTTCTAGACTGCAAAGTTTCTTTTGAGAAATCAGCTGACAGTCTGATGGGAACTCTCCTGTAGGTAACTAACTGCTTTTCTCTTGCTGTTTTTAAGATTCTCTTTATTTTTTAACCTTTGGCATTTTAATTATGACATGTATTTGAGTGGGCCTCTTTGCATTAATCTTGCATCATCTCGCAGCATTGCGGTACTAAAAGAAGAAGAGAAAAAGAAAGAAATTAGAAATCTATTTGAAAAAATAATGAAAGAAAACTTCTCTAATTTGGTGAAAGAAATAAACATGCAAGTCCAGGAAGCACAAAGTTATAAAATAAAATTCTAGTGTCTCTATAAAGTTCCCTATCTTGATGCGAGGTTGAGTGGGACCACTCTACACTCCTTTCCCTTGGGTAAAGTGCTGACTAAAAAAGTATATTAATCACTCCTTCAAGACATTTCCCTCAATTTTTTTCTGCTATCTTACTTTTTATTGGTGAGCACACTAAGATTCATTCTATTGATTCTTGTCCTCCTTTGGAACTGATTTAGTGTCTTTATTATGTGGTATCAATTACGCCTTGGTGCCACTTTTATAATTTATGCTGTAACATTGAAATACATGTCTGTCTCTTCCACAGAAGCATGAATTCCTACACAGGGTGATGCTCTATATTCTTTATCTGCGTATCCCCTGTCTTTAGCACAAGGTAAGGATTGAGAGAATAGTGATATTGAGATAAATACCTAGGAGTGAAGAAACAACATTCTAGAACATGAAATCTGGTACCTGTAATTTGTAGATTCAAAGTCACTATTTGAGGAAAACATTTAATTACCTAAGGCAGAGAAAGATAGTATCCTTCAAAATCAGAGAAAGACTAAATTGTGTTAATAGAAATAATCTTTTAATTCAATGATTCAAAGCTGATGACGGGTGTCTAATGAACACCTCATGTTGCAGTGATTTATGAATGAATATTCCAAAAAAGCATATGGGCTCAGAGTTGAAAATGGTGACTGTAATAATTATTTTTAAGTAAATGCAATTCACTGACCTTTAAGTCATGATTCCTTTAAGGCACTCTTGAATATAGGTTCTTTACTATAAATGGAGATTTAGATTCTTAAAAAGTGTTTTTCCCAAAAAACCTTATCTATATATCTAAAATCAGCATCTTTAGATAAATGCTTTGAAACATTGGCTCGTGTGTCGGGAAAAGTATCAGATGATGGGCATTATTTGATGAACAAGTAAACAAATGCTAGTCCTGAATTCAATTCCCTTCCAAATTTCCTTACTACCATGCACAAGAATGCAGCCTCCTTTGACAACTAAAATCTGAAATAACACTATCTTATTCAAGAGACTAACATAATTCATTTCTCATTCTGATGGGTATCTCATTTATTAGGCACAGAATTCGCTGTACTCCAGTGCCAAGAATTACTAAGCAACAGAACATATGTAGGCGGATGTGATGTTTGCATATTCACACAATCTGACATTTACACCCAGATCAGAAGTATATTATTACTGAAAGAGAGGAACAGTAACAGAACGAGAGGTAGTAATATTCTCATTCTATAAGGTACCATTCACAAAAGTATCTCCATGATCTTAACAAATAACCCCCCTGCTATAGAAAGCAAGCAAATCCAGAGGACATTCACAAGTTTCCAGGTTTAGTTCCTCCAAAATGCCAGAAACAAAACATACCGCTCGAAGCATTTTTTTAATGCTTTCTATAGTATAACACCTAGTATGGTGTGAATACAGAAACTGCCTATCAGCCTGAGGAGAATACTAACTGTTTCACAGAATCAAAATTGGGGAATTTTCTGGAGTGCTCTACTCGAGACAGTTCCCTGAGGACCCTGAGGCTTGGCAACTTTCTCTGACAGGTAGCAACTTCCACCCCCATGCTGCCTCTCTGCTGAACACAGGAACCAAAGAAGAGAAAGTTGGATGTCTGAATAAAAATAAGTATTTCCTCTGATGGAAAAAAACAACAAGTTTCCAATGCCAAATAATACATGAGCCAGCCCGGTTCAAACTGATGGGTGGCTTAAGGCAGTGACCTCAGCACAGTGACCCTGGGCAGCAAACCATTCACATGCTCATTTCAGTTGTATGATTTCAAATTTTAATGCAATTAAAATACAGATGAGGGGATGGAGGAATTGTTTTCAGGGAAAATCTCCAGAACATCTTACCAAACAAGATGGACCCTTCCGTTGACATTTATCAATCATCCTTAGTGAAACATGATATTTTACATAAGTTAAGATTCTGGCTCTGACAATATGTATATATGTCTTTAAAACATCAAATATGCCTTCACATTTTTGTCTAAATGTCCTTAGCTGATACTTTTCATGGTTTCCCTGATAGACACCATTAGATTCCCTGATAGAAGAGTTTCCTCTGGCAATATTCTGCTACAATGATTTATTCACTGAAATTGTTTTTAAAAGAGCAAAAGGTTCTCTAAGAAATGGACTCTTTGTTCCTTCCCAGTGATAGATTTTATAATGGCTTTCGTAATTTGCTTAAAGATTTAATGATGCCAGCTACAGCTCTTAGGGTTGTAGAGCTACATCTCTTACTCCCTATTAATTACCATCAGAGTAACTGTACCTTACATTAGGGCAGCTGGGAGAGCAATCCTTTTTCCTCTGTGGGTAGACCCAAGACTCATTATAAGCATGCTATTATCCTGTGTGAACATTGGGTCTTCAACCAGGGTTTACAAAAAGGAACAAGAAAAATGAAAGCCAGCAAAACCACTGATAATTTTTGAAGTGCTGTGTATTTTCAGATCACTTTAGTCTGTGGGCAACACCCCATCTGTAGAGATCTCCATCACTATGGTACAAACATGATTACTATAGTCACACGGAAAGCTGAATAGTCACTACCTGCTAGAATGAATCTCTGTGCCTATTCGTACATGCTCTTGTCATTTGAATTGATTTCTGCAACTGGGAATACTGGACATGTTAAATTGATGTCTCACCTCTCTCAATTTCAATGGACCTGACAGTTATATAAAAACATCCAATATAAAAGAACTTGATTGTCAGATATTTTTAAGTGGTAAATTGACGGACTTTCAATTAATGACCCCAGTAGTCAGAAGAGGTAGCGGTTGTTCTGTGAAGAAGAGTATACTTGAACCACTCTCAGAATGAAAAAAATATTTCTATTTCACTCTCCAATCTCTAGAAATATTTAATAAAATAATAATAAAGGCCCTCAGCTCCCCTGAATAAACAGTTCCACCAATCAAATAAGCAAATAAATAAAAGACCATTTGCAGCAAACTCACCTGGGGCACTAATGTTTGGGCTTCATTCTAGATTTCCAGAATATATGTTGCAAAGGTGAGTACTGAATGCCTACATCTTTAACAAGCTCCTATTATCATTTTGCTGCACCCTAAATTTTGAAAACCTCTGGATAAATATTTAGAAATCAGAAATTAATGCTATAAATTAAACATTTTTAATAATAATCACAAGATTTTGGATTCATTAGAACTCATCATTATAACTGCCCTTCTATTTCTTTACCTCCAAGCTAACCTTCCGGGTCTTCGGGTCTCTCATTTGGATAAGAGCAGCATGAAGTTTGGAGTTTTTGCTTCCCTTCCCAGCATACCTTACTTGTTCTGAATACCTTCCTCATGACCCTCCTTTCCTCAAAGCAATGGTCTTTATAGTCCCAGAGCCAGCAAAGCCAGCTAGCTCACAAGGAACTTGTTGGAAATGCAAATTATGAAGAGCCTCTGCAGACCTTCCAAATCAGGAACTCAGGAGGTGGGGCAAAGCAGCCTTTGTCTTCCAGGTGATTGTGATGTGTGCTGATGTTTGAGAAGTAGTGCTACAGAAAGCTAAATTAGTAGGAGACAATATATTAATATATGTTAATTCCAGATATCATCTCTCATAAAACATTTGCATTTTAATAGAGATCTTTCACCCTGCAGGAAACAGCAAGACATTAGTGTGAAAGATTTGAGGGACACAGTTGCCACTCTGGATCATGGAGGCCTTTGCAAACCACAGCTTTACACAACAGTGACTTTGTTCTGTGCTCAAAAACTAGGTCTAGAGAAGTAGGTCTCCACCACTTGTTTACATTGATATCATCTGGGATGTTTTGGTTTTGATTCTGTTTTAACTATAAAACAGAATTTTATAGTTAATTATTTTAACTATAAAATAATTTAATTATGGGGCCAGGGTTGCCCTGGTGATTTTAATGTATAATCAGGCTTGAGTAGCACTAGCCTTGGTCAGTGAGTCACAAACTTTAACCTGCATCAGAATCACCCAAAGGGCCTGTTACAATTCAGTTGGTTGGACCAACCCACAGAGGTTCTAAGTCAGTATGTCCAGGCCAGGCTGAGAATTCACATCTCTAAAAACTGTGTAGCTGCTGGTTCTGGGAGCACATTATGAGAATCACTGCAGAGATCCCTGTTATCAATTAAATTTGCCTAAAGCAGAGCAAGGCTAGAGGATTTGAAATGCAGTCAGGGTATCGATTAAGTTAGTGCATTGTGAGTTGTCTTCATCCACTCCTACAACAAATATTACATGTGCTTCACTACCCCCTCTTTCTCTTTTTCTACTCTTCAGACACACTTTCTATGAACACAGCAAATACTGACATCAAACGGAAATTCAATTTCATACCATAACACCTCACTTTTTCCATGGTAACTTCTGTAACACCTTCACCTTTAAAAGCAAAAGAGGCCCTGGAAAGCAAAACACATTCCACCAAATACAAAATCCATGTGGTCAAAATTATTTGCATTACTCAGAGGAGACCACTCCAGGTTTTTACTGAATCAAATTACTCCGTTATTTCAAATTCTTATTGGGTTGATAATATGATTTCTTAGTTTGCAGCAGATTAAAATAAAAAAATGCAGGGTGAATAACTGATAGAAGAAGCAATAAATGAAAGCTAACAGTTTAAAAAAAGAAACATAAAAAGTGATAAAAAGCAAACAAGAATTTAAAAGATGAAAAGCCCGAGGACACATATTTGAATGCCCCCTAATAGTAACACTGAATTCCTAACAAAAACAGGACAGTAACCAGAGGGGAGGTGAGAAGGGATAATGGGGAAAAAGGGTAAGGGGTTTTCAGGAACAACTATAAAGAACACATAGACAAAACCAAGAGGAGGTGGAATCGGGAGAGAGGTGGGGATGGCTGGGGATTGGGGGAAAAGGCAGAAAACGGTACTTGAACAACAATAAAAAAAGGAGCATCGGTGTAAAGTTAGACAGCAGGATGGACGTGCATTCAGGTGGGAACTGCTCAAGGGCAAGGAGAGTATCTACAAATCATCAAATGCATGTACGTAATATTGGTCAGGCACTGTTTTGCTGCTCTTCCATGAGGCAACGATCTAATTCTCATATCATTCCCATGTAAGAATCACAATTGTCTTTATAATCACCTTAGAGATTAAAAAAATAAAGCATGGAGAGATGAAGTAATTGGCCCAAGGTCACATGACTGAAAGTACAAAAAAGAATATTTGAACCTTTGATAGTTGTGCCCAAGTTTGAGAATTTGACCACTACTCTACACCTTTCCTATCACAAAAGTGTCTGTGTGTGTGTGTGCTGGCTGGGGACTGAGTGAAGAAAGGCTAATTACTATTTTCTATTCATATATGTGTGTGTATGTGTGTGTACACACATATATATGTATATCTGCATACATATATATGTGAAGATAGTGAAAGGACACTTGGACAATGTAAAGCTCTTTAACTATTGATCAATTAGTCTTTATGTTATGATTGTAGCAATTTCTACACCCAGGAAAATAAATCGTTTTCAAAACTGTTGTCAAGAATTTTTGAAAGTGGATTTCAGAACTATTGCAAAAACAAATGAAAAGATAGCTTGCTTTTTTTTTTTTTTTTGGCAGTGGAGCCATCTTGATCCAAACAGAATACATAGCCATTGTGCTTGTCAGCCAACAGCATGCAGACTCCATGGGAAATAAAATACCCATCCAAAGAACACAGGCTTCTGTTTGTTGAATTAAAAGAACAGTGCTATTAGCTCTATGGCAGAGAGAATGAATAAACATTTGGTCCTGCTCTAATACTGAGACTGTGGAAAGCCACTTACAAAGTGTACAGCCTTTCTAACAATATATTTTTAAACTTTTGTTTGGCAAGATAAATGTGAACATTCCAATCATCAGGACAAAATATTTCAGTTAGTTTCAAAAAAGTACAATTAATTAGTAAGTTAAGAATTCTGATAATTTCTTAAATTTCCTGGAACACTCTCCAAGACTAGATGATTTTCAGTGCATATGGGTAAGAAAAGTCATTCTGGGGGAAGGTGCTTTTATTTAGAGAATGTGCAGCTTTTAAGGGATTAAAGAGAAATCAAGAGTTGGATTGTCTTAGTTTAACCTACGGTCCAGATTCCTCTGAAAGTCCTCAAATCTACCCATGTTTATAAGTTATCTCACTGTCCAAGTGAATGACACTAATCTTTTTGATTAATTAGACTTTAGGTGAATGCTCACTCCCATTTTTGTGAAAATAAACCCTTGATTTTTCTATTGAGAAGGGGGAGGCACTTCTTGGGAAATTATTCTGCTCAAAGTTTTCTCTGCCATACTCTAGGGTTAAAGTACTTTTTCAAGGTCTGTAGAAAATCTAAAAATGTGTTTTGGACAAAAATTTATTCTGTCCCTACAGGGCACTTCCTTTCACTGGTGGAGTGATTTCTCTCTATGTGAAAATAGGGCCTCAGCTTCTCCTCTTAACAGCTTACTGTCATTCAACTCCACCTAATGTAAGAGAGTCTAAAAAATAATCTAATTTTCAGTTTTAATCTTTTACCATGTAACAATCATAAGAAGCCTATATATATCACTTTATTGGTTTAATTTCTCATGTAATAATTCACCTTCCCTTAAAACACAAGTGGCAAACACAAGGCCCACCAGCCGAATCCGGCTGGCACCTTGTTTTATCCGGCCTGGAACCTTGTTTCTACCTGGTGGCAGTGCCGAGCTCTCACTTAACTGTTAAGGAGTAGTTACATTTTACAGTCCTAAAATCACATTCAGCCCTGTGAAGGCAACCTCGAGGCTGATGTGACCCCCAGTAAAAATGAGTTTGACACCCTGCCTTAAAAGCTCTGACATGGAATTTACCCAGTCTCATTAAAAACAATCCCATGGCAATGACTTCTATATTTATTTTTAAATTACTGTAGACAGCCATATTCAGTCATTGCTTCTGTTTCACTGTTCTTCAATTTATTGCATTTGAAAGATATTGCAGTTTTTACACACTGAAGGCAAGACCTTCTACCAGCCCAAGGTCTTGCTCACTTCCCTTTCGTACGTGCTGTGTTGCAGTGGGCTGGACCCGGAGCGGCAGTGTCTGAGGTGTCCCCGTCCTCTGCACCCGAAACAGAAAATCCAGGGTGGTAACTATGTCCTTAAAATCATTTTTTCACTGAGAAATCTGAGTCTTCCCGTACTTCTCATTTTGTCACAGTCACCAGGAAACTCAGAGGTGAAACTATGGCTCACTGATGGCAAATGTATGAGACTTCAGGGTAGGAAGACTGACTTATGTCCTTGATATTGATTTAATGAGTGTTACTTATTCCTGACATAAGTGTCTTAAGTCTTCTCAAAAAATTATTTTGGGGGGAAAGAACATACATAAAGCCAAAATCAGCATTTTTATTTTTTATTTAAAGTGAAATGTAGGATTTTTCAAAGAAGTTTGAATGTTTAGTTACTTTAGCTGTTTTGATGGACCTTGAAAAATGCATTTTTGTTATATTTTTTATTTTATTTTTTTACTCATGGAGTATAATCAATAAATCAGCTCTCACTATCAATCTCCAAAATATATAGCTATATTTCATTTTCAAACTAAACATCTCCTGTGATGAATTACAGTCATTAGCAAGATGATTGTCTCTGCGGAAACTTCAGACCACTTGGAAATGACTGAGCAACTGACAGGAAAGGTGGAGGGGGCACAGGAGTCTCTGTTCCAATTACTTTCTGGTTCTCAAAAGTAAATATTTCTAAACCTATGCAGCTCTGCTTGACACCCCATCAAACTGAATTTTAAAAATGTTTCTAACATTTTGTTGTTGCTGTTATACTTTCAAATGGAGAGACAGAAAAGTTTTCTCTCCGTGTCTTGCTTTCCTCAAACCCGGGCAGGGTACCCCCCTGCCGTCTGCTGTGTGGAATGATGGGGACACTGCCAATTTTCAAATGTCAGCGCCGAGAAGGATGCACTGTACACCTATTCGTTTTATTTTCTGGAAAAGCTGTCTTATCCAAATTTGGGTTTTAATTACTTCAATGGCCAGAGTCTTAGGGGATATACAAAATGAAGTGCTGTCTTATAAAATCCCCAGAGCCAAGAGTAATAAAATTAACAATTAGATTTTCCACATTGGCCTCAATCAGACCTCAAAATCTCTGGCTATAGAAGTGGGGTGGGGCAATGTATGGAGTATGCACAAGCTTTAAGGTCTCTTCTGCTTAGAATTAATTCATTCTCTCTAATTTCTTTCAAATTCACTCTTTCCCCATGAATCTCTAGTTGTACTCAGACTTTCCTGAGAAGCAATTCAAATGACTTCAATGACCTGCAACTGAATCTAACAGTCTGCTGCGTTTTACTCAATCTTACTCAATTTGATCATTTTCCACACATGGCACAGGGTTGCCAGATGGACAGATCATATTCGAAGGCCCTGCCAAGGTTTTGAGGTTCTGCTGTTCTCCTCCAGTGTCCAGGCCTTCTTTCCAGTGTTAGCTTCTCCTCTGATCTCTTAGATTAAAATTATTTATCAGGGCCTCTCTCCCACGGGTCAGTATCTTCTATCTTATGCTCCCTTTTTGTACCCATCTCCCTTTACCCTTCTGCCAACCTAACGAAAGTTATAATACTATTCAATGTCATGAGAACTTATTTCAGATAAAATCTTTGAAAGTCTGCATCTGCCAGTGTGATAAAAGAATATAAGATTCTGAAAGGCAAGTATCAAAATCCTCAGCTATGGGGATAGGAAAATCAAAGGTGAACTTTTTATCAATTTATATCTAATTTTATCTCTATATTGGTAAATTTATTTTTGCATTTTATTCTTTTGGGTATTTTCATGAGGATATAATTAACATGTAACATTATATTAGTTTCAGGTACACAATATGATTGATACTTGTAACACATATTGTGAAAGTACAACCACAAGAGTTAACATCTAGTTAATATCTGTGATTATAAAATAGTTTTGGTATTTCAATCCCAAAATTCAGTACTGGAAGAATCAAAGGCAGCGGGAATTTTTGACACATTCACATATTTATGTTAACACTATGAATATACTCATAGCATTAACTATTTCTCTAAGTCTGGTATTAAAAAAAGGAGCAAAGTTTATGGGTGGGTATATCATGCAAAAAAATGATACATGGCAAGATAATGTAACTGCTATAGAAAGATGTAAAGGAAAATATACTATAGAAGACAAAGGAAGAGAAAGATCATTTCTGACTAGAAATTTGTTAAGGAAGAATATTACTTAAGATGATTCTTAAGTGAGAGATAGAATAGTTCTAAATATGTAACAGGCAAAGAGAATCAGAAGGAATGCATTCCAAAATTGTCCAGTGAATCAGAAAGTCTAGGAAATAGACCATGCCATCTTTATCATTACAGGATTAGTATTTTTCAAGGAGAGAGAGGATTTGGGGTTACACAATCAGAGTCCAGTGTCTTAGACTAGTATTATGGCATTAGTAATAAAAATAAATTTTCATAGGCATGATATATGTCTACGGAAAAATTTGTACAAACTGCAAAGCTCTAAAGAAAGGTTTTTAGGAATTACAGGAAACCTATTTGGGATTCCCAGCTATAGCATACATGTTCAGAATGAAACACCCATCTTGATCCCACACTTGGAAAGAAGCTCACCTGTCTTAGCTCTAGAACTTTGTGAGGATGAAAATAGAGTGAAGACTAGGACTTATCCTCTGGCCAGGACACATAGCAGTGAATGCTGAGTAATTTATACCCGAAAGGAAATATGAAAAAGAAAATAAAGCAAACTACCCTGTCTCTCAGTCAGATTTCTAGGTTGTTGACCTCCCTAACTAATTCTCTGGATCCCCCAAAGTCTTCCTGAATTTCCCATCCTTCATGGAGTTCTCAATTTGAATTTGTTGCCAGCCTGAAAAGCCATAGCTCTCATTTCTCTCATGGTGTCACCTGACCCAGTCTGACTCACTTACCAAATGCCAGCCTCCTTCCACTAATTTAAGACTTCTAGATCTTAGGCTGTGTGATAGTTCCTTTACTTCCCATGTTCAAAATGCAATTAACTATCGTTCTCTTAAAAACCTGATATGTAGAACCTGAAAAGTCTCTATTTCCATAGACTCTAGGTGCAGTTGCATTATATATTTCATACAAGATAAGAAGAATTATGCAAGTACACTTTTCAAGTTTATTATCAATCTCCATTTTAGAGTAAAGTAAATCGAGCAAGATCACAAATGTTAGGTCACTTAAGTGAGGTAAATATTAAACTATCAAAATGATAACTGCTGGTTTGGCAATGCCAGATTAACAGGAAGCTTTCAATTCAAGACTTTAGAAGAAAGAGATGTTCAGCAGGTTGGAAGGAAATTGATTAAAAACTGAAAGAAATATTTTGTGGTAAAATTAGAGGAACCAGCTAATACCAAAGGCCTGAATAGAAAGTAGAATCAAGATGATTATAAAAGCAGATGACTTTTTGCCATAGTTCATCTGCTATTGATAAGCTATGTAAACTCATCTGTTATGTTTCCACTGAATCAATTCAAGAACAGGTCTCATTGGCCCTTCTGAACCCTATAGCCAGAGACATCTTTCTAAATGCAGATCAAATTATGCCACTTGCTGGCTTAAAGCCCTTACACAGTACTTCATCACTCCTAGGACCAAAGCCCAGATTAATTAATTTGGTCCACAAAACTCTTCCTGAAATGATACATGCGTCTCTCTTATACCTTATCTCACTGCATCTCCAAGTCTTCTCTTAAACTCTTTCTCGTAACATACATTTGTTATATTAAAGGATTTGTGGTAAAAAAAAAAAAAAGTTCTAAATCCAAATCCTGGTTCTTCCAGGTAGTACTTAACTTTCTATAGGTTACTGAACTCACTCTAAGATGCACTTTCTTAACTTTAAAGATGGGCCCAACGTGATAATAACCACTATAGATGTTTTGAGGGGAGAATGAAAAGATAACATAAATGGCCTAAGGGTTTAATAGATATCAGTTACTGTTATGCCTTCTAACCAATGACAGCCATACAAAATCTGTATGATTTAGGTTAAATGGTTAAACTGCAACAATTTTCTTTTAACTGTTGAATAATCCACAAACTAACACCAAACATATGTGGGCACTTACCTGTTCTGTGCATTACTAATACATTTTGACCTTTAGCTAAGGATCCACCTACTTGAAGAAGACCTCTTTGATGTCTTAAGTGAAAGAAGATGCCCACTTTTGTTTTCACAAACTTGCTCTTTAGATAGTGTGTCAAAATTTGATCTCTGTGGAGAACAGTTTGAAATTGTCTGCATGGTGCCTCTCCCCTGTATCTGAGCTCTTCAGGGAGGGTTTCTTGTCCTTCCTTTGCATAGCCCCAGTGCCTATCAACTGCTAAGTTCTTAGTATGGTCAGAGAGCAGATACCAACAATGATTTAACTGTGAAATGCAGACAGGAAGTAGGTCTGAAATCCACCTGTCTTTCTCTTCATCCCTCTGGAATTTATTAGTATTTAAATGAAGATTCTGCTAATGAATGTGTTTTTCATAGCCTAGAAGCTATAGGGAATTCACAGTCCATATGTGCTGGCAGAGACCATTACTACTCCAAGTTTTACTGGCCTAGGTAGTGCAAATTACAAGTAGACTTTGTAGAGCAAGAGTCTTCATAACTCAAGGGGAGAAAAGTAATGTGAAAGACTCTCATGGGGCTACCCTTTATAAGCCAGGATATGACTAACGGGACAGGTGAAATTTCTAAGTTTCACACTATTTCTGCCTTTCCTTATCAGCAAATCAGAATGTGAATTTAGTAGCTACAACAATTAATTAATTTCACTGCATTCACCTTTACAGGTTTAGAGCTAAAACCTTATGACCTCAATATTCAAACTAATGGAAATTTAAATCCCCAAGTGTGGTTTTGATCTGCTCTGAGCATTAGCTGCACATTCAAATTCTGGTGGTACATGACCCCTTTAGAAGTACATGACCCCTTTAGAAGAGGGACTAGGTGTTAAACTTGAGGACATTGAAAGTTTGCAAAACATATGTTGACAAGCATTGGCTCATTTCGTAGAGGAAAAAAAAACAAAGGAGGGCAGAAAAGAGTGTAGATAATACATTTTCTATCTGCATAACGTGAGTAGGAGACAGTATAGCAGAAAAGAGGCCAGTAACAGAAGCAGCACCATTGGCCCGGGAAACAACATGATAAGAACAAACAGAAACCAGCAGCTGGTGAACAGAATGTGTCTGTACATGGGATGGGACAGGAGATGTCTGACGGACGGCAACTGGAGCCTGTCTCTTCATCTTCCCCATGCCAACAAATGAGCTAGATGACAAGACCAGGATTTTCAGGCCTGCCACTGCCTTAATAGTTTGGGATAAAAGGTTTGATTTAGGTTAAATGAGTAAACTGCAACAGTTTTCTCCTTTCCCTACTCTAAGGCTAATAATATTTAAAATGGGAGACCAGTATTCATCCATTCATTCATCTTACTAATATTTACCAAACACCTATTAATTGCCAGGCACTGTACTTGGCAGTGTAGACACAAAGATGAATAAATATATAATCCCTGTCTTCTAGTAGGTTAGCTTTGTAGAAAATACTAATATAAAGAACACCTCAGTGAAATATAGTGTCCCAGAAATATTACAGAAAGACAGTGGAGTGCTGAGCAAGGGAGAAAATGATTATTAATAAGTGGCTAATGATAATATTTACATAGATTTCTTATAGGAGACTAGTCTTTGAGTCTTTATGGGTGAGTTGTTCTCAACCTTTATATAATACAAAATAAGCCATGAGAGCAACTGGAGGAAAATATAAAACAAAACAAGAAACTGAATCCAAAAATCTTCTATTTATTCCACATCTAACTTTCTGTGATTTCTGATTTGAATTCTCAAGCTCTTCTTACATATTCACTCTTTTTCAGCTCCCCTAAGTTCTGAGGCATAAGAATCACAATCTTTACATGCCCTGTACATATATATATGTGTATGTGTATATATGGTATATATATATATGTATGTGTGTGTCTGTCTGTATATATCCCTAGACACATCAAAACAATCTAATGCCTTTCTGAATAAACAAATGTAATTTCATATCAGCTTTGACTCCAGCCTACCCCAGATATATTTTATGCTCTCATGATGCTGGGCTATTACTTTTTGGTTATTTGTGTGATATTATGTTGGCTCTCCAAACCCAACAATATGCACTGAACACAAGAACCATAGTTTCAGTCTCTTTTCCAGCTTACCCAAAAGTTACTTTAGTTCTATGTTCATTGTAGGAAACCTGTTAATGAAGAAATAAATTTTAAGTGGATAAATGAATTATGAATAGAGTATATTAATAAACAGAGAAATATAGGGGGAGATAAAGGAAAAGATCCAGGACAGCTCCTTTCTGAACAGTTGACAGAATGGCCAGTAAAATACCTCTGAACACCTTCAATTTATCCCTCATGAAAACCAGCCTTGAAAAGTTTTCTTCCTACACATTATACATTGTACCTTAAATATATTGCCTTCAGTTCAACAAAGCAGTCACAGACTTCCCCACATGCATTTTCAAGAATATTCCCCTTTAACCATTTTTAGATGTCATCTGCCTTCAATATAATCACTAAAATGAAAAAACACTGCTTTATACATATCCAAACAGCATTGCATGTATATTACCAAAAATGCCCACAAAGAAACTCAAAACATACAAATTACCATAGAACACTATGTACTAATTATATTCTAGAAAAAATATTTATAACTCACATCACAAAGGTTTAGTTTCTCTAATATGGCTGCCTCCTTGACCAAAGATCATTGGCCCCTTAAGGTGATTCTTTCCACACATCCCCTCTGCTGTTGGGACCTGCACGTGTTCCCATCCTTTGCCTTTTCTGGTCTAGTGGTGGTAACCTGATCCCCTTACTAGCCCTGGGACATTATAGCATGCTTTGGGGGTTCTCTATATCCTGCCCATATTTTGCAAACAGTCCAGGTATTTAATCTTTTTTCAAATTACACATTGATCTACCAACTTCATGCTGGGCTTCTAAGGATAGATCGATATCCTCAAGAATTTCTAGTTGTAGCAAAATACTACAACTTCAGTTGGGGAAAATTAAGTAATATCTATAAAAATTCTAAAATTAATATATCGGCTCACTGGTCCAGCATTTTCAAATCCAGATACTCCTTACACACATATATACATACAACCATCATACTGCAAAGTGACAAATATTCATCATAGCTCTGTTTATAATATAAAATATTGGAAACCCTCTAAATATCTATAAATGGAAGACAGTCCTAAAATAGAATATTTTGTAGCCACTAAAATAATGAAACTCTTTATATATGACATGAAGTGATCTTCAAGGTATAATGTTAAAGAAAAAAGAAAAGTGTATTATTATGCTTCTATTTGTGTCAATTATGTGTACATAGACACACACACATATATATAAACATACATACAGATACAATCACCATATCCACACATGCTTCTATATATTATATATGCACATATTATCAGGAAAAGTTGGAATCTTTGAGTTTTGTACTGTGTACATGTGTTACTTATTAATAAAATAACTAAAATTGAATTTTGCCTGCAGAGGGTTTACATGGACTTCTTTAATGTACAAAAGGGAAAGAAAAGCCATAAGATGAAGTCAGTGATCAACTTTAATTCAATTCAGGCTGTTTTAATAAGAAAAACCCCAGGGACTTAGAATATGAGCCTGTATGTAGATAAGGGGTTGAAGTTGACTTCTTGTGACGGGACTGTGGAAATGAATGCACTTTACAATTTCAAGTACAGCTCAGTATATACATGTGTTTATTATATGTGGAGGTCAGGAGTGAAGTAGGAAATTAGGACCAAAAATTCTAACAGATGTGACCCTGAACTAGGAGATATTTGAAGTCTGGAAGATAGTCATTATTAGCACAATCCAGGAAAAACCATCCATTTAAGGCCGGTAGCAGGCATTGAGTGGGCTGGTAAGTAAGACAGGTATGAGCGTAGAGCAGTTAAGAGGATCAGTTTTCCCAGGAGGAGGAGGCTGGCATAAGAAAGGCAGTGTAGCAGAGCTCCAGAATTGGGCTGAATGACGTTCAGGCTCGGCAATAACCTATCTGGGAAGTGGAGCATGATTTTGTAGTTAGTACCTCAGACACACAAGTCCAACAGGCACGCCCTCTAATGGCAGGGAGACCGCACTGCAGGCCCCACTGCTTTTTGCTCTGACCGTCTTGCGGAGAAAGTGCTTTGTAAGTACTGGTTGGTTGATCAAGGAACAACAAAACAAACAAGAAAAACTGCGGTGGGACTGGGTCCAAAGGTAGGCTGAATCTATAATTTCAGCAAAAAAATTGTAGGAGACAAAAAACCATGAAATGTGTTTGCAGATGAGAACAGATGGGATGTAAGCTACACCTTGTAGTATGGCTAAGATTCAGAGGAGGTAAGAGAAGCGGGCCATCTTCCAGACCCAAGAATTAGTCTGTATCGTTGCTAACTACTCTGAGAAAGGTTTAGTCTATATAGTAAAGAGCTCATATTCTTACTTTTTGACATTTCTCTTTTCTCTTCCTTGAATTTCTTTTGCAAACTTCTATTTTTCTTCATCTTGGGTACCATCAAGGGCCCAGTTAGAAAGGTATAAGAGTGCAATTTATTATTCTCGCAGCAGAAAACAAAATATTTTTGAAGTTATGATAAAAACTAGGCATAGTTAGGGAAAGATAACACAACAAAAAGGTGCTCTATATAAAAAAGTTTTTTCCCCCTCTGAGTTCTTTTTGTGGACAATTATAAGCCTCCTTTAAGATTGCTTTTATGTCACTTTCTTCCAAATCTTGAGAGGATATATATGAATCTACCTAAGAAACACAAGGTTTAAAGTCACTAATGTTTTATGAATGGCCAAGAAATTAAATGTTTTTTCATATAAAAGAATAAATCTAGAAAGTAAATTGAAATTACAATGTGATGCCCTGGAAGATAAATTATATGTAAAGTCATGGAGAAAGCCACACCCATCTGACCACCAGAATCGGCAAATGTCCCTACTCCGTGTTCTTGCTCCAGCTCTCCAGACACCAGTTCACAAAAAATATGAATCAAGTGCAATATTCAGGACTTCTCTTGTATCCTCACCCAAGGACTTGCTTATTGATTTAAGAGAGGGGGAAAGGGAAGGAGAGAGAGGAGAGAAGCATGGATTGGTTGTCTTTCACACACTCCCCAACCAGGGAACCAAACCCACAACCTAGGCACATGCCTGGACTGGGGATCAAACCATGAACTTTTGGTTTCTGGGGTTTGTGGGATAACACCCACTCCAGTGAGCTACACTGGCCAGGGCTAATATTCAGTTTTAACACTTTAAATGAAGAGAAAGGACAAATGCTCTTTTTTTCCACATATAAACAGCATTTGCTGGTTTGTGAACAATTTTTCTTGTTGAAAACATTTCTTTTTACCTGGGATTCTGGAACCTATCAATAAAGTAAAAGCGAAAGCAAGGTCTCAGAGGACCTGTCCTTAAAGCATAGGTGCTAAAAATAGCCCGGGTGTCTTATCTTAGCCTTCTCCCTCTCATTTAGGGATGTCTCTAGAAAACCTGGTGCCTAAAAGGATGTAGCATTTCAAAACCTACCAGTGCTTCGGTAAAAACTGCATTTTGATCTGTGAGTGCCACCTTTTTTAAAAAAAATTTTATAGGCTTATTTTCCTCATGACAGTTTCATTGCATTTGTTGGGTTGTAAACCATGTAAAGCTCAGCGATAAAATGACTGCAATCTGTACAAGTAATAGCAAGCATGTCTCATAAACAAGATAAGTTGCTCCTTGCCAATATCGCTACACTTCATAAATATGAACTCAAGTCTGTTTTGTGTTTTCTACATCAGTAGCATAGTTTTATTTTAATTAAACACAACATATAAAATATTCATTTATGAAACAAACATCATTGTTTTTAAAAGATTGTATTAAATTGAATTAGACTGCTCTTGCCATAAAGCCATGCAGAAAAGAACCATTCTGAATTTTAAGTGGATTGATACAGTTCAAGTGTCCATCAATTAAAAACTATATTAGGAACACAGTAATGCTACCATGAATAAATGAGCTATTTATATTTCCTGATAATGTAAGTGCTTATATGAACTCATTCCAATTTCTAAACACTAGGCATTTCAGCTGTGCTAGTAATTAAGAAACTATAATATCTGCCGAGGAAAGGTAGATGCTGCCAGAGCCTGAATGTGTTTTAGTGTTTCACTTTATCGGTGACAAAATTTGTTGTCACATTTTATTAGATCTGATCTGGGGAACTTTGATAAGGCAAATGAAAAGCCCTTGAGGGTGGTTTCTATTCTAAGCCTTAATGCATAAAGTAAAGGCACAGAACTAGCAATAAAGAGATATGAGTTGTATCCTTAGCTCTGATGCTAACTAGCTATGAATCAATTGCCTCTTTGCAATCTCTAACCTGCTGATTTCACCATTATCTCCCAAACAGAGGTGGATGCAGGTTTTGTGGGTAGCCTCGACTGGAAGGCCTTTAAAGAAAAAAGGATATAATATTACAAGTACAACAATAAATATAAAAGTAAATATTTCCTTTGAATGAAAAAAGAAATCTTAGTGAATAACTAGTGTTTTGAGATCTAAGTACATAAGCGAACATGCCCACATAGATACGCCTCTGGTTCACAGCCCTGCTTCTCTCACCACCACTCCCACCCCATACTGTCTAACGTCCTGCTCTGCAGGGCCCAGTAAAGTGGGGCCCTGACGCCATAGCCTCATCAGCCTAACAGTGAACCTGCCACTGCTCGCAAATGACCAGAAATCCTTATCACACATTAGGAGTTAGTCAGAAAGACTTGACTCAAATTCTACCTTCAGGATTCTCCTATCTATCTGCTCCTTAAGTTCAACATTCCTCTTTATTTATCATTATTCCCCCTTCTAAAAATCCATACTACTTGCAACCTACTCCACACACTGGATTATGTACAAGCATTACAAACTGTCTTAGAATCCACCACTGTCTCAAACATTGTCTTCTCAATGAGAAGAAATCGAAGGTACGAATTTCCTTGTTATGCTCCATTGTGACAACAGTAGTTTTTATAAGCAAGTATTGTAGATTGTCTTAAAAGCTAGTTAAATTTCTCAACTAAAAGAAAAGCTCTTATGTATTAATGATATTGAATATTTTAACTTAATTATCATCTTTCTAACTTATATCTTTTGGGTACATTTCAATTTCTCATTTTTATTATGACTATAAATGCAAAATGTTATCCTGAATTCAAGTCATAGGAAATTGGAAAAGAACCAATAATATTTTGTCTTATTTTACTATAATAAATATAGGCTCTTGTAGGTGCTAAAGAAATATTGCCTTTGACTATACACCTTTGAGAATAGCTATTTCAAACCCCCAATCTCAACTCTATTATAAAACTTTCTTACATACAAAACAATTAATACTTACTTCTTGTGAAAATGTGAAACTTTGCTAGGTCTTAAAGGTTCACCTTGGGTTAATATATTTCTTATGGAGGAAGTAGCCAGACCCAGGTGAAAAAGGAGAGACATATAAAGAAAAGATTAAGCTTTCTTCCCAAACTATCACAAATTTAACCTCTCTACTAGAAAGGACATTCTCAATGCTTTAAAAAAATGTATTATCAATGTGTCTGAAGAAAAATTCTTTATTCATTTGATAGTTCTGTGGACGAAGCAATTTTGTTTTTAAAATTACAATTACATGCAGTTTCTGCCTTTAAAGAACTGCCATAATTGATATTCAGCTCAGTTGCCAACATACAAGGCCTGTCCAGAAGGTATCCAGACATGTACCATGAAAAACAGAGACATTTATAGAAGATACAAGATAGGAGAAACATTGTTTATAGGATAATAATTCCTCAGTGCCCTTCAAAATAGGCACCTTGGGACCTCACTCACTTCTCCCAATTGCCATCAGCTGCCCCATCATATTTTCCTGAATCTCATCAATGGTCTGAAATATCTTTTCTTTCAAAGGTGATTTCAATTTTGGGAAAAGCCACAAGTCACAGGACACCAAATCTTGGCTATAGCGGGGCTGAGTCACTTGGAAGATTTGATGTTTCATCAAAAACTCTGCACCAGATGTGATGCATGAGCAGGCACACTTGTGATGAAGCTGCCAATCACCAGTTGCCCATAGCTGCAGCTGTTTTCATTGTATTGCATCTCTCAACTGACAAAGACCATCGAGATACTCATTAATTTTTTGGTCTAGAGGTGCATACTCATGATGGACAACACCTTCCCAATTAAACAACACACTTAACATGGTCTTAATATTCCTTCAACTTTGCCACATCTTCTTGTGGTATGGAGAACCAGGAGACTTCTGCTGGGACAACTGGGCCTTTGTTTCTGAATAATAGCCATAGAGCCACAATTCATCTTCAGTTATGACTTTCTTCAGGAAATCTCATTGCTAGCAGTTTGAATCAAGTCATCAGAAGCTGCAGCACGATGCTCCTTCTGCTCTGGTAGCAGATGCCATAGAATGAATTTTGCCATGACATTTCATGCCAAGATCCTACATCAAAGTCTCAGACACAGTAGTTTATGGAATCCCCAAACCAGCTTCTAATTCTTGCATGCTCAATTATTGACCTTTGTTGATTGCAGATTGTACACACTCAACATTCTCAGGTTTTCTACTTGTTGCAGGCTTTCCAGAATATGGATCATTCTCAACAGATTTTTGACCATCTTTGAAGCATTTGGGCCACACTTTTATTTTTACTGTACTTATTGCATCATCCCGAAAACCTAAATTATCTGAATAGTTTTCAGTGAGGAACGCTCAAGCTTAATGCAAAATTTGATGCAGATTCATTGCTCTACTTGCTCAGTCATTTTGAATGTGATGGCAACACAGTATACATGCTACTCAACAGCATCTAGGACCCTCACTGACTAGTATAATTAAGTTGTCATTGTTCACCCATGTGCATTCCAGTCTACTCTTTTTGGTTGCCAGGTTATATCAATGTCATGCAAGCCATTTTTATTACATTAACAATGGCTGGATTTTTTCTAGACAGACCTCATATGTTCCCCCTTCTTTGGTATGAAAGAAGAGGCCTCCAAGGTATAAACTGAAAGCTGATGGTGAAATAAAGATATATTTTTTCTGGATTTGCCACAAGTAGAAGATGATTATGTGAAAAAGCAGCAAAAGAGAAAAGGGGGTGGGAGAGTAGGAAAAAGTCACATCACATGACAGAAAATGAATGCCCTGTAAAACGATGTAGATCAGTTAGCAATTCTCAGTGACAGGGACATCCAAAAGGATCTTTAATATCATGGCTGTTTATATTCAAATGTTAAATTATTTACTTGATAGTGGCTATGATGTTATTTCCTCTACCCCTGCCATTTCTGCCCTCCGTGTACACACTTACCAAAACTTCAGTAAAATATACTATATGTATAGATAACTTGTATAGATGTTCTTTTGGACTGATCAAGGAAAAGGGTCAACACTTCAACATCTTAATTGGCATGGGGAAAAGAGCAAGCTATTGGAAGTGAGAGCTAGTAAGAATGAAAGTTTAGCAGGAATAGAAACTAGAAATTAATTCAGTTGGAAAAATATGTACAACTTATAGTTTAGAAATCTTGAGGAAGGCATTATATCTAAATGTCACAGACAGTTTGGCAGGCTGTGTTTTCCAGTGATGACCGCACCAACATCTCCTGTCTCATATGCTCTTCTTAAAGGGTCATGTGACACTTTGCCATTGAGGGCACATGTTTTTGTTCCCTGTCTTTGAATATAAACCACATAGTGAAAAAATTTCCAGCAAATAGAATGTGGCAGAAATGATCAATGTTTCTCCCAAGGCTAGGTAATGAAACACAATGAAGTTTCTGCCTGTTTTTTTCTTTCCTTTTAAAACACTTATCATTAGACTCTCATTACCATGGTAAGTGGAAGCCCAGGCCATGTGGGGAAATGACAGATAGACATTCCAACAATCAGTGGCAGCTTAAGACTCAATTGACAGCCAAGGTCAACCACCAGCTACATGTGTGAGCATAACCTTCAGATATCTCCATCCCCAGACTGAGTACCACTGAGACCTTGACAAGGCAGAACAAAGATAAAAGTCCTTCATTGTTTCTTGTCCATATTCCTGACACACAGGGTCCATGGACATAATAAATGGTGGGTTCACACCACTAAGTTTTGAGGTCTTGTTTTACACAGCTGTAACACCTCAATCTGAGTAACATTACAATGTATTCTCTCTGGTCAGTCAAGCCTACTGAGGTCTTCTGCATCTCCATGAAGAAAAGATGAAGAAAAATAGAAGTGAGAGGAACTGCAAAATGGTGGGACAGTGGGCGTTAAAAAATGGTAACATTGCATCTTGAAATGCATTAGTGATGTTAACAAAATGGCGGTGTAATAGTGCAGGGTGGGTGAAGAGGTGGGAAGGAAGTTACAGTTTCATTTGTTTATTCAATTAACACATAGTCAACTAAGAAACAGAACCAAGAATTAGATTGATTTGCTTTTATCTGATTCCTCTATGAAAACTAGTTTTCCAACTAAAATTCAAAGGAATGTATTGACTAATTAGTTAACTTAGACATTTTAAAGGTGTGTGTGTGTATACATAGAGAGAATTTATATCAACCCAAGGTACTTGTAAAATATAAAGGAGAAAAAGAGGGGTGAATAGATTTATAAAAAATATTAAAAGTTTATGAAAGGTTATAAACATCTTAATACATAAAGGACAACACAGACATTTTCACAGAATAATTTATAATCCTAGAGAAAAATGGTTAAAGGATGAAAACACATAATTTATTACTGCCAATAGCAACAATACACATATCCACAAAACTTACCCTCACTAGTAAACAGAGAAAAGCACATAAAATAATGAGAATAAAAAAGCTGTACCTAAGAAAGTAATAGAGGATCGAGGGTGGGAGGTGGGGATGGCTGGGGTGGGGGAACGGTGGGGAGGAAATGGAGACAAATTGAATAACAATTTAAAAAGAGAGAAATAAAAATAACAACAAAGAAAATGCATGTATTAAAAAAAGTAATGTAGTGATAGGGTAGCTCTCTCTTTAATAATAGGGAAAACAAAAAGGGCTCAACATCTCCAGAAAGCAAGGAATATGAAAGTATTCCTTAAACATACCTATAACTCTTGGCAAGTAACAAAGCTTTTGGGAATCAATATGAAGAAGAAAGATATGTTCATTGAAGCATTCGGAAATATATCGGTACTAACTAGAAAGCTGGCAGGGCCAGCAGCCTCTCCCAGTCCTGCCCCTGGAACGGTGGGGACTGTCCTGATGACATGGGCCACAGCCTCACAGCAGCTGTCCCTGTGAGCAGACTGGAGACAAGAGGAGGATGATCAGACTCAGAAACCCAAACCCTAAGGGAACAGCTATCTCCAAACACTAAATTTAATCTGTGAAGGAATACAGTACCCCCCTATGGGCCTTTTGTCTCTTCTCCTTGGTTCTAAAGTTATTGGAATTTTTAATAATAATATGAATTTATAACAAAAAGCCCTTTAGTTTAACAACTAAAAAGAAGATTTTTTTCTAAATATCATCCAGGAGGTGAGTGGGAAGATCCAAAGAGACTGCACCCACCCAGATTTCAGAAAATATTTAGCTTGAATAAATCTCTTATCTTTCAAGAATAAACAAATAAATAAAAGCACTAACCATTTCAATAGAGACCTCTAAAAATCAACAAAACAGAGAAAAAGGGAAAGCATTTTTCTTATAAAATAAACTTGGGTATTATAAAAGTATATATTCAATAAAGCAAATTCAGAAAATACAGGTAGACAAACAAAAAAGTAAACTTCACCATCTATCCTACAGCAGAAAAATATGTTAGTACAATACGTTTAAGGTAAAAAAAAAAAAAGAAAGAATGTCAGAAGTCTTGAGTTGACTAATTTCAAAAAGAGTGAAATTTGCCCTGGCCAGTATGGCTTAGTTGGTTGGAGCATCGTCCTGTAACCAAAAAGTTGGTTCAATCCCCTGCCTGGAAGCATACAGTCCCTGGTCTGGGTATATACAGGAAGCAACCAACTGATGCTTCTCTCTCCCTTCCTCTCTTGATAAAAGCAATGAAAAATATTCTTGGGTGAGGATAAAAAAAATTTTATAGAGTAAAGTTTTATAAAGTGCATTGTATTTTCAAAATTTTTTAAAATATAGATTATCTGATACAATAAGTAAGCATGCACAATAGTTATATATAAATAAAGAGGTGAGAACATCAGAAGATATGAAAACCAAAGTATAAAACATATTTAAAATCTAATTAAAAAAGAGAAAGAAGTATTTAAAATGAAATTTTAAGCACTAAAATTAGGCACAAGTATGCATAAAGTTTTCTCAGAAATACACAGCATCAAATTGGAAACTTCTACACAATGGGAAGATAAAACAAACAAAAAGACTTCGCAAAGATGTGAGAGGCTCTGGCCAAGGTGGAGCAAAGGGGACCAACTTTACCCTTTTACATGAAACAGCAGCAATAATCACAAGGAGAACACCAAAAACAGACCAGATACATGGCATAATGGTTTGCAAGTCCCTTTACATTAAGAATGAAGGGAATGCAACATCTGAGAAATGGGACTCTCAGAGTACTTCCACTGCTCAATTTCCTGTCCTGAGAACATGTTCAGACTGTGGCACAAGGTGGGAGGGGCAACCAAACCAGAGACCGGCAGATTTTCTGACTTGGAGAGATGGAGCTGAGAGTGGAAGGAAACCAGGGCAAATAGAATTCATAAGGCAGAGTGCGTAGGGAAAATTCCAGAGACCCTCTAAGAACTCAACAGATTACTGGTCAATGTAAGTAGATGAAGAAACTACCAAAGGCTGGGGAGACAATCACCTGAAATAATTAGAGGAACAGTATTTGACCAGAAATTGAGTCTATTACCAGTCAATCTGGAAAAATTCATGATTCACAGGAAACTTGATTTTGTATGCAGAAGGGTCTTATCTCAATAGAAGGGATTAAACTTAAAATAACACTGCTTTGGCTCCAAAACAATGTTAAAAGCAATATTGGAAAGAATAAAAAATCTTTATATAAGGAGACACATCAAGAATATTTATAGGAATACAAAAATATAAGTCACCAAATGGGGTGAAATTCACAATATCTACCACCCAAGCAAATAAACAAACAAAGGATTGGCAAGCAAAAAGAGAAATACAACACATAATGAAGAAAAAATCAATTGAGAACAATCCAGAACTGACACAGATCTTAGATTTAGCACACAATTATTAAAAAATATTATAGATATTTTCAATTTGTTCAAAAGTTAAACAGAGATCTAGAAAACACACATACAAACACACACATACACAAGCACACACACACACACCCCAAACATGAACTTTTAGAGGTGAAAATTGAAATACATAAGATCAAAAATACACTGGGTAGGACTAAAATCAGACTAGACATTACAGAAGGAGAGAAAAGTAAATTTAAAGATGGAAATAGAAACTATCCAAACTGAAACACAGAAGATAAAAGTGCATTTTTTTTTTCATTAGCAGAAGAGCACTGAGCTTCAGGAAAACTTCAAATGGCTTAATAGGTGTATTATTAGAGTCTCCAAAGATAAGAGACCAGGAGAGGGACAGAAAAAATGTTCCTATAATAAGGACATTTGCCCAAATTTTTCAAATTTGATAAAAATTATAAACCCACAGACTCAAACAGCTTTAAAAAATCCGTAGATAAGAAATATGAAGATGACCACACATAGGCCCATATTAAGGAAATTGCTCAAAGAAGAGTAATAGAAAGAACATATTTTTTTAAAGATTTTATTTATTTATCTTTTAGAGGGGAAAGGAAGGAGAGAGGGAGAGAAATATCAATGTATGGTTGCCCCTCATGCACCCCTCCTGGGAACTGGCCTGCAACCCAGGCATGTGCCCTGACTGGGAATGGAACCTCGATCCTTTGGTTTGCAGGCCTGTGCTCAATCCACTGAGCTACACCAACCAGGGCAAAAACAACATCTTAATTTTTCCTATCTATGAGCACAATATATGCTTCTATTATTTGCATCTTCAATTTCTTTCTTCACTGTCTTATAATTTTCTGATACAGATCTTTTACTTCCTTGGTTAAATTTATATCTAGGTATTTTATTTTTGATGCATTTCTAACTGGGATTTTTTTTTAGTTTCTGTTTATAATAATTTGTTATTGATGTATAGATATGCAACCAATTTCTGAATATTTATTTTGTAACCAGCTACTGTACTGAATTCACTTATCAGCTTTATAATATTTTTTGTGGAATCTTTAGGGTTCTCTATATACAGCATTATGTCATCTGCGAATGATAACAGTTCTATCTCTTCCTTTCCAGTTTGAATGCCTTTCATTTTTTTCTTGTCTGATTGCTGAGGCTAGGGTTGCCATTACTATGTTGAATAAGAGTAGTGAAAGTGGGCATCCCTGTATCGTTCCTGTTCATAAGCAAGGAAAATACTTTCAGTTTTTCCCCATTGAGTATGATGTTAGCAGTGCATTTGGCATGTATATGCTCCATTATGTTGAGGTACAATCCTTCACCAACAACAGTGGAGGCTCTTACTCTACCCTGTATTTGCTTTTCACTCTGGGAGGAGACCAATTTGCAGGCTACCCTGTACCAATCTGGGCACAGATACATCATTCTACGCTGGATAGCCCAGTGTAGAAGTCATGAAGACACCCTTCAGGTTTAGCTCTTCCTGACTGTCCTCATTTAACATATTGTACAGACAGAACTCTAATCTTGGCTTTAGGATCTCACCAAAAAGGCTTGCTGTATAGTGGGCAAAGTGACTCTGAGCAAAGACTGTCAAATGGCTTCTTCTCTTGGGAAGCCAGAGAAATCCCAAAGTGGGAGGCACAGGCCAACTGGAAACCATTGAGCATCATTTTGTGCTGACGTGGGTCAGCTCAGCCAGCACGTGGTCCTGGGAGCACTACCTGAGCCAAAAACAATAGTACATGAGACATGAAAGCCTATCCTTTAGCAGGACTTCCTTCAATTATTACCTGCCCCCTCAATTCGTATCTACAAAAATCCACATATAATAATTTTTTTTTAATTGCAGAGATTCCTAGGCACAAAAGGTCTTATGCAATTTCCTTCCTCTTTGTCTACATACTTGTTCTTTATATGCATTGGAAAGAGGATATTTGGCAAAAAGCCTGAAAAAATCCCTAACTGTTATTCTGTCTGGAGAAAGTAAAAACAAGAGAGCAAAAGCTAGAATAAAAGTGAGAGAGAACTTATGTTAAAAAATTTCTCAGTGCTTTCAATTTTGATAATGATTTTAGATATAAAAAATGTGGTACCTGGTTGGAGAATTAGTTTGGCAATTGGAATCATGAAATAAATCTACTCTGCAAATCAGGCAAGTAGAACCATAGCTGTTACAATGTATTTTGGTTATAAAGAATTCAATAAAGTCTCTCCAACACGTAACATATTTACACTATCAAACAATTATCCAGGGTACTAAGTGGGCTTGCCAAAAACAAACAAACAAACAAATAAGCAAAAAGAAGTAGCAAAGAAAAAAATGTAACAAAGAAATATTCTTGCCTGAATATCTGTGCAATAGCATAGAGCTAGGCCATAAACATAAACTGTAAGCATTCACTATTGATATTAAAATGACTTATAGTCTACTTACCAATAAAAATATTATTACTTATTTCCACAATCACAATGAAGCTAGAGCAAATAATAATATTGGCAATATACTGTGGCTAAAGACCAAAGAGAGATTAACTCCTTCATTAGATAATATCAAATAATAAAATATTTCAGACTTAAATTGTTTTTCCTTCATTAAATTAATGACTTTTCATCAGTGAATGAAAATAGCTTTTCCGTTTCTAAAGTGTGCAATCATGGCTGAAGGGTTAAAATAACGAACCTGTAATGTCATTTGGCATTTTCTGGTATCAGCGTAAATCATGCTGATTACAAGGTTTATCGGTGCTCAGCACACACTAGGTACCGTGATAAATAAAATTAATACCTTGTAATTGGATAGTTTCTTTAAAAATACAAAGCACATCCAAATACCACGTCTCCCTAGGTTTTCCTAACAACCTTAATGCATTATAAAATGAAAATAAACCCTTCATACTGCAACTGTGTAAAGGTTTAAGTTCAAAAGTCAATCTCCTAAAGTGTTCCATTTATGACAGAAATATAAATAGTATTCACAAATTGGCAATTGTTCTAGGTGGTTGAAACTGTGACATATAAACTAACATACATAAGACTTTCTTAAAGTTTATGGTAAAAATTAAATAGCCGAGGACATGAATAAATTAAATATGCTAAGCTTTCATATCAAGTTTTAATGAATCCAAACACAGGCCTTCTCTCTCATAATATGGAATGACTTAGTGTATGGAATATCAGCTTGTTGATATTCCATACACTAAGTCATTCCATATTCACGGAGTATGTGACCAAATTACATGCAAGAATGAATGAGACAGATCATACTCACTATAATTATATTTTAACACACTTGAAGGACTGTACTTCAAGACTCACATGAAATAAGGTGATTGCAAAATAACCATATTTAGCAGAAAAAAGTATGTATGTTATTATCTAAAAAAGAAATGTCTAAAAATCTAGAAATTGATTTAAAAATAACTATGCCTTTGGTTCCAGGGTTTTAATGTCATTAGTGTTTTGTTTGGCCTCAAATGCATGGTTGAAATGAGACCCAGAGAACATGATTTCTTGACTGTAAGTCCTCTGGCCTTCCCACTTAGCCATCCTACCTCCCATAGAATGTATTAAAATCCATTATGAATGCAATGTTCATCTTCAAAGCTATTATGTCTTTATTCAGAGAACTGAGATTTGATAATGCTTCCTATTTTGTTTCCTATAACCTTCTGGCAGTGCTGAGTATACTGTTGCCTTTTTCCTTCTTTTTTTGGCAACAGCAGACCTTTAAAAATGGCATTTTGGAGCCAAAGATGACATCATTTTACAAAGTTTACCTTAGAGAACCCATTCTTCAAATTATGAAAGAAGGAAATGTGGATTCAAAGTATTTCTCATCTCTACATAGCAGTCAATGATTTTGAAGTATTTTTAATTATATTATCTAAATTAATAATTTAGTAAAACATGACTTCAGTTATGAAGAATGTATAATGTTGGGGACAGGTTAAAGAAATCAAGGTCCTTGCACTCTGTGTGAAAAAAAAAGATGAAAAAATATCTAATTCCTGAATTCTATTCATAAAATATTTTTAGAAAGAAAAGAGTTTGTTCTCCTGCATCCTCACTGAAGAATGAAAAGAATGATTGTATTGGAGTGAGGAATGAAGCAGAATAATAGATTTAGCTTCTTCAAAAATTACATGACAGCAAATGTTATGCAATTTCCATGTTGATTTCTTTAAAAAGGACTATTGAAACAGCATTTACAAAGTATTTACTCTTATACCAGAGATTGTTATTATTGTAGTGGAGACTCAGATACAGCCTCCCCCTCAAAGACTTCATAATCCAACACAGAAAACAGATGTTAAATGTCATTCCACAGGATAGGATCCTTAGCATGTAATGTATGTGCACAGTGCTGCAGAGTACACAACAGGTGTCTATTAACTACAGTTAAAAAATAATCTTCACTGAGGAGCTAGCTTTAAATCCTGAAAAAAAGAAAGCTTCACCAGGTACAACAAAGCCTGGCTAAGAGTATTTGAATGTAGTTATAAAGGTTTGGGATTCAAGAGAGAAGAATGAGGCATGGAGTCATGTAACTTAGCAACCGCAGAGTTGCATATAATGTTTCTGTGGTTTTCCTCCAGGAAGCTAGGAGAAAAAAAAAAAAGTAATTCAGATGCTTTTCTTAGCTTGAAGCTTCTTCACTTATCCTCTTCAGAATTTGTGCTTTCATTTACTTTTTAAATAATAATAAGGACTGAAAAAAATCTACCCCAGTAGTCTATAAATTAGTTATTTTTATAGGGAATACTTAATTCTGTTCAAAACACAGGCATATTGCTTTAAAAATTAATAATGTTTCCAATAACACACAGAAAGTTTTAATCATGAAAAATAAACGTGCTGGAGTTTCTCTAACAAAAGCCTAGTGCTCTAAATGTAAGTTAAAAATAATTTTATCTGCCCTTTTTGATGTGCCCACTACAAAGTATCTGTTGACAGTGAACTTATGGCAGGAAACAGTGCCATTCTGAAAAAGTTAGAGGTTCTATTTTTTTATTTTAAATAATATTTGCTGTTAGGCAGATTCATCATTGTTGCAGTCAACACTGAGTTAATATATTTGTAAATGATTTTATTTTAATTCTTACCACTTTGGTACATTGGTGAAGTTTATATTTTCTGGTTAAAAAGTAGCATAAGCATGATCAATTATATAAAAGTCTACATGAAGTAAAAATTATTTATCTTCAATTTTTCAGCTGAACTGGATGTCTCTAAATAACTCAATTTATTTCTATGCAATTATTTCAAAACAATAATTTCTATTTAAAATATTTATTCTTTTATATGCTAGAACAAAACCAGATATTTTCAGTTTAATTTATGTGTGAACAAAATATTGGGAGAAACACATGATCATTTCTTTGATAATTTCTATTGCTTTGAGTCCACATTCTATGCATCCCTTACTGTTTAAAGGTGAGCTCTGAGCAAAACCTACACATTATAAATTATTGAGTTACTAGGTAAACCTACAGTTAAAGCTACTCAAATAGCATTCTGACTAAAAAATCATATACTATAATATAAAAATTAATATAATATATAATAGAATATAAGGGTTTAAAAATATTTGTGCTTATTTGAACTTCATAGAGCAATAATATTCAAGGTTAAATTCAAATATTCTCAGTGCTTAACACATTACCTGGCACTTAATGGGTGCTCAATAAATATTTGTTGAATGAATTAAAAGCTAATTCAGGTGGATCAGTGTTGCATTGCCCCTGTGGTTGAGTAGTCTATTTTGCGAGATAGTCCAAGAATCAATAGTAAAATAATTAGGATTTTGATAAACATTCAAATAAACTATAAAAACCTAAATCAGGCCCTGGTTGGTGTGGCTCACTGGACTGAGTGCTGACCTACCAACCAAAGGGTTGTTGTTCTGATTCCCAGTCAGAACACATCCCTGGGTTGAGGGCCAGGTTCCCAGTAGCAGGTGTGCAAGAAGTAACACACACTGATGTTTCTGTTCCTCTCTTTCTCCCTCCCATCCCCTCTCTCTAAAAATAAACACAAAAAAATCCTTTTTAAAAAGCCTAAATTAGGTTTTATGTTGGTTTCACTGTCTCTAAAAATATAGTAATACCTTGCTTTCTAAAATGAACCAACAAAAACATTTTTTAAACTCCAAAGGAGGTAAGTATTCTTTAGACATCAACACCACAGTTTAATGCATGGTCTTGAATAAGTGTGTTTTCCCAGTAATAGCCTCAATTTTGTCTCTCCTATTACAAATATTCATCCAACATGAGTATATTTTAGGCTGGTCAAAATCAACACCTCTATTAAACAGTATTTTTCTCCAGTCAATATTTTTCTCATTCAAACATTTACTTTCAGCACTCCTAAAACTTCAGAGATCTAAATATAGGCAACCTCAACTTGAAAAAATTCACAGCTAAAACTAACATATACTCTATGCCAATCTGTGCACCAGCTGTGGATTAAAATGTGCTGAAAGCAGAACATTTTGTCTTTCTCAATGATCAAATAGTTTCTTACAGCATATACGGCTCCCCATTAATGAGGGGAGGATGCTGTGGCAGGGGGGGCAAAGCATCTGGGTAATTTTGTGTGAGGTATCTAGAGGTATGAAATCCACTCAATTCAAAGTTGTCTACTGATTCTTTAAACAGAAACGTGTGTGAGTATTAAATAGATGCGGAGAGAACAGTGGCAACTGAGTTGGGTTCTTGGAAGGAGAGTATCTTTCTGACCTTTGCAAATTACTTACAGATTTTCTTCCTGTTTATTTTCTGGCAAGCACTTAAAAATATCTGTCCAAATGAGATTGTATTTGCAGAGACTGTAGAAATCCTTTGTAACTGCAGAGTTCTAAGAAAAAAAATGACCAATTTAGTATAGGGACAAGCATTAGCCAAGGAGTTCATTTAATTATTTAAAGTCTCTTGAGGGGAGAGAACTGAGGGAAGAGCAGCCATGACCCATGTGTTGAGTCATTCCCCACAATGCAGGAGCAATTACTCTCAAGCAGACCACTCCTCTTGGAATCGCAGCAGCAGGAGAAGCAATAGTCCCTCCATAAGAATTACTCTGCCCCACCCTGTGGTGCTTAATCCTGATGCCGATCACAGACTGATTAGATTAACAACTGATCAGATTAATGATTGATTATTTTAACATCTAAGGCAAAAAATACAAAGAAACAGCAAAAATGGAAGACAAAGAAACAGACCCCAAAAAACCAGAAGAACTACATGAAATGGAAGTAAGCAATGTATCAGATGGAGAGTTTAGAGTAATAGCCGTGGCTGGTGTAGTTCGGTGATTGAGTGTGGACTGCAAAACAAATGGTCAACAGTTCAATTCCCCATCAAGACACATGTCTGGGTTGCAGACCAGGTCCCCGGGGGGGGGGGGGGCACATGAGAGGCAACAGCACATTCACGTTTCTCTTCCTTTCTTTCTCCCTTCCCCTCTCTCTAAAAGTAAATAAAATCTTTAGAGTAATGATTATAAGGATACTTAACAATATTAAAAAAGACATAGAAACCATAAAAAAGGATCAATCGGAAATAAAGAATGCAGTATCTGAAATAAATAATAATTGGAAGGAAGAAAGAGTAAATTAGATGAAGCACAGGATCAAATCAGTGTTTCGGAAGGCAAGATTGTAGAAAAATACAATCAGTAGAGCAACAAAAAGAAAAAAGAATTTAAGAAAATGAGAGCTTAAGAAACATCTTAGACAATATGAAACGTAACAACATCCACATCATGGGAATACCAGAAAAAGAAGAAACTAACCAAGGGGTTGAGAACCTATTTGAAGAAATAATCACTGAAAACTTCCCTAATCTGGAAAAGGAAAAAGTCACACAAGTCCAAGAAGCTGAGAGAGTCCCAAACAAATTGGACCCAAAGAGGCCTACACTGAAACACATCATAATTAAATAACAAAGCTTAAAGACTAAGAGAGAATCCTAACAAACAGGGAGTTACCCTCAGTGGAGGACCTGATTACTCACTCACCAGAAACATCTCCAGTCAGAAGGGAGTGGTGTGAAATATTCAAGGTGATGAAAAGCAAGGACCTACAACTAATACTACTTTACCCAGGGAGGCTATCATTTAAAATTGAAGGAGAAATAAGGTGCTTCCCAGACAGGAAAGAGGTAAAAGAGTTTGTTAACACCAAACCATCACTGCAACAAATGTTAAAGGACTTGCTTTAAGAAGAAGAAAAAGAGAAAGAAAGAAAAAAAGGAAAACAGCCTAACAATAAAATGGTACTACAAAAATATCTATCAATAATCATCTTAAATGTAAATGGCTTAAAAGCTCTGATCAAAAGACAGAGAGTAGGTGAATGGATAAGAAAACAAGACCCACATAAATGCTGCCTCCAAGAGATCCACCTCAGATCAAAAGATACACACAGACTAAAAGTAAAGGGGTGGAAAAACATTTCATGCAAATGGAAAAAAGCTGGGGTAGCAGTACTTATACATGACAAAATAGACTTTAGAACAAAAGGTATAGTAAGAGACAAAGAAGGACATTACATAATGATAAAGGGAACAATCCAACGAGAGGATACAACCCTAGTAAACATTTACATACTCAACACAGGAGCACCTAAATATGTAAAGCAGATCTTGGTGGACAAAAAAAGGAGAGATAGACAGAAATACAGTCAGAGCTGAGGATTTTAACACTCCATTAACTTCCATGGATCTTTCAGGAAAGAAAATCTTCCAGGCAGAAAATCAACAAGGATACGGCAGCCTTAACACAATAAATCAAATGGATTTCATTGATATCTTCAGAGTGTTTTACCCCAAAGCAACAGAATATACATACTTTCCAAGTGCATATGGAACATTTTCTAGGAATACCACATGCAAGGACACAAACAAATCTCAAGAAATTTAAGATGACTGGAATCTTATCAAGCATGTTCTCTGATCGCAATGCTGTGAAACTAGAACTCGATCACAAAAGCACTGAAAAACACACAAAGACATGGAAGCTAAATAACATGTTATTTAACAACGAGTGGATCAACAACAAGATCAAGCATGAAATCAAAAGATACCTTGCAACAAATGAAAATGAGGACACAACAATCCAAAATCTGTGGGACACTGGGAGAGCAATCCTTAGAGAGAAATTCATAGCATTATGGGCCTGTCTCAGAAAAGAAGAAAAACATCAAATAAACAATCTAACTTCACACTCAAAGGAATTTGAAAAGAAACAACAGACAAAGCACACAATGAGTAGAAAGAAGGAAATAAAAGATGGGAGCAGAAATGAATGAAAACAGCCTTAAAAAAATGACACAAAATATCCATGAATCCATGAGATGGTTCTTGGAAAAGATAAACAAGATTGACAAACCTTTAACCCAACTCATCAAGAAAAAAAGAGAAAGGACCCAAAAATATAAAATTAGAAATAGAAAAGGAGAGCTAATAACTGATACCAAAGAAATACAAAAGATTATAAGAAAATATTATGAACAATTATATGCCAACAAACTGCATACCCTGAATGAAATAGATAAATTCCTAGAAACATATAGTCTTCCAAAAATAAATCAGGAAGAATCAGAGAATCTGAATAGACAGATTACACTTAATGAAGTTAAAGCAGTAATCAAAAAACTTTCAACAAACACAAGCTCTGGACCAGATGACTTCACAAGTGAATATTAGTAACCATAGTGAGAACTAACACCTCTCCTTCTCAAACTATTTCATAAAATACAAGAGGAGGGGAGGCTCCCAAACTCATTTTGTGAAGCCAGTATCATCCTAATTCCAAACTACCAATAAAAATTAGGGGCCAATAACACTGATGAATATAGATGCTAAAATGCTCAAGAAAATTAGCAAACTGAATACAGCAACACATCAAAAAGATCATACACCACGATCAAGTGAGAGTTACTCTTTGAATGCAAGGATGGTACAACATTCACAAATCAATAAATGTGATTTACCACATAAAAAATGAAAAATAAAAGCCACAAGATCATATCAATAGATGCAGAAAAAGCATTTGATAAAACCCAGAACTCATTTATGACAAAAATGGTAAGCAAAGTGGGAATAGAGGAAGCAAAACTGAACATATAAAGGTCAAATATGACAAACCCGCTGCCAGCATCATACTCAATGGGCAAAAACTACAAGTATTCCTTTTAAAACTGGAAACAACAGGAATGTCTGTTTTCATCACTTTTATTCAATATAGCACTGGAAATCCCAGCTACATCAGTCAGACAAGGAGAAATAAAAGGCATTCAGATTGGAAAGGGAGAAGTAAAATTGTCTTTATTTGCAGATGACATGATACTGTACATTCAGTTCCCCAAAGATTCCACCAAGAAACTACTAGAGCTGATAAACGAATTCAGCAAAATAGCAGGATACAAAATTAGTATTGAGAAATCGGTTGCATTTTTATATGTCAATAATGAACTAACAGAAATGGAAATTAAGTAAACAATTTCATTCACAATTGCTTCAAAAAGGATAAAATAGAAATAAATCTAACCAAGGATGTAAAATACCTGTACTTGGAAAATTATAAGGCACTGAAGAAGGAAATTGAAGAAAATACAAGTAAGTGGAAGCAGATACCATGTTCACAGATATGCAAACTTAACATCCTTAAAATGTCCATACTACCCAATGTCATTTGTAGATTCAGTGCAATTCCTATCAAGAGTCTCATGATGTATTTCACAGAACAAGAACAAACATTTCAAAAATTTGTGTGGAACCACAAAAGGCCCCACATAGCAACAGAGATCCTGAGAAAGAAGAACAAAGTTGGAGGAATCATGGTACTTAATATCAAACTATGCTACAAGGCCACAGTAATCAAAACAGCCTGGTACTGGCGTAAAAACAGCGTCATAGATCAATGGAATAGAATAGAGAGTCCAGAAATAAACACACACCTTTATAGTCCATTAATTTTTGGCAGAAGAAGCAAGCACATAAAATGGGTTAAAGATGGTTATTCAATAAATGCTGTTGGGAAAATTGGACAGATACGTGCAGAAAATGAAATTAGACCACCTCCTTACACCACACAAAAGAGCAAATTCAAAATGGATCAAAGACTTAAATGTCAGTCCCCAAACCATAACAATCCTAGAATACATAGACAGCAAAAATCTTAGACATTGTTAGCAGTAAAAATTTTATCAGATATATCTCCCCAGGCCAGGGAAACAAAAGAAAAATAAATAAATGGGACTTCATCAAACTAAAAAGTTTTGCACATCAAGGAAAATCATTAACAAAATTAAAAGACAACCCAAAGAAGAGGAGAATGTATTTGATAATATATCTGATAAGGGGTTAATATCCAAAATTTATAAAGAACTTACAAAACTGAACACAAAAAATTCAAACAACCTAATTAAAAAAGGGGCAAAGGATGTAAATAGACATTTCTCCAAAAGGGACACACGGATAACAGACATATGATAAGATGCTCAACATCACTAATCATCAGAGAAATGCAAATGAAAACCATAATAAGATACCATCTCACACCTGTTAGAATGGATATCATCAATAAATCAACAAACAAGTGCTGGTTATTATGTGGAGAAAGGGGAACCCTTTTGTACTGTTTCTGGGAATACAGACTGGTGCAGCCACTGTGGAAAGCAGTATGGAGATACATCAAAAAATTAAAAATAGATCTGCCTTTTGACCCACCTGTTCTACTTCTGGGAATATATCTGAATGAACCCACAATTCCAGTTTGAAAGAACAGAAGCACCCTCATGTTCACTTCAGCATTATTCACAATCACCAAGATATGGAAGCAGCCCAAGTGTCCATCAATAGATGAGTGGATAAAACAACTATGGGACATTTACACAGTGGAATTCTACTTGGCTGTAAAAAAGATGAAAATTTTACCCTTCGCATCTGTATCGATGGACTTGGAGAACATTATGCTAAGTGAAGTAAGCCAATCAGAAAAAGACAAACACCAAATGATTTCACTCATATGTGGAATCTAACAAACAGAACTAACAAGCAAAACAGAGACAGACTCATAAATGGAGAACAGATGAAATCTAGTGGAGGATGGTAAAGGGGAAAGGGATTGAAGGAAAAGAAAAAAAAGTCTTGAAAAATGCAAATGCATTTTTATATTAATATAATACCAAGATGAATCTTCTAACACTTGTAGCATAAAATCGCTCACCTTTTTCTAGAATTCCATATATCACAAATTCTTTGCTTATTCAATTTTAAATGGCCTCAGAAACTGTACAGGGATTGTCTGGCACAGGATGTTTTACTTAAAGACATCAGATGTTAATCTGACCTACTTAATAGATCAATGAAGCATAGCATTGACTGCAAATCTGTGCTGAATGATTTCCCAGTATTTTTCAAATTGGTAATATTTTAGTAGAGACTTTTGTCTAGTGGCAGAACTATTTGTTGTACTTATTTAGCTAGCCAAAATATAAATTCTATTGTCTTCTAACCACATGGCAAAACAGAATAGTTACAATGCTAATCAATTTGTATTATTTAATTTTAATGAACTATAGTCTTCATAATCTTGTAAAGATAAAGTGCATATATGTTAATTGGGTTGCTAAATTTGGAATAATTATTCACTGACAGGCAAAAATGAAAACCTTACACTAAATTAAAACTATTAAAAGAAAAATATGTGTATGTATATATGTACATATATATATATCATTACATTGAAATACATAGAAACTTTATATTTAGATATCATCTTAATGAAAAAATGACAAATGTACAGTTTAAATAACATACATACATTTAAAATATACAGTTTAAAAAAGCAGAACTATGAAAAATCAAAGCAATTTAAGTAATATTTTCTTATATTTATGCAGAATTTTATACTTTTAAAAACACTTTCACATTTATTATCTTATTGTGAACATTACAACTACCCTTTGAGACACACAAAAAAATTCAGATACTGTTATTTTTAATCTCTACATCAGGAGACATAGAAATAATTGATTTTCACAAGTTAAAACTGATCTCATAGGGTTTTAAAAAAATTTTTATAACTTCAAACTAATGCATGCACACACACATATCCACTAAATTAAAATGACAGAACCAAATAAAAACAGACTCCAACTTATAATGTATCTCAAAAGGATATAAAAGCAAAAGAACTGATATATATATTAAAATAAAATGGCAATCAGTTCAACTAAAGTCAAAGCACGGGAAAAAGAAAAGTGTTTCTCTCATCTTAAAAACAAAACCTAGTCAAAAATCACCAAAGCAAAGCCACACCAAGCAAATTAAGAGCAGTGCAGTATAGATTAAAGCCTACTTAATTACAAACTAGGATCAGCTTATTTCAATTGACCTTTTAGATATAATCAGAGAGTTTGTCACTGGATTTCATAGTTCTTTCCCAGACAACTTGTATCATTCTCTATCCTTGACAAACTCGCAAGAGAATACAGAATTAAACACACCACGTCATAGGTACCATTGATGCTTCCATTTATGCCAGTCCTTTGATGAAGAGAGTATGTAAAACTCCTCTTAATGAAATCATGTCAGTAAAAATCTAACTGCCCTTGACACTCAAAATCAAAACTGTTCTCATGTAAATAGTTACATTTTTAAAATTAAGTTTTCAACATTAGGCATTGCACCTAAGCAGAAATAAAAAGCAAACATTATTGATTTCAGAGAAATTGCTTTGACAAGTAAGCACTGGCCAAATGTTGAGCTCAATTAGGTAGCAGCCTACATTATCTGAGGTAATGAAAGTCCCTTTTGCCCTCGCATGGTTTTCTCTCTTAGCAAGGGCCTCCTGGTGACTTCAATGCTTACTCAACCTAAGACCCTGAAGGTCACTAAAGAAATGTCAATATTATCAGTATCTGTATTAACACATCTAACACATCTAGTTCTTATCAGCTATCAACACCTCAACTTGGATTCAAGTAATCAGTTACCTTACAAGGACCTGAGAGAATAAAATATAGGACTTGGGCATTTTAATAAGGAGGAAAATGTTACAAACAGGCTAATTTATGAGGTAGAAATGGTAGATATAATAGGGGAAATGAGAGTGAGGGGCAATCAGAGGCTGACAGAAAGGGACTAAACATGGGACCAACAGGTCCCTGTCTTTGCCTTTTCCAGCTTCATGAAAAACTGCAGGTCTAGGCTACTCCTTGGATATAAACCAGCCATTGCAGATTTCTCAATAAACCAATAGATACAATATTTTATTTCTCAGATGTTCACCAAACACAAGCATCATTCCCACCACGTTTAAAAACATTCCTATGGAACTCTTAAAAGGGTTTCCACTTCGACCTCTCTGACACCTGATATAGCAGTGATCAGGAGCACATTGCAGAAGTGGGACACCTGCCTTAGTTTCTCTGCCAATTACCACTGAATGCTGGGTAAAGAGAAAAAGGAAGCAAGAAGTCTGATCTGTGAGCATAAAGGCAGGGTCTTAGGTAAGCAGCAGGTAACTGGTACCTCCCAACCAGGTGAGGCACCACAGACTATAGTCCAGACACAATCCAAGAAATGTACTCTAGTGGACGAGAAATAGAAACAAGAGAACAGTTGCTTACACAATCTGATTTATTTATTCTGCCTAAACAGGAGTCTTTCTCCTGTTTTTAAAAAAAAATTTCCCCATACATGCTTTTTCTTTTTTTTTGTAAGTTATGTTAACTAGAGAAGATCTGGAAAACATACAGGTGAAACTATATATCACCTGAGATTCTACCACCTGGAGATAATCACTAATAACACCTTCCTCTATTTCTTCCCAATCTGTTTTTTTCATCTGCATTTAGAGTTGTATATTAAAAATAGAGAGCAAGAGAAAGCAATTTGCCTCATATGTTACATATGGTTGTATAACCGTTCTTATTGCTCAGTTATTTGTTGTGAATAATTTCCTAGTCATCCAAATCCTGTAACATGATTTGAAGTTCACAGGGACAGTTTTGGTGAATAATTTACCACCTCTGGGTGCTGATGGTTTATAGGAACTCACAGGCAAACTGACATTCACTAGTTTTTACCAGACTTCTCCTTCGAACATTGGAACATTCTTGACCCTGGCTTTTTGCTAAGACGCACTGCCCCCGGGTCCAGTCCCCAGGATGGCCCCATCACCATCTGCCTTTGAGTGTTACACAGCCCACACCTACTTCCTGTTTGAGATTGGACCTACCTGGAAAGAGAAACATCTGTGCCTTGGACCGACGGGCTGCCTGGGCCAGAGTCAACAACTCCCGCAGCCCCACTTCTTCAGCCCCACCTGATCCTGCTTTCTGCCCTGCCTGTCCTTGTGGGCAAGACACCAGCACAGCCTCTTTCTGAGCCTGTTTCTATGATGAGAAGCATACAGCGGCATGTTGAGAAAAACAAAGGTCATGTATTGTTTTGCCTGATGATTCCTACATGGGTACGTGGATTTTGGTCTGGCAGTACCTGAAGTAGATCTTCTCACAATGGCAGAGGATCTTCATTGCAATTCTGTTATATTCATCCAACAATTACTTTTATTATAAATCTCATTTTTAATTCTGTGGCTCCACCCCAGGCCCTGCCTTAGGCTCCAAGGCTCACAGCTGCGGCCCTCGGACTCGCGTGGTGTGGCACCCGACACCAGTACATTGTCCACAAATGGTTTAGCACGGGTTCCCCAGGAACATGCATTGCCTGCCGGACAAGGCAGTGACACCCTTTCCAGCCTCCCAGTCTGCGGGGAGGAGGGCATCTCCTCTCCAATCCCGGCAGGGGAGCACACACGCTGGGCGGAGCAGGGCGGCAGGGCAGGCTGTCAGAGATCAATCGAGGCTCTGCAGCGCCGCCTAGTCAGCAATTCCCTATCGACCCCTTACTGTGTGTCAGTCTCTGTGTGACCTGATCCTAGTCTTCAGGGAACCTGCATTCAGTGAAAGAGATTGAAAATATAAAGAAAACCAGAAAAGTATAATAATTACAAATATAAAAAAATGCTATCAAGGAACCAAAAAATAGGTTAAGATACAGAAGAGTTAGGGGACCAATTTTAAAGAGTGCAGGCAGAAAACATGATTATCCCCGAGGATGTTTGCAGCACATTGGGGTCCTTTCCCCAGGATCTCAAAGAATTAAATTCATCCTCTTACCATTGCCAGCATCACCTTCTCCATTGTGGTCTAGGAATCTTACATCCCTGAGCCCCACCAACGCTCAGGCTTTATTCCTCCTCCTTAAAATATGTCCACTGCAATCTCACTCAGAGAGCTTCTATACCTGTAATGAATGAGTTAAAAAAGGATTAAACATTATAAAATGCAGTTTTCTTTCCAGACTGCAGCAGTTCAATGCATAAATTATCTTCTTGATTCTGGCAACTGCAAAGATGTTTGAAATAAGAAAACAGAAAATGCCACTGAGAAATGTGTCTCTTTGTTTGTTTGGAGAAAAACCTTTCCATCAGCGGTGGCAGAGTAGTTTTAAGTCAGCCAGACCTTGGAACTGAATTCCAGCTCTGCCTCTTGCTTAGTGTGGTGACCGGAGGTGAATTATTTAACCACACTGATCCTGAATTTCTCACCTATAAAGTGAGAATACAGTACAACTTGCAATAGAATTCTAAAATATTGCAAAAGTTAGAAAAAATATATGTAAAGCATTTAGCACAGTGCCCTCATGCAGTGACAATTGATACACAGCAATTGTTATCAGTATCTCACAACTTTGTGATGTAGGAATTGTCATCTTCAAGTTATTCGTATAGTATTCTCATATTTTGTCCACCATGCTCAGACTGGTTAAATAGCTTGCCCAGAATTAGAATCAAGGTGAGGATTTAACTCCAAAACTTGGGTCTTAGCCATATTTGAGCCCTGGAAAGGCCTTTGACGCAGAATACCATCTTAACAGATTCTGTAAAGCAGTGTTTCAGGCGTAAGGCCATTTAAAGAAACACTTGGCAGATGGAATTTTACTTGGTGCCAGGATGTGCCTTAAAATGAAGAACCATGGCAAAGGGAGGGCTGGTAGCACTGACTTGCCTGCAACTGCCATAACTCAGGCACGTGTGAGTTCCAGGAGAGCAAGCAAAATAAGGAAGGTGGGATCCAACAGATTAGGGGCTGCTGAGAGGAATTTACTGTAGGGGGTCCCAAAGGAACACCAATATGTGACAAACATCCATGAAGGAACCTAATTCAGAGCATATTTTATTATTTTTTTTACTCTTTATGGTGGGAAAATTTTTATTTCAAAATATTTGTCTAAAATTGATAATGCGTTAACCAACAGTCTGGACTATACACAGATTATGATTTTTTTTCTTGTTTTGACCATGAGATTAAGCTCCAGCCAGAAGTTGAAAGCAGGGCCATGGAGAATCAAAGCCTTTCGGCTGAGCCAACGTGGGGGCAGAAAAGAGAAGGGGCACCAGGATTCACAGCCTCACAAGGAACATTCCTGGCACTTTGGTCATGGGTTTCTTGGCAGTGGAGATATTGGGGGAGCAGCGGGTCATGACTAGATCAACTGTTCACCTGAGAGTCTTCATTCCAAGGCCCAACAGATGGAGGGACTCAGGCATTTGATATATTTTCTTATTTATTCAAGAATGCTTCAGAAAAAGCAGGAAATTGAGAGCATTTGGAAGACATGATTGCACATATCCAGAATTGTTATGTAAAATAAGAGTAAGAAAAATGAGGACTAAACTGTCATTTACTCAGCATAAATGGAGATACTTAGAAATGGACTTCCACCCAGGGATGTCACCTGTATAATCACTATTAGTCTAGTACTATGTAGAGAGATAATCTCTGAAAAGGTCTTTAAGGTCATTATACACAAGTAATCTTGGCTGAGGGTTCATTTGCTGCAGCACAATGTATTGAACCCCAGAGATTAAGAAAAGAATACGGGACCGTTCATGTTAGAGCTTAAAGTTAATATAATAAAGTATCGATCATAAAAATCTTTCTTGAGTTTTTAGAATTCAGGTATTGGTAGAATTACAGCAGAAAATTTGTTAGAGTTGGAATATGGTGAATCTTGCACTGACCAATTGTAGCGACTTCAGGATGTACAGCTGCTACGCCCTCTGACATATGCAAATACTCTGAAGACAACACAAGCCCCAGCAGATAAGGGGGTGAGTGTGCTTGACCAGGTGTGTAAGAATCGCATGGCTGAGTGTGCTGGGGTGGGCATTCAAGAGAGAAAAACAGAACCAAGTGTCTTTCTCCAATGTTAAGAAAGAGAGTGAACTGATTAGATGAAATATCATGAATTCTTCTAAATAATAACTCACCTTTGAAAATTAGCATATTTTCCAGCCATATCATTGTTTCCCTACAAACACTTGCTTGCCACTCCTTTTCCCATGATTGACTATGGTTATTAAATTTCGTTCACATAGGTGACTACCCAGGTCAGCCTTTTGGGGGAGGACCCACGATGATCACATGATCACAATAATAGTGTCACCTAGAAAACGGCTGCTGTTACAGTGACAGTAAAAAGTCTACCAATAACGTTATTGACAATACTGCTCCTCTCACTGCCATACTCCTGCTATTACTATTATTATTACCACTATCACTACCATTATTCTGTACTATTATCAGCTGCAAGAAAGCACCTTTCTTATGCCAAGCACTACACTTGGTCCATTAAATACATTCTCTCTCATTTATTTAATAGCACTACAATATAGGTAAATATTATGCTCATGTAACATTTAGGGTTAGGTGGTTTGGCCAAAACCATTCAACTGTTCAATGTCTAAACCAGATTCCAATGCAGATCTTAGAGATTTCAAAATCCATGTTCTATTTCATCATGCCATCCCCCTATGGAAAACTCTCTTAAATGCTCATTTTTATTTTAATATTTTATGTTTATAAAGGCAACTCATTTTAAAATTATTTTTATTTTAATATGTTTAGAAACTTACAGAAAGTGTAAGAGACAAAAATATTTTTTCTGTCTTTAAGAGTAATTTGTCAACCTGGTGCCCCACCATCCTGCATGTGTACTTCCTACCATAGATTCTTCCTCTAAAGAACCTATCTGGTTCTTTAGAGAGTATCTCCTATATAAACAATGAAGCAATCAATGTAATGATATTAACAATGATACGTTACTACCATTCAATCCTTAGACCTCATTCAATTTTTACTAATTGTCCCTATAATTTATTTTATAGAAAAATTAATTAGTTCAGAATTACTTGCTGCATTTAATCTCTATTGTTCTTCACACTGGAATTGCTTCTCTATCCTTGCTAGACTTTTATGACCTTGATGCTTTTGCAAAGTTAGAAATCAGTTATTTTGTGAACTGTCCCTCAGTTGAGGTTTGTCTGTTTCCTCTTGATTAGAGTCAGGTCATCTTTTTTTTGATGAGAACATCACAAGAGTGAAGCCGTGTTTTCCTAATTCCATCATATTAGGTGGTTTACCATTTTGATTTACCCCATGATTGATGATGTTTACTTTGATTATTATAGTGTCTGCCAAGCTTTTCCTCTGTAAAGTATATCTTCCCAATCCCCTTGTAATTAATATTTTGTAGGGAGATATTTTAAAACCATGTAAATTTCCTATTTTTTCTTGAAACTTTTAAGTTACTCATGATTTCCCAGATTGTTGAATAAGTAATATTTTATTGATGTCATTATTCATTTTGATGCTAAATGTATTCCTTATTTTTCCACTGGACAACTCTTCAAACAGGTTTTTCTGGAGCTTTTTGACATGACCTCACCATTCAGTGACCTTTGTGTTGGTTTGTTTCTAGAACAAGAGATATTTTCTAGACTGATGTATTCTTAGCCTCAGTTCTAGAGTCAACCATTTCTCCAAGAAGCCTTGATATCTTTGAGTAGAGAATGACATTAAGAAGCCGCAATCTGGGCACTTGATCTATTTATTGTTGCTAAGGTTTTTCTGCTCTCAGAGCCCTCCCAGTAGACATAACTAGAGAAGTTATTTTTGAGTGTGCGAATGTACTTAATGCACCCCTATATTTATTTATTTTCACATATTGAAAACTTCAGTGTTCATTCTAGATTTAGTCCTTTCCACATTTGTAACTCTTTTCTAATACCTGGATCCCCTTTATCCTTAACAGAGTTACTTGACCAATCGCCTATCTCTAAAGGCCCCTGTCTGTAGTCTTGGACAAATGCCTGCCTCACCTCACCTAGGCTCTGGTGCATGCTAGGCTGCTCCCCATGGCTGTAGCAAAGCCACCTCCACACTCGTAATCTCCAATATGCCCAGTACAGCAACTTATTCAAATATAAATGAAGAAACATGTTGATAACTTTAAATATCTATGATCTACATTTTCTTTTTTAGTGCTTTACGGAAAGTTGATTTAAGTAGTTTTAGTTTCTATTAAAGAACAATTCTGCACTCTGATACATATTATATTAGTCTGGGGCGGGGTTAGCCCTGTGGCCCAAATTCTGCCTATAGCCTCTTATAGCCCAGCAAACTAAGAAAGGTGAATAGTTTTTACATTTTTAAAGAGTTGTTTTAAAAAATGTAACAGAGACCATATGTGACCCAGAAAACCTTAAGTATGTGCTATCTGGGTCTTTAGAGAAAAGTTTGCTAAACCTAGTCTGGGGCATCCGATTGCTCTGCCAGCTTGGCTGACTCATTGACCTAGAGGTAGTGATATCAAGTGAAATAAGTTTGTGAGCTGCTTTCAGCCTCGAGGACTCTAAATAAATTGCAAGAGACCATTGAAATTTCCATCTTACCCAAAAAAAATAGATAATGAATAACTTGTAAAATCACCAGCAAGAACAGCATAGTGCTAAGGATAACATCTAAGTCACCCACTCCTTTTTTAGATTAAATATGCCAAGCTCCATTAGCCTCTGATTTGCATGACCATTAGCAGAAGGCTGGCCTCCAACACTATTTATTTCAATCAACACCCTCTTATGTACACTCCTAATGCTTAATTATATGAGTTTGTACAACTACAGAATTAATTGATTATAAGTCCTAATTCAAATTCAACATTAGGCCCCTTTTGAACTAAAGTATGATTGATTGCAAGAATTGCAGAACCTTGGAAGTAGAGTATTTCTAAAGAACAGGGTCATTATTTCTACATTACATGCCAAATATTAACAGAGTAGGAGGGACAAATTGCCACCTTTGGACTAATGTAGTACCCACTTATTAATGAAACTTGCATATTTGATTACCACTTTGTATTAGAAAACCATAACTCTAGTTTCATAGAGGTAAAACTGCAATTTCTGGATGAAGAGAAGGAAATCCCATTTGTGTTAATACAAGAAAGAGAGAAATGTCTAGAAACAGTCCAAAGCCCAATTGACAAAGACATGCCTGACACAATTTCTTTTCTCACCAATAAAGGAGAAAGAAAAGTGATGCACAGCATTGTTTATCAATTTAAGTGCATCAATTCTATTTTCCACATATTGTGATTTTCCTGCCTGAAAAAACAAATCAGTCTCTCCTTTGAAGGGAGGTTTTGAATAGCTGCAGTCTGTTCCCTTTGTTTTCCTTTCTTACTCAAGCAATGCCCCCAGATAGTTACATAAAGGAAAGGTAAGTGAAGGGGGAAAAGAAATGACAAAATAAATATGAACAATTTTAACAGTGCCATGAATTTATATTCCACTATTAGTTTATAATCTCACTTAACAGCTTGGGCTGCAAATGTGAGCGGCAGTGCAATGTTGGTACTAATTGCCTTGAACAATTTGGATTTTATTATTCTCCAGGGCCTCACTGGAGCTGGCCTGCTGGAAGCCATATTTGGTACTTCAGAATCCATACAGTGGTGATTCCCAGGGCTGCAAACTACAGCGTGACCTGGAGCTGCTTGACTGGGTTAGCTGGGAAAGCCAAAATAAAAGGAGAGCTTGCAGAGCATTCACCAGTCCAAGGAACCAACTGGTGTTTAGTGTATTCCATACACACAAAGACTAAAATCTTACCTGGGTTGATTATTGCTTTATGTGCCATTCTTTAACAAAGTTAAAGAGATCTTTAATTGCAGGTTTTGTTTTCTGTGGGTCAAGAAAGAAATTCTGAAGCTGCTGATGACTTGAAATAGGTCCTGGAGAAAATAAAATGAGAAAAAAAATATATATATATATAATATCTCACTCAACTGCCTGGTCTGCGTAATAACATTGAGCATGACTGTCATTCTGAAGACATATTAGCTCATTTAGGTAATTAGTGTGAGCAGCATGTTTCCCTACTTATTCCATTCAATTATAGGGTTCTCACTTTGTCATTACTGGAGTGTCTTAATGTGACTTGTAATTAGTGTAATTACAATCCAATGTTAATTATATCTGCCACTTAGACATAATTTTATATAGTAATGGTCTCTAATCTCAATAACCTTATTATGTTGTTTATTCAAACAGGAATTAAGTCTTCTTTCATGCGTCAAATATGGAGATTACAAAAAAGTACTGCTAGTGCATTTTGGTAGTTATGACAAGGGAATATCTGAAATAGGATAATCATGTTTGAGACAATGTCTGCATGTGCAAACAATTACGACAGTCCCTCCCTCTTTCCAGAAATATGCCTATGTATCTCCAAATAACTGTGTGCAGAGGCAGTTTGAGGTTTGACTTGCTCATGCATTCTGGGAATAAGTAACATACATACATCTTAAAGAAGCCTATTATAGTGGTTCCTTTATTAGTATATCAAATACACTCATTACTGACCATTTAATGGACCACTTCTCTGAGTAACTAACCAATGTATACAATGTAATAATGTCACCTCACATTTGAAGAGCACATTATCCTTTAAAGTGCTTTTAAATATATTATTTCAGTTAATCCTGAAAACAACTTGGTGGGAGTAGAAATGGTAAGTACCAGATCAATTGAATAGATTGGGGAAAAAAATAAAGAACATTAGCCAGGTTCCCTTAGCAAGGGTAGAGCTTCTAATCAAAAGGTAATTTAGCAGAGCAGTTAATAGGATGGGCTCCAGAGTCAGAGTCCTAGGTTTTGTATTCCAGCAACTCCACTTAGAAGTTCAACACCCTTGAGCAAATTATTTAACCCGTCTATCCCTCAGCGTCCTTTTCTGCAAAACAGGAATAACAGCAGTATTTATCTACTCCAGAGAGTGGTTACAAGGATTAAATAGACAATAGAGAAAAAGCCTAAAATGGTTCTTGGCACAAACAGAAAACTGAATAAATATCAGCTGCTATTATTGTTACTCTAAATAGCACTCTCATTTCTTGATTTGTGTCCTGAAGTTTTTTCCCCATAAACCATATCACTCCCTTATAGATTTTCTTATGCTAATTACTAATTAAAATCTTGATCTATACACTGCATGGCTTTGTGTATGTGTGGTAAATTCATTTAGAAATAGATAACCCTGCTCCATGACGATTTACTAAAGCTAAAATAAAGAATCTTTTAACTGATTCATCTGTTTTAAGACAGCAGTACTTTGAAGTTCCTTGAGGAAAAATTCAGTAATTTTATTTCTTGATAGAAGCACCAGTAGCTGCGAACTTCCTGACATACACTGGTGCACCTTGTTACTATTTGGTATTCCATGAGTGCTGGAAAAGAGAACAGGGCCAAGTGCAATAGCATATGCGAAAGTATTTTTTACCTAAAACTTACAAAAATGTTAGTTGTTTTGTTTGGTTTTAATTTTTATTTAATAAATCTCAGTATTGGTAGGTTTAAAAGAAGTATCAAGTCAGAATGTAGCACAATTTATAAATTCCCTGTTGAGCTTTTTTGTTCCCTGTAAGCTTGGGTTCTTTTTCTAATTTTCCAAAAACAATAGGCTGCACACCAAGTTTTGAAATGGCTTGGCCTCTCTGGACATATGACCCCTTCTCTGATGAAGCCAGCAAAAATGGGTATTCCCACAATCTATTCAGCAATAAACAAGATGATTTTTGGGCTGATTTCTCTAAGTTAACAACGACAACGTCAACAAGGAAGCAGCACGGTTCTAGCTATGGATTTTAGACCATTTTTACAGTTCCGAGGTAGAGGAATATTAGCTCTTGAAGTGTGCTCTAAGCTCAGAGGAGAGCTGGGCCTGCTGGCATTTATAACAGAGAAACACAAATGGTTGGGAAATCTTTGGAATGTGTGCTGCTGCCAGAGAACTGGTTATTAAATATTAACTTGCAGCTTTTCTGACTTTTTGTTTTATTCATAATTATTTACATGCAGAGTTGGGGCAGTTTTGCCAAATAGACAAAATACACTGAAAGATGTCAATTTCTTTATCTTTCAGTTCTTTCGGTAACTGCAATGCCCAGGTTTAGACATGAGATTTCAGTTATGTGTGCAGATGAATTTTTCCCTCCAGAGAAGCCTTTGCAAGGAGGCATCAGCTTTTAATGTTCTCAACTGCACAAAGGCTGCAGCCACTTCACGCTGCACTTGGGTTGAGAGCTCGGAAACCCTCCAGCCTGCTGACCGTGCTTCAGAGTAGACAATGATATCCTCCAGGCTGCTTCTCCTCAGACCCTCGTTTCCTCCACTGTTGTCTTGAAGCATGTCCCTGAAATGTTATCCATAAGTAGTTGAAGAGGTGGAGGCAATATTCCCGTCAAAAAAACTCCCTTACCAGTGACAAGGGGCCATGGAAGGAAATGTTTTTGTAAGCTTGACACACTTCCATTCTTGGTTCCAGGACTGTCTGTTAATTTGTACTAGACACTTGACCACCTTGGATCTTACTTTCTTTCCCCATCTGAAATTAGCTTGCTACCCAATCATTTGTCAAATATTTCATGAGGACAAAATACAAAATTAACTCACATTTATTGGATACTTTATATACCCACAAATAAGTATGTTACTAATAATGATGATAATTTTATAGCTGAGGGAGTTGTCTCAGAAGCCAAAGTGATGTTTGTTTAAAATGAAGACAAGAGCTTGGAATGTTTTTATAAGTAGACATTTATGTGTATGTGTATGTGTGTGCCTATTTATGTATTTTCTGTATAAGTAGACATTTTAACAATAAGTATAGTAGGGCTTTGGAATGAAACAGTATTGTGTTCAAACTTGGGCTTCACTACTTCCCAATTGTATGATCTTGGGCTAGTTACTCATTAAGACATAGTCTCTTTCTTTACCCATAAAATAGTGACAATAATAGCATCTGTGAAGGCTATTGTGAGGATTACATGAAATAACAAATATAATGTACTTAGCATGTTCTGGACTCAAAAAATGGCAACCGTTGTTATTAGAATAGACCATCATGCCCTGGCTGGTGTAGCTGAGTGGACTGAACATGATCTGCAAACCAAAGTGCCGCTGCTGGTTTGATTCCCAGTCAGGGCACATGCCTAGGTTGCAGGCCAGGTCCCCACTTGGGGGTGCACAAAAGGCAACACACATTGATGTTTCTCTCTTTCCCTTCCTCTCTCTTTAAATATAAAATAAAAATAAAATCTTTTAAAAAAAATAGACCATCATAAAGATAACCAATTTTGTGCCACTAACTGCAATGGGAAACAATTAAAAAGTTCCAAAATACAATGTATGCTTTATATTTTCAAGAGATCACTGTTGTGAGAAAAATGGAATATAGAAAGGTAAAAGGTTACGCACTGAAAGCTACTGGAAGACTATTGTCCAGGTAGACTAAAACAATGCTTTGGATATGGAGTTTTGCAATGGAAATAATGAGACGTGCAGGCTATGCATTGGAGGGCTCATTAAGTAGACTCTGATGGATTAGAAGTGAGATGTGAAAAAGAAGAATCCAGGTTTTGAGCCTGAGCAGTTGGGTGGATAGTGGTATAATGTAGCAGATGGTATGCTGCCTAAATCATTTGCTCCCACATTCAAGAAAGGCACTCATTCTCCCAGCCCTTGGGAATGTTGGCTGTGGCTCACTCGTAACCAAGTTTCTCCCCAGAAATTGCTCTCTGCCGAAAGTTGCTGTCTTACTCAGAGTTGAACACCCTCCTCAGAGGCAGCCTCTAATGACACACTGGTCAATACTGGGTTAAAGAGGCTTGGCCCCTTTCATTTAACTTAATTTACTTTTATTTATTTAATCTGTTTATTTGTTATTGTTCACACTATTACAGATGTCTCCTATTTCCCCCCTCTTTGCCCCTTCTACCCATCCTTCCCAGCCTTCAGTACGTTGTGGTCTGTGTCCACGGGCTATATATGCATAGATGTTCTTTGGCTAATCTCTACCAGTAGCCCCCATCCACTTCCCTCAGAGATCTTTCAGTCTGTTCCATACAGCCATTCCTTTCTGGCCCTATTTTGTTCATCAGATTCTATGTATAGTTGAGATCATATGGTACTTGGTCCCTGGCTGGCTTATTTCAGTCAGGGAATTACTGAAAGTAATTATTTAGCATAGTAATCTCCAGGTCCATCCAAGTTGTCATGAAGGGTAAGAGCTCCTTCTTTTTTATACTTGTATAATATTCCATTGTGTAAATGGCCTTTTAAAATGTGGAATAAGGTACACAGGACTTTCAGCCAAGATGGAAGTGTAGGTAGACACACTATGCCTCCTTGCACAACCAATTGTAACAACAATTTAAAAACAAAAAACAACCAGTACCAACAGAAAATCAAACTGTATGAAAGTGCAACAACCAAGAAGTTAAAGAAAACACATTCATCCAGACCAGTAGGAGGGGTGAAGACGGGCAGCCGGGAGGAGAGGACTTGCGGCAAGGCTGCAGTGGGTGAATCTGGCAAGGTGTTGGCTGGTGGAGCAGGTGGTCCCACAGTGACATGCAGATAAACTGGGAGACACAACTGGAGAGCCAGAGGGATTGACCAACCCAGGGCCCCAGCACTGAAACAACTCATTGAAACCACCTGTGGTGGTCGAGGAAGCATCAGGAGAAACTCCCAGCCTCACAGGAGAGTTCATTGGAAAGACCCACAGGGTTGTAGAATGTACATAAACCCACCCACTCTGGAATCAGCGCCAGAAGGGCCCCCTTTGCTTGTGGGAAGTGGGGGAAGTGACTGAAATCTGGCAGAGAGCGGAGCAAGCACCACTGTTCCCTCTCAGACCCCTTCCTCACATACAGCATCACAACACAGCAATAGGGGTTGCCCCGCCCTGGTGAACACCTAAGACTCTGCCCTCATTACATAACAGGCATATCAAGACAAAACAAAAATGGCCCAAATGAAAGAACAGATCAAAGCTCCAGAAAAAAATACAACTAAATGATGAAGTGATAGTCAACCTATCAGATGCACAGTTCATAACACTGGTAATCAGGATGCTCACAAAATTGGTTGAATTTGGTTGCAAATTAGATGAAAAATGAAGGCTATGCTAAGTGAAATAAAGAAAAATATACAGGGAACCAACAGTGATGGGAAGGAAATAGAGACTCAAATCAACGGTGTGGACCAGAAGGAAGAAAGAAACATCCAACCAGAAAAGAATGAAGAAACAAGAATTCAAAGAAATGAGGTGAGACTTAGGAACCTCCAGGACATCTTGAAACATTCCAACTTCTGAATTATAGGGGTACCAAAAGGAGAAGAGGAAGAGCAACAGTGGAAAGTTATTAGAACAAATAATAAAGGAGAACTTCCCCAATCTGGCCAAGGAAATAGACTTCCAGGAAGTGCAGGAAGCTCAGAGAGTCCCAAAAAAGTTGGACCCAAGAAGGAACATACCAAGCCACATCATAATTACATTAGCCAAAATTAAAATGAAGGAGAGAATCCTAGAAGCAGCAAGAGAAAGGAGGCAGTTACCTGTAAAGGAGTTCCCATCAAAACTGTCAGCTGATTTCTCAAAAGAGACCTTACAGGAAAGAAGGGGCTGGAAAGAAGTAATCCAAGTCATGAAAGACAAAGAGCTACATCCAAGATTGCTCTACCCAGTAAAGCTTTCATTTAGAATGGAAGGGCAGATAACATGCTTCTCAGTAAGGTCAAGTTAAGGGAGTTCATCATCACCAAGTCCTTATTATGTGAAATGTTAAAGGGATTTATATAAGAAAAGAAGATAAAAAAGTATGAACAGTAAAATGACAGCAAACTCACAATTATTAACAATCACACCTAAAACAAAAACCAAAGCAAACTAAGCAAACAACTAGAACAGGAACAGAATCACAGAAATGGAGATCATATGGAGGATTAGCAGCAGGGGAGTCGGAGGGAGAGAGAGGGGATAAAGGTACAGAGAATAAGTAGCATAGATGGTAGGTGGAAAATAGACAGGGGGAAGGTAAGAATAGTATGGGAAATGTAGAAGCCAAAGAACTTATATGTATGTCCCATGCACATGAACTAAAGGGGGAGAATGTGGGTGGAAGGGAGTGTGCAGGGTGGAGGGGAATAAAGGGAGGGCCATGGGACAACTGTAATAGCATAATCAATAAAACATATTATAAAAATGTGGAACAAAATTCAGAATTATTCTAAACTGACCCTCCAGCTAAAGAAGTCCCTATGGGCATATTTAAAGCTTTTATTGTGTAATGAAACTCAGCTTCTCTCGCTGCCCAATCTTGCTTTCTAATCCCTTGCTGGCATTGTTGCAGAAAGACCTCCCAACAAACCCCTTTACATCAATCTCTGCTCCAGAGTCTGTTTTCAGGTACCCAACCTAGACGATCTGTGTTAGTTGTGGCTCTACAGGCAGAATCTAAAATGGGATTTGGGATCTTGATCACCTGGTTGACTGCAGATAAAAACCCTGGCACTGATAGATACTGATAGCTATTGTGGCATACTGTGCTGGTGCAATTGTTAAAACTGTCCAGTTGGTGAACTAGGCTGGATTATTGGTGGAAGAAAATAACACTGGTTGGAGAATTACCTCAACTGCCTGAGAGTTTCAAGAGTGTGGCTTTGCATAGCTTCTTTTGAAAACTGTCAACAAACGAAGCAAATCCATGTAAGTCTGAGGAAGAGCGATTAGTAACCTACCAAATAAAACATCAAGGCTATGGAACATTTTGGACCAAATGTAAAAGATATACTTACTGATGCTAGAGAGCAGCAACAGTGAGTATTAAAGCTAAAATTAATATAGGAGGTTAACAGAGCTCCATGAAGAATGGAATTGCCAACCATATATACACAGTAAATCTAAAAAGCAGTCAAGACTCTGATTGATAAGGAGGGGTAGGAAGGGATTACTTGGATTAATGTAAGTTAATGTACTAAAAAATCTTGAATCCCCATGTTTCCCTGCAAAAGTGACCTCTTTTCTCTCTTAAAGGTGCATACATTCCTCTTGCTTAATAATCATACAAAGGTATCTCCCTTGCAAGACAAAACAGGTTTCCTCAGAAACTACCCTTACCCTCCCAACTGGCCACCAGACCAGTAATTATAAAGCACTACATGATAGGGGACGGTTGGATCTGTTAAGAGAAGAAAGGTAGTATATGTTAAGGAGCTACAGTACATAACCAACATATTCCAGCAAAACTGGAGAAGGTATGCTTTGGCTTGGACTTTGAGAATGCTGGAAAATGGACAGGGTGTGAAATATAAGGCTGGACATAAAGAGAATTAATTGATGGAGAACCACTATCCTGTGATAAGATTTAATATCATATCCATATCAGTCAAGGTCCAACCAGAGAAGCATATACATGTATGAGTATATATAGTGTGATAGATACAGAAAGAAGTAGAAACATAGAAGTGAAGACTTTTTTTCAAGGAATTGACTTACTCAATTGTAGGGGCTGTTAAATGTGTCTGGATGCACAGGGCAGGCAGTCGGGAAAGGAAGAGCAAGAGCAGGAGCAAGATGATCTTCTACTCACACAGACCAAAGCTATCATCCATAACAAGTCTCTCTAGAGAAGTTTCAGCCCTGCTTTAATGCCTTCCAAGTGAATAGTCCCCTTCCTTAAAATCAACTGATCAGGAACTTTAATTTATCAGCAAAATTCCTTCACAGCAACATCTCTAGATTGCTATTAATGAGTAACTGGGGACTACTGCATAAGCAAATTGACACATCAAAAAAGTCATAACCAATGGTTTCTTACATATGACACCAAAAGCACAAGCAACAAAACAAAAATTAAATACATTCAACTTCATTAAAATTAATAACTATAACCCTGGCTGGGTGGCTCAGTTAGTTGGAACATTAACCCATACACCAAAAGGTCACAGGTTCAGTCTCTGGTCAGGGAACATACCTAGGTTGCAGGTTTAATCCCAGGTCAGGGAGCATATCAGCCAATCAGTGTTTCTCTCTCACATAGATGTCTGTCTGTCTGTCTGTCTGTCTCTCTCCCCTCCCCTCCCCTCCCCTCTTCCTCTCTCCCTCAAATCAATAAACATATCCTCAGGTGAGGATTAAAAAAATTAATAACTATTGTACTTCAAAAAACACCATCAAGAAATTCAAAAGACAACCCAAAGAGCAAAAGAAAAGCTTTGCAAATTATATATCTAATGAGGGATTTATATTAGAAACAGGTAAAGAATTCTTAAAACTTAATAAGACAAAACAAATAGCCCAATTTAAAACTTGTCAAAAAACCTAAACAGACATTTCTCCATATTTACTTCATGCGCCTATAAACGCATGAAAAGATTCTCAACGTTATTTGTCATCAGGGAAATGCAAATTAAAACCACAGTGCAAAACCACTTCACAACCACTAGGATGACTATAATCAAAACAGATAAATAATAGCAGGCACTGGAGAGGATGTGGAGAAACTGAAACCCTCATACATAACTGGAGGGACTGTAAAATGGTGCAGTCACTTTGGAAAACAGTCTGGCAATTCCTCAAAAGGTTAAATGCAGAGTTACCGTGTAGTCCAGGCATTACATTCCTAGGTGCACACTCAAGAGAATCAAAAACATTATGTCCACACAAAAGTCTTTGAATGAATGTTCAGTGCAGCATTACTATAAGAGTCCAAAACTGAAAACAAGACAAGTTTCAAACTGATGAAGGTATAAACAAAATGAGGTATATCCATACAATGGAATGTTGTTCAGCAGTAAAAAGGGATGAAGTAGTGCCGTGTGCTACAATGTAGATGAACCTTGAAAATTAATGGTTGCCTAAAGCTGGACGAGAGAGAGGGAAGAATGGGTAGCTAAAGTACACGGCGTTTCTTTCTAAGGTAACAAAAATGCTCTAAAATTGACTGTCGGGGTGATAGCACAACTCTGCTAATATGCTAAAAACCACTGAATTACATACTTTAATGGGATTCGTATATGGGCTACGATCTCAATAAAACTGTTACAAAAGAAAAAACAAAGACAAAAGACATCACAAAAACCCTGGATCAGGAGCTTAGAAAATTAGAAAAGCAATGGTCCACATTAAATGGGATGCCAAGGCTGCCATGGAAGTGAGTGGTGTGCTAGAATGGACAAACTACATAAAGCAGACAACCTCCAGCTGACTTTTGAGCAAAACTTCCATGAGATTCCATGAGATCCTTCAACAAGGAGAAAGTTGAAGAAGAAGAAAGAAAGTAGGTGGAAAATAGACAGGGAAGGTAAGAATAGTATGGGAATGTAAGCCAAAACTATATGTCCCCACAAAAAAAGAGGGGCAAAAAAAATACACCACGGGCATATGAACCCCTCTATCCTTGGTGAACCCCCCAACTTTCAATCACTTCAACAAGTCACAGAATGCTTTGATAAGAAGGGCTCAGCATTTTGGGAAGCGCAGTGATAACAGATCTCAGCCAGCCCTGGCAGTAGGAGATGGTGTCACAGGACAATGATAGCAGATCTAATGAAAAAAATAAACTGAGAAACAACATAGAAACAGAGGCATGGATCCGTGGAACAGACTGCCAGCTGTCAGAGAGGATGGAGTTTGGAGGGGCTGGAGAAAAGGTGAAGGGATTAACCAAAAAACACATACGGGTACATAATACTTACACACAGATAGCAGAGTGGTGGCAGTCAGAAGGACAGGAGGTGGGGAGTAGATGGAGGTGGATAAAGGGTGGGAAAATGGGGATGGACGGAGACTTTGGGGTGATGGGTGCAAGATGCAGTGTGCAGATGATGCTTTAATGAATGGCACACTTGAAAACTGTATGGTTTTGCAAACCAATGCCACCCCTGTAAATTTAATTTTAAAGGCAGACAATGATAGCAATGAGAGTGATGAGGAAAGAGAACAATAGCGGGAATGTGGCAGTACTTACTGACCGGAAGCAGGGCAGAAGCAATGATCACACTGAGCAGTGAGGCAGGTAGCTGCCCTGCAGAAAACTGTGGACATAGTTAACTAATGTCACACCCTTAAAGACTAGACAGATGGGCAGCTATCAAGGGTATCCCTCAAGGATAGATAATCAGGAGGCAGAGAAGGTCACCCTAATAAAAGTCATAGTATGTTTTCCAGTTTCCAGACCTGAGCTTGGGTCTGTCTATTTCACAAGTATAACTTCAGGGCCTCGTATAGGGTCTGGAATATAATGGTGTTTGATAAGTATCTTCCATAAGAAATTATCCAAGAAAGCAGGGAGATAAGTACATGCTACTATCCACTATTATTAAATTAGCCACCCCCCCCCCCTTTTTTGTATGTGCCACCAACCTGCCCCCCCCCCCCCCTTATTTTTATAAAATATAAACTATATTATATTTACTCCACTACTCACTATGACATGAACATTTTTTAGAGATTATATGATATACAAAGACTCGAAAATGTGTATAGTATGCTTTGTTATTCATCAGTATCCTGGTTCATTGTCATCACTGTTTGACTAAGTAGAGTTTTTTTCCTACAATGAGAAAAACTTTTACTGTCTCCTGAGTATTTATTGCCTATCTTCAGTTTGCAAGTGGCCCACCTTATTCTTTTCTCCAATCCCCTCAAACAGAAACATCAAAGCTCACCATCAATTTTTACCACTCTTAGATTACCAGGTAGGATAGAAACCGTTGATCAGCTATCTCAGCTCATCACTATCTTGCAAACCTTGTTGAATCTTTCCTTGTTTCTGTGAGATCCATGTCTCCCCGTCCTTATCAGAAACACACAAAATCCAGAACTGTGAAATCACAATAGTCCATGACACTTCTCTCCTCACCTACGATTTTCTTTTTTCTTTTCATCCTCCAGTGAGATTTTTGTCACTTCTGCCCTCTCCTCTGTCATTCACATATAAACTTTCCCTGTCAGGTGAATGAAAGTGTTGTCTTCTCTTTCTAAATGCTGGTTGTTGTTGGGTTTTTTTTGTCTAAACATTCTGCTTATCTTAAGATTAAAAATGCAATTATTTAAAAAAGAAATATTAAAACAAAAGCTTGAAGAACACTTTGATATTGAGAAGCCCACCTGTTAACAATGAGCTAGGAAAAATGCTTTAATAAACATTTTTATAAATATAAATTGCTTATATAAATAAGTTTATTTGCCTCAAAGACTTTGTCAAAATTTTAGATAATCAAAAATTTTATAGAGCACCTATTTTGTATGCAATACTATAAGTGCCACAGAGCCCCTGAGTTTATAGAGCTTATTTACAATTTAGTCACAGAGATAAAAGTTTTGTGAACAAAAGTCAAGTGTAGCACATGTACTGAAAAAAATGTTATATCATGGGCCAGAAGCCCTGAGTTCTTGGTCTTGGCTTTTTAGAAATTTAAGCAAGTCACTTAATTCTTTTGCTTTCCACATACTAAAAAGAGAGGTCTTAGCTACTTTATTTCATGGATTGAAATAAGAAAATTTATGTGACATTGCTTTGAGATGTAAAGTACCATACAGGACAAAGTATTAAGTTAAATACCAGTACAAAGCGCCTGATCACAAAATGCCCATTACTAAAAGAGATACATGTTTAGGAATTCGGGGTCTTAGAATTCAGGGTCACAGAGCATGTGGGACTGCATGAAGTAGGTGGCATTTAGATTGACTATTGGCATCAGGCAGGGACAGGAAGCAGAGTAAAAACTTCATGTGTAAAATTCTCTCTTTCCACATGTAGAGCAGAAAAAATGTGGAAAGTGGAAGCAGAAATAAAGGTTATAGAGGAGAATGAGGAACAAATGTGGTAAAAAAATCATATAGGGAATACACACAGAGAAATAAGTATAAATATATATATTATCACATGAACATTTGAGAATAAACAAGCTAAGCAAGAACCATCATCCATAACCTCACTATGCAGAGTAAATATTTACTAATTTTTTCTTATATCCTTCTAAACATGTTCATTGTTTAACAAAGAAACATGTTTTAAAGCATTTAAAATACCTTCATAATCTTTGATTTTTTGTATGTATCTTCAGCATGTTGTAGTATCTGGTAGGTAGACAGTAAACATATAATAAATGTCTACTAAACTAAATTGAAGCTTTCTGATTCATTTCTATATGAAGTTTGCTAGAAAGCACATATTACAGCATAGGAGATATAGTCAACAATATTGTGGTAACTATGTGTGGGGCCAGGTGGATAAGTAAAGCATTGGAGGGAGGACCACTCTGTAAAGCACATGATTTTCTAACCACTTTGCTATACATCTGAAACTAACACAGAATAATGTTGAATATAAACCATAATTAAAAATAAAAAATAAAATCTCCAGAAAATATTAATGCATTAGAAAATATTGGGCCATTGAAAAATCAGTATTAAACTCCCCTTTAAAGTATCTGATTCAAGCAAATCAACTGTAAAAGTACACTTTTATGTAATTGAGAAAATTTAAATATGAAACAAGCATTAGATGAATAATATTAAAGAATTATGTAATCATTGAGATTTTTCAATAGAATATATTGAGTAGAATAGAATAACCCAAGAAACAAACCCTGAAGTTTGAGAAATTATCTGATTTTTCCCTAACAGTTTATTTTGCTGAATTAAAATCATGAGAAGTAACATCAACTTTGCATTTCATCAATGCTTCTTCTGATAGTATTGATTCTGTGGTTGAAATCTAATCATTTGTATTGACTTTGAATCACTATACATTGTTCCATTTCAATTTCTTTAAAGCACAAGTTGCTTCTTGATTGATCAGGGAATTAAGCAGCTACAAGTCAATTTCCTGTGTGGGTAAAAAGCTAATTGGCATTTGTTACTTTTTTATTTCTAATTAAATGAACGTGTAGTTGAAATTTCTAGGAAAAAAGTTAAAAATCCACTTATAATTATATAATTCAAAGAGTAACAGACATAAGTAGAATAAAATACAAAGTCTGTCCAAAAAAAGTCTAGCCATTGTTAACAAAATGAGAACAGTTTGCATGACATTGATGTAACCTGGCAGCCAAGGAGAGTAAACTGGAATGCACATGTATAAACAATGACAACTTCACTGTACTAATCAGTGGGGTTGGTATATGCCCATTGAATGAGCATTTGTACTGTGTCCATTGCATGCAAAATAACTGAGTGAGTAGAGCAACAAATCTGCATCAAATTTTGTGTTAACCTTGAACATTGTAGAAATTGTTTGGATAATTCAAAAGGCTGCAGCAATGGGCAAATGGTGATTTGTACCTTCATCATGACAAAGCACCTGCTCATGCATCATGTCTCATGCAGAGTTTTTTGGCAAAACATTAAATCATCTAAGTGACTCAGCCCCCCTACGGCACAGATTTAGTGCCCCGGGACTTCTGTTGTTTCCCAAAACTAAATCACCTTTGAAATGGAAGAGATTTCAGACTGCAGATGAGATTCAGGAAAACACAGCGGAGCAACAGGTGGTGATGGCAACTGTGTGAGGTCCCAAGCTGCTTTCTTAGAAGGGGACCGAAACATCATTGTCCTGTGTACAATGTTTTGTCTTATCTTGTATCTTCTTCAATAAATGTCTATTTTTTATATTATGTGGCTGGATATCTTTTGAACAGACCTCATATGTATGCCAAGTTCACGTCTTTCTGTCCTTCTACAAGTCGACCAAACATGGGCTTCTGAAAATCTTCATGTCTTTACCTATTTGTTGGACATGTGCATTCAGGTTAACCATATTAGAAAATGATCAGAAACAACTATCCCAAAAACTGAATAAATAAGAATTGGTTGTTATTTTCACAGTGTTTGAATTTCCTGAAGTCACCTGTGAAAAATGCAAAGATTTACCAACTGAAAATAGTCCTCTAATTTCAGGTATGATGAAGAGATATTGAGCAATGGTACTTCTGGAACCTTCTGAAATTTTACTATTCACTTTTTTTAAAGTATATTTCATTGATTACACTTTAAACTATTACAGTTGTCTGATTTTTTTCACCCCTATTACAGTTGTCTGATTTTTTCACTCCTCTGCCCTGCATCCCCTCTCCTACCAACACTTCCCTGTTAGTTCATGTACATGGGTCATACCTATAAGTTATTTGGCTTCTTCATTTCCTATATTATTATTAACCTCCATTTCGTACCTAGCATTTATGCTTCTTATTGCCTGACTTGTTCACCCATTCTTCCCCATTCCCCTTCCCACTGATAATAGTCCATGTGATCTCCATTTCTATGGTTCTGTTCCTGTTCTAGTTGTTCAGTTTGTTTTTGTTTTTTGTTCAGTTGTTGATAGTTGTGAGTTTGTTGTCATTTCACTGTTCGTAGTTTTGCTCTTCTTTTTTCTTAGATAAGCCCTTTTAACATTTCATATAATAAGGACTTGGTAATGATGAACTCCTTTAACTCGACTTTATCTGGGAAGCACTTTGTCTGCACTTCAATTCTAAATGATAGCTTTGCTGGATAGAGTAAGTCACATTTTGGGTGTTGGTCCTTGCTTTTCATGACTTGGAATACTTCTTTTCAGCTCCTTCTTTCCCACAAGGTTTCTTTTGAGAAATCAGCTGATAGTCTTATGGAAACTCCTTTGTAGGTAACTATCTCCCTTTCTCTTGCTGATTTTAAGATTCTCTCCTTATCTTTAATCTTGGCTAATATAATTATGATTTGCCTTGGTGTGTTCCTCCTTGGGTTCAACTTCTTTGGGATTCTCTGAGCTTCCTAGAGTTCCTGGAAGTCTATATTCTTTGCCAAATTAGGGAAGTTTTTCTTCATTATTTTTTAAATGCTTTACATTTCTTGCTCTTCCTTTTCTCCTTCTGACACCCCTATGATTCAGATGTTGGAACATTTAAAGTTGTCCTAGAGGTTCCTAAGCTTCTCCTCATTTTTAAAAATTGTTGTTTCTTCATTTTGTTCTGGTTGAATGTCCATTTCTTCCTTGTACTCCAAATCATTGATATGAATCCCGGTTTTCTTCCCTCCCCTGTTGGTTCCCTGTATATTTTCCTTTATTTCACGTTGCATAGCCTTCACTTTGTCCTTAATTTTGTGTCTGTACTCAACCATTTCTGTACTCAACCATCCTGATTATCAGTGTTTTTAATTGTGCATCTGATAGGTTGGCTATCTCTTTATCACTTGGTTCTTTTTTTGGAGTTTTGATCTGTTCTTTCATTTGGGTCATATTTCTTTGATCAGTGCACCTGTTACATTGTAAGGGGCAGAGTCTTAGGTATTCACTAGGGTGTGGCAAGCCAGGTCGATGTGTTTTGGCACCGTATGTGGGTGAGGGGTCAGACAAGGAACAATGCCACTTACTCAGCTCTTGGCCAGCTGTCAGTCACTTCCCCTGCTATCCACAAGCAAATTGGACCCTTCTGGTGCTGATTCCTCAGTGGATGTATCTGCGTATATTCTAGGACCCTGTGGGTCTTTCCAATGAACCATGTGGGTCTCTCCAATGAAGCTTGGAGTTTCTCTGGCTGCCACAAACCCTGCAGGTTTTTATAGCCAGAGGCTTTCAGGCTTTCTTTTCCTATGTTGGAACACTGGGTTGCACAGTCTGTCTCGCTCCACAGTTGTTCCTCCCAGTTTATCTGCATGCGAATAGGGAACCACCCACTCCACCATTTGCTGCCTTGCCCACCCAATCCTTCAGCTCCTGCCTTGCTGCATATCCTCTCTGTCCCAGTTGCCCATCTCCACCCCTCCTACCAGTCTGAATGAATGTTCCTTCTTTAACTCCTTGGTTTTCGGATTTCCGTACAGTTCGGTTTTCTGGCAGTTCTGGTTAGTTTTGTTTTTAAGTTTGTTGATGTCCTTCTTTTGATTGTGTGAGGAGGCAAAGTGTATCTACCTATGCCTCCATCTTGACCAGAAGTCTCACTCTCCACTTTTAACCACAGAACTGAACCCACCCCCAAAAAATACATTTCATTCTAAGCAGACTCCAGAAAATCGAGCATCACTAAAACCAATTAAAAATCCTGCTGCTGTTTATACACTTGACCAGAATGAATTCTATGGTGGCTCAAGGCATAGTTCCATGTGTATCACATTTCACAATTATTATTATATAGTTTAAATAAAATTAAAATGAATATTGGGGGTATCCTAAAAGGGAAAAAATGAAATAAAAACCACAATTTTACAAATATTTCTGAGGGGAACAATCTCAACTATCATGACTTCCTAATGAGGTATTTGTGCTAATTGCAATGTAGGTATGTAAGAATGCATGTAGATGTATAAATACAGGTATGCATGGCCTTACACAAAACAACTTAATCTCTTTGCTATCACAAACTGATAAGACTTCTTTTTCACACTCTGATTCCCTATTGTACTCAATGATAACTTACTTCTCCTAGCAATCTAAGTCTATATTTCTACATCCTTGAAAAGTTCTAGGTCAGTGAAAATATTCTAATTCACCACACTCTAAATAGGCTACAACTTCCTAAGAAAGGAAGGTGGCATGAATGATAGTAATAACTAGTCTTAGTTGCATGGTGCTAAGTGTTTAGTATATGTTATCACTTTTTTAAAGAATTATACTTAATAATACCATAAAACCAGCCTTTAACTAGAAAGTCCTGAAGTTTTTATACCTGCTATTAAAATATAATTTGATATAATGATTACAATATAATACTATCAATATAAAAGTTACCACATAACAATTTTTTGCACTGTCTACCTCGTCTACTACTTCCCTTTTCTGATCATCCTGAATTTCAGATTTCTGCCATAAATAAATTGACTTCAGTTTTCAGAACATGAAAGGTAGTTTCTTTGTTTATTCTAGCTTTTGTGCCTATCCCCCATCTGCTATTTTTATTTGTCTAATTACAGTTGTCCCATATTTTTTCTATTGCGCTCTCTTGCCCTGCCCAACCCCTCCCACACCCCCCCACTCACTCTCACAGTCAATCCCTACCATGTTGTGATGCCCATGGGTCTTCTATACATGTTCTTGACTTGCCTCTTCTACTCTCCCAGCAACCCTACATGGAAGATAATAATATCATCATCCTCACTTTATAGATCCTTAGTGGGACTAAGGATCAGACCATGTGAGTAACACAAACTGGGTTACAAAGCTAGAAGTGCTGAAACTATGATTGGAGTGCATGAGCTCCTGAGCCCAGGTTCATGAATACTATGCAGAGTTGTGTCTGTTGGAAACAAAAGGGAAAATAAATCTCTGTAATGAACTATCCCTGAGAAACATAAACATACATGGCCTCTAGCTAAAAATAATCAAAATTCTTTTAAAATCTGATGATAAGTAAAATTACCTCTGCTGTGATGGAAAGTGATACATTTTGTTCACAACCAATGTATCTACTTTGTTAGCTATTATGAGGAATTGGAGTTAACCATAAGAAATTTGTAAACCAATTAGATATCCAAATACCTTTGAATCAAGGTTTCAAACTCAAAACCTTAAAAGAGATGGCACTAACTTTTACTATTTCCTTCATTCAGCTAGCCAAAAACAAAAAGTTACTGAATACCTTTTAAATTCAGATATTTTTTTATTACCAGGGCTTCTTTGATAAATAAACCCAGGTCTTTAATCTTGAGATAATAGTCTAGCAGAGAAGATAAAAAAGTAAAAAGCAATTTCGATTCTGGATAAGTATGGTTAAATAAGCCCAACATTTAGGAAAGGGTTTCTGACCCAGGCTTTTGGTGGGAAAGTTCATAAAAGAATTTATGTTGGAGATCATTTCTAACATCAGAGCCAAACATAAGTTAGTTAGCTGATATAAAAATGTAAGAACAGCTTTGAAAAAAATCACAGATGATAAATGCCACATGAAAATAAATTAGAAGAAGCAAACACTTGGTGATGTCAGAGGAATGGCAGCATGAGAGATCCCCTTGGTCTCTCCTCTTGAAGTTTCAACAATTAGAATAGCTATAACTCAACAAATGATTCCCTGCTTAACACACAAATATGACGGAAAGATATGTGCACTGAAATATTTAAAGATGAGCAAGTGGAAGCAAAAGAAAGAGGGAACAAGGAGAAAAGCCACAGACAGAGCACTGCAGCTGGGAGTTCACAGCGAGGCTCAGCTTGGAAAGGGGAGGAATCTAGTTGTACCTGGCACTCTCTTCAGGTGGGACGAGCAAAGAGATTCAGTGGGCATTCCTTCAGGAGTGAGTCTGAGTCCTACAAGCTGCAGCTGAGCTCAGAGGCCTGAGAAGGACAGAGCTTGGGGATGCAACCATGGTTGTTGAGCAGTCAGCATTCCAGGAAGGGGAACAAAGCCATGAAGCTCTGCCCCCAGCCCCGAGAGCCTCCCAGAGCTCATCTCCCTTCACCCTTGGTGTTGGGTTTCAGAGCATATTATCAGCAAACCCAAGAACTCTTGCTACAAAAACACTCTTTTTCCCTCAGCAAAGGGTACACACTCTGACTGTTCTAAGGTCGGGCACTGGGGGGACACTGCAGAGGTCTGATGTTGTCATTACTGAGAGGGCAAAGCAAGAGAAGATGGCTGGTTCCCCCAGGCCACGTCACCCCCATGAATAGTGGCTATACTGATGGCAGTGTCTGACTGTGGGGGACAGCACTGGGGTTTCATGGGGCTAAAAAACTTGTGATTCAGCACCATCTAAGGAAAAATAAAAGAAAGGCATTTTCTTATGAATCTACTTGAGAATTACCACTCATCTATAGAAGCCTAGACAGAGAAGGAGTCCATCAAATACCATGAATAGCAACAGTAGCAAGGCAGCTCAGAAAGAAAATTAAAAATCTCCAGACAACAAACTCAAAGACATGGACATATGTGACTTAAATGACAGACAATCCAATATAGCAGTTCTGAAAATACTCAACTAGATGTAGGAAAACACAGATAGGTGATTTAATGTGCACAACAAGCAAACAAACAAACAGGTACTTTACCAAAGAGATCAAAACCTTAAAAAAGAACCAAAAGAAATTCTGGAGATGAAAAATTCAATAAAAGAGATCAAGAATGAACTAGCAAGCATAAGAAATAGAGTGGACCAGATGGATGAAAGGATTAGTGACATCAAGGTAGAAATCTAGAAATGATGAAAAGGGAGATACTTGAAAAAAATAAAAGAATTCTATGAGAACTTCCTGACCACATCATGAAAAGCCACATAAGAATAATAAACATACCAGAATTAGAAGAGAACAGAGAGCCTATTAAACAATTAGTTGATGACATTTTTCCAAACCCATACAAAGAGCTAGGTCTTCAAATCCAAGAAGCAAACAGAAGACTTAGTTGCTTCAATTCAAAGAGGCCTTCTCCAAAGCATATGTTATTAAAAGTGTCAAAAAGTTAATGACAAAGGAAGAATTCTCAAGGCAACCAGAGAAAATTAGAAAGTAACCTATAAAGGAAAGCCCATTAGGTTATCATCAGACTTTTCAGCAGAAACTCTACAAGCTAGAAGATACTGGAACCAAATATTCAAATTACTGAAAGAGAAAAATACCAGCCAAGAATAATATACCCAGCAAAGTTGTGCTTTAAATATGAAGGAGAAATAAAGACTTTTCCAGACATACAGAAGCTGAGAGAATTTATCACCAGAATACCTCCATTGCAGAGAATACTCAAGGAGGTCATTCTACCTGAAACAAAGAATAAAAAGGCACAGAACTACAAGTAAGACCAACAAACTTACAGTAGAAACGGGGATAATTTGTGACAGCAAAAACATAAAAGGGGAAGAGGTAAAAGTCTGAAATTACACAGGAGGATGAAAATATGTACATTCAAATGAAAAAGTACTACTGTATATATGAAACTTTCTTTTTCATAAACCTAATGGCAACAAACAACAATTGTTGTACAGGTTGCAGAGAAAAAAGGACCCTAATCCATTGTTTGTAGGATTGCAGACTGGTGCAACCACTATGGAAAACAGTATGGAATTTTTCTCAGAGAACTAAAAATGGACCTGCCTTTTGACCCAGCAATTCCACTGCTAGGATTATATTCTAAGAACCCTGAAACACCAATCCAAAAGAACTTATGCATCCCAATGTTTATAGCAGCACCATTTACAATAGCCAAGAGTTGGAAGCAACCTAGGTGCCCATCAGTAAATGAATGGATCCAAAAACTATGGTACATATACACAATGGAATTCTATGCAGCAGAAAGAAGGAGCTCCTACCCTTTACAACAGCATGGATGGAACTGGAAAGCATTATGCTGAGTGAAATAAGCCAGGCATTGAAAGACAAATGCCATATGATCTCAACTTTAACAGGAAGCTAAACAACGAAACAAACACGCAAGCAAAATATAACCAAAGACACTGAAATAGAGAACAGGGGGACAGTGACCAGAGGGGATGGGGGAGGGAATTTCAGGGGAAAAGGGGAAGTATTTACAGGAACTAGGATAAAGGACACATAGACAACAACTAAAGGGGGTCAAAATGGGAGGGAGGTGAGGAGCACTGTGGGGGGGGGCTGGGATGGGAGTAAAAGACAGAAAACTGTACTTGAACAATAATTTAAGAAATAAAATAAAATAAACCTAATGGTAACCACACACAAAAACTGAGACATACAGATTAAAAGAGAGAGCAGAGGGAAAAAGTATGGAATACCACCAACCAAAGCAGACAGAAAGACAAAGGAAAAGTATAAATGTAGGCACAGAGCTACCAGAGAGCAGGAGATAAAAAGGCTATAGGAAATCCTTATACAGTAATTACACAAAATGTAAATGGACTTAATTATCCCATAAAGAGGCATAGAGTAGCAAATTGGATCAAAAATAAAACCCAATTATATACTGCCTTCGGGAGACACAGCTAAGCTTCAAAGACAAAGTTAGACTCAAAGAGAAAGGGTTGAAAATGATTTTTCAAGCAAACGACATACACAGAAAAACAGATATAGCCATGCTTATAGATGACAAAACAGATTCCAAGATAACAAAGGTAACAAGAGACAAAGATGGACATTTAAACTATAATGATAAAGGGGAAACTATATCAAGAAGACATGACACTTCTTAATATGTATGCAGCCAATCATGGAGCACCAAAATACATAAAGCAACTACTCACAGAACTATAGGGAAAAATAGACAAAAACACAATCATAGTTGAAGACCTTAAAACTCAGTTCTATATATATCATCTAGAACTATTAAGGTATTAACAGTTCTAGATATATAATCTAAGCTGAAAATCAATAAAAATATATCAGCCTTAAATGACCCATTAGATCAAATGGACATAATTTATGTTTATAGAGGCTTTCATACAAAAACATCAGACTACACATTATTTTTCAGTGCATATGGAACAGTCTTAAGGATAGAGCATATCTTGGCTCACAAAACTAGCCTCAGCAAATTCAAAGAGGTTAAAGTTATACTAAGCATATTCTCTAACCACAGACTTGAAATTAGAAATCAACTGCAAAGAAAAGTAAAAATATATACTAATTTGTGGAGATTAAACAACATACTACTAAAAAGTGACTGGGTCAAAGAAGAAACAAAAGTCTAGATAAAAAGATAGGGAAAATTGAGAATGACAATCCCATATATCAAAACTTCTGGGATGCAGTGAAAGCAGTAATAAGAGGGAAGATTATGTTATTACAGGCCTATTTCAAGAAACAAGGCAAATACCAAGTAAACATTCAAATATTATATCTTAAAAAACTAGAAAAAGCAACCCAAAGTTGACAGAAGAAAGGAAATAAAAATTAGAGCAGAATTAAATGAAATAGAGAAAAAAATACCATACAAAAAGTAATACAACAAAGAGCTAGTTATTTGAAAAGATGAATAAGATTGAAAAACCTCTGACTAGACTCACTAAGGAAAGAAAGAGACTCATATAACAAAATCAGAGATGAAAGTGGAGAAGTTACCACAGACATCACAGAGTTACGAAAGACCATACTAGAATATTATGTAAGACTACATGCCACCAAATTAAATAATTCCAGGGAAATGGATAAGATCTTAGAAATATCTAATTCTTCTAGACCAAACCATGCAAAATTGGAAAGGCTAAATAGACCAATAATCAGTGAAGAAATTGAAACAACCATCAAAAACTTCCCCCTAAAACAAAGTCCAGAACCAGATGGCTTCACTAATGAATTCCACCAAACATTCAAACAATATCTGATACTTATCCTCTTCTAACTATTCCAAAATAGTGAAGAAACACTACTTCCTAACACATTTTATGAGGCCAACATAATCTCGATACCAAAACCTGCAGAGGATAACACACAAAAAAGAAAACTACAACTTAATATTCCTGATAAATACAGATACAAAAATCCTAAAGAAAATACTAGCTAACCAAAGATAATTCTTATAAAAAGTAATACATCATGATCAAGTGGGATTCATTCCAACTGCACAAGGATGGTTCGACACATGCAAGTCAAATGATGTAATACAATATGTTTAAAAAAACAAAGGATAAAAATCTATAATCTTATCACTACTTGCAGAAAAAAACATTTGATGAGATACAACATTCATTTATGACTCAATAAAGTGTGTATAGAAGGAAAGTACCTCAACATAATAAAGGGCATATATGACAAACATTCAGCCAATATCATACTCAATGGTAACAATGGAAAGCTTTCCCTCTACAATTAGGAATAAGACAAGGATACCCACTCTCACCACTCTTATTCAACATAGTTCAGGAAGTCCTAGAGAGCAATCGGGTGAGAGAGAGAAATAAACGGCATCCAAACTGATGACATTTAATGCAATCCAAACTGATGCAATTATTAATTTGACCCCAAAGGCAAGGAGGGAATTAAAGGCAAAAAAAAAAAAAGGAATAGGACTACTCCAAGCTAAAAAGCTTCTGCACAGGAAAAGAAACTGACAACAAAATGAAAAGACAGCTGACCAAAAGGACAATAATATTTGTAAACAACAGCCCAAACAAAGGGTTAATATCTAAAATATATAAAGAACTCATAAGATTCAACACCAAACAAGCAATCCAATAAATAATGGGTAAAGAACATGAACAAGCTCTACTCCCAAAAATACATATTAATAGCTAACAAATGTATGAAAAAATGTTCAATTTCATTCTTAGGGAAATACAAATCAAAACTACAATGAGATAACATATCACAACTGTTAGGATGGCTGTTATCAATGAGACAGGTAATAATAAGTTTTGGAGGAGAGGAGAAACACGAAAACTCATTCACTGTAGGAGGAAATGTAAACTGGTACAGTCACTATGGAAAACATGATGGTGATTCTCAAAAAATTAAGAATAGAGTTACCATATGACCCAGCAATTCCTCTTCTGGGTATCCACTCTAAAAATTTGAAGACATTTACTTGCAAAGCTATATGTAGCCCTATGTTCTTTGCAGCATTATTCACAGTGGTCAAGACATGGTAACAACCAAAGTGCCCTTCAATAAGTGATTAGTTAAAGAAGATGTGGTACATATGTACAATGGAATACTATTCAGCCATAAGAAAAGATGAAATACTGCCATTTGCAACAACATGGATGGACCTTGAGAATATTATGCTAAGTGAAATAAGTCACTCAGAAAAAACTAAGAACCATATGATTTCACAAATGTGGAATATATAAATGAAATTTATAGACAGAGAAAACTGTATAGTGGTTACCAGAGGGAAAAGGGGTAGAGGGAGTAAAGGGTAAAAGGGGTCAAATATATGGTAACAGAATGTGATTTGACAGTGGGCACACAATGCAATATACAAATCATGTATCACAGAAATGTGAACTTGTAACCTATATGATCTCAGTAACCAATGTCATCCCAGTAACTTTAATTTTAAAATAAAATGAAATAAGCCCTGGCTGGTGTAGCTCAATGGATTGAGCGCGAGCCTGCAAACCACACGATCGCAGTTCAATTCCCAGTCAGGGCACATGCCTGGGTTGCAGGCCAGTTCCCAGCAGGGGACGCACGAGAGGCAACCATACATTGATATTTCTCTCCTCCTCTCCTTCCCTTCCTCTGTAAAGATAAATAATAAAATATCTAAAAAAATAAAAATAAAATGAAATAAAAAGCAAATAAAAAATATAACAGAAAACCAACAAAGTATATGATCAGACACTCTATAGGAAGTGAAATATAAACAGATAATAAATGTATAAAAGAAACAATTACTCTGATTCGTGGTTAAAGAAACACAATCAAAACAAGTATATAACCATATTACACTCATCAGATCCAAAATGTAGAATTTGATGATATTGCTGGCAAGCTCATATATTTTGAGTAAGAATTTCAAACTTTCAGGAGTGTAACAAGGCAATAGTTATGAAAACCATTAATTAAAAATGAAGGTACCCTGAAGTCTTACTCTTAAAAAATTAATGCCACAGATACATTCATTAGAACTTGTTCAGCTTTATGTTTAAAAAATGTTCATTAAAATAGGCTCATAACAGCTAAAGCTGAAAATAATAAGTATCAATGTATTTCAGGTTAAATAAGTATTGGCAAAGCCATTTGTTATAAGCTAAATTGTGTCCTTCCCTAAAATTCAATGTATTGAAGCCCTAATTCCTGTTAACTCAAAATGTGACTGTAGGACTTTTACAGAGGTAATTAGGTTAGAATGGAGGCCAGTAGCGGGATCCCTAATCCAATACGACCAGAATCCTTATCAAAAGAGATTAGGATACCTAACACAAACAGAGGAATGCCCGTGTGAGGACACAGCAAGATGATGGTCACCTGCAAGTCAAGGTGAGAGATCGAGTGACCTCAGGCAACGAAGGACAGAATTATCAAAACAAACTGCAGGAACAGCACCCATAGTGCTGGGCTTAGAGCTCAGAGGAAGAAGTACTCTGGGATGACACTTGTTCTTCTAAACTGGGAAGGAAATTTCTATGATCTGAAACCCAGAACCGGGGCCAAACTATCCATTAGGCAAGGTAGACACAGTGTTGAATCCCAAAACAGTTTTGTAGGCCCATGAGAATGTTTTAATTCATTTTAAAATCAAAAGAAAATTAAACTTTTAGGTTAATTTTTTATTATATAGAACATTAACATATTTATCTTTATATCAAGCTCACCATAAAGTATAGTTTAATTTTTTTCTTATGAAAGAAGGAGCCCACAAAGGCCTAAATGCTGAGACCCCATGAAAGTCAAAACCTGGGCCTGCCCAGATTTTTAAGAAGTACCTGCCTGAGGTGGTTCTTGCGTCTCTGAGGGAGTGGGTCCTGGGTGTGCTGGAAAAGTGAAAACTGGAATTGACTGCTGCTACTGGAATTAACTGGTATTTTCAGGAGAGAGAAGTGATAATAGAGCAAATGATGGGACAGAAAGCAAATAAGAATAGAAAGAGAAGGAAATAGGAATTCAAAGAAAACAGGGAGGAGACAGTCCTCCAACCTTCCATTCTCCTTCTATTCCACTGGCAGAGATTATTAGGGAGTCGGGGAGAGTGGTGGGCAGCAGAGGAAAAGAAAGAACAGTTTTACAGATTTTCAGCCCCAGCATCCTAAAAGAGTATAGAAGGGTAGGTTTGAATGTGAAAGACAATATCTTAATTATTGGCATATTCACATAATGGAATAGTATGCATCTATTAACAAGAATTAGATGATTCTGTAGGAGTTAATAGAAACAATATCCAAAATATACTATGACATTAAATTCAGAGTCAGAATAATATTTAATAGAGTACTATTATACATAGAAATAATGCATAAAATATTAATAATATATAAAGTACATATATAGATAATTAATTCAATAGAAAAATATTCCTAGTCCTCACTCTAAAGGAATTCAACAAAACTTTAAGTGGTGATTAAATTTAGGGAGCTCTAGGCTGATGGATGGATGGGGGCTTTCATTTTTGATAGTTTTCTGTATCATGTGAAATGTTTCTCAATTTATACATATAGCTATGCTTTAATAGCAACAGACATTATTTAGAAAGTTTTGTTATACCCCTTTTTAATTTATTTTTTAAATATCTGCATTAAAAATTAATAACTACTATTTAAGTACAATGCATGTAAAGTTCTAAAGAAACATTTTGGGGTGACTCTTTCAAAGAGATACATTTATTTGGTGTTCTCTCTGATTTCACCTCCCATCTCTCCCCATCTTGTATTTTGCTCTAACAAACTGAATGCCTTTAGTTCCCAAAGCATGTCTCTATTTCCTCCTACCAGTTCCTTCAGCTAATTCCAGCCCAACATTTTACTTTCAAGTTAATACCACTTCCTCAGATATATCGTCTATGATTTCTGGTTTAAGTTATTTGCCTAATATATGTTTTCAAAACTCACTGAACTTTTGTCTTAGCATCCAGTACACTCCTGTTTCACTTGGTTTAATAACAGTTTTCTTTAGTAAACTCAGAGAAGGGCTATGGCAGCAGGGCCTGTATCTCTTGATCAACTAGAAAAATTGCACAGATCATAATAAATAATGGGGTGAGTCATAGATGGAAAAATGCATGAATATATACCCTTAAGTTGTTTATCACTTAGTTAAGAATGTACATAGTTGTTTCAGCATTAAAAATGTCTATAGAACTATGAAATAATGTTAGCTTTAGAACTAATTATAATTAATTAAATATAAATAGATTAGGGTAATTAACTGTTCTGAAATTACTTTAGAAAAGGAGAACCTTGTATGAAAGCTGAGTTTTTAAAAATCAAAAACAAAGTAATTAATGTATAAACTCAGAAAGATTTACAAGTACAATACAGGTTTTTAAAAACTTGTAACCAATCTGAGGAAAGAGTAAATCTAGGTATAAAAGAAGTCTTTAAGATTTTAGAAGGAAAAAATGAGTAAGTTTAAAGAAGATATTTGTATTTACCCAGAACTGTCCAACAGAGAACATGTGAAGAACAGACTTCTGGAGATCATACCAGGTCAAGAAATAAGGATGGTTTATAAGGCTTAACACCTTAAATAAATTATTCAATAATATTAATTTATTTTATTATAGTAAACAATATTTTGATTTCTAGTTTTATTTCTCAGACTACAAAATCAGAAAACTATATCCCAAAAATAAGTCCTGGGTTAGTTAGGACATGTTTGCTATTGTATTTTAACCATAGAAACTCTAATTTATCCATGAGTTTGTTATAATTTTGGATAGCATCAGTTCCCAAAACTTGACCAACTTTTAGTACATTAATCAAACTTAGTTTCTGGCCTACACAGCTAAGGCCCAAACACTTCTTGTTTCAAGAGTGTTCTCCCAGTATAAAGAACCACACTGTCTCTCTGAACTCTATTTTATTAAGTGAATACCTATTGAATGTATATATATGGTTAGCCAAAAATTTCATTTAGTTATTTTCCACAAGCTGGCTCTAGTAATGCTTAGTTGTCTTAACTTCACTTGAAATATTTTGTTAGATTGTATTATGACAGCTGTCATATCAGCATGCATTTAAAAATATCAAAATGAATGAATTTGTGTAGCCATTTTAATATTGAAGATGGAAGAAAATAAGCAACATTTTCAGTGTATTGTGCTTTATTATTTTAAGAAAGGTAAAACACAAATAAAATGCATAAAAAGATTTGCTTAGTGTATGGAGAAGGCGGTGTGACTGTGTCAAAAATGGTTTGCAAAATTTCATGCTGCAGATTTCTCCCTGTATAATGCTCCATGGTTGGGTAGACCAGTTGAAAGTGACAGTGATCAAATCGAGACATTTTATTAGAACGATCAATGTTATACCAAGCAAGAGATAGCCAACATATTCAAAATATCCAAGTCAATAAAATTATTAGTGAAAGTGAAAAATATGTCTTTTATTTTATAAAAAAATGAAAACTGAATTTTTTGACCAATACAATACTTTTTCCAATTACAATGCTAGAAACCAAGAAAAACACAAATGAAAGACATGATCATTGTCTTTAAATAATTTACAATCTGCTTTTTTCTCTTTTCTCCCATCCTGCATCTTAACCCTTGCTGAGGACACAGCAATATAAATGCACTCAGGGATTGTCAGAGATAGTCTGTAGGGTCAGCAAATTCATACACTTTCCTAGGAAACAAACTTGTGCTTCACCCTTATGGGAGAACCACAGAAACACACTACTGGTATCCAGCAGACCCAAAATCTGGGTGCTGGGGGCTTACCAGGGTCTCTGCCCTTCCAGTATAGGAAAATAATTCCAGACAGACCCAGACTAGTAGCTCTGGGGAAGAGGAAAACACCTATCATTTTCCTTGAAGTCTGAAAGGCACCTGCCATAAGAGATCCAAAAACCACAACTCTATTTCTGCTAGGGATCCATTTCTGGATTGTATACTATACTTTATTTCAATTCACATGTTTTGCCCTCCTTCTCCTACCCCATTTTACCTTCTCTTTTTCTGTTATTTTCATTTCAAATTTTGTTTCCTCTTGTTACAACTTGTTTCCATTCTGTGCTCCTACTATTTCTTCCCCATCCAGCAGCCTCTCAAAACCAATTTTCTTTTCAATGGTTATCTCACCTTCTTTTTCCCACTCTTAAAATACTCATGTTCTCTCTCTACCTTTAGCTATTTCTGCTCATTGGTTGTGGATAGGGTAGTTGTTGTTGCAATTTTTCAATTTTATCTCTACATCTTCACTAATTTTGTATTTCTAATCTCTAATTTTACCATCCCCCTTTCCTACTCTTTTTTATCTCAAATTTTAATTTAACTCTGTCTTAGCCTGTTTTCTTTCTTTTTTTTCTTTCTCTCTTTCATTCTGCCCCTTTTCTCTTTTTTCTTTCTCCTATTTTTCTTTCTCTTTTTATGTCAAATTTTAAATTTTTCCCTGTGTAGCTCATTCCTCACTCTTACTATTCCTCCTCTCTATCATGTCAAAATTACTGTCCTTTCCTCTACACATCTCTTAAGCTTTTCTTTCTTTCTTTTTTCCCCTCTTATTCCCATACCACCTATATTAATTTTAGCTCATTTGTTCTTGTGAATCTTTCTCTCTAACTTGGTGTGGTGGACATTTCTCTCCAATTTGGTTCCTATTGTTTTATTATTTATTTACTTTTTTTCCTTTTTCTTTCTCTCACTATTATTAGTGCTCCTCCCTCTACCCTCTCAAAATCATTTTTATCAGTAGGTCATCTCATATTTGCTCTATTTTCTTATAATAGTATTAATTTCTTTACAGCTTTATTAATACTGGTTCATTTGATGTTGATAGTGGGATTGCAGTGGGAGTTATTTTTGTGAATGTGGGTTTGTTTCCTGGGCTTTGTGGTTTTGTTATGGCCAGCACCTGTACAACAGGATACAAGTGGTGAGCAGAGTGACCTTCGGTCAACAAGCTGGAGGGAAGGATCGACCAGAGAATGACCCAACAACAATCAAAACCCAATTACATCCAGGCAGCCAACATAAATGGCATAAATGGCATGCCAAGAGCATCAAGTTCAGGAGATCAAGGAGACTGCACCACTGAATCTCACAGGTCTCCTACCATAGATGTTCATGCCTCAACACAGATGAATTTAAGATGCAGAAGCAAACCTGCAGAAGAGTTTGCTTTAAGATGCAGAAGAGTTTCCCCAAAAATGGAAAGGCAAAGAAACAACCCCAAAAAGAAAGAGGAGGAAACCTCAGAAAGAGTGCTGAATGAAATTGAGCCAAGTAAACTATCAGATATTGAGTTCAAAACAATGGTTATAGAGAAGCTCAGTGAACTCAGTCAGAATTACCAAAAACTTCAGGGAAGCTACAAGGGACTTACTGCCAGCTACATCAGCATGAAAAAGGACATATAAACTATCAATAGGAACCAAGAGGAAATGAGGAATACCATTTCTGAATTGAAGAATACAGAAGGAATCAAAAGCAGGCTAGATGAAGCAGAGGATCAAATCAGTCGTCTGAGGACAATGTTACAAAAAAAACTCCCAAAGAGATAAAGAGAATGAAAAAAGACTCAGAAAGAATGAAGCGGTGTTAAGGGAACTGCAGAATGACGTGAAAAGTAATAATAACCATATAACAGGGATACCAGAAGGAGAAGAACAGAAGCTAGGGAATGAAAACCTGTTTGAAAAAGTTATGAAGAAATGTTTCTAATTTGATGATAGAAAATTTCACACAAGTCCAGGAAGCACGAGAGGGTCCTAATCAAGATAAACCCAAAGCGACCCACCCCAAAACACATCATAATTAAAGTGGCAAAATTTAAAGACAGACAGAATCATAAAGGCTGCAAGGGAGAAACAGGAAGTAATATACAAGGGAGCTCTGATAAGGCTAGCAGCTGGCTTCTCAGCAGAAACACTACAAACCAGAAGGAAATGCCAAGAAATATTCCAAGTAATGAAAAGCAAAGGAATAAAACCAATAAACTCTACCCACCAAGGCTCTCAATCAAAATGGAAGACAAAATAAGGAGTTTCCCAGACAAAAAAAGAGCTAAAAGAATACACCTCCACAGAACCAGCATTGCAAGATATGCTAAAGGGACTGTTTTAAGAAGATTAAGAAAAAGAGTGAAAGAAAGGGACACAGGTACAAAGGGGAAAAATGACTAAGTGCCTATCAATAATAAGCTTAAACTGTAAATGAATTAAATACTCCAACCCAAAGATATAGGGTAGCTGAATGGATAAGAAAACACAACCCATGTATATGCTATCTATATGAGACCCATCTAAACAAAAGATGAACACAGGCTAAAAGTGAAGGGATGTAAAAAAAATATTTCGTGCAAATAAACTTGGAAAAAAAGCTAAATACTTATATCAGACAAAATAGATTTCAAAACTAACACCATAACAAAAGACAAAGTAAGTCACTACATAATATTTAAGGGAGCAGTACAACAAGAGGGTATAACCCTTGTAAATATATATGTACCCAATACAGGAGGACATTTAATATATAAAGAAAATATTGGAGGATTTTAAGAAAGCTTGACAGCAATAGAAACATTGTAGGGGATTTTAACACCCCACTCTAAACAATGAATAGATCTTCCAAACAAAAAATCAACGAGGATATAACAGCATTAAATGACACCAGATCCAATGCACTTAACTGATATTTAAAAAAATATTTCACCCAAAGAAGCAAAATATACATTTTTGTTAAATGCACATGGACCATTTTCAAAGACAGACCACATGGTAGGACATAAAATAAGCTGTAATAAATTCAAGAACATTAAATCAGATCAAGCATCTTCTTGGATCACAATGGCTTAAAACTAAAATCAAAATCAAGAAAAAAAACTCAAAAACTTTCAAATACATGGAGGCTGAATAACATGTTATAAAACAATGAAGGAGTTAACAATGAGATCAAGGAAGAAATTAAAAAGTATCTGAAAAAAAATGAAAATGAACACGCAACATACCAAAACCTATGGGACACAGTTAAAGCAGTCCTGAGAGGGAAGTTCATAGCATTACAGCCCTATCCAAAGAAGATAGAAAAATCTCAAATAAACAACTTAACCCTACATCTAAAAGAATAGAGGAGATTTGACAGGTATGGCTCAGTGGATTGAGTTCCACCCTACAAACCAAAAGGTTACCTGTTCAATTTCCAGTCAGGGTACATGCCTGGGTTGTGGGCCAGATCCTCAGAAGGGGGTGTGTGAAATGCAACCACACATTGATGTTTCTCTCCCTCTCTTTCACCCTCCCTTCCCCTCTGTCAAAATGTAAATCAATAAAATCGTTTTAAAAAGTAAAAATAAAAGACTAGAGGAACAACAACAAACAAAGAGTGAGTCATTGGAAGGAAATAATCAGGATTAGAGCAGAATTAAATGATAATAGGGACTAAAAAACAATTCAAAGGATCAATAAATTCAGGAACTGGTTTTTTGAAAGATAAAAAAATTGACAAATCTTTAACCAGATTCCACAAGATAAAAAAGAGAGGACTCAAATAAAATTAGAAACAAAAGAGAAAAAGTTACAACTAATAGCAAAAAATACAAAGCATTTTAAGAAATTACTAAGAACAACTACATGCCAAAAACTTGGACGACCTGGGTAAAATGGATAAATTTCTAGAAACATGCAATTATCCAACACTGAATTAGGAAGAAGCAGAAAACATGAATAGAACAATAACAACCAGTAAAATTGAAGCAGTAATCAAAAAAGTCCTAGACACAAACCCCTGAACAAAATGGCTTCACAGATGGATTTTAACAAATACCCAAAGGAGAACTAAAACCAATTCTTAAACTATCCCCCGCCCCCCCAAAAAATTAAGAAAAGACTCCCAAACTTTTTATGAGACCAGTATTATCCTAATCTCAAAATCAGGTAAAGACACACAAAGTAAGAAAATTATAGGCCAATATATCTGATGAACATAGATGCTAAAATCCTCAACAAAATACTTGCAAACTGATTCCAGCAATACATTAAAAAGATTATATGTGATGATCAAGAGTGCTTTATTCCAGGGATGCAAGGATGTTACAATATTCACAAATCAAAACAGGTGATATATCACATAAACAAAATGAAAGACAAAAATCACATGATCATATCAATAGATGCAGAAAAAGCATTTGATAAGGTACAGCATCCATTTATGATTTAAAAAACATTAAAATAAGTGGGAATAGAGGGAGCATATTTCAACATAATAAAGGCCATATACGAGAAACCTACTATCAACATCATATGCAATAGGCAAAAACTGAAAGTATTTCCCTTCAGATCAGGAACATGATAAGAGTGTCTGCTTTCACCACTGTTGTTCAACATAGTACTGGAAGTCCTAGCCACAGCAATCAGAGAAGAAAAAATAAATAAAAGGCATCCAAATTGGGAAGGAGGAAGTAAAACTGTCATTGTTTGCAGATGACATGATAGTGTACATAGATAATCCCACAGGCTCAGGCAAAAAACTATTTGACCTAGTAAGTGAATTTGGCAAAGTAGTGGGATAGAAAGTAAATATTCAGGAATTGAAGGCATTTTTCTACACCAACAATAAACTATCAGAAAGAGAATTAGGAGAAAAATCACATTTACTAATACAACAACAAAAAAATAAAGTACCTAGAAATATATTTAACCAAGAAGGTAAAAGACGTATACTCAGAAAACTACAGAATACCGAGAAAGAAACTGAAGAAGATGCAAATAAGTGGAAGCCTATATTGTGGTCACAGATTGGAAGAATTAACATCAATTAAAATGTCCATACGACCCAAAGCAATGCATAGATTCAATGCAATCCCTATTAAAATGTGGATGACATATTTTACAGATATAGAACAAATATTCCCCCAAAGATTCTCAACAATCTTGAGGAAGAAGAACAAAATTTTAGTGATCATAAGCTACACTACAAAGCCACCCTAATCAAAACCATCTGGTACTGGCATAAGAACAGACACATAGATTAATGAAACAAATAGAGAGCCCAGAAATAAATCTATGTCATTATGGTCAGTTAATATTTAACAAAGGGGGCAGGAGCACACAATGGAGTGTGTCTCTTTAAAGACAGTCTCTTTAATAAATGGTATTGGGAGAACTATACTGAATCATGCAAAAAAAAATTTGACTCTAGACCATGGACTTATACCATATACCAGAATAAACTCAAAATGGCAAAAGACTTAAATATAAGTCACAAGCCATAAATTCTAGCAGAAAACATAGGCAGTAAAAATTCATATGCCTCACATAGCAATATTTTTGCTGACATATCTCCTACAGCAAGGGAAATAAAGGAAAAAATAAACAACTTGGACTACATCAAATTAAAAAGCCTCTGCATGGCTAAAGGAACTATCAACAAAATGAAGAGGGAACTCTCTGTGTGGGAGAACATATTTGCCAACAATACATTGAACAAGGTTTTCATCCCCAAAATATATAAAAAATACATATGACTCAATACAGAAAGACAAAAAATCCAATTAAAACATGAGCAAAGGACCTGAATAGACACTTCTCCAAGGAATCCAGATGGCCCACAGACATATGAAGAGATGCTCGACATCAGAAAGGTGCAAATTAAAACCCCCATGAGATATCACCTAGCACCTGCCAAAATGACTATCATTAGCAAATCAACAAATAAGTTCTGGCAAGGATATGGAGAAAAGGAAACTCTAGTGAATTGTTGGTGGGAATGCAGACTGCTACAGCCACCGTGAAAAACAGTATGGAGTTTCCTCAAGAAATTAAAATTGGAACTGCCTTTTGACCCAATGATTCCACTGCTGTGATTGTACCTTAAGAATCTTGAAACACCAATTCAAAAGAACCTATGCACCCCTGTGTTCATCACAGCACTATTTACAATAGCCAAGACTTGGTGACAGCTTAAGTGCCCATCAGTAGGTGAGTGGATCAAAGAACTGTGGTACATTTAGACAATGAAATACTATACAGAAGAAAGAAAGAACTCCTACCTATTATGACAGATGGATGGAGCTGGAGACTATTATGCTAAATGAAATAAGTCAGCTGTTGAAAGACAAATATCATATGACCTCACTTATAAGAAGAATCTAGTGAACAAACTAATGAGCAAAATATAAATAGATGTATGGAATCATGGAATAGACAGACAGCAATAAGAGGGGAGAGGGAATGTGGGACTGACTGAAAGAAGATGAAGGGATTAGTCAAAGAACATATATGAAAGACCCATGGACATGGACAATGTGTGGGGACCAACTATGGATGTGGGGCTGGCTGGGTGGAGGGAGACAAAAATGGCACTATAACAGCATAAATAAGAAAACATTAATAAATTTCAAAAAATTACAACCTGTTTAAGAGCACAGGCACATAAACCCATTATTTTCATTTGATATAATGACAGATAAGAAAGAGGTAGATCCTGAACATTTAGAGAGCTAAGAGGAACCAAACTCAACTCATTCGTGGTTAAAGAAGGCCTCCTGAAGAAAGGAACAATTGAGTAAACTTTAATATGACCCAGGTTTTAAAATTATCCAACACAGACTTTAAAAGGGCTACTACAGCTATGCTCAATGAAATGAAGGAAAATATGCTTGTAATAAGTAAAAAGATAAGAAATATATTCGAAGAAATAGAAAATATGAAAAAAGAACCAAATGGGACTTAGAGCCAAAAAATACAGTATCTGAAATTTAAAAATTCAATTAATTGGCTTAATAACAGATTGGAAAAAACAAAGATATCAGTGAACTTGAATAAAGATCAATAGATATCTGATTGAAGAAGAAACAAATAAGATTTTTTTTAAATTAACAGAGTCTACTTACCCATGGGACAGAAATCAAGTAGTCAGACTTATAGAAAATTGGAGTTGAAGGAAAAAAGGAAGGAAGGAAGGAAGGAAGGAAGGAAGGAAGGAAGGAAGGAAGGAAGGAAGGAAGGAAGGAGGGAGGGAGGGAGGGAGGGAGGGAGGGAGGGAGGGAGGGAGGGAGGGAGGGAGGGAGGGAGGGAGGGAGAGAGACTGGGAGAAAGAGAGAAGAAAAATATAAGGAACCCAAACTTCTCAAACTTGGTGATAAAGTAAAACTTATAGATACCAAGGCCAAACAATATAAACTTGAAGAAATTCTCCCCAGGACAAAATAGTTCAATTTCTGAAATTCAGCAATAAAGAATTTATTACATGCAGAGGAACAATGATTAAACTGACTGGCAAATTCTCAAAAGAATTTGAGTATAATTGAGGTAAGGGCTAAAAAGTTCCCTTTCAAAATTCAGGCCTATTGAGAGAACTTTTCAGGCACAGTGGAAATAAGAAGTCAGATTATAGTGAATTAAACCTCACCTTGTTTCTTAAACGATGTACATACCGTAATTAAAAGTGGGATTATGTAAGCATCATAATTAAAAACTTAGTAAAAGAGACTGTAGAAGGGCTCCTATTTAAAGCATTCACTTGTAACACTGTTCTATGTATCTCTCACACATAAGCAATTATGTTACTGAAATGCAACAGCCACAACTGCCACAAAAATGTGACTCCCATTATTTAGACTCCAACAAAGAAACACATGCTAATCTTACTTGTCAGCTGCTAAAAAGCAACAGCTCAGACAAAGTGATTCAGTGCAGTATGTTTCCCAAAAACTATATTAGAAAAAGTAGATAAAGTTCTTATGGTACAGCAAGTTACAAGAAGAAATTAATAGTAAAGGGAAAATTCTCAGTGTCCCATATCACTGTTTTAATGGTCCAGAGTTTCCCCAAACCAATAATCATAGAGAAATTCACATTTATCTACCTTCCCTCCACGTTAACAAAAAATGTTTCTTGGGACAATGGTCAGTAAAGAGAAAATAGCTAGAGATCCACACTTTATATTTCTTTAGCTGGAATTTTCATTTATGCTATAGTGCTATAGATCTATAAATTCCTTTTATTTTTTATTTAAAAAGATAATACTATAAAAATATTTGAGAGACCAAAGATTTATTTTTAAAAGCCTTAAAATAAAATCAAAGTGCCCCTCGTCCCCCCTGCCCACCACTCCAGGGGACGCTGCCTGATTCATGAATTACTGAGAACAGCAATACAGCTGATTAGATCTTCAAATTTACTTAGTCACATTTTGTTCTTGAACAGTAACTTTATTGTGTTTATCCATTTAAGTGGAAATTATAGAAGAGCTGGTTGTTTATTACTATTTATAGCATTTCAGATAGACTGATATTTACTAATTTTCTTCATCATTTAAAAATTTTTTACTTTACTACTCTCCAATATACTTAATAAGATCATTATATGATTTTAATTTAATGAACTATTATTTTTATTTCAAAAAGAGAAAAACTGGAATATAACAAACTCAAAGGGATTGTCCTTGTCAGAAAGTAAATATACAAAGATGCAAAGATACAAATAGCAAAGATGAATTAGAACACAGATCTAAAAACAATTAAACCTAACCACGATATTATAGAGCTACGCACTGATAAACTAAAATTACTTTGTTAAAAGCATGGACTGGGCATAGACTAGTTTTATTTAGAACAGTAGGATGGGGAAATAGTACTTTCAATATTTATGTATTTTTAGTCCTCACCTGAGGATGTGTTTATTAATTTTAGAGGAAGGAAGAGAGAGAAACATTGATCAGCTGCCCCACCCCACATGCCTGACCTGGGATTGAACCCAAACCTTTCTGGTGTATGGGACCATATCCCAACCAACCAGGGGATATGGTCCCAACCTTTCTGGTGTTGGGGCCATAATATTACCCAACCAGGGCAATATTATGTTTTAATTAGAGGTATTTTATGACTCATTTTCTTTGATAAAAAACTTAAACTTTGAGACTCAGAAAAGATGTAATACAAACATTTAAATCTACATAATAGTTTTTTTTTATTTTAATGGTATTTATGGGTGTGGGTAACTTTGAACCAATAATACAACATTTATTTATCAAATGGCCGTAACTGCAATCAAAGCTGATTGGCATAGCAATATAAAATCTCTGGGAAATAATGACCTTAATGGTCATGCTACCTTTTAAAATTGGATGACCTTTCTGGAACAGTATCAAAATTACTTGTCAATTATTTCAATAATTATCAGTGAATGAAAAAACACTTAAGTTTTGGGGGATTCTGGTTCATATTTCACTGTCCACTAAGATTTCAAGAGGCCTATGGTTTGACCACAATGGTTTCTATAAAAGATAAGGTAAACTAGGAAGTTTATTATATCTTCCTGAATCAAATCAGGAAATAGAAATTACATGGGGAAATTCAAAATAAAGAATTATTAATAGGAGATTATCATAATAAAGAATTGGCTAGGAAGAGGTAAAGAAAATATAAAGAACAGGAATAAAAGCAGATTGGGAATGCCCAAGGGGGGTAAGTCACCCTGTGTCTGCCTCAATGGGGTTGCTGTGGAGACCACGACAGAATGGGCACAGCCAGGGGTCTCCGGGTGGTGGGTAACTTGCAGCAGAGCCCTGCTGCTGAATGGTAAGGGAAGCCATTCTTAGGGAGGTGCTATCATTTAAAACTTGATATGAAGTCACTTAAGAGATGCTGGCAGAGGTCATTCAAGGGCAGATACCTCGCCAACAGCACTCCATCCTGAAGTACTGGAGGAGATGATGGGAAAAGGTGCTGACCACTGGGCTCTGAAGGTTACTCCATGCTGCAGGGACCAAGATCTGGAGCAACCACCCAGCTCAGCAGTGCAAGAGCCAGCACTGGAGAAATAGTGCTGCGCACGGGGTGCATGCTGGAGAAAGCTGCTCTTCCATGAGACTAATACTAGAGAAACTCTACTCTGCAGAACTAGAACATTGGATAAAGTTGTATGCTGCAGGAAGGTGACTAGCAGGGAACACTGGAACCAGGGAGGAAAAACAATCCCTTCTTCCTCCAGTGCCCCACCAAACCCTGAAACTGGTAAGGCTTAATGTCATGCCAGCTGGCAAAGGAGAAATATTTGCAAAGTCCACCTGCATGATCACATAGCAGGCAAAGTGGGATCAATTTGGGGCTGAGAGACAATAAACTGACACCTCACATAATTGTTTTATAACCTCATCAGATATTTCCCTTTTGTGTTTTAACAACAAAATGAGGAAATATTTCATTATTTCACCTATGTAATGAAATCTTTTTAAAAAGTGATATGCTTTTTTCTCCCAGTGATTTCCTTATTCCTTCTCGATTTGTGAGTAGTTTTGCATTGCAGTGCGCCACAGAATGCAGCCACCTTCCAAAGAACAGAACCCAAGACTGGGTTCAGCCCCCATATGTACCTGCCTGGGTTCAGCCCCAATTTTTGCATGGCTAGCTTTGAATGGCCAGAGGCATTCTTATTAGATTTACTTGCCCAGCTGCTCCAGGTTTTTCAAATACTGAGTGCTTAGTTACCACTATTAATTAAATTGCTCTTTAAAGGACACAATACTTTATAATAATATTGTAACTAATTAATATTGTTATTTTCCCAAAATTCAGCTATAGGCACTTTAGTGTAATACCTTGCTAAAAGTAAAAAAGCTACTAAGAGTCAGAGTTGAAATTCAAACCAAAGTTATATGTTTAAAAATCTCTCCTTTTTCTAAGACTCTAGCTTTCCTTCCAGCTATCATATAAACCAAGATGCTTAAAAATTTGCAAAATAGGGCCTAACAGAAATGTCCAAGTAAACTGTGACTGTCTCTAAGAAATAGGAGCACTCTTGGATACGAAGGTTGATCTGAGGTGTGATCAATACTCTTCTAATTCAGTTTTTTTAAAAAAGCAAGAAAATTGGAAGGAGAGTTTTAACAGTGGCTCAGGTTACTCATGAGGCAAATGGATCATATATATATATATATAAATCTAAGTAATAGATTATATTACTTATTCTATTCTCTATATAGTCTATCATATATATATATATGTACATATTACTTAGATTGAATTCAGTAGTTCGTTTGCAAATGTGACTTCACAGAATATGTTACTACAACCTATTTTGGTTTATATAGACTTACACACTGAAAGAGCATCATTTAGCCCTGGCCAGGCAGCTCAGTTGGTTAGAGCATCATCCCCATATGCCAACGTTGTGGGTTTAGTCTCCAGGTAGGGCACATACAAGAAGCAACCAATGAATGCCTAGGTAAGCAAAAAAATGAATCAGTGTCTCTCTCTTACTCGATCTCTCTCTCCCTGCTCTATAGAAAAAGCAATAAGTAAAAAAAATTAAAGAGTTTTTTATGTCCTTTTTAAAAACAAATTACCTAAAATTAACCTAATGAATAATATTAGGAAGTACAATTTCAGCTCATTGCTGTAATCATTGAAAAGATAAGGTTAGAGAAAGGAACTGAAAATATTAGACAAAGATGTGTTTAGGACATTTTTCAGGAACATGCCAAAGAAATATTTATAAAAAAAGAAAATTAAATTAGAGTTAAATAGTGAATTAACTTTATCAGCAATACTATAATGATTTAAGTGACAAAAATAAATAAATGTGAGTATAGGTAATCATAAATAAAAGTGTGCTATATTTACTAAGCATTAGGGTGACTTGCATGTCTACCATGTAGTAATTGACCTAATTCATCATCTCATTTGACTTGACATTCAGGGTCTAACCTCTGTAAATATTCACTCTGAGCAGACCCAGATTTATGAAAACTGATATCAGAGTTTACAATCTAGGGCCTTTTAATCTTGTTCAATCAGCATTTACTCCTGGACCAGACTGACATCCCTCAAATCATCCTATAAGGTTATATTTCATCAGTGGTCCCAATAATTCCAGGGCAAGAGAGCTCCTGTCTGTTATAGCTGGGAACTAATGTTTGGTGTGCTTGAGCTAATGAGGTACTGACTTTTAGCCTATGACAATTGACCATCATAATGTGCCAATCAGAATACCCTGAGCACAACATTTTAGATGAAGCCAGGCTAAATTGGATTCTTAATGATGCCTTTAACAGAAGTCAGTCAATAGAGGTTAACAAAATCCTCAGTATGCACTTTTAAATTGCAAACACTTTAGAGTGACCATTTCCATAACAGACTGTACTGACACCCCACACAATGGGCTTTTGGCCTTCCTAGCAGAGGGGCCTCCCTTGGTTTTGGTCCTGAATACAGCAGTAGTTGAAAATGCATTCAGTTCAGAATAGAATGGTGTTTTTTGTGACAGAGCTGGCTTATTGTTTGATTCAAACAAAGGACTCTTTCTCTGGTGAGTGACTTGTCATCTTATGTCGATGTAAGCTATGTAGAGAATGACTTTTCATTACAGCAAGTTTAGCGTATTTGCAATTGTCTTGGTCAGATGGGAAAGTTTCTGGCTTAAATAGTAGAATTATATCCTGCAATTAATGCAATCCACAAATTGATTCTATGTGGGAAAGCAATAATAACAGTAATAAAAGAGTTTTCTTTTTTGCTCTAGCTCCACAGAATGATTGTGCCAAGCAACAATTTTTGGACACACTGAAGAAAATCCACTACCTATACAGGTGGCAGAATTCATGAAGTTATGTGGGGACTGAATACATATCTTCCCTTCTCCAGATCAGAGTATAGTTTCAAATTTCCAAATTTAGTTTACTCTGGCTCAAAAATATTATCATTAACTCATCTAGCTTCTTTCACTTCATATAAACTGGTAGGTATATAATCTCCATTAAAACCTCCTGTGTTACATGCTTCATTCCACTCTGAACCTCCTCCTTGCAAATAAACTTAATACTTGTTCTCTATGTTCCTAACTCTTTTTTATGCAGAGTTTCTATGCTGCTAAGCTCTCTCTTGTTCACTAACAATATGATATCCCCCATAAGCCAAGAACTTTTAAAGTTGAACAAATAAATTGGAGAGGATCTCACATATGGTGGTATAACCCTGTGGAAAAAAAAAAATTGAACTTCCCCAAGCACAACAGTAATAAACTTCCCTGACCATTGAGAGCTCTAGAAAATTTTCAGTATCCCTTGTTCTACATATACATTGTCATCACTGGTGACATTGGAGAATAAGGGCAGCTGCTATGAAACTCACCTGGATTTGACCATGATGACCATTTTGCAGTATGCTACCTTGCTGAATAGCTGTGGGATATGGAGAGGACCCAACAGAACCATCTTGTAAACATGCATCTCCTTTATCTTTAGCCTATGAGGCTGAAGGGCCCATAGATGATTTTGATTCTTCCCAGGAACCTCAAGCCCCTCCATCCTCTCAGTAAACTCAAACAGCCTTAGATGAGGTGCCATAGATCTCTCTGGTGCTACACATTTTACACAGATGTCATTTTGTACATTAGAATGTGGTCAGAAGTCATGGAGCAATGAAAGAAAGATGGTGGTGGAATGCAAGCTTTTAATGGTGTGATTTCCCCATGAGTTTTTCTTTGTGGTTTACCTTTGTTTTTAGAGCCTATCTCAATAATTTTGTGATTTGTACATTGTCACAGAACAAATGAAATATTGCATACTTTATATAACAAACTTTGTATTCTTTTATATTTCTAATTAGTAGGTCTGGGTAGGACTCTAGAATTCTAATAGATTCCCAAGTGATAATGACTGGTGGAAAAATCACAGTTTGAGACCCACTGGTCTAGTACGTAAGCATAAAAGGGTTAAGAGCAATGAATTTAGTGGTATTATACTTGGCATGTGCAAATTCCAACAACAACCATGATAAATTTTGCATGCTTTGTGATTTACTTGATTGACGAACATAAACCACCTATTATATTTAAATTTCTTTGTTAACTAAATTATAAATTTTTTCTGGGTATTCTTAGATCTCTTTATAAAAGATCACAGGAAATCATCATATTGCTTTTTACAGTACTTTTTGCAAGATGAATAGTTACTTTTCAAAAGCTTCACATTCTGTTTGGATTTGCCAACATAAGCTTTTTTTTCATATAAAGAATTCTGGTTACATGGGTAATTGTGAAATCATTTGGAAATGACCTGTTTTTATCTTAGCTGTCAGCTATAATAGTCTTAAGGTAACTCAGGCCCCTAAAAGGGAAGAAGACTGAAAGCAATTGGGCAACCACTTAATCATCCTTACACAACCCATCGCGCTCTGAAATTGTATATCCCAGACACTTTTCTCTCACACATCTCTCAAAAGGCTGTTCTCTCTTTTATGTATCAATTCAATGTCTTCCTAACGTTTTGCAAAATTCTTATGCTAGTGTTCACAATATCATACCTCCCATATGTGATCCTCAGAATTCATAAGCTTATTTCTACAGCAGAGTTAGTCCTCTCTCTACCAAAGAAAAGAAGGTTCTACACCTTCTACAGAGGTTCTACACCTTGTAACCTTGCAAAAGGGAATAGTCAGCCAGAATGACTCTCTTTCTGCCATAAAATAGACAGTGGAATCTCATTTGATTTTCCAGTTAAAAAGAGCGCTTCTTTAAAATACTAGTGATGAAATGACACGTGAAGTTGAAATTCTATAAAAAAACTTTTCAAACAAAGCACTACAAAATTCAAAATAATTGTGCTGGCTGAATAGGTGAAATTATCATAAATAGTGAGGAACTGCTGTTATCTGCCCTTTTGCAGGTGGATGTTTAAAAACATGCAGTACATATTGTAATCAATCTTTCTCTTGAAACATTTGAAGATAGATATTTTATTGCAGAAAATTAGGAAAAATATAGAAGAGCACACAGAGGAAATATATGAATTATCCATCGACTCTACTCAGAGATTAACATGTACTTCATATAAGGATATAGAAAGAATTAGGTTAAAGAATTCAGGAGAGAATATTTCACTAGAGAAAACTGCTGAGTTCTTGGAAATTTCCTTGCTAGAGGAAAGGTAAGAGGGATTCTCTTCTATTTCAAGAACTGAGAGGGCTTTGAAAGGACTTTGTAGTTTTTGATGGTACTTCCTGAAATGTGAAAGGGCACAGGAACTGGTGTTTGAACCCCAACTAAGAAGATGAAATGCAGAAGACTTGGGGAGCAACTACTCTCCTCTGCTTAGTATGGCAAGGATGCATGGGATCCCCTGAGGACAATCCAAGAGGGAACTGGGCTGAAGATCTCTAGAATGAATCTCAGCAATAAGAGGCTATGGGATATACTATCAAGGACAGGAACTGGGGGTGGTGGTTCTGTGCCCATGTCAGAGATCCCCATGGTAAACATGGAAAGACCAAACACATTCCAAACAAGGCACTATCATGAATACCCACTGATTTCATAATATGTCAATGCCACGTCATAAGAATACCTGTAAACAACTTTCTTGTTCCTGACTTCTGTCTTCTCCACTATGCGGGAATGATTGAGAAACCTTGGCTAAAGAGACAAGAGAAAGAGAAGAGGATATTTGGGAAAGAGGGACTTGGCCACACTTATTTTCCACCAGAAGTCTCTAGACTCGGCAGGAGAAGAGAAGCCTCTTTAAGTCTAAGTGTAGGTCAGTGTTTTGACTGTGGAAATGGTTATTTCAATTATTAAAATTACATTGGAACTAAAAGTGACTAAAGGACATTTTATTATCACAGTGTAACTATAAAAATCATGGGTCGCTCTGGATTTCATTTTATATAGAGAAAAAAGGAATAAAGTTGTTTTCACATAATCCCTTCAGAGTCTTGCTCTTACAGTATGTTGAAAACACATCTCAAACACACACACACAAACACACATACACACACACACATGGTTGGGCCGAAATATAGTTACCTACTCTTCCAATGTGTTTCTAGTTTATCATCCTTTCTTGAAAATGACCATAACTAAGATATTACTTCTTTTCTCTTCTTAATTCTAATTTTTATCACACTGATGGTCAAGAAACCCTTTCTTATTAAAAAAAATAAAAATCTTATTAAACATAGTGGCTGGGATGTAAACACAGTAGATGATCAATAAAGATAAACATGAATAGTAGGCAAACAAAAGCCCACTTCTTCCTGCTTTACAACCACATGAAAAAACAAAAGAAAATCCATTTATTATTATTTAATTTTAAAATAAGCTCTTAAGTATTCTTCCTCATTTTAGAGTATTTTTATTTAAATATATCAACTTTTAAGGTGTAAATTATTCTCTAGGAACCCTAGAAGTATAATCAATGTTCTGTCACAGCTGTGTGATGCAACGCCACAAGTAAAAGGTTTCTGTACTAAAAGATAACTCAAAAAGTAGAGTAGAATAGGAATAGCAGTGAACAGCAAGAGAAGAGTAAATTAAGAGAGATGATAATCTCATGTGTGTACAAGTGTAAACAGCAAGCTATTGCCTTTGTGGCTAAGGAAAGAGGAAGGGGATGAGTAAACAATTATATGCCAAGGCACCTGCCTAGGCAACACCCTTTCCTCTTCATACCAGCCTGGACCTCCCTTAATCTTCAGTTACTCACCCTACTGACCATAGAAAGCTGCAGATTCCCAAAGTGAAGAGGAAGGCTAATTATCTATCTAGTTCAGGTGGTGATCAATTTATAATCCCTTAAGGAAAATTGTTGCTATAAAATCATTCAAATCTAAAAAGAGTCACAGATATCCCTTTAAGGAGTATGAATAAAAAGTTATTGCAGCCCAATTTGGATCATTTCCAACAGTATGGCTTTTTTGTTGAATTACAAAGAAAATTTTATGACACTGGCAGGCACATAGCTTTCTCTAGCATTCTAAGCTTCTTCCTGTCTTTCTTGTTCCCACACGTTAAATCAGCAATGCATGACTTACAATTTGACTTGCTTCCTTCTTTGCAAAGTAGTCAGAACTTGATTCCATTCATGAGTGACCTTTCTCCTCCCTCTCAAATGCTGATTTGGGCAACATTCAGATCACTTTTGTTTCATCTTGAGGGATAAATATTTGGTTGCCTCAGGAGTGGGAGAACTTAATGACTGTTTCACTAAAGCATCTACCAAGTCAGTATTTGAAGCCATCTGAAACAGTTGGCACAGTCAAACAATAGATGGCATTACTGTAATAAACCAAGAGAAACCAAGACTGTCCCATTGTACCTAGCAATTGTTATACATGTTCTCTCTCAGAGTCTAGCAATGTGATGCTTGCTTAACTGAGCACTCTGCTTGCTTCTCAACAATACATCTTCAGGTGAATTGTGTGAGTAAATTGAAACACACACACACATGCACATAAGAAAAATCATATGAAAACACATGGAAAACACTTCTTTAGATCTAATCAACTGGCAAATCTACAAATATGTAACAAAATTTCAGAATAACCAGGTTTCGTCTATCTGCAAAGATGAGACAAAACAAAAACAGTGTAAGAGACAAGAAAACTGACATGGTAGAAACAGAATAATAAACTGTTAAGAGCTTAGCTTTGGATTCAAATAAAATTCAATTGAAATAGTTTTATTTTCTTTTTCCATGAAACTTTTGCAGTTTAATTTCGCAGTTGTTTTTTTTTTTCTACAAAGAATCCAAAAAGAAAGAAGGGGTGAATAGTAGGGTTAGAATAAAGTTTACCTTAATAACTTAACATAGGGGGGGATATCTAGAAACTCCTCTAAAACTGATATACAGATTAAAGCTGAACTTTACAATTAATAGAGTGTGAGGGTCACAGAAACATACCATAATTGTATATATATATGTGTATATATATATATATGCACACATGTTAAACAGTAACAGGAATGAGTAATAAATCAATTAAGTAAAATTATATATAGAAATTAAGGGCAATCAAGCTAAAATACCTAGAATATTAAATGATGGTTACTTTGTGACCATCTACTGGGTTTTAGGTGCTGTGTTTAACTTGTGACTGTCATAAACACTTCACGGATTCAAACTCCAGGAGATTTGGATAACACATTGTGAAAAACTTAAGCAATCTGGATGTTCTCAATATTTATTCAGTTTTCACCCACTCTTCTAGATTCATGTGGATATAACCATGGATTCATGAGGCTTTCCTTCAAGAACTAGAATTTTTATATATTCATTTATTCATATTTTGTCTTATTTTTAAAAAGATACAAGGCAACAGAATGCTATGACTAACAATCTGAGAGGAAGTTGCTGGACCTGACATTGATTAATTTGCCTTTCTCTTTTATTAAAAATGCATTTTAGAAGATTAAGAATTAAAAAAATGTCCATCTGCTAAAATAGGGAGAAAATGTAATTTTACATTGATACTTTCAAGACTATACTTTCAGGGATCATTTCTATAGTTCGTTACATTGATACTTTCACTTGATGTTTTAATAAACATTCCATTAACTTTTATTTTATTCCTACTATGTGCCTATATGGCAATGACATAATAATCACAGCCACATGATGTGTAACATATTTCAGCATTCAATGTCTAATTCTTTTCTCTCAACTTTGAGTTCATTGTCTGAAGAAAATGATCACCCCCATTTTATATTAGCAAAACACAAGCCTCAGAAATATTGAGCCAATTGTGAAATCACACAGTCTCCTAACTAGCAGTCTGGCTTTCTTTCCATCACCCTGTCACATGCTCTCAAACATGCAGGGACTCTCTGTCAACACCACGTGAGAGCTTACAAAATCATATTTTCCCCTATCACACTTGATCATCAGGGGAAAAGAATTTAAAGGTAATCGAATAAGAATAGTAGAAATTTCTCAATTTTCTTTCACCTTAGTCCTCATGTTGCTGAGATGATGGCCCTTTCCAATAAATGTCAAATGACCTTTCGTTTTTTATTAAGATGTCTCATTCCAACTGCCATCAAACTTGGTAGAATAAAATCACCTCCAGCAAGTAAAATGGCTCACTATTTATTACAACATTTGGTGCTTTTTGCCTATCATAGCTTTAAGCCTTTCCTAGAAGGTAAGATTTTTCGCAGGTTAGCAACATGCAAACAAGAAAAAAAAAGCAACTGACAGAACTTGTGAAGAAAAGAAACGTGCCTGAGGTTGCTGAAGGATGAGTGCTGATATCTTAATTATTTTCTCTCTCTCCGTTTCTGAAAAACAGAAATATAAAACACAAGAGAAAAATTTCCACATCTTAATCGAGCCAAACAACAATGCAAAAGCATCATTTGGGAAAAGGGATTAGACAACCAAATACTTAAAACAGTTGATTGGTAAAGATAACATTCTTGTCTGAGAATTCTAGAGAGCATCTGATTGATCAAAATTGTGAGGCTTGTAAAAGTAATGGATTAGAATTGATCGTGCCATGGAATAGTCACATAAATTTGCCAGAGGGAGAAAAAATTCTTAGAATTAGCCATAGTTCAGGTAATCACGTGTCTTCATTTTCTTGGAACAGTCCTGGTTTAAATCTTAAAATTAGTTAAATTAACAATTGCACCCTGTTGACTGTCAAAGGTGTCCTTGTTCAGACCTAGCATGATATATGTGCTCACCGTGGCCCAAGAGGTTGAAGCAGTCTTATTGCTGTGCATTTCCAAATAGAAAAAACAGAGGGAGTGTCTCCGAGACCTGGGATGTGCCATTCTTTGTGTGACAGTTCATTACAAAAAGGCAAATGCAGTGGCCTCAACCAATGTATGTTTATTTATAAAATGGGTGAAATGCCACAAAACCGTTTTTGAATTACTTAGTGGAAATCAAGATCTTTCATCACAGACATAAAGGAAAGCAGAGAAAGGGAGATAAAACTGGCAAGGTCCTTTGAAACTCAAGCTGAAAACCATGTTTCAGCAAAGGAAACACAGAATCTGTAACCAGTGCCATGGCACACGCAAGCCTCTCCACACGCCAGACAAACCATTCTAGCAAGAATCCTAGTCCAAACCGGGACTGGGAGTATATTTGTATTTTTCTCCACTTTAAGAGAAGACTAGCAGAATTTTTCTTGTAAATTTAGGGATGCATAATCACATGTTGTTTTACATAAACATGTATTGCAATTTACATAAATTTGCATCACATTTTCCCAAAAAACTATCTCTGAATATGTAAAGCAAATTAATCTGTGCTCTCTAATATAATTGTATTCAAATATGAGATGCAGGGCTACCACAAGAGGTAAGCTCACCAGAGACAGCAATGGCATCACTCCAAAACTCTTTACTGAAAATAAATAATAGTTATAGGTTAGATAAACCTTGGATATCTCTAGAAATTAATTAGGAAGATTCACAAACTGCTGATGAAATAATTTCAGGTGGTATAAGTAGGTGGAAAGAACACTTGACAGTTTACTGAGGAGTAACATGAGGTTGCCTATTTGCCAAGTTCTTCAGGGCCCTGTTGAACTCCAGTTTTTCAAGTTTCTTTGCTCTACAATGGGAGATTTTAAACTAAAGAGAAGAAATTTTTTCTATCTCTATTTTAACAAAATGATACAGGATATTACTATTATCATTATAGCTAAAAAGCAATGCTTTATATTCTGATTACCAATAAAATATTTTAGGGCTGGTTATTTCTTTTTCATTTTAAGTAAAAGTGACAGAAGGGAAAAGTAGTCTTCTCCTTCTTGTCTTTTGTAAATTAAACTGCTACTTGATAAATCATTATTTATGCACTATAAAGTAGTCTAGTGCTGTGGCCTATTTTTAAAGTTTGTTTTTTAAAGAGACTTTTTTATTGAATATTAGAAGCAGTGATGCCTTCTGTGCCCTCAACTAAGATACTTTCATGTCTCCCACAGGTATGAGGTTCTGAGCTACTTAGATTAGATCATAATTGGCAACTCTTGATATCTTAACAGGAAAAAAAAACTTTCTACAGGAAATAAATTTGAGAGAATGATAAAACCGAAGATTGAGAGAATGGTAAACCATTTAAAAGGAAGCACAGATTAGAGTAATCCCATTAACACATCCTGCCAGTTGTCACCTCGATAGCTTCTAATCTCTTCCCATCACTCTGAGTATCCAAATTTCCCAGGATTCACAACACCCTACACAATCTGTCCTGTAGCTTGAACCCTGGTCTCACTGCTTTTCTTTTCACTTACTCCACTTCCTCAGCACACATGCCTTTTGCTGGGCTTTAAACATGCCAAACAGGGTTTTGCTCAGGATCTTTCCTCCATTTTTTAATGCTAGCATGTTTACCTGCAAAGAAGATTGGGACAGATCAAGTTAAAACACAACTGAGCTATATCTATCCTTACTCAGATCGGGCCATTTTTACTGAGTGAGCCATCCTCAGATTGTTGCATGCCTTTGGTTAATTTCCCGAGTTCCAGAAAACTTGATTTTGATAACTTGTGCCAATATTCTTGTTGCTTTATGGACAAGGGGTTTTGAAGATGTCCTTGCGTTGCCATTCTGAAAATGCTTTTCTGGATATTATTCTTTAAAACTCACTAAAACTTGACAAATGTAAGTTGTTAAGAATTAGCTGTATGTGGTTTCTGAAATTATAACAGAATTTTTGTACTCTGTTTCACATTACACCATAAAACATAACAGTTTCTGGATAGGTTAGGTTAACTTTTATTTACTCAACAAATAGGGATTTAGTCACTGCCTTACATCGGTCACTATTCTGGGCATTGGGGATCTGGCAGGGACGAGGAAGTGACACTTGAGTAAAGGTTCCTGTGAAGTGAGGGAGAGGGTCATGGGACCCCCTGATGGTAGATCCTTCCTGACTGTCTACCACAGACACACTTGGCTAGTGTCACAAACAAGTTGAAAGTAAACAGAAAATGTTATACCATGCAGACAGAACCCCCAAAGAGCTGCAGTGATTGTGTTGATATCGCATAAAGTAGATGTTAAAGTGAAAAATTAGTATAAAGAACGACAAAATGTATAGTGATAAGGGGGTAGAAACATCAGGCACTTCAAAGTACATATAGTACAACTGACAGAACCAAGAGGAGAAGCACTGTGCAGTGAGAGTTGCAACTTCATTACCCCACTTTTAATAATGAAAGGAAACACGGGGGGGAAGAGCAACAAGGGAAAAGAATTCTGGGATAACACAATCAGCCAACTAGACTGATAGGTATTGATAGGATAGTACAGTCATTCCGCCCCTTGGCAACAGTACATGTATTCATCGAAGCGTACAAAGAATACTCCACAGGGCAGAACATAAAATAGTCCTCAAACTAACCTGAAATTTTTTAATTGATTAGAATCATACATTTTATAATAACAGAAGTAAATCTAGAGAATTGTCATTTCAGAAAAATGATCATTTTTTGGTTTAGATAATTTTTGTCATAATATGTTAATATATAATATACTTAATATCATTCGTTTTAAATGAATTAATAAATAATTTAAAATTATTTTTCAGTTTTTCATTTTAAGTATTATAAATATTGGTAGATACAATCACACAAATAAAAACTTTTTGGAAATTCTCAATAATTTTTAGGAGGGTTCTGTTATCAAAAAGTTTGAGAACACTGATTTAGACTAGTAATTTGGGATCTGTGTTTAGGGATCTACCCCAGTGACCATTATATCACAGCTACAAGCAATTGTTTGAAATGGATTCTTTGGGCAAAAGAGAGAGGACCAGTGTGAGAAAGGTCTTAACCATTTTCTACTTTTTGCACTATTCTGGAATTGCAGACGTGAGAGATAACCACTAGCATTTGAGGAATCGAAAGGAATGCATGCAGACAGAGAGCATGTGTGACAATGGGCAAGGGGAAATGAGAAGGGAGAAACCATGTGTTTTTTAGGAGAGATAGAACATATCCAGAAATGTGTAATATGATGAAGTAATAAATATGATGAAGTAATAAAGGTTATCAACTTAGTGCTGTTCAGAGAGAGACATCACTGTATTGTCTTGAGGAAGTTAAACTCATCGTTACAACATTCCCTCTTGAAATGCAGAACCAAATCCACTCAAATGTTATTAACAATTTCAGCAATTTCGAAATATGTATCTCCCGTATAATCTATTGATATTATTCAGCACCTTCGAAATGAAAACTCAAAGGCTGCAGGTACTTTTTTAGCCTGGATAAGTGAAGAGAACTTAGAATACACAGTTTTATACCCAGAAAGCAACTTCCATGAGTTAGAAAAGGGGGGCAAATCACTTTAAATAAGGCAAGGTGTTGCCCCCACTCCAACTATTGGTTTAGGAATAGAACACCTAACCGTCACTGTTTTCTCATCTTCGGCAGGCATCTCATAACTAACAGCTGCCATTTAGGTAGCCCCTTATGCTATGAAATTCAAACCCTCATTTTATCTCCTTTCCCTGCAGCAAAAATTGCAGTATCTCACACCCAAGCTCCAGCTGTCAGATTCACACACCATTTCTATTTCAATGACTAGAATAATCCCTTGCTCCCTTGTTTTCATTGAACAAGAATGTGCCAGCTTAAAAAAAAAAAAAAAAGGACAGGGAAAAGGCATTTGTATAAACTCCAATGCACAAAGGGACAAAACAGCCTGAAGAAACACTATGCTTTATAACAGGCATTTTTGCATTTGAAGCACAGTTTTTCTGTTTCTTTTTAAAGAACACATAGACACTTAAGACTGTGTAACTATTGATAAATGGACATGAGACTTTGTAGACCTTTTTCTCCCAGAAAGCACTACATAAGTCAGAGAAGATATGCACACATACAATACCAAGAAACTAGAGAGTGTAAGCATATTTGTGAGAACCATTCTTTAGTAAAAATTGTACTTTAATGAGATAGAAAATATTGGTGAATTTTCAGCCTTTCTAGTTCATGATGATATTAACAACCTATAGCAGGATACTTATTGCTTAATATTTACAGTTAAAAGCCCAAATTCCAAAGCAGCCTTGAAACCAAGGGCTGCTGGTGTTAGTTAACATAAGCAACCCCAGAAGGCACCCCTTCCAAATGGACACAGATGGACTCTCAGCTGTCCCTAGCCTGACCGGGAAGAGTTAAACGATCTCTGCTGGTGATGCAGGAGCTCTAAAAGAGTGCGTTGTGTCATTCTGCAAGTGAGACTACATGAAGAGAGAGGCGCTAGAGAATCTCTTACTTGCTTCCTGAGCTTAGTCTGTGGTACCAGCATAACCACCTGAAACCATGAGTGACCTCTAATAGTGACAAAGGACTGCAATATGAAGAAAAAAATGTAAGAATTCTCAGTCTTAGAAAAGCTGGTGAATTATTAACATAAACTGTAAGCAAATGACATAAAAGTCAGAGTTATCTAGTAAAATTTTCTTTCAAGCTTTTTTAGAAAAATAAACATCAGTTTTTAATTCCTACTGTCTCAGGCCTCATCACCTACACTTGCCCTAATGGACTCATTGCTTCTGGCCTACAGCTGGTCTCCTTTACTTAAATGCCCTGACCCACTGACTGCCTCTTCATTTTTTTTCTCCCCATCACTCCTTCGTTCTAAAAATTTCCACTGACTCCCCCTAACTTCAGATCATAAATTTCCCTGGGTTGTTCTTAGCTGACACAAGCTCATCTGTTTAAGCTTTTGATGAACAACCAAGGCTATTTCTTCACCATTTCTTCCCAAGCCATTTTCTCACCACCTTCCCAATTCTCCAAGCTTAGCTTCAGCTGAGTGTGTTGAGAAGATAGTGCCATTGTTCCCTCTAGTAAATGCTGTTCCACTCCAAGTCAAATCATACCTCCCCTTCCAGGTTCCCCTCAGCATCCATCAGGTGCATCCTGACCCCATAGACCCTCATTGGCCTCCCTGATATTTGGTGGGATATTTTGTTATATTACACATATGAATAGATGTTTCAGTAACAAATAATTAGGTTAATACTAAGGGACTGTTTTCTACATATGATACTGTAGATATTGAATTATAACCTGAGGGAATTTGAAATCATTTCAAAAGCAATTATTGTAATTACTCTTAAAACAAAAGTGGTAACAAACATAGGAATTGATGAATCTAAAAGATAATGATTATAATCTCTTTTTGCCACTGCAAATACTAAATATGCATTATATTATCTTTGAAAAAATGTTGTCTTCTTATAATAAATGTTTACAGACTACAACCTTTTTTAAAAAATTGAGGACAGGAACCATAATAGGCTTGTCATTTTTTTTTCCTTTTGAAAAACTTTACCTTCATTAGAGCACAGAAAGAATGTTTACTTCTACAACTTTAAGCTAAATGAAAAACTTCTAATGTTTTTGCTTTAAGGTAACTTGCCAACTTTAGAAAAAGATCCTGAATTCTTCAAACAGATGGCAAGTCCACCTTTAAAAAAATATTAAGCCTGCTAAAATGGATACAAACTGATAACTTTACTCCTGATAAAGGCTGCCATGGGCAACTGAATGCTTCCCATTCTGTTTCAGTAATAAATTTCTTTCCTGACCTGAGATAGTAATAAGATTTTTAATCATGTGAATTGAACATATCCTCCAGTTAATAAAAAACATATCACCTTCTTTTTATCTTTAATAAAAGATTTGTACACTGCTCCAATGATTGGTATTACATTTTTAAACAACCTGAGATTGATGTTTTTCAATTCTCCTTTCCATTTTTTCTGGGCTTTTATAATTCAAAGGTAATATGCTCTATAATTAATAATTCATAAGGTAATTTTAAGTCTTTTATTCAGAAACCTCTTTCCTATTGACTTTAGAATGTGTCATAAAAATGCAGGTATTAATAGCTTGGCAGTTCCCAGCTCTATACAGATGAGGTCCTTAAATTTAAACAACTTAAGATTGGTGCTTTAAGAATCAGGAGACATGATTTTGAGCCCTGAGGTACAGAAAAGGCAAATGTATTTTTTAAAGTGCTATTTACACAATTATATTTCTCTCCACTGACAATTAACCATAGACAGATTTCTCTTGTTATTCGGGTAATTGTCAGGTCTATTTATTTATTTATTTATTTATTTATTTATTTATTTTTAGTGTGAAAATTATTTTGAGGAATAAATCAGGGACAAACAGTTCTTTCTGAAAATGATTTTTTCTAACTACTGTTCTAAATGTACATTTAAACATCTTGAATCTCTAGATGTATTCAAAGGCATTTTTACCTGAAGGTAGAGGTTTACTTCTCTTAGAGTTATTTTTTAGCCACAACAAAGTAATATGTATGAAGAAAAGAACACAAAAAAAGTAATCCATATTTTTTCTCTTCCAAATATTAGTGTGTAAACTGTTCTGGACATCTATTTGGTCAGAGGATGTAAGAGTAGTACATATTCCAGTTTGTTAGGAAGTGATTCTTACAGGTACACACAACAGAATGTTAGCATTTACTGTCCAGTATTCTCATAAAACTGCCAGGAGTCAAATAAGGATGATTATACATGGCAAGGTGCATTGTAAATATAAAGGACCATAGAAATGTAGAGTTATCATCATCTGCCTAATGCCCCATATTACCCTTGAGGAAGTTTGGTTGAAAGCAGATAAAAAATGATGAACAGATCACTACTGATCAAAGTACCTACCCCAGGACACTGAATAAGCAATGCTCTGCTTGTTTAAAAGGCAGAAATCATGGTGATAAATACACAACACATTACTCTCCCTGTCACTAGTGTGTGAACAAAGTCAGTGGCAGATTCACCCCTATGCACAAAAGATGGGATATATAAAAAGGCTCATTTGGTGTTGGGTTAAAAATAATATCTGAGATACAGAGAGCAATAGCATGCTAAAAAATAAGTGCTTGGAGTCTATTCCAAAAACAAATGAAAGAAAAACAGTATAAAAGACTTAGATGTCTTCTAATCCAGATATTGTAAAAATAGTTTAGATAAAACCAATAAATTTGAGTCATTTCTCCACTATTATAAAATATGACTAGATTTCAGTTTATTTTCTTAGATATGAACAAAGCCTGAAACCATTATAAATCAAAATTTATATGCAAGGAGGAAGCTGAGAGCTTAACGAATCTTTTTCTGCACAAGAATTAAAATCAAGATCTATGATACTTAGACTAAAAACCTACTAAAGAACTCATGTTAAGACTTAACTGTTAAAGATAATGGTAGAGACTTACTCTAATTATCCCTCAACTAAAGAAAGCACAATGCTTTACCTTTGATTTAGCTTTGGTATAACAAGACAAGCAAAAAAATTACCAGGTAAAAATATAAATATTTAAAAATTTATGTATCACAAAACTTTCAAATACACTTATTGGTGAATCATCATTTTCATTCATTTATTCAAGACTAAGCGTTCACTCTGAGAAAAGTTTCTATTAAAAGCTAAACAAGCTCCAAGTCATCAAGAGGCTTGCAGATACACTCAAGTGAGACTCACAATGAAGAAATATGGGTCCTAGTCTTGCTGATAGAACACAGGTTCTTCCATAGGACAAGAGAAAAGCATTCCAAGGACCCTTGCAGAGGAGCTTGTGCTATGGCAAAGTTTATTTTGCCTCTGGATTTCCAATTTTCCATCTTTCTTCACGCCTCCATGGAAAAAGTCCAGCTGCATCTTGAACAGGCCAAAACAAAAGCCAGTGTCCAGAGTTTGTGCATCATAGTAAAGCTTAGTCCTTTGGAGCCCATGCAGTCTGCCATGGGCTCCAGTAGCAGATGGACCACATGGTTGTATACTCTTGGGCAAGAAAGAACACACGAACATGTGTGGCAAGTGCGGGCCACTGAACTATAGAGTAAGAGATTCTTTGTTCTTCTGGGATTATATTAGCTTTTTGAAAATAAGCAATCAATTTCCCAAGCATTTGTGGGATTTTGGGGTCCAGCCTCTAGTCAGACTGACAGGCCTCCATGGTCAAGCACCTCCCCCTGCAGTTCCCAGCAATTCAGTACAAGAGGGGGGAATGGAGGAGTGTTAATCCCCTTGGTGGAGCAATGCTGTGATCTCCTGGGTATGAGCTGTAGCTTCTTGGTGAAGAAACAGGCTTATGACCCCCAGTTTATTAAGCTCATTATCTAAAATCCCTTTCTCTCTTTACTGTTAATAATTAGCTAACTACCTATGATAACACTAAAGGATTCCATATGTTATATTGCAAATATATGGTAATAAAGTGACACGAAGAAAGGAAGTAAATTTTTTTGTGGAGTGGGAAGGTGTGAAGGGGTGTTTAAGAAATTTTGCAGTGAAGTAAATGTTGAATGATGAGTGACCAAGTTGATAAGAACAAGAAGAAAGCATTCTAGATGTATAGAATGGCAAGAGCAAACACATCACAGATCAAAAGGTATAATTAAATAATTGTTGAATTGTGGGATGATGAAAAGTTGGAGGAGCTTTTGTAAGAGGAAAACGCTAGAGAGGCCACCAGATTATGAAATAATTTAACCTTCTCAAAAATCTTGGATTTTATTCAGTGGGTGCTTTTGAGTAATTAAGTTAGGTGATTGATTTTTTTCACTTTAAAAACATACATGGGAAAGAGAGTAGAGGACAGACTGGAAGGATAGAGTCTGAGAACAAAAGATTCTGGAAATAGGCATGGTGGTAGTTAATGAGGCTGACCTAGAGTAGAAGCAATAGAGATGAATATACTAGACATTGTAGAGGTAAGTTCCTAAGTATGGGTGACTAGATTTGTTGAAGGAAGTTGAGGGCTGTGACAAACTTCCAATTTACTCTGGTACTTAGAGGGTGATGCTGTTCATTGAAATGGAGATGTAGGAAGAAGCATAGGTTTATACTTAGAGATAATTTCATTTTTTTTTACATGTGGCATTTGACTTCCTAAGGTCAGGTGCAAAAGTTGAGGAAACATTTGAATAAATAGGCCTGTAGCTGAGGAGCTGAGAGGGGCAGATGGATTCGATACTCTTGTGGGAAATAGTTGACACCTTTAGAGTGAGAAACATGCCTGTGGGGAACATTGCTTTGTATTCTGGCAGAACCACCTATTACTAGTATTTAAAAGAATGTATCTCCAGGCCCTTTCACAACTTAATGGGTCAGATTCTAGAGTTTAGGCCCAAGAATTTGCATTTCAACAAAATTTCAAAGTCGTTCTCTTGCCTACTAAAAGTTGATTGAAGGAATTTTTATCTCTTGTTCATTGCTAAACAGCCCAATTCCTTAAAAGAGCACCTGGTACACAGCACGTTCTCAAAAATATTTGCTGAAGGAGCTAAAGAGAAAATTAAAGGGCTATGAATATTTTAAATACTTTTGATCTCCTACTTATTCCTTATGTAAACAATTTCTCTTTTGCATTCTAGAAATATATTCCTACAGACTTTGTTTGTTCCATGTACTTGATTCATTACAAAATGAAGTATTTTCTACTTTTCCCAGTATTACATGTGCATTATTAAGGAAATTGTGTAATACCCTTTTATAAAGCTGTTTTCAATTACATACAGTTTTTTTTTTTTACTTTTTAATGACTAAATACTTGGAGATACAAAACATATCATGAACCTTTAGAATTTCATTTTAAGGCAATAGTTATCATCATCTGAACAACTTTTACTAATTGGTATATTTGTACTGATTCTTCATCCGCTCTATCCTATATGAAAAAAAACCCTACCTGCAATATTTCTTGACACTTTAGTTGCTAACCTTATTGCCTCTAACTGTAGTCTCCAAATCCAACTTCATTTTTTCTGCTCTTATAACATTGTTTTTTTATCTGATTCCTTTTCTCTGGATGATTATTTTTTCTTTTCATTTCAAATGCCCCCTACTTTCTCTGCTCTTAAACTCAAATGGGCCGGTGGCAAGCAGAGATGAGAGACTTTTGTAGCCACTGAAGGAAGTTCTGAAGTGGTGTGGTTTGTCTGGCTCCAGTCTACAGGTCAGCTCAGAACAGCAGGAGAAGAAATTAGACCTCCCATTCCATGCATAGAGGCATTTTATCTGCGAGCCAGCACTCCAGTGATACCCAGGCACCAATTGGGGACATGATAAAAACTCTCAACATCCCCACTTCATGTTCAATGGACACAAAGAGAAAAAGAGACTCACTCTTCAAAGGCAACTTAACCTTCTTGATAAGTAAATTAAACTCAGAATTCTCCCAAACCCCAGGTTACTCATTTTCCAAATGTCATCCTGGCTAGGCCGTTTGACCCTGCTTATGTGGTGGGAGTCCTTGAGGGCATCTCCTCTGATTATATCCAGCTGCAGAATAATGACCAGCTGTCCTCGCAGCCTCTGATCAGAACCTTCCAAAGGTCTAGTCAGAAACTCCTGGTGAGTGGTATATGGTATAAGAGGCCTTAGTGTGCTCCAATTTGTCACAGCACTGATTAAGTGGATACATAACAGATGGTGTCTTGTTTTAGATGGATATGAGTAGGTGAGAAATTGTCTGGATACACTGAATTTTTTATTAAAAAGAAGAATGGGAAAATAATCTGCAGTTGGTATGTCACTTTTACCCATAAGCACAGTTTTCTTTCACTCAATTATAAAAACTAAAAGAAGAACATTCAAACTCTCAATTTGAGGTTGAACTAATAATGTTGTCTCCTGTTATATATGAAGTTAGGGTTATCAAATGCATTCTTTAAAATTCTTTTTAATGTCATGTATGTTTCCCCTTGTTTTTTTTTTAGATAGCAGCAAAATAAGGGAATTCTTTGTGCCATGGTTCTCAAAGTAAGGTCTTCAGACCAGAGTCATCATTACCACTTGGGAACCTATTAGAAATGCAGTCACAAGCTCTCACCAGACCTACTGTATTAAATACTGGTGTGGAAGGGCGGGAAGGCTCAGTACTATGTATTTCAACAAGCACTCTAGGTGATGCTGATGCATATTAAACTTTAAAAATCACTGTCTTACAATATTGGAAACCCACTTACTGTATTGATAAAAAGGCTAATAACTTTTAAAAAACACTTTCAGCACCAATTCCCATGTCAGCATTTTTTTTAAACATTTATCAAAGACACAGAACAAGAGGAAACTGAAACACGGAGAAGCTAAGGACCTTGACTGAGTTCACACAGCTAGTGACCGGCAGAGTTGGAATTTGAATCTAGAAGGATGAGTACCAAATTGTGTGCTTGTAAGTACTGATTTCAGCTGCATGGTTTTCCCACGTGCTACTCAGGAAGCTGACTCCATCCCCAGATTTAGAGGTGGTATATGTGATTTATATATCACACAGTCCAAGCCATCCTTTCAAAAATTTCAATAGCTTCCTCAAAGTCTTACAGTTTTTTTTCCACTGAAGTCTTTTTACCATCTAATTTATGAAATATATTTAGTTACTCATCTTAATTATCATTTTTCCCACTGGAAAGAAAGTTCCATAAAAAGAGCCATTAAAAAATTTTTACTGTGGAAATTTTAAAATTTATACAAAAGTAAAAAAATAGTATAATTAACCCAAACTATGCATCACCATGTTCAATAAATACCACTTAATGGCCAATCTGGCTGCATCAGTACATCCACCCACTCCCTACACCCTGAATTATTTTGAAGCAAATCTCAGATAACATGTTCTTCTGTAATCATTGCAGAATATATATCTAAAAGATAGGGGCTCTTAAAAATATAACTGTAATATCATAGCTAAAAATATTTTAAAGCTTTAAATTTTATTAAAATTACCAATATCTAAGCAATATTTAGATTTTCTGATTTTTTAAAAGTTATTTATGATATGTTTGTTTCAATTAGTATCTAGATTGCCCTACAGGCCATAGTTTGCTGATCCTTGCTGTGGAATTTCAAAGTCTGATATCACTAATAGTACAATCATGGGGTCCTTTATCAAAGCTTCTTTTTCCTACAGCTTCTATAAATTGGTCTGTTTAGTAGGGAAAGGCACTTAGAGACAGTAATCTGAGCACTATAGATTTTATTGTTGCTGGGTTGGTCATTGTTTCTAGGCCTTTTTAGTGGAGAGAGTTGGGAAATACATCCTAAGAAATTGTACATCATGAGTTCATTAGATACTTCAAAAAATTTTAACTTAACCATATAAAACTTCAGCCTGAATCTACTTCCAATTGTGCCAAACATTTGAGTTCTCAAAGACACCAACATATTTACTCATTTGATTTTTTTCACAATATACACCAAACAGATTCAGAATGACACCAACATTACCATAAAAATGTCATCACTAAAAACAGTTTAATGTTACATTTTAAGTTTTTTGGCTTTAGGGTATCTCCCCACTAGGAATATACAACTGGATTATTCCATTTTAAACCCACTTAGAGTAATTCCTCTCTATTCTATTATTATTCTGTTTCTAAGCTGTGCAGTAGGAGCCATTAGCCACATATGCTATTAAAAGTATAATTTAAATTAATTAACTATAACTTAAAATTTAATTCCCTACTCATTAAAAATTTGCTGAAGTTGCCATAGCTGGGTAGCTCAGTTAGTTGGAGCATGGTCCCAATTTACAAAGGTTGTGGGTTCAACCCCAGGTCAGGGTACCTACAAGAAGCAACCAATAATAACATTATTAAGCAGGACAACAAATCAGTGTTTCTCTCTCTCTTTCTCTCTCTCTCTCTCCACCCACCCTCCATCTCCATTTCTCACTCTAAAATCAATAAATAAAAAATGTAAAAATATTTGCTGAGGGAAAGATCCAAGATGGTGGCAAAGTAGGTGAAAGCTACACTGACTTCCTCCCAAGACCAAACTGGAATTAGAACTAACTTATAAAAATAATCCTGCATAACCAACTGAAGACACACTGAAGAGAAACCTTATAACCAAGGATTTATAGAAAAAGCTACATCAAGACAGTTTGCCCACAGACAGTCACAGGCAGCATCTAACACTAGTCTGCACCAGAGTGCCTGCCAAGAGGTCCAGAACCAACACACCTAGTGGCCAGCTTCAAAAAAAACAAACAAACCAACAAACAAACAAACGAAAAACCTGACCTGGATTCATAAGCTTCACAAGTGGCATATCCAAAGGGAGATCTTGGCAGCACCAAACCCTGCTGAGGCGAACTCAGCTTCAAAGGGCCAGCACCTGTGCAGAAGCTCACACACCATAAATGGAGCAAGCCTCACAGTCAGCCAGCCTGAAAGTCAGTCCATGCACAAGTGGGCCAGTAGCAATCAAGATTCAATTACAACAGGAGGGCCCATATAACCCACACAAGAGACACTACTGGAGCATCCAGCTCAGGTGATCCAGGAGATTGCACCACTGGACCCCACAGAACATTAACTACATGGGGCCACCCCATAAAGACTGGAAATCACAGCAGATCTATCCAATATATAGAAATAAATGGAAAGAGGCAGCCAAAATGAGGAGACAAAAAACAGGCCCAAATGAAAGAACAAGAGAAAATCACCAGAAAAAAAAGCTAAATGAAATGGAGGCAAGCAATTTATCAGATATAGAATTTAAAGTAAGAGTTATAAGGATACACAACAACATGAAAAAGAATGTAGAGACCATTAAAAAGGTTAGAAATTAAAAATACATTATTAGAAATGAAGAAAATAGTGGAAGGAAGAAAAAGTAGGTTAAATGAAGAAGAGGATCAAATCAGCAATTTGAAAAACAAGGTGGAAAAAAACACTATTCTGAGCTGTCAAAAAAAGAAAAAGGATTTTAAAAAATGAGGATTGTTTAAGGAAACTGTGGGAGAACTTGAAGTGTAACATTATCTGTATCATATGGATTCAGGAAAAGAGAGGAAGCAAGAGATCAATCAGGAACCTACTTGAAGAAATAATGACTGTAAATTTCCATAACCTGGTGAAGATAAAGATACATAAGTTCAGGAAGTGCAGAAAGTCCCAAACAAGATGGACCCAAAGACGCTTACACCAAGATACATTATAATTAAAATGTCAAAGACTAAAGAAAAAAAGAGAATCTTAAACGTCTCAAAAGAAATACAGTTAACTCCAAGAGAGCCCCATAAGACTCCCAGCTGATTTCCCACCTAAGGGACCAAAGGGATTGGCATGAAATATTTAAAATGACAAAAAGCAGGGAACTACATCAAGACTATTTTACCCAGCAAGGCTACTATTTAAAATTGAAGGAGAAATTGAGAGTTTCCCAGATGCCAGAGGCCACCATACTGAACAGTGCATATGTAGAATCTTTTCATTATCATAAAAGTTTTATTGGGCAGCATTAGTTATTAAGTAAATACTCACACAACTCCCAAGACAAATCCACATGCAATATATACTTTTTTTAATTTTTATTTTATCGATTATGCCATTACAGTTGTTCTATTCCCCCCTTCATTCCCCTCCACCCTGCACCCCCCACCCCCACCATTCTCCCCCTTTAGTTTATGACCACGTGTCTCAAGTTCTTTAGAGTCTATATTTCCCATACTATTCTTGCCCTCCCCCTATCTATTTTCTACCTACCACTATACTACTTATTCTCTGTACCTTCTCCCCCTCTCCTCCACCCACTCCCCTGTTGCTAACCATCCATGTGATCTCCATTTCTGTGGCTCCCCTCCTGCTCTAGCTGTCCTTTTAGTTTGCTTTTGTTTTAGGTGTAGTGAACAGTGGAAGGACAGCAAACTCACATGCAATATATACTTAAAGAAGTATTGTTTTACCTTCTGTCCTCTCTAATCTGCTTATTCTCTCTTTCTATAGATAAACTTTATCTTAAAATTATGGTTTCTTCTATTGGCTTTATTTTAAATGTACACAAGGATACATACATATTTGTGGATTATATATAATTTTACTTCCTTATTTTCTTATGTAAGTGGTCACATATTATTTATCATTCAGTGGAACAGGATTTTCTAGTAAGTGCAACAGAAAACATCTAGAATAATATAATCGCTAATTCTTTAAAAGTAAATCAATGTTAATTTGTCACTTTAATCCTTTTTTTTTTAATATACCCAGAGAAGTAGTGAGACCAGAGACACTAAATTCCAAGAAAACTTAAAGTTATGGAGCAGTTTTTAACAGACTAATTTAAAGCTTAAGCTCATGATCAAAAACAAATTTTTAATATTTCAAGTGGTGAATGAAGGATGCCATGTGCATTGGAACACAGGGACGACCAGTTCAGTCCAGAAGGATGCCAGAGGGTGGCACTAACTGGCTCACCAATAAGAAAATTTCAAATCTATCAGTTTGGTTGCCAGAAAATGGATTTTTTGAAGGGGTGGAACATGTTCATATTTCCTTAGTTTTTGTCAACAACTTAACAGCTGTGTTCCAAATGGACTGAAGTTGAGCCAAAATATTGTCTGGCAGCCCTGCAAACAGAATCTGACAATAATTGATTTTCAGAGCATTCACAGTATGAATCCCAACACTCCACAGTCTGGAGAAATTGGAGAGGCTAGGGGAGAGGTTAACACAGATCTTTATTTACTTAATACTGTAGATAGTACACGACCAAAGAAAATCTGAACAAAAGATTATCCTCATAGCACCCTGTTTCTTCAGAGTGAATTATCTGTGAGATAAATAAACAACAAAAAATATATCTTCTTACCTGGATATTTTCTCCCACTCTAGGAGATAGCTTGGCTACCACTGCACCATTGCTTTTACAAGTGACCTAAGACAGTATGCCTATAAGCACGATTTTCCCCACATGAAAATTTTAAAATATCAAGTCTTACACCTAATGCTAAGGAAGATATGGAATGGAACTCTCAGAAGTTCTTGGAAGCTTGTGATTCTTCCAAGGAGAAATAAGTGAAAAGTGAATAATTAAGTTATTTCACTTAATGTTTCTTCAGAGTTTCCAAAATACGTTGCAAAATAAAAAGTACTGAGTGGTATTATTTAGCAATTCAGTGTGAGGAAGAGGACCCGCAACTGAGATGAACTCAGAACATTCCCATAAACTGTATCCATGCCCACTTTCCAGCTCAGTTTTGTTTGAGAGCATGTCAGCTGAGTGTACTTGAATTTCTACTTTAAATATTTACCCAGCCCCTGATTAAAAATAACAAAACGTGTGTTAAAGAAAAAAGGATCTCATTTCCTTAGTAAATAGCCTGGGACAAAACTAATTAATCGTGTGGCCTCTGGTTTTAAAATGTTAAACTTTTTCCAAGCTGTCTGGAGAAAATTACATGCAAATATTTTCAGCCTGTCTCACTCACCATTAATGTCTTATCTTCTGGAAAAATATTCGCTATATAAATTTGAATGAGATTGGAAGTTTGAACCTTCTATATGAACTTTTTGAACTCTGTTGACTCACTAGCCAATATTCAGTTAATTTGGAAAACTGTATGTTGAGTCTCCAATTCATATTCTCAACATATGTACCAACCAATAAAAAGGCAAAAAAAATCCCAGAAATTATGCTTTATTTACCATTTATAAGGTATTAATCTCTAGGGAAAAATTTATTAACTGCAAATATGCAACTACAGATTATATTGACTATTTAGTATAATAGACTAAGTAGACTAAAAAAAATGAAAGAAACTAATACAGACTAGTTGAGTTGACAAGAAGTTAGAAGAAACCTGAAGGATCATCTCATTTAATCCTTTTGCTCAGCGGAAAAACTGAGATACGAGAGTTTCTGAGCGTTTATATGGTTTACCAATAATTTTCTAGCACATTAGTGAACAATAAAACTAGACCTGGTTTTTTGTCTACCAGCCCAGAATCATTCCCTCAAAGCTTCCAGGGCATTGTCATCTATGGGCGGGTACCAACTTATTTCTGTTCAAAACTAACAGCATAAATGATCATCCTAATGCTCTCTGCCAGGATCACATCCTCTTTCTGATTCCCATTTCCTGACTTGGAAAGCACCAGCCCTCACTGCTGGCATCTCAAAAATCTGGGAAGGTTTAGATGACCTGGCCTGGAGGTTGTTGTGCCCAAAGCTTTGGTTCCATGGACCTGATGAAGGGCTCTGATCATGGGCATATTTGTTTTGCTTTCTGCAGCCAAAAATCTGCTTCTGTCTGGTCAGCATTGAAGTAACGTTGGCCTCTGAGTCACACTTTCCTTCTGAACCTTTTGTTCATCCAGTCCACTTGTAATTGTTATTTAACATTCAGTTAACACCTTCAATTTGTCACGTCACCACATATAGATAATCCACAGAATAAATATTTCACATAAATTTTCAGAAACAACAATAAAAACAGTAGCAACTACAATATTTTGAGCACTTACTGGGTGTCAAGCAACTTGAATATATTGTCCCTTCATCCTTCGACTGTCCTTTTAAGACACACTGTTAAAGCTGGTTTTACAGATGAAGAACATCTCAAAGAACTTCAACAAATTTTTCAAAGGGTATGCTTCGAAAGCTCTGCTCCTAACCACTGTCTCTAGATTTAAAAGTCCTATCTTGTCCATTTTATGTCCACAGCTGAGTGACAGTTTATTAGCAAAGTGATAGAAAATCAAGGCTCTGATGGGTATCATTGAGAAGGAAAAGTCGATAATTACTAGTAATTGCACCTAAACTTTTTAAGGTACCTTTGTCTCTTGGAAAAAAACAAGATCTTTTAGCTATTTTTGAACAGAGAACATAAAGCCCACTATAATCCATACTTCCTGTACCTCAACCTAACTCCCCTGCATTCCCTGTTCTTCAATACCCTGTAGCTTTTCTGACTCTTACAACCTGGTCTCTAACAAACTAGTTTACAACTTCATGAACTTTTTTTATGTTTTCTTTCCCTCAAGTTTGCTTTCCTTTAAGCATATCTTCTAAAAGTAGAAATCTAAGTTTCTGGCTCTCATCGACAGGTATTTTCAGATTATGTTTCTTTTTACTAAACATGAACAGAGAGAAGTTATAAATTTAAAAGGCAGTTTGGAAAAGTTTCACCGAGATAGAAAACTATAATTCAGTATCTTATTGACCCACATTATTCAAACCTTTTCATTCTTTTCTAGCTTTTATTTCCTTTGTCTGTTTCCCCAAGGAAGACAAAAGCTCAAATGATTCACAGCTTATTAATAAATCGAACAAAGGATATACATCCCTCCCAGAAAATTTTTGTATCCTCCAAACTGCTATTAAAATAAAAGAATGGACTGACATAGAAATAAAGAACAGACTGACAGTAGCCAAAGGGGAGGAAGTAGGGGGATAGAGGGAGGGAAAGAGGGAAGGTTCATCAAGGATCATGTATAAAGGACCCATGAACAAAGCCAAATTGGTGGTAGGACTGAGGATGGGAAGTGGGGTTGGATGAAGTGGGGAGAGTGGTAGGGGGTAAATAGAGACAACTATATTTGAACAACAATGGGAAGAAAAGAATAGCTAAAATGCTCTTTGTTGTTACTTCAGTGCCATAGTACATGCAAAGGAGCTCTTTTCAAATAAGCATATCCTCAAAAAATGTAAAAAGAATCCTTATCACATAGTCATGGCCATAATGATTCACAGCTTTAACCACATCAAGCTGGAATATATTTCTATTATTAATTTAATAAGATCATAGGACTGTATAGAATTGGGAATGGATGCTGAATACCCACAGTCTTCTCTTTGGATGTACCTATTGCTCATAGGCTGACAAGAATCAAGCCTACAGTGAAGAGGGGTACTCTAATCAACCGTTCAAAGTAACATGTCTTAGGACTTTGAAACCTTACTTGGACGCAACTTGCCCACAATCACCTCCATCTTGTCTTCTTCTCACCAGAGTTGGACTATAATATGTGACTGTATTCAGGTATGACAAGTCTTCAACAACTTGGCATTAAGCTTTTATTTCCAGTCAAAATTATCTCAGGCTTTGTAGGGGGGTTTTTTTGGGGGGTAGGCTATTTTATCATCTCTATACAAAATTTTACACCACTATTAATGGTATGCCCTCCCTTCCAAAGCCCTACAACTGCTACATAAGCATTAATCCTCAAGTAGCCACGAGGTACACAAGGCCACAATCAATAAAAAAATGGGGAGAGTCCCAAAATCACCCATAGAAATCAGTAAACAACTACAGACTATATCTCTGTGTTCTGGGTCACACTTAGTTTTCTGAAAGAGTCAATGCAAACTCTCTTTGCATTGGGGGTGGAAGAAGGCCTAGAAAAAGCCAGCAACCTCTTGAATCTACTGACACAAAAATGACAAATGAGAGTTAGCATGATCTCCATGCATAGGTCACCATTTCAAGAGTCACAATTCCACCTGATACAGAAAAGTGAATATGATCACACTAACAGATCTGGTGGAGGCAAAACCGGCCAAACCAAATGGACGAAGACAGTGCCAAGAGCATTTTAACAAATCATAAACAGGAATTCAAGAATCGATTCTGGCAACATAACAGAAAACCAGTGAGCATAAAGATTGCAAGTGGGATAAATATGCTGTGCCCACCTGTAAGCACACATGCTGCTCTGTTCTGGGGAGGAAAAGAGTATTTTGTCGTGGCCAACAGAGGCCCTGAAAGACAATACCTTCAAAGTAGAGGACTGGGGCCTCAAAAGAGGGAAAAGCACCAATACAGGTATGTGATTAACCCTGAAGCCCAAGGAAAAGGGAAATCATATCTTATTCAAGTAGGTTCTCTTCCGACTCTTGGCCTGGGCTACTGTCCCTGAGTTGTTTCATACGATGCCTTTGAAAGTAGGCTAGTGATCTAAGATCAAAGCACAGTAAAATTTAAGTAAAACTGCAGAATGGCTAAGGATCAAGTTCATTTACGCAACCTCCTCTACTAAACTGCTTAACCTGAGAACTGGTTTTTAAAGTAACTGGAGGACGATTTAAAATGAAATCTTTCTGAAATACCTCCATAAATACTGTTTCTTTAGACTATGTTTCTACAAAGAGTTAAGCTGTAGTAAATTGAAGGTTTTAATCCCAGGAAGTTCCCTGGAGGGAAACAGTCACATTTTGTCTGCAACTGACAGAGAGTAATAAGGATCTTGAAACCGAGAAAATGAAAATGGGTCAGATTGTCTGTTGAGTTGAAAAGAAAATAAGAAAAAGAACTATATTTATTAATTTCTCTTATAGAATGTCAGGCTTACAGGTATTTTTAGAAGTATTTTAATTATTGTATTAAAGATAACTAAAATCTTTCAGATTATCAGTTATAAACATTAATAAGAATATAGCAGTAAGGTTATTATAGTATGGAAAATAGTTAAAGAAACAGTGTAGGTAGTTTGTCTCCTCTAGCATCAAGAACTAGAAACTCCATGAAACACCTTGAGTTTATATCTCACTACAAATAAATAAATAGAAAGGTGGATAAATAGACAATGGAAAAATAGATCTAAAAATTCCACAATATGTAGGACACAATTCACAAAAGACCTTCAAGATTCTGCCTCTGCCCTTAACAAAACTGATACTGGAAGCTCTCCAGAAATATGAACAGAGCTTGCTCTTAGAATCAAGGAGGAAAATGTAATGGTTTTCAGAAAAGAAGGAAACTGAAGCCTGGCCTGGCCATGTCTCCAGCTATTTCAGTCACGTAGAGCAGTTCATATCAGTGGTCAGGAAGAAGCCACACATTTAGCCTTTTTCAGGGTTGTGCTGAGGCAAACCCAATGCTCTCAACCTGTTGGGATTTAAGCCAGGGTGCATACTGCCCAGGAATCAAGTACCTATCTGTCCTACCTGGATTCTGTCAGCATGTGGATCTTGGCACCTCCCACCAAGCCAAATCTGTTTGTTTAACAAACCTATCAAGGATGGACTTCAACCCCAAAGGCCATGGCAATTAGGAGAGAAAACTAAAGCTTGGTTACTATGTAACAGGGAAGGAAAGAGAAATAAAATAATGGTATGAAAGATACCCAGGTCTTATATTCTGGAATTTGTGAATGTTACCTTATGTGACGAAAGGGACTTTGGAGATGCGATTAAGTTAAGGATTTTGAAATGAGGAAATTTTTCTGAATTAGCAACATGGGCCCTAAATACAACCACAAGTATCCTCAAAGAGGGAGGTAGAAGGGAATTTGGCCACAGGGGAAGGGGGCGATGTGATGGAGGGAGCAAGGCGCACCCCTGGCTTTGAAGATAGGGGAAGGGGCCCTGAGCGACAGAGGCAGGCAGCCGGCAGTGGGTGGTTGAGGCAAAGATGGATTCTGTCCTGGAGTCTCCACGTGGAACTAGCTTCAATGATACCTTGGCAGTAGCCCACTGAAACTGACTTTTGGCTTCTGACCTCCAAAACTGGAGGAGGATGAATTTGTGCTGTTGAGGGCACTGAAGCTGTGGTAATCTGTCCAGCCGCAGTGGGAAGTACGTGGAAGTACAAGAACATGGTCTCCAGTGTTGGGGACATCTAATTAGAAAACCATGTCTGACATTGGCTGACCCGGTGGCCGTGGGGCTAGATTTAATTTCTAGAAGCTTCAGTTTCCTTGTGTTTTGAGAAATTAATGAGATGATTCATGGGAAGGGTTTAAGCACAAATTAGGACACAGAATATGTACAACTAATGGAAGTTAATATTATTAGGAAGGACAGAAACTGATTACTGTTGACTCCGACTCAGTCCCAGTTTTTGACTCCTACGTCATTTAAGTCCCATGGTGATCCTGGGAATCAAGCATTTCTGTTCTCGATATTTTTCAAAGTAGGCAGCCAAGATTCAGATTAAAAGTCAATCATTTGTGTGACGGGCCATTAGTCTCTTTATCCCACAGCATTTACTGTTTTTCATTAACATTCTGACCATAAAATCCTTCACAGAGGTTTTCTCAGACCAAAGCAAGTTCAAGATGAATGTACCAAATGCAGCTGGAGGAAAGAGTGCAGTATCAGGAATTCAGCACACCTAGGTCCTAACCCTTCCTCTGTGACTACTTGGTCATGAACTTCTCTGTGCCTCAGTCTTGTAATAGGTAAAAATAAACTGGTTAAAAGATTAATTACGTGATAAATATCTGACCATTCTTTATTAAAAAACTAATATAATTTTTCATCAATTATTTTTTTATTTAAGGTCTTTAAATTCATCAGCAAATTTTTGCAAAATTGATTTTTGTACAATAAAAAGGCTATATAAACTCTTACTGAATTGTAACATTTTTTTGAAATATAACTGTATCATCCAATAAGATGATAAGTCTTTTTTCTCTTTTAAAGAGATACATTAATAAAGGGTTAGGGAAACTAAAAGAAGGCTATTCCCTGGCCTTTATAGTAAATGAAATAAAAGTCTCTATGATGACCGCAAAGATATCGTTAAAGGATAACAAATTAATTGGTTATAAACATTTATTCACAGACTTACCTATACCATGTCTGTCTCTGTGGGGCACAGGGATAGTTGTAGGATGTGAATGTGGTCTGTTCATAATCAGTCTTTTAACAGAGACACAATCCATATCTGTAGCATGTTCTCTACCATAGTGATAGAGGCTATTCAGACTCTCTCTACCTTATAGGGATGCTGAAGAATTTACACTCTGCAGACAAAGCAGCCTAGATCAGGGGACTTAGATTCAGCAGTTAGGATATAAAGATGACTTGAGTTCACTTCTAATTTCAAAATGCAATGTATTTATTATCCTCTTACTCATCAGTTAATTTGCTGTATGCTACATTAGCAGGGTACTTCATAACTACATGACATTCTACATGTCTATTTTATGGATAAAAAACTGAAGAGAGGTGAGGTAATTTATCTCTAGTTATGCAGCCCCCACCTGTAGAGCAAATGTTGGAACTTAGGTATTCCAACTCTTACGCCCACTCTTCTCTTTCCACACCATCTGCAGACTACAGCAACCTTTACTTAAAGGCAGCAAGGTGCAGGTGTTTTGATAATATGCTGCTTACAACTTAAAATTTAATGCTCATAAAAACTCTCATGACCGGTTACTAAGAGGAAGTAGTTTGTGTCTTTTTATTTTATTAGAGATTAGCCCAGTTTCTATTTAATGTTGAAAAAATAAATGGTCTTCAAAGTATTCTATAACTTATAGGCATTTAGATGAATCATGGATCAATGAAAGAACATTAACCCTGGAATCAGTCCTGACCTCGTGATTACTAAGCTGTGCAACTACTCTTTAGATACTTAAGTTCTCTGAACTGTAGATTTCTCATCTATTAAACATCTACTCCACAGGGTTGTTTTTAAAGTCAAAAAATGACAACACAAGTTAATATGCTTTTTTGTTTGTGGTGGATTAGGCATTTTGCTAACCACCTCACAAATTTCATTTAATTCTCACAATCATCCTAAGAAGTAGAATTTATCATTATTCCCCTTTTGTAGGTCAAGAATTAACTTTGAGTGCTTAAGTCATTTGCCTAAGATCACACAGCTAATTTCAAGTCCTCTTTACCAGTAGATAAGTAAGCACTTTCAAAAACAGGAGGCACTATAAAGTATAAATTACATGTTGTTCTGAATTATCTCTCAAAGAGCTGCAGTGGAGAAACTGACAGACATGGCTACTGCTGGACTCAGCTCTGGAATAGTAAATTAGAAGCGCCTGCCTTTCCTTCTATCCTATTCCAACATTTTCAACAGCTCGGAGATGACTGAAGAAAGCAGATGAGAAAGTAGACGTGTTAGCTAGTATGAGACTAAACTTCTGAAGGCAGGGTCTATGATCTCTCTCTGTTACATGCTCTGCTTAGTGTCATATATTGAATGCCTTGCCCAATGTTCTGCTTAGAGTGATGTACAACAATATTTGTTGAAGGAATAGACAAAATTATAAATGCATGCCTACTAGGACAGATCTGAGGTTTTTCTACACGCAGTCCACCCATCATGCTGACAACTACGACTAAGAACAAATTAATGAGTGTGGCTGAGATAGTACATTGTGTTCACCAAACTCTGGCTCTATTCCCTCCAGGGCACACAACCAGACCATGTTTTCTTGCCTCTCCTGTAGGTAAGTGGAGTCTTACAAGTCAGATCCAGTCAATAGAATAGGAACAGAGTGAGGTAACTGTCTCCAGAAAGGGATTTCTCTATCTTCCTTTTCCTGCCAGATGAAGGCAGAGACTCGAATGGTGAAATCCAGGACCGGAGGGTATGATTTCTGGTCTCTCATATAAAAGCTAAGGTGACACAACGCTTGGACACTTCTCAGTCTAGAAATATTTATAGGTTTATAAAGAGAGAGTACATCCCAAAATAACTAAATAAAATTTTTCTTAATTTGAAAAAAAAAAGAGAGTACAAAGTTAAAACTTCCACCTGGGCACCAATAGTTGAGGAGATATACAAACACACACACGAATCTCAGCACTAAAATCTGTTGGTTTTATTGTGCATATAAAAAATACTTGGTCTACTAGAAACTGCGGTTTCTTTAGACAGGACTTGAGTTAAAAAGGCGACTCAGATTTAAATCTGATGGCTTGGGAGGGGTTGCAAAAAGATCCTTAAAATATTTTAAGTAATTGTGCATAAATCCCTGGCACAGGGAAGACTATGTTTTTCTGTCCTTTATTAGATTTTATGATTGCTCTTCTAATAATGTGTGTGATATTTCCCAGTTGTCAAATGTCCCTGATTGCCAGTGATTAAGACTAAATGAGAAGATTGCACTCCTCCCCCAGGTGGTTGTTAGGAAACATCTGAATCACAGTGATCTGTTTGAACACTCCCTAGCAATCTTGGGTTTACACAGATAAACATTCACTCTGCACAACACTAATACATGTATTTGCACTGTGGGTTTCTAATCTAAAGTATCCAGTTTCTTTATGGCTTAGCAAATCAGTGAACATGCTTTGAAAAACAAGGGCTTGGACTTCGAGATTAATGGTTATATACATGTTAAGTGAACCAGATCTGAACTGCTGGAGAACATAGGCATTTGAGCTTCACAATATGGGAGAACAATACAATTTTAATCAACGATGACATCAGTCAGAGTTCTAGTTGAATGACTAGGAAAATATTCAGATGTGTCTTACTTTGGGGTCCAATTAAAACACAAAAACAAAACAAATGTTTCAACAGATGATTAAGAAGTGGCTACCGTGAGGGAACACACAGGGGTCACAATGTAAGCTGCGTCTACCACCACACCCGGCATAGTGGAGAGGTGACTCCCAAGGGTCTGCTTAGTTGAGTAATAACATGGAAATAAAAATTCCAGAAAGTTATATAGTTGAAAGTTTTTGAAATCTTTGAGGTAGATTAAAATACTATTTTCAGTGTCTTCTTAGGTAGTTGTACAAACATACCACACTCTGCCACACTGTCATATCTTGGCACTGTGCTGTTTCCTCCTTCTGGCCTACTTGCTTTATTTTCTGGATAAGCCATTTCTCGTCTCCAAGTCTTCATTCAAGAATCACCTCCCTGTTATGGACTTCTCTGAGTCTTACAGGCAGAACTAAAATACCTTTAGTGTGTTCCACAGCACACTCCACTAACTCTAATCTACTTATTTAAAAACCCGTGCCCCCTTTAAAAAGCTGGAGTTCTTTGAGGACAAGTACTTGGCACTGTCCATCTTTGCATCCATAGAGCCTAGAAAGATATGCTATACTTACTGAGTGCTTGATAAATGTTTTATTCCTCCATGAAATGATTCTCAAGGTATAATCTTTAAACACCTGGGGATTCTGTAGACTTTTCAGAGGATCTTAGAGGTCAAAACTATTTTTATGTTAATACTAAGGATTCATTTGCCTTTCTCATTGTGTTGATGTTTGCACTGTGAGAGTAAAGACAATCTTGGGTATAATTACTGGGGTCAGAGTATAAATCAGGTCAATGGCAACAAACACTATTCATAGTCATTATATTCTTTACTGCCACACACTTGCAGGAAATGTCATGCCAGTTCCATATAGGAATGTCCTTGAAAAAGCAGTAAAAAATATGTTAATTGTATTAAATCTTGACCCTCAGGACACATCTTTCTCATACTCTGCATGAGGAAATGGCACAAATGAATTAAAAGCACTTCGCTGTGTTCTGCAGTCCATTGATTTTACTCAAGAAAAGGACATTGTTTGATTGATCGAGTTGTGACCTGAACTGGCAATTGTTTTTTTTTTTTTTCCCTAGGGAAAAACACTGATAGGTAAACTATGGTTATTCAGATTTTGGTATTGGGCAGAAATTTTCACATAATCGAATAGACTAACCCTGCTATTTCAAAGAAAAGAACTGACAGTACATATTGCAAATGATAAAATTCAAGTTTTCAAGTGAAAATTAGAATTTTGGAACACTTCTATCTTTCACTTTGTACTTGACAGCTTCCCAATACTTAAAGACTTTCCCGATGAGATCAGTGGTGATATTTACGAATGTGAGTTTTGATATTCTATGATAAAATGTGTCAACATTTGGAGATCTGTGTATGAGTCCCTTGAAAAGCAGATGCTAAAATGAGATTAGGCATTTAAGAGAGTTACTGGTGGAAGTACCTCTGAAGGGTAGAGGGACAGCCTGAGAAAGCATGAAAAGCCTTCAGACCACAATGCAGTTCTGACACCTGTGAAGGAGAGAAGGAAAGTGGGTGGGGCAGCTGCATGGTTCTAGGACTATTTCTGCCAAGCCAACGGCAAGTTCTAGAGCCAAAGTCACCAGTTTATGGAGGTTGGCATCTTTCAGGAATGAGGCTGCATTAATGCATGCTAGCTAACCTCTGCCTTGACTGGGAGCAGCAGTGGGAAGCAGGACCTCTGTACAACTGCTGTGGTGGATGCAGAAGGGCAGCAGCAGGTGCTGCTAGTCAGTTATACACCCCACAGTAGGAGATCTCAGCAGTGCCTACTCATGCTCACCTGAATCTGTATAAAACAATGAAATGATATTTTCCAAATGACTGAGGCCCGTTGTTATTCAGACATTTATGGACAAAATATTCGGCTCAATTGGGTACAAAAAGCACACTGATAGGAACCATGGTTTCAGATTCCACATTGCAACAAATTTAAGAAACTACCATTTGGGGGGGGTTGATGTAGTATCAAAGAATAGCCACAGTCATTGGAAAAAGCTATTATAATACTGTTGCTTTATCCAATCATATGTACTTGTGTGGCCAGATTTTCTTCATGTACAGCATTTCAACAATAAGACCATATCTCAACAGAGAGAATGAGAAGCAGGAAGAAGAATATAGATATCTTCTATTAAGCCAAGTATTAAAGAGGTCTGTAAAAATATGAAACAAATTATTTTCTTCTCACAAATTATTTTTCTGAAAATTTCTTCATTAAAATATGTTATTTATGTTAAACTGCAATAGATTAATTATTGTTACCTTTTAAATAAATTTATAAATATTTTGAAAGTTTCTCAGTTATGCTTTTCATACAATAAATGTAAATAGATATTACCCATATCACCAAAGCTCTTTGAGGTTCTCAATAATTTTAACAATAGTAGGCCCTGTCCTGGCTGGTGTAGCTCAGTGGATTGAGCGCGGGCCTGCAAACCAAAAGATCGCAGTTCGATTTCCAGTCAGGGTACATGCCTGGGTTGCAGGCCAGTTCCCAAAAGGGGACATATGAGAAGCAACCACACAATGATATTTCTCTCCCTCTCTCCTTCCCTTCCCTTCTAAAGATAAATAAAAATTAGGGAAAAAAAAGAATGGTAGGCCCTGGATGGTGTGGCTCAGTAGACTGAATGCAGGCCTGAGAAACAAAGGGTTGCTGGTCGATTCCCAGTCAGGGCACATGCCTGGGTTGCAGTCCAGGTAGGGGGTGCAAGAGAGGCAACCACATATTGCTATTTCTCTCTCTCTCTTTCTCCTTCCCTTCCCCTCTAAAAATGATAAATAAAATCTTTTAAAAAAACAAGAGTATAAAGTAAGCCTGAGAGAAAAAACATTTGAGAACCACTGCACTAAGGAAGCATTACTTCAAGTACGAGCATTAAACAGTCAGTACACCAAGGAAAAAGGCAGAGAACAGCATGGTTAAGAGAGTCGCTCCTGAGTCAGAAAACTAGAATTTTGATTTTTGCTTCAATATTTACTAAAGAGCATCATTGGACAAGTTGAACTGAGCTCTCTGAGTCTCTATATCTTTATATGTGGACAGTAATATCTACTCAAAAGGCTTATTGTAAGGAGTAAATCAAATATTAAGTGTTCATTATAATCATGGCAAAGTAGCAAAAACTTAATAAAAAGTTTAGTCTCTCTCAGTGATTAGTGATTGTATTATTATTCCACTGCTAGTAATTTTCCCTCATACGAAAGTAAATGCCTATTCACTTTTCTTCCACAGCACTATATATTAAGAAATCCTTGAATGCTCTGGATCAGAATCACCTAAAAGTACAGAAAATCAAGGTATCAATTTAATTTTTCTTCTTATCAAATGCTACTATCAAAAATAAATATCTGTATAGAACAAAAATGAATCTCAACCTCCTGTCTCATTACACACATAGGCACACACACAAACATTCAAATTGACCAGAGTCCTGAACTATAAAACTTCTAAATAAATACACAGAAGAATGTCTTTGTAATTCTGTCGACAAGTTTCTTAGAGCAATCTCCAAAAAGAACTAATTATAAAATAAAAATACATAAATTTAATAACATAAATTTTAAATCTCCACTTATCACTTATAAATCTTAAAAATAATAAGCTACAGACTGAAAATATTGGAAATATATATATCTGATAAAAACCTTATATTTAGAATACATAAAGGACTCATAATAATGAACAATAAAAAGACAAAGAACCTCATTAAAATACCCAAATGACTTGAAAAGACATATTAATAAAGAAGATATTACAAATGACCATATAAATAAATGAAAGATGCTCAACATTTTTGATAAAATTTAAAAAATCTAACAACACCAAGTGTTGGTGATGATATGAAGCAAGGGCAACTCTTCTGCATTGAGTATAAAATTTATATCCATTTTGGAAAAATGTTTAATGGTTTTTCGTAAAGTTAAGCACACATTTATCCTGTCAGCCAAGAATTTCCCCCCTAGGTATTTACCCAGGAAAAACAAAAACTTACATTTACAAAATGAAGATTTATAAGAATGTTTAGAGTGGACTTATTCCAGATATTCTAAAAATGAAAAGAATCCAAATACCAATCAAAGCAAATATAACAAAAAAATTGTGGTTTATTTGAATACTGGGATATTAGACAGAAATTTAAAAGAGAAACTAACTACTGATACAACATAGATGAGTTTTCCACCAAATTGTGTTCCTACATGCAACAGTGTAGATGAATTCCCCCAAACTATTGTGAATAACAGAAGCTAATTACAGAACTATAATACTATAAAATTCCATTTATATACAATCCAAGAACAGACTGAGATCATCTTTAGCTAGAAATTAGGAACTAGGGTGGGAAAGGTTGAGAGAAGTGGAATTTTCTAGAAAGGGGAAAAAGGGAACTCTCTATGGTGATGAAAACATTTTTGCATTTTTTATATTTTGTTTTGGAAAGTAGTTATACAGATGTACACAACTGTTAAGACTCACTGAATTGAATCCCAAGGTACATTATTAATTGTATGTCAATAAAAAATATTCAAAGTAAGAAAAAGGAGAAGGAGGAGGGAAAAGATGTTGGAGACAGACGGTATCTGGGTCTGACTTCAGATCTACTGAATAAGAAATGTCTGGTCTAACCACTAAGCCATATGTTTGAAACCAATACAAAATAAGATCAGAAAAAAAGAAGTATCTGTGTAGTGAACAGTTGTTTAAAATTACCTCAATATCTATAAAAATTACTGTATTGGACAAGAACATGTCCATTTAGAAAACACGTTTTCTAAATTTTGACAATGTCCATATTTTAAAAATAAATTGATAAAAGAAGAATAAAAAAAGTGCCAAGGGTTGGGTTCATAAATTTGTATGTTCTGAAGGCCTCTCAAAGGGTTTCACCGAACAGTAGGGTCTTGACAAGGGTTTTCCACATCATTGTCCCCACAGCTGCAGGGAACATTTCTTTGAAGTGGGAGTAGGTTGAACAGGACCTTTTGTGTCTCAAATATTTTCTCCAGAAATCCACAACCTTGGGTCTCCTGAAGCACCTTCTATCAAATCATTTGAAAAAATAAATTCTCCTAAAATTCTGGTAGGAGGCCACTTATTCTTCTGCCATCTTGGGCAGCCCAAGTGCCCATCAGTAGACGAGTTGATAAAACAACTATGGGACATGTACACAATGGAATACTACTTTGCCATTTAAAAAAATTTTTACCCTTTGCAGCAGTTTGAATGGACCTGGAGAACATTATGCTAAGTGAAATAAGCCACTGAGAGAAAGACAAATACCATATGATTTCATTCATACATGGTATCAAATAAACAGACTGCACTAACAAGGAGAATAGAGACAGACTCATAGATGGAGAGCAGGTGACAGTAAGGCGGCAGGGTGGTGAGGGGGTGGAGAGATTGAGCAAAAAGGAAAAAGGACTTAAGAACATAGCAGTGTGGTGATTGCAAAGGAGGGAGTAGTGGGGATTAAAGGGTAATGAAAACGCACAAAAAGGTTGTTTAAATATATTCTCATATTTTTCACCCTGAACTACATGTTTTCCTTTAGAAGACACATTCCATCTCCTGTGTGGATTGCCAACCCCTCAAGCTCAAGTTTTCTCTAACACATCTGTCTTGGCTTTCACAAGTGTTACTGTGATGAGATTTATTTGGAGAACTTTTCTCTCTGTTCAGTCCCTTAGCAATAAAGCCAGTACTTACAGCATTGCCCCAGGAACAGCCACTGCCAATTAAAAACCCAAAACACCTGTGACAGGAGCACTTCTCTCAGAAGGAAAGCCCAGGTAGGAAAGGGTCAGGAGCCACCCATCCTTGGCCTAGGGATAAGTCAACAGGATGACCAGGCTGAACATCCAGAGCACAGTCCAGGGCCAAGCCTAGGCCACAGAAGTATGAGGTAATTCTAGACTTCCCTAAGAAAGCCCATAAAGCCAGGAGCTTAGAAAAGCAAATTGGACCATTGTTCCCAGAATGCCTGGCTTCATGCCCAGGCTCAGCCCTTCACTCAGGCAAACAGGTATAATCCTACTTTCACCAAACCTCTTCCTAAAAATCTCACACAAGGCCCTCCTGGCACCAGGTGTTAAATCTAGTGAAATAAAGAAAGGGTTCAACAGCCTCTAGCCAGATCTCAAAAAAAGAAGCTACATTGACAGAGAGAAAAACAAGGGAAGCCTACATAACCTGAACATGTTTTTATCACATTTGCTATTGAAAGGTAATTGTGCAATCTCCAAAAATTGAGATCTAAGCTTCTATACAGTTTGATTTTTTTTTTAAGAGCTGAGTCACTTGTTCCATTGATTGCCTGCTTTAAATGCATGGGCACAGTTTCACTGAGAATAACAAAACTGCTTTTTATCTATGCATTTTATCCATGGGTAGCAGAGTCAACTGTTGTCAGGAGGTTCTGAGTTCCCATTATATGTCAGGTACTTGTGAAGCAATGTATGTCAATAATCTCACTTAATGTTCATGGCAAACTAGTAATGAAGCAGAGACTATTATAATTGCCATTTTACAGATGTAAAAACTGAGGCTAAGAAAAGTTGAATAATAGACACAATATTATCTAGCTAATAGGTAAGCCATATTAAGATAAGACTCAGTGGCCTTACCCCATGAGTCATTCATTCCTTTAACAAATTTACCCACTGAGTATATACTTGCTAGATACCTGTTATGTGCCAGACACAGCTGTAGGCACTGGAAACATAATGACAAATCAGGCAAAATCACTACCATCACAGAGCTCACATTCCAATGGGGGAGAGAAAAAATGAATGTGTGAAAATATTTCTAATGTAACAGGTAGTGTTAAGGGGTAAAAGTGATGTTGAGTGCAGCTCAACTAATAAGATGGTCTCCAAAGTCCTCCACACAAAGGTGTCTTTGTAAAGAGACCCAACCACAAGTTAGAAGGCAGCCAGGCACACGCTCACAAGGAAAGTGTTCCAGGTGATAGCAAATGCTTGCGGTGAATGCTTGTCACATTAAAGGTATAAGGAGACAAATGGAAATAAGAAGGTAAGTAAGAGAGGAGTGGTAGAAAATGTAAAATGTGTAAAAGATATTCCCAGGGGCACATCTTATAGGACATGTGGGGAGTTTTATTCTGAGGCTGATCAGGAGACTTGGAAGGTTTTGACCCAGGGGAGGGGAAGGTCTGCCTGCTGTGGGGAGATCAGACTTGGGGGGACGGTGTGGTCTGTGAGAAAGGCATCAAGGAGATCAGAGAGGGGACTGCTGCAGGAGTGCACACTAGACATGTCGCAGTGACCTGAGTGGTGAGAAGTGGTGGGGTTTAGAATGTACTTTGGGTGTAGGGCCATAGAACTTTCTTAAAGATTTCATGCGAGGGGCGAATCAACAATAATGATGATGCTTTTTGACTATTATGGTTTACCCCCTGTGTGTGCTCACTATAGAAGAGTAAATATTATGCTCCTTCCAGGAAAAAGAAATGAAAATGAAGGAAAAGACCCTCCCTAGAGATGAGCAAACTACTCATCTAGAAAAACCAATAAATGAGTAGCTTTTATAGTAGTTAAATCTTAGCATGGTGATAAGAAAACTCCAGTTTGTTATAGAACAAAGAAATTTGACTAAGTGTCAGGAGAAGTGGGCTCAGTTTCTGAATCAACCACTTAAGGATCCTTGAGTGTGACCCCAGCAAGATGCCTAAGCCTTTTGGTTTCATTTGCTTTCACTATGAGATGAACACAACAAGTCATCTTCTCTGTACTCATGAGGTTGCTATAAAGGTCAAATGAAATACGGTTGATGAAAGTATCCTAATGATTCTAAAGTGCAGCATACTGCAGTACACAATGAAAATTCCTTCTTTTCTGATTTAGCATCCCTACATATGAATGACTTAGTATAGTTAAGTCTTGTTACATATACTTTATAATCTGAGTTTTAATCTATCTGTTATTGAGGCTTGTCTATAAGTCCTTTCAGCTACAGAAAAAAAGAAAACCTCTATAATAGTATATCTCCATGTACATATAACTTTCTGTCCCTTTCCACACTGGGTCAATTGCTCTTGGTTGTAATATCAGCTCTGCTGTCTATATCTTTCTTGTAGAATGCAATTAGTTTTAGTTATGTGAAAAGTGTAGTTGGAAATTAAAAAATAAATCAAGGAATTTACAATGAAAAAAAGACAAAATAAACAAAAAGCATGAAATGTTCAGGCTTTAAAAGTAAAGTTAGAAGTTTTCAATCAATTTGAGGAATTTCAGCCTCCACATTCATAGGACATGTGGCAGGTAATCCCATGATGAGAACATATTAGATAGCTCACAGGACTACTCACTCAAGCATAAACCTGAGTGTTTCATGGTTTACAAAACCAAACTCAGAACCTGCTGTCTAAACCCATTGAGGTATCAGATACTATTCACTTTTCATTTCACAAAGTAACTGACTTTCATAACAATTTCCAGAACACTACACCAGCCATAAGTGAAGTCAACTGACGTGACTTCCTTCTCCATAATTCTCAATGGTGTATAGTTCTTATTAAGACTTGCGCTATATAATAAGCAGCCTAAATAACTGGAGTTTAAAAGATTGGAGTTTAATCCTGGACCTCACAGCTTCAGACTTACTGTTTGTATCTGAACAATTGCATGAAGAAGCAACTAGCAGGAAAAACAAAAAAGGAATGATTTTACTAGTTGCTCTTAAAACATTCAAACAGATAAGGACCAGATGTAAACCCCTGATTTGGGAACCGCAACATACAAATAATCTTTTCATGCCTTTCCTGCTTCTATGTTGCTTATTTCTTCCCACACCACTCCACTATCTTCCTCCACTTGCCTTCCTGCTCATTTCACTGCCATTAGTTACATATTAATAGCCAGACTAACACGCATACACACAACATATGTGTCACTGTATCACAAAGTAAGGAGAAGGAACTTTGGTGCTTCAAATGAGTTTGGTGTCAGGTGGGAAACAACTATGAAAGATGTGAGCAACTTACTCTAAGGGCAAATCCCCATCCATAAGACTGTGGCAGAGAGTGCTAACATTCACCCTATCCATGTGGTCCTCTCTACTTCCGGGATCTCTTGAAGTTGGACTGGATCATGTGATAGAGCCTGGCCAATGCAAAAATGAGCCAGGAAGCTCTCTGACAGATGTCCATTCTGCCTCTGGGGAACCCAGCTCAGTCTTCCATGTTTCTTCTTTGGCAGCTGAAGTTTAAGAGCTGTGAAATGATGGAACAACCTGATTCCTCTGTTGGAGCAGAGCTGTCCAACTCCCACAGGACTTAGTGCGAACAGAAATGAGCTTTAACTGTGCAAATCTGAGATTTTGGGTGCTTTGTTCAGTGGATAGTGGTAATTATCCCGAGACAAATGCTTTTGATAACAAATTACACGTTGTCTTGGGGTGTTAAGAACCAGAATTGACAGCTGAATCTGTAGTACAAACTCAAATAAAAACTTCAGGGTATGAGATTAGATAAATAAATAGATACAATTAGTTGTATGGTAGGAATTGAAAGTTGACCAGCTTCGTGATATTTCTCAGACCCCCACAAACCAACAATCTGCCCAATTGCTGCAAGCATATAATTTTATCTCAATTTGTATATTTGAGTCAATGTCTCTTTCTAAAAAAATAGAAATACTTCATTTTCCACACCATAACATGAGTTAGTTGGTTCTGATCGATTTTTTTCTTAGCACCTATTTGAGAGTAAATATACTGATAAATTGGGAGATAAAAGAAGGTAAACTGTTTAGAACAGTGTGGAAATGTTGCTGAAGGGCCTGAGTATGAGTGCCTTCAGGTAGGTTAGTGGTGTGTTGAGACTGCCAGAGCGGCACTGAGTAGCGGGAAAGAAAGCAGATGCTTGTAGAAAAATATGGCAAGCCTTGCAGGTTTCAAATTTTTGCTTACAGCCATCTCTAGGAAAAGGGAAAGCCATCAATATTCTCCCATCTAACTCTCAAGGCTGCCTGCTTCCTATTCCCAGGTGGTTTAACAATGCACACTGCAGTTTCACTGCAGGAATTGAGGAAGCTTTTGTGGGTTAGTCCACACCCTAATTGCCGATCACCACTCTTTCTATGAGAGAATAATTTCCAAATTCCACACAAACAGTTCTGGAATACAACCTGTTCATGGAATTTGAGATTATGAAGCTTAGAGGCCTTATGACTTTGATTAAATTTAGCTTTAAATCCTAGCTCTAGTAATTTTTATCATCTATCTATCTATCTATCTGTCTATCTATCTATCTATCTATCTATCTCTCTATCATCTATCATCTATTTATTCACCCCTCAGAGACCCAGCCTTCTCCCCAGATAATCAGTAACCCCAACACAGCAGAAAACACTAGCCCTGGCCGAACTAATAGTCATTAGGTATGGACCCCTGGCAGGGGATGATAGAGATGATATTCTGACCTAAGTTGCGTTGTAGTCCATGAGCCCTAAGGTGGAATGACCACCTGCCTACTTTCCCATGAAACTGACAGAGGGACTCTGGAAAAGACCTCAGAGCTGTCCTCAAGACTTGAAATGATTTGCTACCCTTACTTTACCTCAGACAAATCAGCTCCCAGAATGACCCATGGTGTCTTATGATTTTGATCTGTATAATGTGTAACCTACACACCATAAAAGAGTTCAGGCTTTTGAGCATTGTCTTCCTGTTCCTGGATGGCATCATTCATCAATAAAATGGCCAATGTCTCTCCACCACAATTCTCTGTGTTTAGTGTTTGGCTCTTCTAGTGCTCAGTGGACGAACTCTTTCCATAATATTGCTTGTGCATGGAATCAACTTATATACTTTCTTGCAGCTACCAAGACTACATGCTTTGTCTTCATTACACATCTTTGTGGATGACTTTTTTTAAGTTTATGATTTTTTTCCTTCTTTAGTTTAACTGACTTTTATCTAGTTGAAGGTATTTTCAAACTTAAGTTCTAGGAAAAGTCATTATGGAGATGAAGGCCTGTGTCATAGATCATAATGTTACAGTGGTCCCCCTTATTCACAGTTCTGCTTGCTGCAGTTTTAGTTACCTGTGGTCAGGTAAAGTCTGAAAATATCAAAAAGAAAATTCCAGAAATAAATAATTCATGAGTTTTAAATTAGGTACTCTTCTGAGTAGCATGATTAAATCTTGCATTATCCTGTTTCTTCTTGCCCAGGATATGAATCATCCCTTTATCCAATGTATCCACACCGTATATACTACCCACCCTAAGTCACTTCATAGTTGTCTATGTTGCCAGATCTACTGTTGAGGTGTCCATGGTGCTTGTGTTCAAGTTCTCCTTATAGTAGACTAATGCTGTGTCACAAAGGCCATTATCATTCACCTCACTTCATTTCATCACATGGACAGTGTGTCATCTCACATCATCACAAGAAGATAAAGACCACATTTATATCACTTTAATTACTGTATACTATGTGGTGGTTCTGAATTATTTGCCCTAAAATGTATCACTCTTGCATGAAATTATCTTGAGCTGAAAACAATCGAAATTCAGAAGGCTCAGAGAGAAACTTTGACCTTCCCCTTACTGACTAACAGAATTTAAGATAGAAGACCTGTTCTAGAGAGGGAGTTATTATCATAGACCATCATAGTTTAATCTAAACTAACTGTGGTAAATGGGAAGGAATCTAGCAAAAAACCATTGGCCCAATGTATTCCCTGTGCCTAATTATTTTAAGATGGCCCAACACATGTTTGTTTACTAAACATTAACTCTTTTTATCCCCTTGTAAAATTTCTTTACTTCCCTTTGAAGTCCTAGACCCATTCTTTAGTCCAGAATTACATACCTCATTTGGCCTTACTGTTTTTAGAATTTTCATTCTTATATGAATTTTCTGAACACACATATTAAAACTTGATTTTCTTCTATTTCCCTGCCCCATTATTTTAATTAATCTACCAGCCAGAAAAACTAAGAGAGAAATATTTCTCATTTGTGAAAATTGTTCTTATTGTTCTATTTTATTATTATTACTATTGCTAATCTCTTACTGTGCCTAATTTATAAATTAAACTTTATTATGGGTATGTATGTATAGGAAAAATATAGTACATACAAGGTTTGTACTATATCCAGTTTCAGATATCCACTGGGGGTCTTGGAATATATCTTCCACAGATAGGAGAGAACTACTATATATTGGTTAATAAAAAAAAAAAAACCAATTGGTGATGCCTAGCAAATATCTGATGGAGAAAGAGCTTATTTTTTAAGAGAGGAAATGCCATGCCAAAATTTCTCCAAGGAAAGCTGCCAAGAAAGGCAGCTCTGTGTAAGTATCTAGGAAAAGTCAAGTAATTTTTATATAATGAAGTGGCATGTGGATATCTGGGTCTTGAGAACTGAGAAAGCTGCACATGAAAGCAACTGGAAAATGTTTCCTTTTCCAAGGCCTCTCCATCTAGGATCACCAGCAAGAGCTGCTTTCTGCAATCAACGTCAAATCCATGCAAAAAGATAGAGGAATGTCGCAGGAGGTGCCAGCGATGACGTGGAGATTTTCATTTTCAAAACCTTCAACCCCATCCTACCTCATCTTCTTATTGGCAAGAACTCCAGTTTTGTCGTGAAAAACATACACCTATGAGAGAGTCCCCTAAACCAAAGTGTCCATGGTTTTTCTAGGTACCAGGCTCATTTGCATAAAGGCAGGGCTGGTCCTCCCTCTGCAAAGTCAGTAGATTTTTGCTTCTCCAACACTTCTTCCTACTGCCATTCCATCTGTTTTAAGTTTGATAGCAGTTACTACTTCTCTAAGCTAATTGTAAAGCACTCATATGCCTCAGGTCATCTGAGGAGCTTCACTGAAATATTCAACTATATTTGGGTAAAATCTGCCACATATAGTCAAATATGGGTAATGTGCTAAAAGAGCCAACTAAAGAAGGTTATCAAAGTTTTACAATTGCCTTCTGAGTGAACTTGTGTTCCTGAAATCTGACACTTGACTGAGTTCTTTATTTACCAGCTTCATTCCTGGATTATTAGTTTAAGAACAATTCAGGAAACATTTCCGGGTTTACCTGTGTGTCCAAGACTTTTCAAAACAAGCCTTCTCTTTCAACCTTGACACTGATTGGCAATTGTTAATGTCTCTCCATTACTACACTTGGAATTAAAAGTGTCACATACCTGATCTCCATTAATTCAGAATCCTAGCCTTTAATAAGTAATTGTGGAAATGAGTTATTCTGATACATACATTTTCAGTTGAAATCTACATATCTTCTGGCTGTTATTTCCATTAAATTAAATAAATCAGGTAGGCATTAACTGCTTACTATGTACCTGATTTGGGAGTGTAGGGGGACTATAGAGAAAATATAAGCTCTTCTATGCCCAAAAGTAGTTTATACTTGGGGTGACCAGACCCATACTAAGCAAATAGTTTACTAACATAAACTAGTATGAACTGGCTAATGTAGTCCAAAAGCATTTGCTGAATGAGTGACCAAAGAACAAATAACTACTCAAATGAGCAGCCAATATAACAGGAATAGGGAAGAAGTACCTAAGAACTTATTATCACAGGGTGAATAAACAGTGATATCTGGAATGACAAAAATGCATTCCACTTGCATGATATACCTTCTTCTCCCAACAAGCAACAGTGAATCCTTCATGGCTACCTCTATATGCAGACTTAAAAGTAAAAGTCACCTTTGTCCCATCTTAGATCTCTGCTGCCTGCTGAGCCAAACCTTTGGAATCCTCACCATCCCAGATCACTTTTATGTCCAGAGAAGTTTTATTGTAGTGCATCTGGAAACTGTGATTGTAACTTGACTAGACACAATCATTTCTTAAAATGTGATATGCATGGGCACTGGAGAAATCAAATGTTTCTTAGTTACTAAGAGAACACTTGGAATTCGTCTGCACCATTGAAGACACTATCTGCTATACTCATGCTGACTAGAATTCAATATATTATTTCAATAATATAAATGCTAGCCAGTTCTTAATCTAGAGAAGTAGTACTGTTTTCAGTAGTGCTATGTTCAAAGTTGTGTGTTCATATCCATATTGACCTGGGCAGAGCATTTCATACTTTATCCGATTATATTGTCTTTAAAGTTCAAATTAAATCCAACTGCTGAGATCATAACAAAATAAATACCAGTGTGGGTTGGGACCAGTTAAGTTGGAAGTGACATCTACACCTATTACTTTCCATTCTGTGTACCAACACATCTTCCTATGGCTTCTATCCTTTCTTGGAAGGTTTTCTTAATGCTATATTTTTGTAATATATTTTTCATTACTGCCTTAATTTGTTATTAATGTCCCCATGTTACTTTTCACTCAAATTGGATTTTCTGATATGCACCCTCTTATTCATGCAGTCTTGCTACTAAGATGCTTTTGCATTGGTTCTTTCCCTGAGCGTTTAATTTACTATTTTCTTTGTTAGCACAGCTTCTGGGCCTGATCAATAATTTCTTTTAAGCAAGTTAAGAAGCCTTATTCTCCACTTCCAATGTAATATTTGTTCCAAAATTCATTAACTACAGTTCTAAACCAGTCCTCAAAATCAATGAACACTTCTTGACATTTTACCCAAAGCCTTGAAATCAAGATTTCTACGACATAATCTGCCTTCATTTTCTGTTGATAAATCACCATGATGGTTATATGGTTGCGAATGAAGTTTCTATACTTCTTAATAGAAGCTAGATTCTCCCATTTGCACTGAGATCCTTAAGAAAACCAATTTGACATATTTAACATATCCAGCCAGGCTACCCATCTGATATGAAATTGGAAATGACTTCTAGACTTTAGAGCTACGCAGATTACACCTTCACACATTTTGATCTATAAAAAAGATTAAGTGGTCACATAACTTCTTAGAGTCTTCAACAGGTAAGGAATGTTGATTCAAATTCTACCTGTAGAGAAAGAGAATTAGACTGGGTAGGGCAACAGCCACCCTGGGCAAAGGTGCTAAAAAATCGCCAATGAACTTGATGTGTTCATGGCCCTGAAGCCTCTCTCTCTGGGAGCCCTAAACATTAAGCAAAGGAAGAAGAATTATTTGGCATCAAGAGAGTTTGCCCCACCAGACCCTCTCCTATTAACAAGCTAATAACTTATTATCTGTTTAAATCTTCATTCTAGCCTGAGGAAAATAAAAGTATTAGCATGAGGGAGTTTAAGATAATTTTAGCACTGTCTCATTTTTCCAATGTACAAATTATGAGGTGACTAGGCAGGGCACAACAACAATTTTGGAGTTTGTAAAATTGTTAGAACTACATGATTCTATAGAATTTACAAGGATATTGTGATTATCCAAAGAGAAAAATTATTATAGGGTAGTATCAGGCACTATTTGAACATAAATACATCCACAAAAATGAAAATAAGATACTAAGTTTACAAATGCTACCATAACCATAGTAAAATATATTTAAGATACTTTTTAGTGGAATGAGTGGATAATATTTTAAGATATTCATGCATGTTGCCTTTGACTGGTAGCTCACCCAGGGCCTCAAAGAACGAGAGAGCTGGTATTGAATGAAGGAGGAGAAAAGAGGAATAAGCATTCTCACAGTGTGTGCAGAGACAAATCAACAAAATCTCCCAAACTGAGGAGTAGGGTTGTGATAGACTGGTATGTGGAAACTTTTGTTTTTAGGTTTAAAATAGCAAAATAGCACTGGTTAGTTTTTGGTGGGAACTAAGTTTAGAGGGGAGAGAAAAGATATCACCTGTGTTCACAAACCTGGCTTCCAACATACAGATATAAACTGAGATTATCCACTGGAATTCGTTCTGGAAATGGGTATTATCATAGTTATATACTGTCACAAAATTTGCAAAAAAAAAAAAAATTCTACCCTGCTAAGTAACACATTGAAGAAAATGTACCAAAATAAACAATATGATTTACTTTTGGTGTATTCATATTATATTGGCTAGCTTATTCTGTTTCCTACTATTTACCATTTAGATAAAATTTGTAAGTTGGTTCAGCTGACAGAAATGATAAGCAAAAGTAGCATGTTTTTTAAAGCTCGTAGTGTTGTTTTATGGATTTGCATTTGCCTATTAGAGAATTCCCTATTTTTGTTTTTGTATTTTATTTTTAGGGGAGTGGAAATAATATTTGTGAGAGAAAATATTGTTTTGCAAGAAGTGTAAAATTTAATCATCTTTAGAGATAGACCTATGAGACTTGATAGAATTTAAAATGGGAAAAACTGTATTTATGCAATAGGAAATTACATAGGAAACATTTTTAGAGAAGCAAAAATGAGAGTAAGAAATGGAGATCAAACTCCAGACTGGTGAAGACATGAGATCATTCTAGCAATGCATTCTGCACCCACACAGGCTTGCATACACACTGTCAAATTCAGTAAGAAAGAAAGATTCCACTATTCTAATTTTAAAAACCCAGACTCAAGTGGTAAATTCCTAAGTTATTTTTCTATGGCTATTACAGAGCAACTAGGAATATTTGAAACAAACAGAAATTTGACCATGCCTAACTTATCCAATTGCTCCCAAGTTGTATCTCCTTGGGGCCAAAACAAGCAGGTGAAAACATACAGCATAAATTTAAGCATAAAAGTGCTTTCCTGTCAGTAACCAGTCAGTTTGATCCACATTTAAAATGAGTTGACTAAGATGTTTTTGTCAACATGGAGTCATGTTTACTGTGTGGTCCCAGCTAACATGCTGTGCAGTATTGTTAAAGAAAGGCATAGTGGTAAGGTCCATGGCATTTCTACAATGAACCATGGAGTAAACAATTAAATGCCTAAAAGAAAAACAATCAGATCTACGGAAAAACAAATCATAGAAATGTGGGGATTAAGACTGGAGCAAGTTATTCGGGTCATCCTCCTACAGTGTGCTGGTGGTTACTGTCATCTTATACACAACTTTCCTATCTACTAGAAAATGAGCAATTTAACTCTCATTTCACACATTTTTCAGGTTTTTTGTTAAATTAATACTTAACTAGCTTATCTTTTCCTACCACTACTGTACGTTGAACATTCTCTTTATAGTACACTGTTTATTGTTTTTATATAGGAAAGTGATTGGTTTTTGCATATTGATTGTATATGCCTCTTTGGGGAGTTTCTAAATTTTCAAATAGTTTTTAGTTGATTTTCTTACATAACCTTGCCTCCAATATTCTTTCTCTTGGATAATTGCATTAACTAGTATTTCTAGAACAATGTTAAATAATTGTGGGAAAACTGACATCCTTGTTTTTTTCCAGATTTTTACATGAATGCATCAAGTGTTTGTCCCTCAAGCATGAAGGGCTTCTTATTAAAATATTACATATATTTTAATCATATTAAAGAAATAGCCTATCCTTACTTAAAATAGAAACAAAAACTGTTATTTCAAATCCAGAACATCTTGGTACTAAGTTATGAGGCTGTGACAAAATTCTAGGGTTTTCATTCATATTTTAATTCTCTCCTCTTTGCTGGAAGTTTTAAAAATGGAGCTAGTTATGTCTTCAAGATTGAGGATATATGTTATAACCATATCTTGGTGTTTAGACCTGTTGCAGTCAGGATGAAAAGATGGCTAAACCAGTGAGTGGTTGGTGATGTCAAGATAGGAGGGGAAAGAGAAGGACCAACTTCTAGTTTAGTTGCAAAAGTTCATATATATTGAAAAGAAAATAGTGGGCAAAACCATTGCTGAGGTTTTTTCTAATCTGAAAATTAAAAAAAGATAGGAAAGGGCAATTGCTCCCATAAAACAATAGGAAAGTTGTCTGATTGAGAAATCAATTGTACTTGGAAATTTTTATATATTTTAAATTAATAAGCACTGTCCTTGTAAGCATTTATTGAGCATCTATGATGTTAGTAGAAACTTAGTAGGTCATAGAGATACTTACTAAAACAAAGAGCCATATATATAAATACTGACAAAGATCTGATAAGGGAAAGATATAAAAGTAGACAAGCATCAGAGTAGTGCAGTGCACTTCAAATTCTGGCTCTGTAGTCAACTGACAGTATGACCTCATTTAACCATCGGTAACTCAGCTTCTTAGTCTGTAGAGTCGGGAAACATTTATCGTAAATTTATTATGGGAGTTAAATGAGTTAATAAACTTAAAGCAATTAGAATAGAGCCTCTCACACAGTAGGTACAATATAGGGTTCACTTTTTTATTATGGTGACAACATGAAGGAGAGTTTCAGTATCCCTAGAAGTTTCATTAAACAGAGCTTAAGTATAAAGGCTGAGTCAGACTTTCATATGGGCTAAGAGAAGAGATAGAAGGTGGAGAATGAGAAGTTAGAGAGGATATTACAGGCACTGAGAGCAGCTTTTGTCAGATGCAAAGGAAAATTTTATATTCTTAGGGCTTAACCACGGGGAAAGGGAAGAAATGTTAAGGGATTAGGCAAAAATAGTTAAGAGGCAGATTATGAAAGGCCTTGTATGCCAGCTAAGGCAATTGTATTTTGTCCTGTGTGGGTGATGGAGGGACACTAACTACCTCTAATCAGGGAAATGACGTGATAAAATTGGATTTATTTCTGGAAATGAAAAGATTGATTTTAAAACATCTTAACTGGAAGATATTGAAAAACCATATGCTCGTGACTATTTCTGAAGTTAAATGACCATTAAAGGCTAATGTATAAATAAAAAATTAATTCACTGAGTTTAGCTTCTTATCAATAAATGATAATTTAATGTCTTTATCTAAGTGCTTCCTATAGCAAGACTCTATGGTGAAAGATCCTGAGAACCACGGTGAACATAGTTTTGTTCAAATCTAATGAAAAGCTTTAGTAAAATGCAATCTACATGAAAAATAGCAATGTGGACCAAAAACTGAGTAGAGTGCTCAATCACTCAATAAAATTTATAGGCCATCAACCAAATGTATATCTAAACTCTTTTCAAGGAAAATAAATCTTAAGCAATGTCATCTTGCATTGGCATAATGCTGTATAAGCTATTTTCACTGCCTCCCTTCCTTTCCCTATTTAAGTTAAATTTTCCATCTTTTTGGAGAAGGTTGAACATTTTATTTATTCAGAAAACACTTTAAGGTGTTTGTTATATGGTACACACTATTCTAATTACCCTAGGAACATAAATATTTGCTCTTTTAATCCCCAAAACAATCTTGTGAATTAGACAGAAACTGAGCCCTAGACAGGTTAAGAAGGTCACAATACACAATACAGAGCCCAGATTTGAACGAGGTAACCTGACTCCCACGTCTATGTTCTTAGTTACTACATTACTCTCTCTCTCTCTCATATATGAAAAATTTTTATTCTCAAGGAAATCTGGGTAACTTTGACTATTTGAAAAAGGAAACATTCCCATCATGCATAATACTATCTTGCACTGTTAAACATGTATATAAGATAAAAATAATTAAACTTATTTGGTTATAGATTTCAAAACAATAAGGGTGTCTCTCAGCTGCCTCTTCCCTTTGTTTCCTTTTACGTGAAAAGACTACTCACTTCTTGTCTTAAAAGGAACATCCGTCACAGTTCCCTCCTCCATACGTCCATGCTCCCTAACTGCACAGTGAATTCTAAGGTCCAAGCTTCAACTGAAGAGAGAAACTGCCTCCTCTTGAGTAAATAAGAATAGTAAACCTGTTTTTACAACAGTCATTCCTGACCTTTCTTTCTTAAGACTCCAGTGATTCTTGTGTTGATATCTAAAAGGATTCAGAGGATGTTTAATTACTCTGATGAAACGCCCATCTCCCAACAGAAGACAGGGCAGCAGTACAAATTAAACAGACCAAGCCCAGCCAGGTTCCATACCCCCAAAAGAGCCACATATAAATAAAAGTAATGGAAGGAAGGAAGGAAGGAAGGAAGGAAGGAAGGAAGGAAGGAAGGAAGGAAGGAAGGAAGGAAGGAAGATGGAAGGCAACTGTCCACCTACCTGCAGAGATTATTAAAAAAAAAAAAAGCCTGCCCATCCAGCCACCAGAGGAAAACTCCAATCTTTCCCTAGAGCCAGCCAGAGGCCTGTTGGAGAGCTTGAATAGAATCCCCATATATGGAGTTCCCAATGATAGATAATCCTGTGCTTCTTAGCTGCATTCAAATGGAGATCAAAAGACCAGAGCCAGATGCTGCTTCCTTAGAAAGTCTCTATAGGAAAGTCAATTCCCTAAGGGCCTCAGATATAAAGGACTATGGATATCACCAAGAATGATTTTCCACTGGCCTATGGACAGCCAGAATAGACAGCAAAGGATGAGTCTTGGTAAATACACTACCCACACAAGGAGTAGCAGTTTGCCATCCAACTAAATTGTAGGGGAATCCTAAAATTCATCAGACGTACAAGCTGCCTAAAGGTGGCAACTCTATCAATAACCTTCGAGGAGTCCGTGTAAATGAGAAAAGACCAGGTTTCTAAGCTTTCTTTTAAACATCATAAACTAGCAAGTGCTGAGGCTGCCATCCTTAGCACCCTTTTTCATTTACAACCTTTTAGGTGCAAAGAATGAAAAATAGAGGCCCATAAAAATACCCTTAACAGGCCCCAGTACATAGCATATCACTGACCGTAATTACTGTAACTGCTGTAATCTGAAGCTCGTGGAAATGGCAAGGGCATTTTTAAAAATTACTTTATTGATGATTTCTGCAAATTTATTCCACTGCAGAGATACTAAGTTCAATAGAGAGGAAGCTTCCATGTTAGCCAGGTTTGTAAAACACAGCAACATATGATGCAGCTGTCCAAATCATCCTCCTGTGCAGCCATGTTTAATAGGGAGAAATTAGTTGAAAGAGTCAATGACATCATTGCTTATCAGGCTAATAACTGTGACTTCACCCAATTTGAACATGCTGAAGACACCAGGAGAGGAGTGGTGTTTTGTAGCACATGCGATTGCGTATTGACAGGTTGAAGAGCTTGAAGTACTGGTTCTAACACGTCCTTAAATAAAGGAGTGAGCAAAAGCAGCTTTGCTCAAATTATTGTAATTCTGAAGTGTTCTGAACCTATATGATACTTTTCTTAGGAGAAGCACAAAATCACTTCCATTTATTAGCCTGTTAACTGCTACAATGCCTCTCTCTATTGAGAGAATAAAGATTGTTTTATCTATCACACAAAAGATGAAATGAAAATATCGACAACACTTAGTGTGTTGGTTGTTGAGAATTCATGTTTCTCTAGTGTCTTTCACCATGAAACTCTGTGTCTATATTTACATTTCAAAGGGCAGGGGTATCACAACAGAGAAGAGAGCTTAGAAAGAGAAAGAAAGAGAGACCATACTTGTGTATATAATAATAGAACACAGTAATCAAATGGGTATTTTGTGTGTGTAGGTGTGTCTATTTACTGGAATAATCTGATTGATTTAATCTAAAATTACCTGAATATTTCTGAAATGATAAGTATAGCTATATAATGAAAGTATAAAGAAGAGATTATGTAACAGCTCAATGCACTCAATATCTATAATTAAATTTTACATATAGCTTTTATAAAATTCTAACCTTATCATTCTCATCATTCTCTCTCACAACCAACTAGAGAATAAAGAAAAACTTACACTGAATTCAAACACAGAAGATAAATTCCAGCTACATTCAGAAAATATCAAAGAAATGATAGAAGAAAGAAAAATAAAAGGATATAGCAAAAACAGCATTTTAGAAGGAATTGGTAAAGCTACTTGTTTTTTGAAAATATTCTGTATGGTACCAGAACACAGAGAGCAAACATTTATTTTTTTTAATGTCTGACCCTAAAAATATCACATAAAATTGTTGCCATCAATCTTTGTTACATATCTGAAAATTTGGGGTAGAAACTGAAATATAATATAATTTTGATTTTTAATTTTAGTTTCTTGGACTTTGTCATGGTAGTCCTCTCTGCAATAATAATAAAAAGATAGTCCTAGATCTCCTTGGACAGAAATATTCCTGAACAGGAAATAATAAATGCCAGAAAAGCAATGCATTCACAGGCATTAAACATAATGTTAAAAAGTCTCTTTGCTGTACACTTTCTTGCAAGGTCACATCCACTTAACATTTAGAGAAGGAAGAGCTACATATTAAGCATCCATAGATCACAGGGTATTTTAAGATTCCTGAATGAGAACCAAGAATAATCAGACAAATATGGTTTATTCAATTTCTCTGATTAAACAATTATTTTCTAAATATGTTAAGAAGAACTCTCTGCATTGGTCAGCCATAGAGCAAAATACTAAAAGGAAGCTGTTTTTTTAAAAAACATGTTTTTCAAGAGAATGAGAAAACAGTTATAGATTAGGAGAAAATATTTGCAGAGGACAAATTTCATAAAGAATGTTACCTAAAATATATGAAAAACTCTTAGAAGTGAACAGTGGGAGAGAAAAAAAGCAATAAAAAAATAGGAAAGAGCCCTGAACAAACACAGGTGACAGGTAATCACATGAAAATATGTTCAACATCCTATGTCATGAGGGAATTGCAAATTAACAATGAAATGCCACTACAGGGCTGTTAGAATGGCCAAAATACGAAATACTACCACCAAATACTGAAGAGGAAGAGGAGGAACTCTCTTATCACTGGTGGGAGTGAAACATGGCACAGCCACTTGAGAAGACAAACTAAACGGTATAATTCAGCAATCACAGTCCTTGGTTTACTGAAAGGAGTTGAAAATTTATATCCACACAAAAACCGCACATGGACTCTTATAGCAGCCTTGTTCCTAATGGTCAAAATTTGGAAGAAACCAAGCTGTCCTCCAGTAGGGCAATGGATACATAAACTGGGGTACCTAAGAATAGTATTTAGCACTGAGAAGAACTGACCTGTCAAAACCTGAGAAGACATGGAGGAAACTGAAATGCACGCCGCTAAGTGAAAAGAGATGATCTAAAAAGGTTATGGACTAGATGATTCCAACATTCTGGAAAAGGCAAAACCATGGAGATGGTAAAAGGGTTAGTAATTGCCCAGGGTTGGGGGCAGGGAGGAACAAATATGCGGCACACAGAGGATCTTTAGGACAGTAAAACTATTCTTCAGCATACTACTATCGTCAGTACATATCATTATAAATGTGTCCAAACTCACACAATATACAACTGCTATAATGAACGGTAATGTCAGTACAGACTTTGGATGATAGTATCCTGTCTGTGTAGGTTTGTACACCATTGTAACGAATGCACCACTCCCGTGTGGGATGTCCACAGTGGGGGAAAATGTGTGTGTGTGTGTGCACAAGTGCGTGTTTGTGCAGGGGAGGGGAGACAGTGGCATGTTAGAACCCTTTGCACTTTCTGTTCATACATGCTGTGAACCTAAAACTGTCCTAAAATATTATTTATCATTTTTTAAAAGCATGTTCATGTTCCCTATTCTTTTCATTATCTTCTTTAAATGTGACTATTTCAGGGAAATTAATTGTTTTCTTCAATCTGGTCTTAATTTAACATCTTTTTGTTGTTTTTAACCAGAAAGAAAGAGGGTGAGGCGACCCTGCCCATCACAAGGCCAGCCCTTGCAGCAGCTAAACACAGACCTCTTCACAGATACGTCTTCAGGTTTATGGAATTGTTGAACCTGAGGAAGCTAAACCTACCAGCTTCTACAGACTAGAAGCATTAGCAAGAAATGGTGCAGCATTAAGGCTTGTGATTTTGAGTACTCATTGGTATGTAACTTCAATTTTGAGTAGATTAATTGTCTTCTAGCTCACAGAAAAGTGTGTACATGAATTGACTTCACTGTAGCCAGAGAGGAGGCAAGACAGGCAGATGAGTTATTAACAGTATGGGTTTTGTGGGTAAAAGTTTCCCCTAAGTATCTTTTATAATAGAATGATTCTTCCAAATTTGGTTACTATCCAAACAATGTTGACCTATACTGTGTTTTCTTCTTAACATATACTATGGTTTTTTTTTATGCCTTAATTAGTTGTAAAGTAATTCAGCCACGATGCAGATACTTTCGAAACATATGGAATAAAAGGGGCTGGAGAGAAATTCAGAGGTTATTGTGACTTAATTGAAATTTATGGTCAAATAGTTTTGATCATCAAAAACCCAATTTATGATGTCCCTGGTACCAGGAATTTAGTAGCTGAGAATAACTTAACATTTCATTACCATTTTATTGCCATTTTGGAAAACACATCATGAACTCAGAACAGCCAGTCAACCACATTCACTGAGCATCACAACATAAAGAGCCCAGCATTCTGCAGAGTGGGAAGAAGACAGAGAAAGCTTTTGTTTATATAGCTAAAATCTGCCTTGCAGATGCTTAAAATCTTATGATAATTTGTGACCCCACCTAAATTGTGTCTAAAATTACTTCCCAATGAGGCTGTCAGTGTTAAAAAGAACCAAAATAACTAACGACCTATGGCTAAGAGGAAGAATACAGAAGCGTGTAACTAACATGTACAGATAATATTATAATGTTAACAGTTACTATCTGTTGTAGTTGAATTACAGGGTATATTTGCTCTCTCAATGCCTTTAAGTGTTTGCAAACTTTTAATATTGATTAGGTATTCAATATAATAAGAAAAACATATTTTATGTTTAAAATTAAAGAAAAAAGAATTCTTATTATTACAAGTCTAAGATGAAAGTATATGTAACCAGCAATTTGATAAACCCCAGAAAAATATTTAGTGAAAGAAGAGTTGGAAAAAACAATTGGATAAAATCGTGAGAGGAAGAGAGGAAAAAGAAGAATTATCTCTTCTTCCCTTCAAGTGGCAAGAATATGGGATTGACAATTACCTAACACCCAGACTTGACTCACCCCTTGCTCCTCAAACAGAAGGGTTAATATATTTTAAGCCAGAAGGGGGCAGCAAGGAGCTGTTCATTGGGGAAAAACAAAACAAAATACAACAAAACAAAACAATAACACAAAAACATTCCAGAGGCCTTTAGACTGGAAAAGGGGAGGGAATTGAGCAGGGGTGATACAGGATCAGGCTACGAAGTACACAGGATGGAAGCAAAACCAAACACAGCCAAGGAGAGGGAACTACAAGAAAAGATAATACTCTAGCCACTGAGAAGTGAAAGCAGTCAGGGCATCACGAGTCAAATCTAAATTCTGTGGCAGCTTTGGGTACCAGATGAGACAGAAACTTCCAGAAAGATCGTTCCATGGAGTGGACTTTAGAAGGTAGAATGGAATCTTCCTTGTTCCAAGTGTCAGGAACCAATGGGGTCCCAACTCAATTGCTGATCCACAGGCTATAAATAATGCATTTTAGGCTCAGACACGAAACTCCTGTCCTACTCTTCCTCTCTGACCTGAATGCCCAAGGCACTAAATGATCACCTCTACAAGAGGAGAGCATGTAGGTTACCTGTACATGTGAACCAGCCACCGAATCCAGAGACATCGCCCTCACCCAGTCATACTCAGCTGCACTTGAAAATCAAGCCCTCCCAATTATCACCATGGGGCAGATTGTTTATCTGGTTTCATTCTTACCCTTTCCTTAGTACCCAACATTTTGCTTGGGAGCTAGCAATAAACCAGGCTGGAGAGACTTAGAATATTCATCTTTTACTGCCTCTCCCCAGAGAGAAATTAGCCCTCTTTACTTCCTTTTCCCTTTCAGTATGCTGAGTCTAGAGGCAGTGCTGCCTATAGGTTAGAAGCATAGAGGAGGGTTCAAATCAAAGTACGTCCAATTGCGAAGCCTAATCTTGCTGATGCATAACCTCTCTGAGTCTCAATTACCCTATCTTAAAAGTAATCCAAACCTTTAGTTGTGAAGAACAAATGATAGAATCAACTTATATAAAGCATTTTGTAATGTGCCCAGAATACTGTGGGCAATCAGTAAATGTGGGCCATAGTTTTTCATGATCTGCTTCCATCCCTAACAAACCTAACAAGACCAAAGCACAGTGTCTTTTCATGGGGCTCATTAGAAGATGGCCATCACACATCTCGGCATTCCTGTCATTTTCCTACAACATATTTTAAATATTTATAATTGCTACTCAGGCTGGTGACAGTTTTCACTGCACAAATCAGCTCTCCTCACAACTATGCCTAAAAGTCCTCTCTGAAATGGTTCTTAAATGCATTAATTATGCAAAATGTCTCACCTGATGTATGAAAAGGTTAAGTTTCAAATGATTTCAGAGTAAGTGGAGTGCCACCTACTGAATAAACAGCCTTTACCCAGGAGCAATAGCAATGTGTTTATTTGAAACCAGGTCATGAGCCTGTCTAAAGAAGCAAGGCCCTGGAAAGGCCTCTGGCACAAATAGGCAGGTACGCCGGCATGCAAACAGGCACAGTCCACCCTGGGGGGCTGGGCTGAACGCAGGCCTGAGAGAGCACTCTGAAACTATATTTTCTTGCCTTTTAAAAAAGCACTAAACCCCTGAGGTCCTCTGGCTCTACATTTGAGGCTGCTGCCAAGAATATCAGGCCAGTTTGTGTAGACAGTATGAGCATAGGATAATGGTTGTGTAGCACTCAGGAAATTAAGTGTGTTAACTTTTTTCAGTGTGTTCTGCAGTCAAAAATAAGAATGCATCTTTTAAAAGCTGAAGTTGTATTCTCCTGTGGAACTAAAGCTTCGGAGTCAATTTAATATTACCGGCAAAACTACCACTTCTGCGAGTCCTTCGAGGAACAATGTGAGTTTATCCTAAATGTTTTGACACATGAGATCACCTGAGGTGCTTCCAAGAGAAATAGGACACTGTCCTTCTGAGTGAATGCTTTTCTCCGAAGACTTCTTTTCTAATATCCACAGCACCACCTTGAATTCAAATGACATTTGTTTTCCCAAGACATAAAAGTGCCTTCTGTTCTTTTTTTTTTCTTTGTTTACACTCACACCCAGGAAGTCTTTCCTACACAGAGCAGCAGGACCCATAAGTCCCAATAAATTGTCACAGCTGGGAAACAGGTGAAAGTAGGTGAAAGAATCCAGAATTCAACAACGAGGTCCATCAGAGAGCTACAGCAATGGCTTTGTGACTTACCCAAGAGACAAACAGACACAGGCCCAGGAGCCCAGTGCTAGAGGGAACTTGAAGGCAGCTGGGATGATTCTGAACATGGAACAGAAACGATGACATCTGTGGGCCACTTCATGTGCTTTCCAAAGCAGTTTCATACATAATATGATCACACACATTGTGCTATTTTCTGCTTTTGCAATCAGGAAACTGGGGTGTAGAGAAGTTAAATATCTGGTCCTCAGTTATGATACTACGTTTATTCCTGTAAATTCATGGAAAGGAGTATTGAACCCCTAGCCATAGACATCATCCAAAAGTTATTTGCAGGCTGGAAGTAGAAAATTTTGGGGGAAAATGAAATTGGGCAGTGTTTTCATTCTTATGGGGTTCAGAAGAACCTTTGTATTTAAGAGTAAGGGCCAAAGATAGACTGACATTTAATAGGCAAAAATGTGTTGGTGAAGCCTTGACCTAACTCTATTTCTGGATTTTCTGTGCTACTAAGATCATCTTCATTTTTTTTCCTGTGAATTCTCTAGTAAAGTGGGTGTGCTTGATGACAGTATAATTAATGATACTGGATAAGATATGGAGTTCACATAGTAAAATATTTATGTCACTTCATTCTTACCAGAAATAACCCATGTGTTTTGCACAGAACATCAAATTTGATACAGAAAACAGGTGGCAAAAACCAGCTAGTTAGAAAAATTCCAGGAGAACTCCAGATACCAAAAATTCAGGAACATTATCTGCCAGTGATCACAGTTGTGCCAAAATTAATGTTTTAAGCATTTATTTCTCCTTCGGTATGCCATGTGTCTAACATGATTTACATGTATGTAAGAATATCTACTTCAATTGTAATCTCAAAAGCAAATGGCAACTAGACGTATTGTGGTATTTCATAACATATACAGACATCAAATCACTGTGATGTACACCTAAAACTAACAGGATAATGCAAGTCCATTATACTTTAATTTTTTAAATGTTATAATGGCAAGAACTGAGAAGAGGCTCTGTGGAATACACTATTGTCTAGTTTGTAAGATTTGCTGTAGAAACAGTTTGTTTATGAACCTACTTTCTTGGAGTCCACTTTAGTCGCATTCCATCAATCTAACTAAAAAAGCCATGAAATGAGGACTGGCAGTGTTACATAAAACATTCAAATTGTACCCGGCATTTATTTAGAAGTGGCACCTCTGAGCTCCTTCAAATATTCTCCCGAAAACACTGTGAGTGGTGCTTTTTGTAACCAACACATAGTATTTCTACATGAAGCGTGGAAATGATTCTGCTTAGTGCACCCACAGGCATGAGAACACAGAGGAGTGATGTGATGCAATTTATAACGAATGAGTTATGAGGTCAAACAACTAAGGAAGGGAGTCGCTACGGAATGCTCAATGTGATGTACAATGTGATGGTTAGACAATCACAGCTGGAAAAATATTTTGTCTCAGAGTCTATGCTCCCCAGTAAAAAGTCCTTTCTTCCCTGGCCTCAGTTTTTGTGGGGTTCGCCTTCTTCCACCTGTGAAGTAAGGGTGTCTATGGATTGGATTCCTCTTCCTTTGCCCACCCATTAAATGCCAGTATTACCCAGTTATCGTTCTTGGATATCAGAACGTGTCGTGCATGCTCCTCCAGGTATGCCCCACCCACTCAGACCTCAGCTGTCACTCACGGGGGATTCCCGGGTTTTTATCTCTAACACAAGCCTGTCCTTCAGGCTGCAGTCTCAGTATCTAAGTGACCACTGGAATGTCAACCTGGCTGTATTCCTAAATTCCGAAAACCACAGCACAACAGAGAACTCACAACTTGCATTTCAGTTCAACTTTTCCAGTATTCTCTACCTCGGTGAGTGGTACTACCATCTACTCAATTGTGTAAGAAATGTGGGTGTCATGCTGACCCTCTGTCTGCCTGGTGTCATTAATCTCTATCACTAGCTACTTGACATTCTCATCATTTTTTCCTGGATTATGCAACAGGCCTCTAATGGGTTTCCTTAGAGCTAACATTTTGGCGCTGAAATGCCCCCTTCACACAGGAGACAGCATTCTTCACTCAGAAAAGAAACCCCAGATGCTTACCCCTCTGCTTTAAATCCTTCAGTGGCTCCCCAGCTCCTACATGAGGCTATACAAGTCCCTCAATCCTGACAGAAGCCTCCTGAAGTGCAGGCGTTCACCTCACCACCAGCTTCATCCGTTTCAGCTCCGGAACACAAGAGATATTTGAGGTGCTCTACCCACACACATATCTGAGGTGTTTCTTGTCTCTCTGTGTCAAGGGTTCAGCTCAACTCCCCCATGGTACTAAGCCCCCAACACCCATTTTGTTTGGTCAAGTGGCTTGCAGGGGCCTAAAGATGACTTAGCCCCTCACACAAGCATGTGACCTAGATAACAGACCACAAAGTCACAAGTCAATGTAAGTTTCTGATATGACTTTTCTTGTAATAAACACTCTAGCTTGTGCACTCCTTAGATAAAACCCCTGTGCAAAGCTTACTAAAATCCCAGTTTGTTTGTTTTTTTTTGGTTTGAATTGACCAATTCAAAGCAAAACTACAGATCCAGAAACATCAAAGCACTCCACCCACTGACTGACCCTAATAAAGCCATGTGCCCGGGCCCTACAACTCCATCTGCCTTGACCTCCCTTGTGGACACTCAAAGTATTCTGGGTACTTCCTCCTGCACCCGTGAATAATAACCTCCTGTTTCAATTCTTTTGGGGTCTCTTGTTGAACTGTGGCTCACCATGCAACACCCCACATCTCAACTGAAATGTTAAAATAGCCAAATCAAAGCATACTTCTTTTGCTTAACCTTGTTTTTCTTAATTTGTACTTTTTGCCAGAAATGTCTTTCTTCTTCTGTGTGGTTTACCACAACATCCAATACACCTGGCCACTTACTAGCCATCCTTTAAGGTCCTCATGTTTTGCCTCCCCCAGGCCCTAGATATGGCAAATGTCCTGAGTGCTCCTGTAAGCCTTCCTCCTAACTCCACCACGTGTTACTCTGTCACACTGTAATCATCTGCATTGCTCTCTCTTTCCCTTGTTAGAATGTGAGCTTTGAGATCCGGGACCTTTTCTTGTTCATCTTGGTATTTCACAGTCTTCAACACCAAGCCTAACACAAAGCAGGGCTCCAAATATATGGTTGAATAAATGAATATGCACTTGGCCTTGCTCTATAAATTCTTTGTCCTCTAATGAAACTGTACTTTTGGGATATGAACTGGTTATCCAGGGTGTTTTGAGAGGCATTAAAATGGAGTGTTAGGAGTGTACTGAAATGTGCTAATATTTACTTTTATTAAAGCAAACCAAAACAAGTTCAAGGTGATCCCTGTAGTAATGTGGCTGTCAATCATTTGCATTTCAATATGTTCACTTGAGAGGAAGGAAAAGGGTGAAGTGACACCCAGAGAAGTGGGTGCACATAATACCAAATCTGAGTTCATCTATGCTACAGCTTATAATGAATAATTTCTAGGAGTTGTGGTAATGACAAATTAGTCATGAAGCTTAAGTTTTTCTATAACATTCTTGTGAGTATACTGTGCACGTGAACATTAGCTTTCTTTATTATCATAGTCAAGAATCCAAAAGTGTGAAGAATTGTGTAAGAGATTATACTTTCATTTTAGCCAGTAATGTCAACATGTTATTATCTCATAGGCCTTCATAAACACACAGAAGTAGTTTTAATTCCCCTTCCTACCTCTGCCCCCACCTGATGGATATGTTACCAAGCAAGAAAAGAAAAAAGATTAAGACATTGCCATGAATGGAAAAGGAAGAAGCTAGAGCTAGTCCAAGAGTTTTTCACAGAGACAGAGGGAATACAACTTTGATAAAACAAAGTTGTATTCCCTATTTCAAAACAAATATTCACAGGGATGCTACTGTAGAAAATGTAGTCTGGAGGGAGATGAATTTTGAGCAAAGGAGTGCTTTGAACTCGCTCCTTGTCTGAGCCTCCAGATGCTTCTGGGTTATTTGGCTAATGGACTACATATACCTCATCTCCCACTAAGTAGCAGTGACAATCCTAGTTAGTTTTTTTCAACCAACTGTGTTTAGACCAAAGCAGAGACAGAATGATCTGATTATAAATGTTGAAAGGCATTATTAAGTACTTTGCTTTTCCAAGAAAAAAAAATAGACTTGAGACTTCTTGAGTGGGGCTAATGAAATCGGGGTTTTTTGTCTTCCTCTGCTGCTAACTAAGGTATGCAAACATTCTTTCACCTCTCTGAGCTTCGGCTCCTTATCTATAAGATTATAGGGAGGGACTACCTGATTTTTAACCTGCCTTTCAGGTTCTGTGACTCAAGAGAGGATGTGTTAAGTGTTAAGTGCTAAGACGCTAGAGGCATACCGCCTGTGTCCACATACAAAGGTGCCCCTTGTAGCTGTGTGAACTTGGGCAAGTTACCCCCAACTCCATGTAGTTTCTTCATGTAAAATATGATAACACATACCTTATCGATGCATTGTATCAAATGTGTTAATATATGTAAAGATATAAACCTTCCTTAGTCTATGATAACTGCTATGTAATGTTTAATTAACTTGTAATCTATAAAGAACATTGTAATGCCTTAGATTATATCCACTGTAGATCAAATCAGAAGTTTTTATTTCACTATAATGTTAACATCCATACATTATATTCTTCCTTCTCTGTATTCACATTGTGAAAGAGAAGTTATCGCATGGGAATTCCACCTACACATTCTTTGATGGATCTCCTTAGAGCCTCCAAAATTATGTTAACCTGTGGATTCCATAATTTTTCTCTTCTGCTACATTCTAGGTCCTCCTTTGAGGTTAACATCTTAATAAATTGCCCTTTCTAAGAAGCTGCTCATTTCTACCTGAACCATCCGAAATATATTAATAAATTGCTGTAGGTTGCTTGATTACTTATAAAGTATCTATATCTATATCTAACTAAATCTATATATTTGCATATATTGTTTTTAAATCTTTTTTTTTTTTTTACCCAGTCCCCAAAAGAGATGGATTATAGTAAAGAATTACCAGAAAATGTCCAGAGTTCCTAGATCGTAGCCTTTAACAGATCCAGGGCATAGAGAAATCATATTACTGGAAGAATTGCACAATCTACAGTAGCCAATTGTTAGCAAGGTTGCCAGAAAGCAGTGTGTTCCCTTCTGAAATTACATGCTTATTGCTCATGTTGTATTATTTGTTCTAAAGGTTAAACTTTTTGTTGCCCTTAAAATGTTATATGTCATTTTTTTGAAAATTATATTTGAAAAATGTCGAATTCAGGGTTTTATTTTCATATAACTTACAAGTAGAAAGAGAAAGACAGTTATTCTTTACATGCTGTTCTCTCAGTGAAAAAGGATCCTTTGGAAACAATAGCATCTACTTTTCGAAACAAGGGAGTTATTTCCAACCTGGGGCTCATATGTTTGAGTGTAATCCAAAAATTTAATAATTTTTTATAGAGCCAAGGACCATTTAAAGCATGGTGTGAAACCAAAGGACAGGAGAAAGGAGTAAAAGCAAACTTCTGCAACTGGCTTTTACTAGAATAAATTTTTTTAAATGCTCAAACCATGGCTTTTTGAACGCTATTTCTAATCTACCTAAACAACAAATGCTTTCCAGGTGACATGTAGGAACCTGATGAGTTCAGAATTTATCCAAATAGCCCTCTGGGCTGAAACAAACAGGGAGACTCGTTTCAACTCGTTCATCCTTGTGAACATTTCTGAAAACATACCTTCAGAAATAATGACATAGTTTAGCAAGCATCATCCTTCCCTTTTCTGAAATTATTAAGTTATTATAGGCTAAGTGCATATTCTCTAAATTAATAATATGCTATTTTCAAAGTCAACGATCTTCTTAATTTGCATGAGTTTCTGTTTGGCGTTGGAATAAACATATCCTGGATGTTTCCCAGGATTCTTTTACAAACATATCTCCTTCTAATTATTCTTACTATAGAATTGGTGGTTCGGCAGACTCCACGCAAGGAAAAGAAAGCTGTTATTATTTCAGGGGTACGGTGGTAGGGAACTATTGAAGCTTGCCTTAAGATAGTTCTGCTTTTGTGAATACTAATTTTCAGCTGGATCATAGTTTATTTACTCCCCAACCCTAGAAAATTGATAATGACAATATTTTATATCAAGACTATATAAACCACACCATTATAATAAAGAAACAGAATATTAATGTTTGGAGAAATCTCTGATACTCTACATCATACATCTAATTTTGCAGACAAGAAAACTGAATTATAAATAAATTAAACAATTTATAGCTTAATAAATTGTAAGATCTGGAACTCAAGTCTCCTGCCTTTCCTATAGTCCTTTCATTGGGTCATCTTTCACTCTTACTTTGGTATTTGTTATACAGTTTAATTATGTGTCAAATCTAATTTTGTCCCTCTTTTTCCAGGTAAAGCCAACTTTCTATTTCTAATTTGATTAATCCATTAGCTATAATGATTTTCTTTCACTTATGGGAAGAATGACAAAGGAGATACTTGTATGGTATATTTCAATTATTTAATTCAAATGTGACTCTACCGGTTGGTATCATGATCCGGCAGTTCAAAATGTCAGTGAAGGATTGACATCATCTTGGGTACCTTGTAGATTCAGGGTTTGGACAAATGGACACGGGAACTCTGTTTGGTGAGAGAGATGAATGGTGTAAAGCAGAGTCTCCAATAACCACCAGGTTCGTCAGAATGCAGTGACCACATGGATCAAAAAACAGAGGACCAGATGCATATCAGAAACAGGAATCAGGTATCAAGAGAATAAAGCAGACAAAAATCAAAGTGCACTTTTGTTGTTTCTTGTCTCCTCATGTGCAAGTTGCTGGTCAGTTTCCAGAGGTCTGTATCAGTACCCACCTCTTCTCCAAATTTCATGACAGTTTTCTCATCTGGTTATAAACAGCCCTTCACCCCCTGTCCTAACTCCAACCCCCAGTCTAGAAATGTTGCTCTAGAAAAAATAGAACTGTCAGGAGCTTCATAGATCAGCTCTGATTCCTGTGGGAGGCAAAGAGAATGATGACATCTTGATAAAACTTTGGGATGATGATGTAAAGGGAACAGAACTTAGAGGTGAATGTGTCAGTCTGTCTCTTCTGCTTTACCAGCTACTAGAAACCAAGATAATCTTGTTGCCACCTCTAGACCTGATACTTTTGCACCTGAAATTAAGGGGAGCCCTGTATTCTTCTCTAGACACATCTCATTTTCTGCTGTAATCCCTTCTCCACAACCTACTTGTGCTTTCTATGCTTCTTGCTCCAAATCAAACTGGAGACTTGAACATTTATAATGGACTCTGACCTCATGCTCTCAAGAGTGTTTTTTAACTCTTACTATTTATGTAATTAAATTAGAGTGAACATTCTTTTTTTTGGAATCGAGTGCTGATTGTCAAACTCCCCTTAAGACTGCTGTCCCTGTGTCCATGTTTACTCCAAACTCCTCCCTTCTCCATTAGCTTTCACACTCAGCACACTGTGAAACAATTGTATTAACGCCTGCTGAGAGTTTGGGGATTGAAAACTGGATTAACTTCATGCTTGCCTAGATGTGGTTTGTACTCTTCACAGAAGATTATAATCTCCCTTGGAAGAGCTGCCCATTGTCCAAAACAGCCTTTTTTACCTGTCAAGAGCTATCTAATACCTTTAGACCCATGGTCTTCAGAATGGAATGCAAACACCACTATGGGTGTGCAAGCTGATCCATTGGATCATATGTAGAAAAAAAATATTAAGAGTGCCATTTGTATCTATTTTATCTCTTACATTTTTTGTTTTTATTTTTTCATCGTTGTTTGACTACAGTTTGACTGCATTTTCTTCCCACCACTCCCCCCACCCCAGCCATCCCCACCTCCCTCCCTTGATCCCAACCCCCTTGGTTTTGTCCATGTGTTCTTTATAGTTGTTCCTGAAGACCCTTCCCCCTCTTTTCCCCCATTATCCCCTCCAATCTCCCCTCTGGTTACTGTCAATTTGTTCTTAATTTCAACATCTCTGGTTATAATTTGCTTGCTTGTTTGTTTTGTTGATTAGGTTCCACTTATAGGTGAGACCATATAGTGTTTGTGTTTCACCACCTAGCTTATTTCACTTAGCATAATGCTTTACAGTTCCCTCCATGCTATCACAAAGGGTAGGAGATCCTTCTTTCTTTGGAGTATGTCTTTCTCTGGAATACTGCTGGGTAGTATTCCATCGTGTAAATGTACACGATGGAATACTGTTTTTTGATCCATTCATTTACTGATGGGCACTTAAGTTGATTCCAGCACTTGGGTATTATAAATTGTGCTGCTATGAACATTGGGGTGCATAGGTTCTTTTTGGATTGGCATTTCAGGGTTCTTAGGATATAATCTTAGCAGTGGAATTGCTGGGTCAAAAGGCAGTTCTGTTTTTAGTTTTTTGAGAAAATTCCATACTATTTTCCACAGTGGCTGCACCAATCTGCATTCCCACCAGCACTTGTATTAGGGTTATAATTCCCAATGTACTAGGGTTCCCTTTTCTCCACATCCTCTCCAACACTTGTTGTTTCTTGATTTGTTTATGATGACCATTTTCATCAGTGCGAAGTGGTATCACATTGTAGTTTTAATTTGCATCTGTCTGATGGCTAGTGATGTTGAGCACCTTTTCACACATCTCTGGGCCCTCTGTATGTCCTCCTTGGAGAAGTGTCTGTTAAGGTCTTTTGAACCATTTTTAATTGGGTTGTTTGTCTTCCTGGAGTCATGTGAGTTCTTTATATATTTTGGAGCTCAAACCTTTGTCTGAGGTATCATTGGCAAATATATTTTCCTATACTGTTGGCTCCCTTTTCATTTTAATGCTGTTTTCTTTGGCCATGAAGAAGCTTTTTATTTTGATGAGATCCCATTTGTTTATTCTTTCCTTTATGCCCCTTGCTCTAGGGGACACATCAGTGAGACTACTGCTGCATGGAATATCTAGATATCTGAGTTTTTATTTCTGCCTCTGTTCTCCTCTAAGGCTTCTTTGGTGTCATGACTTATGTTTAAGTCTTTTATCCACCTCAAATTTATTTTTGTTTATGGGGTAAGTTGGTGATCAAGTTTCATTTTTTGCATTTATCTGTCCAGATCTCCCAATATCATTTGTTGAAGAGCCTATTTTTACTCCATTTTATGCTTCTGCCACCTTTGTCAAATATTAATTGACCATAGCAACTTGGGTTTATTTCTGGGCTTGCTATTCTGTTCCATTGGTCTGTGTGTCTGTTTTTATGCCAGTACCAGGCTGTTTTGATTACAGTTACTTTGTAATACGGTTTGATATCAGGTATTGTGATCCCTCCTACTTTGTTATTCTTTCTCAAAATTGCTGCTAATTTTCGGGGTTGTTTATGGCTCCATATAAATTTTTGAAATGTTTGTTCTATATCTGTGAATTATGTTATTGGTACTTTAGTAGGGATTGTGTTGAATCTACAAATTACTTTGGGTAGTATGGCCATTTTCATGATGTTAATTATTTCAATCCATGAACATGGTACATGCTTCCATTTGTTTGTGTCTTCCTTAATTTCTTTCTTTAATGTTGTGTGGTTTTCTGAGTATAGGTCTTTTACCTCCTTGGTAAGGTTTATTCCTAGGTACTTTATTTTTCTTGCTGCTTTATCAAATGGGATTTTTTTCCTGATTTCTGTTTCTGATATTTTATTGATGGTGTAGAAAAATGCCTTTGATTTCTAAATACTGACTTTGAATCCACTGTTTTGCCAAATTCATTTATTAGTTTGAGCAGTTTTTGGTGGAATCTATATGATTTTCTATGTATAGTATCATGTCATGTGCAAACAATGACAGTTTTGCTTTCTCTTTTCCAATCTGCATGCCTTTTATTTATTTTTCTTGTCAGATTTCTGTGGCTAGGACTTCCAATATTATGTTGAATAAGAGTGATGAAAATGGACACCCTCGTCTTGTTCCTAATCTTAGTGGGAAAACTTTTAGTTTTTGCCCTTGGAGTATAATGTTGGCTGTAGGTATCTCACATATGGCCTTTCTTGTGTTGAGGAATGCTCCCTCTATTTCTACTTTGCTGAGTGTTTTTATTGTCAATGGGCGCTATACCTTATCAAATTTTTTCCACATCTATTGATATAATCATGTGATTTTTGTCTTCCCTTTTGTTTATGTGATGTATTATATTTATTGATTTGTGACTATTGTACCATCCTTGCATCCCTGGGATGAATCCCTCTTGATCATAGTGTATACTCTTTTAAATGTATTTTTGAATGTGGTTTGCCAATATTTTGTCAAGGATCTTAGCATCTATGTTCATCATTGCTATTGGTCTGTAGTTTTCCTTTTTTGTTGTGTCTTTATCTGGTTTTGGGATTAGGAGGATGCTGGCTTCATAAAAAGGGTTTGGGAATCTTCCATCTTCTTGAATTTTTTGGAATAGTCTGAAGGATAAGGGTTAGCTCTTCCTTAAATGCTTTGTTAAATTCTTCTGTGAAACCGTCTCGTCCAGAGCTTTTGTGTGCCAGGAGCCTTTTGATTACTGCTTTAATTTCACCAGCTATTATTGGTCTGTTCAGGCTTTCTGCTTCTTCTTCATTCATTTTTGAAAATTATATTTTTCTAGAAATTTGTCAATTTCACCCAGGTTTTCAAATTCCTTGGCATATAGTTCTTCTTAGTAATTTCTTATAATCCTTTGCATTTCTGTGATATCAGTTGTAATCTCTCCTCTTTAATTCCTGATGGTGTTTATTTGGATCCACTCCCTTTTTTCCTTGATGAGTCTGCTTAAAGGCTAGTCAATTTTGTTTATCTTTTCAAAGAACCAGCTCCTGGACTTATTGATCTTTAGAATTGTTCTTTTAGTCTCTATGCCACTTAATTCTGCTCCATTATCTGTTACTTTTTAATATCTACTCTTGAATAATGTACATAGCATGTTAGTATTTGTGTATAGTTTATAAATAAAAGCACATATTAAAGGTAAAGGCAAAAAAACCACTTTTACTGGTAGAGATGTATGACAAAAACCTTTGTAGACTACTACTAGTCTACTGGATCAAGCACTGGGTTACACAGGGTTTGTGTCTTGATTACTTATCAAGAAGTCATATTTGAGTGATTGGTTAATTTTAAAAAGCAGATGAAATGACTGCAGATGGATTAAAAAAGCGGATCAAATGACTGCTATGTGGTCTAGTGCACATTTAAAGTCTTTCTTCATTATCACTCTACTTTCCCCGGTTCAACTTTTAGTATCATCCATCCTTAAAGGTATTCAGGAAAGGAATTTTTTCAAGAAACTGTGCCAGAAAGCTGTGAGATTGGCAACTCATAGAATGATAATATAAAGTAACATAGATAAAACAAATTAAAAAGTAAAATTTGGTGAGCAAAAATCTCAACTGAGATCTGAAGTGAGCCTCAGAATGTATTTTCCTTGATTCCACAAGTCTTTCATTACTTCATCTCAGAATTATTGAGACATCCAATATATCAATACTCAGTTACCTCAGTAGAAGAAATCTCAGAAGAATAGCTGATTCTTTAACATGATGTTTAGAAATGTTCAGTTTGATTTAGAAATATCCAAGTGTATTCAGAAGTAAACACTGAAATTCTGTGTCCAGAATTTAACTAAATCCTATGATGTCCTATTGATTGTTCTGTAGCTATGTTAGTGTTCAAAATGTCCATGTGAATGTTCTATACTCAGTGCAGATGATTTTCATGAGACTCACATGTGTGACATGATTTTAATAATTAAAAACCAAGGGAAATATAAAATTACCAATGTAATGTAAAATATCCTATAAAATATATAATAATGTAATATAATGTAAATACAAAATAATTTAGAATTTGGCTGAGAACTATATTTGAAATTTAAAGTCTATAGAGCTTATATGACCGGCCACATGTCTTTAACTAAATGCAGAATTGTCACTGTCTTTTCACCATTTTAATCAGAGTGACTCAAATTCCAGCCAAGACAGAGGTGTAGGTAGATACACCTTCATTTGCCTCCTCAAAAGAAGAAGAAGAACAACAAAACCCAAACAACCAGAACTGCTTGAAAACCAAACTGTACGGAAGTCCGACAACCAAGGATTTAAAGAAGGAACATTCATTCAGACCACTAGGAGGGTAAGAGATGGGCAGCTGGGTAAGAGAAGAAGTTCCACAAGGCAGCAGCTAGAAGACCAGGCAGTCTCACATTTGTGTACATTTAAACCAGGAGGAACAACTAGGGAGCTAAATAGACTGAGCAACATAGGATTCCAGCATGGGGAAATAAAACTTCAAAACCTCTGGCTATAAAAGGGGGTTTAGAGTGGCAAGAAAGATTCCCAGCCTCACAGGAAGTTAGAGAGACCTACAAGGTCCTAGAATGTACATAAACATACCCACCTTGGAATCAGTACCAGAAGTGCTCAATTTGCTTGTGGGTACCAGAAGTGATTGAAAGCCAACAAAGGCCAAGCAAAAGGCACTGTTTCCTCTTGACCTCTCTCCTGCATATAGTGTGACAACCCAGCAATGTGGGTTGTCCCATCCTGGTGAATACCCAAGGCTCTGCCCCTTACAACATAATAGTCATGCCAAGACAAAGAAATATGGCCCAAATAAAAGAACAGATCAAAACTCCAGAAAAACAAGTAAGCAATAAACAGAGAGCCAACTTTTCAGATGCAGAGTTTAAAACACTGGTAATCAAGATAAGATGATCGTAGAAATGATTGAGTACGGTTTGCAAAATAGAGGAAAAAGTGAAGGTTTTTTTAGTGTAAAGGGAAATAAAGAAAAATATACAGGGAACCAAGAGTGAAGGGAAGGAGACTGGGACTCAAATCAGCAATTCAGGGCAGAAGGGAAAAATAAACCTTCAACTAGAACAGAATGAAGAAACGAGAGTTCAAAAAAAAAATGAGGAGAGGCTTAGGAACCTCTAGGACAACTTGAAATGTTCCAACATAGGGAATGTTTCTGTCCTTTAAAATTAAATAATTTTACTGTCATTTTTAACTATTCAAAACCCAAGAATATTTACAATAATATATGTACTTTATCTCATGTGTCTGCCATAAATCTGGGCATTTCTAGGGAGGAAAGGGGGAAGCTATAAACATATGAAGAGATGTAACATCATATAAACATTCCCTTTTCACCCATAGAATACAACTGCTTCTCAACATAGTGAAATATACAAAATGAAGCTTTTTTGGGGTATTTGGTGGTAACATTGCAGTGAGACGTAATGGCAAAAAAAATGATATATATTATCATGAACCTCTAATGAATGATAATCTTTGGTGAAAGGGGAAGGAGATGATTCTTTGCCTTTTACAACAGTAGATAAAGGAGGCTGGGCTTTAAGTGCATGAGAAAAGAAAGACTATAAGTAACCAAGCCTATATGAGAGGTCCTCTTTTCTCTGAGAGGGGAGTTGAGGCCCAAAGAGAGTTAAAGAAAAGGAAAAAGAACTAGTAGCAGGAAGTGTGGCGGGGTTTGAGGAGAAGAGCAAGCTCTGAGAAGTTGATAGAAAAGAGCCTCTAAAAATAGTCAATCTTTTAAAGAGAAGAACACCCCCTCCTCTGCTGGTCCTGCTTAGTGAACATCTGAATATCCTTGCTATCACAGGCAGAAGGTCAAGGACATATCTCCTCCCTACCACCTTGACCTTGGCCCATGACCTCTATGTAGCCAGTTAGAAGTCCTGCCAGGATTTCATATCTTTTAGAAAAGATAAAAATAAGTTGGATCAGTTAGAGATTACTCAGAGTCATTGCAAGGTAACCCATTTTCCAAGGGCAATGCAGCAGTCAGTGGCATCCTCCAACAGACTAGTTTTGTGGCAGAGATTTTCTTGTATCTGCCTCCTTTGGTTCCTGCCAATCCTCACTCTGTCTACAGCCTTCCCACTGATATTCTTCTAATAAATCCCTTAGCCAGAAGTCATTTCTCTTGAGTGCAACAAGAACTATGATTATGACACACTGAAATTGATGTTTATGGCAAAAATAATGCCTGGGAAATGTAAAAGTACAGCTTCTCTTGATAAATATTTGGAATAAATTGGATAAAGAATGAATCACATCCCAGAGCACTATTTGAACAAAGGGCATCTAAGGTCTAAAGAGGATGAGAAATGAGCAGGACTGAGCTCTGCCAAACATCCCACTGAAATTAAGGAAATGTGGACTATCTATCATGTGTGCATAACAAGTCTGTACTAATGATTGTACCATGAAAAGCAGAGAAGCCTCTTCTCTCTGTGTTTCCTAGTGACTATCTTGGAGTCATCACTGGTGGCTGAGTTAATATCTTATTACACTCTTCTTTTTAAAAATATATATTTTATTGATTATGCTATTAGAGGTGTCCCAATATTCCCCTCTCTCCCCGGTCTGCTGGTACCCCCATTCTCTCCAGCAATCCCTCCCTTAGTTCATGTCCATGGGTAATGCATATGAGTTCTTTGGCTTCTCCATTTCCCATATTATTCTTAATATCCCACTGTGTATTTTGTTCCTATGATTTATGCTTCTTATTCCCTGTACCTTTTCCTCCATTTTCCCTCTTCCCCTCCCCAAATAACAACCTTCTATGATATTTCTGTTTCTGTGATTCTGTTCCTGTTCTGGTTGTTTGCTTAGTTTGTTTATTTTTAGATTCAATTGTTGATAGTTATAAATTTGTTCCTATTTTAATGTTCATAGTTTTTATCTTCTTTTTCTTAAATAAGTCTCTTTAACATTTTATATAATAATTGGTTGTTGATAATGAATTCTTTAAGCTTTACCTCAGCAGAAAAGCACTTTATCTGCCCTTGAATTCTAAATGATAGCTTTGATGGATAGAGTAATCTAGGTTGTAGGTCCTTGCTTTTTGTCACTTCGAATACTTCTTGCCAGTCTCCTCTTACCTGACAAATTTCTTTTGAGAAATCAGCAGATAGTCTTATGGAAACTCCTTTATAGGTAGCTGTTTCCTTTTCACTTGCTACTTTTAAAATTCTCTCTTTATCTTTAACCTTTGGCATTGTGATTATTATGTGTCTTGGTTTGGTCCTCTTGGGTCCAACTTATTTGGGACTCTCTGTGCTCCCTAGACTTGTATGTCTATTTCCTTTGCCAAGTTAGGGAAGTTTTATTTTATTATTCTTTCAAATAAGTTTTTGATTTCTTTCTGTTCTTCTTTTCAATCTGGCATGACTATGATTTGGCTGTTGGTACATTTGGAGATGTCCCAGAGGCTCCTTACACTACCCTTGTTTTTCTGAATTTCTTTTTTTTTCTTCCTTGCTGTTCTGGTTGAATGCTTATTTCTTCCTTCTGTTCAGAATCATTGATTTGAATCCTATCTTGTTGAGAACTGCCCTGTCTGGTTTCAGAAGCTGTATTCCCCCATGGCTAAGGCTGAGTGAGCAGCCTTGGGACCATAAGCCTCCTAAGCCACTTAGGAGACAAAGCTTATCTTTCTTGTAGGGGCACCACCTCTGCCCCCTTTCTCTTCACCCTGCTTGGCCCTGGGAGGATTACTGGTTAACCAATGATGGGTAAGATTCCTCAAAAGAGGGACGACCTAAGACAGGCACAGTTACAAAAGGGCCCTCAGGAAAGGACTTGGGGGGCTATAGAAATAGGGGGTGATGGACCCTCACCCCTCTGCTTTGACATAGCCTGAGTCCTCTTTCTGTCTGCAAGAATTCTCCTAATCTCTTGGCTGCCATATTTCCCCTGCTTGACTTAAGCCTGAAACAATGCCTTAAGCCTGAAACAATGCTGGAGGTGGATGCAGCCCTATGATGGAAAGGGTGGGTTCCCTAGGGCAATTAGGCCTGAGAAAGAATGCATAAAATACTATGAAACCTACTTTGTCGATACCTTCCATTTAAATTATAAGGGTCCAAGCAGGAAGTGAGTTTGTTCACCAAAGTTTTATGGCCCTTCAACTATCTGACCCTGAGTTAGAATAAACCTTCACAGTTCTTTGAATGTTCTCTATTATTTAATCATTTCTGCCTGACAATGATTGATGAGCTTTACGTTTACACCCTGTATTCCTGTGCAAACTGAACCCAACAAAAGCTTGTCAAGGCAAGTGTTGAGGTGCACTCTCCCCTTGAGAGAGTGGCTGTGCCATCCCTTTTCCTCCATAGGACTTGGTGGTCTGTGTGAATTTGTCTGGTCTCATCCATAATGCCATGGACCCCAGGAGCCAGGATCCGTGACCCTATCTTCACCTCTTCCTTTGCTATTTCTCTGTATATTTTTCTTTATTTCGCTTTGTAACCTTCATTTTTCCCTGGGTCATTTTTATTTTGTTGCGATACTCAATGAATTATTTGAGCATCCTGATCACCAGTGTTTTGAACTCTGCACATGGAAGACTGGTTATCTCCATTTCATTTAGTTCTTTTTCTATTGTTTTTCCTGTTCCTTCATTTGGGCCATATTTCTTTGACTCCTCACTTTGGCAGCCTTCTTGTGTTTGTTTCTATGTATTACATAGAGCTGCCTTGACTCGCTGTCTAAGTAACATGACCTATTGTAGAAAAGGCACCTGTTAATTGTGTAGGGTGGAAACTTAGATAATCAGCAGGACAGAGCCACCCATTGCACTGAGTTGTGGCTCTGTGTGGGGTCTGAGATGGGACAATGACACTGCTTGATTTTTAGAGTTTTGCCTGGCATTCACCCTGTGTGCCCTTTCAGCTGTTGCCCTGGTGTTGAATCCCAAAGGGAGTGGGTCTGTGTAAGTTTTAAGTTTGCATAGGCCTTTTAAGTAGATTCCCCTGAAAATCTGGCAGCTTTTTCTGCTGGTTTTTACTGCCAGAAGTTCTGGGGATTTATCTTCCTGGCACTGGAGCCCTGGGCTTTGTGGTCTGGCCTGAGGCTAGGATCAATAACTCCCAAGGTATCCCCCCTGATTTTTATCCACCATACATGAATGTGAGACTGTCCATTCCACCACTGCCACCTCTTGTGCCATACCATGCCTCTCCACTCATTTTTCCGTCTCCACCCTCCTACCCATCTGGCTGAATGTGGCTTCTTTAAATCTTTGATTGTTGGACTTCCATACAATTGGATTTCCTGACAATTCTGGGTATCGTTTTGAGGTCTAGTTGTAATTCTTCCTGTGGCTGCATGATGAGATAAAGTATGTTTCCTATGCCTCCATCTTGACTGGAAGTCCTACCATACTTTTCTTTATCTTCTATATGTATGTAAGCAGTCTCAAGCTCACCAGTGTGACTGAAAACTACACAGATCTAGAGACATGAAGGCTGAAATAGAACCAAGGTTAATATTGTTAACTCATAAGCATCATTCACTGCATTCTCTTGTGAAGACTGTCTTGGGAAATTACCATAGTCATATTGACTTTGTAAAAATCCATATCTCAGCTTCCCAAAATAAGAAACATAACTACATTCCATAATTAATTCACGTTGTGGCAGTGTGTGAATTACAAGTTATAAACTTAACACTGAGGACAGCAGTCCTGCTGTTCCCAAAATGTTAATTTTCATGGCTCAGTCCCTACAGCAACCTATTCATTGCTAAGTAGCTGTGTCCCTCACAGCTAAGCCTTGCTTGGCAATGTAAACTTTGTAAACCAGTTTCATTTGATCCCCAGAAAAACTGGGGCATTAAAATAATCTTTATTTGAGCCCTGGTTGGTGTGGCGTGGTTGGAGTATCATTCATACAGCAAAATGTTGTGTGTTAGATTCCCAATCAGGGCACATACCTACTTCACCTGATCAGGGTGCATAGGGGAGACACAATCCATGTTTCTCTCTCATATCATCTTTCTCTCTGTCTCTCTCTCTTTCTCTCTCTCTTACACACATCAATAAACATACTTAAAAGATAATAACTATCATTTGGAGATTAGGAAACTGGGGCTCATGGTAACTAAGTACCTTATTCAACATCATTTAGCTCATAAATGCCAAGCCCAGGAAAGAAATTCACCATGTTTTTAAACAGAGTGTAATGATATTGTTAGAGAACATTGTTTTTCTGTAGATCTGTGTGTTGTGATTATTATCTTTTTAAGGTAAGTGTAAGGCATCATTTTGGTAGGTGGGGTATTAGAAAGTCATGCTAACTAAAACTGCCTCTCTTACAGAGGACAGAAAGACCACTCTCACTGAGGCATTACTTTGTGTTAAGCATATTTTTCTATCTTTGCCTACCTTGTTTTAAAATGCAAATGTACCTAAAAGGATAACATATTGTATCGATGATTTCTATCCTATTGTTGCTTCCAATATCTGGCTAGTCACCATAGCAACAAAACAACAAAAACAAAAGCCTAAGGTTTTAAGAAGATGCTGAAAGTATGAAAGAAAAATCTGAAAGCTTGAAACTGTTCTTTACAGCCCTGTTGATCCTGTGGTTCCAAGGGGCTTCCTCTCTCTCAGCCTCCTGACCTGTGGGTGCTCACTTTTACCCTTAGAAACAGCAGTGGAGATGCTGGGACCCAGCAGGTTTCAGAACTCATCTTTACCCATAAAATAGCAACTTTTAAATTTGGAGAAGATAAACAGAGAGGCAGATGACCAAGCCCACAAGGATTTCCCTCGCACTGTTTTTCTCACATTGATTGAGTAAAGGTATGGAGTGGTCCCATTCATCTTCAGAAAGTTCCACAGGGAAGCCCCTAAAATTACCATGGAAGACCAGATGCAGCTAATTCATAGGTACTGGCAAAAAAAATTTTTTTTCTGAATGACAAGACACACTTCTTTGTTTTACAAAACAGTAAATACACAGAGCCTTCAGGAGTCCTTACTCTTCTGCAAAACAAACCCAGGCAGCCAAAGCAACCCTCAGTAGGGCTCTGAAAGAGTTCAGCTTCTCTTAGTGGTACCTTTAAACAGCTGTGCCTCTGCGTTCTGGCACTGCTCCTGCCACCACCTCTGAATATTTTAAATATCCAAGTAAATCCTCCCTCTAGGCAATCCACAACAGTTATTCATTGAAATGGCTAAGACTTGCATGCTAGTAAGATAGCTTTCCTTACAAAGAGGTGTCTGGTATTAGTTTATTAGAATATTAGATATTAGGCCACTTCATAAGTTTTAGTCCACTTCATAAGTCCTTATGTTTTCCTTGTACTAAGGGGAATAAAATCTTTTTATTTTACTTTTTTTAAGTCCTGGAAATAGAAATAATAACTGGTTTAAAGAGAAAAAATCTGGGCCTTGATTAAAATTATTAGAAAATAAAAGTTGCATTTAACATTGCATTTCCAATTAATTTTTAATTAAGTCAGATAAAATTATGAGAAAAGTACATTACTTATACATAAAGAAAAATTATAAAAAACATGAAACCAATTAGTCTAACTCACTGAAAAGCTAAAAATCAAAACATATTTAATACGTTTATTAATGCAAAAGAACAAGTGATATCATATTTGGAAGGGTTTTCGTAAAATTGTTTAATGAGGAGTCTGAAGCTCTAGAACTATTGGCTAGTAGAGTGGGACCACCCCCTCCCTAACATCTATTTGCATTGTAGCTTGGATCTTTAGCAAAACCTGCCGAGTATTAATTTTCAAATCTCCAGTTTACACAAGAGACTTGGAGTCCCCCCAAGGAGAATGGCTCAGGACTCTGTGGAGATATACATGTGCAGAAATACATATCTGATGAAACGGCTGTTGGGTGTTAGACTGTAAAAAGAGAGTAATGGGCTCTTGAAGTTAAGCATGCATTAAAGGGACAAGAAATAGAAACCAGTGAATAAAAAATACTCTCGCAGGATAAAGGAGGTAGAGGGGTACAGATTCTGAGTCCACCGTGTGGCTTAAAAAGAACACAGTGCAATCCTGTCATCAAGACTCTCAGTTTCTCCTTTGGAAAAGGTGTGTGTGTGTGTGTGAGAGAGAGAGAGAGAGAGAGAGAGAGAGAAAGAGACCTACATAGCAGTATCATTAAAAGCTGTATCACTTTCTACTACAGGAAAGCCCTGGAAGTTTAAAAAAATTGTAGGAAAAATCTACTGGAAATAATTAGAAAACTTATTAGTAGCACAGGTGATGTCTGGAAACCATCACCATTTGGGCCTTTACATTTAAATGTAAATGTGTCCTCATTTATGTATATACTCTTTAAGGCCTATAACATAATAGCTATTCAATAACCTTGTTTCCTAGATTGTCTCACTGCCATATTATAAGCAAGATCTAAGAATGAACGAATGATTCGACTCAGTCACACAATCATATATTATCCAGTTTTAAAATAACTATTCTCTACAAATAGGTCCTTTTTTACAATATGCTGAAAATGTTTCTAATAGTGTTGCAATGTTTCTGTGAACAATCTGTAGCTCCTAATAAAAGTTCTTTGAGATCAGAACATTTAATATGACTCATATGAATGCTTAACACTTTTAGATCATTAGACTCTTTTGAAAATGTGAAGAAAGATATAGACATTCTCCCAGAAAAGGGCACATGGATATGTAACCGTAGAGTATCTCATTTATAATCCCCTTCAACACTCCCTTTCCTCCAGCATCTCCCTCACACCTATAGCTTTTCACTTGTACCCTCAGAAAATCTTCCTGGCACTCAGCTTTACCAGCTCCTCGCCTTCTTTCACCCACCCTCACTTTTTTCACAAAGTTCAGACTTTCTCTAGTTTGAACTCTATGTGGCCCTTCACCTGGATTTTCCATGTTAAAGGAAAGCCTGGGCAAGGGATTTAACAAGAAAGAATAATTCTTCTGCATTGTAAAATTGGGTAAATTCTTAGGCAAATGGTGGAAAACATAGACCTCTCTGGAGAGAGTGGACAAAGGAAAGAATGCAAACACCAAAATGCCTAATTCCCCAATTCCCTGGAGGAATACCCTGCCATTCCTAGATGCTGATATCCCTATCCTATTTCCATGCACATAAACCTTTAAAACAAAATAGAAAGGTCTCTTTCTATTTTGATGTCCCTTTTGGGGTTGGACAGGTAGGACCTAAGGAAACTAGTTTAAGAAACTCTCAGGTTAAGATTGAGATTTTGCTCAATTCTTTGATTTTCTTTGGTTGGCTATTGGATAAAACAATCATTTTAGTCTACAAAAAATTATTTAGAAGAATGTTCATAATCTACATCCCAAATCATCATATCTATTGTTTGCTTTGATACCCTAGAGCACTGTAAGTATATCCTCCATATTCCTGGGATACAATCCATAAATATTAAAAAAATCAATAGTACAATAATCTGCATCTCAGAAACAGGTAACAAAACTAGAAAAAGCCACAGTCTGGATTGTCACCATATAGCACAAAAAATAAAAAGTCCACATGGCCTCCCAACAGTGGAGCCAACTACCTTTCTCTTTTTGTTCTCACTGCTTGAAACTAGTTGACTGAATTAGGATAACAGAGGAACATTTCCGCCTGGAGGGTTGAATTGCTATGTTATTTTACTAAGAAATAGCACCTTCTATTGAGCCCCCCCTCGGGGAAAAAGGCAACCATACATTGATGTTTCTCTCTCTCTTCTCCTTCCCTTTCCCTCTAAAGATAAATAAATAAAATATTTTAAAAAAAAAAAAAAAAAAAAAAAAAAAAAAAAGAAATAGCATGGTCATTCATATACCTTTATTTAAAAAAACTTATTGTTCTTTAGGTACCATGTTAGTTGCTGGGACCATATGGCTAAACATGATTTAGTCTCTGTCCTTAAGTGACATAATAATCTAATAGAAATTATACCCAGTAAACAGGCATTTATGTAAACCCTTAAAAGGCACTCCTAACCCTGGATTGGAGCATCAGAAAAGGTTTTCTGAAAGAAGTATATCTAAGTGGAAAGCTATAGAGTGATTAGGAGTTAGTTGAGGGAAGGTAATAAATTGAATCAGGCAGATTTACTCTCTAGGAAGGTGAGTTGAAGTGGAGAATATTGGGTGAAAATATTTAGCCTCAAATCCATACTGTGAAGCAAGACTATACAGGAGGGTGAAGAGGAAAAAAGATTTGGATCATATCAGGGTGCTTTAGTCATGGGCTGATATTTGGTCCCTTGAACTGAATGCTTGAGATGGTCATAAAACTGGCTTAATGTGTAGGACAGAAGATAGCATGGAATAGATGACCAGTACTTTTTTATTATCTAATATTAAAAGAAATAAAGGAAGAGTTTTTTTTCCTGGATAGTTTATTTCTGAGTAGTTTTGGGTAGTGTACCATGATGAGAAAAATTACCAGCTCTGATGTATTATCTTCTTTGTAAGTTTTATTATTTTGCTTGAAATATTTTAAATTTTATGTTTCAAATTGCAATTTTCATTTAGATACCAATGCCAAAGACAATGTATGTCTAATTTATTGACAGCCTAGGGTTATCCAGTCTGGTCTTTTGACCTCCTACCTACATTAATGACTATAATTAGAAAATAATAATGAAAGTCATTGTATGATTAAAAAGTTTATTTGAGAAACAAATCTTTGCATTCCAAAAGTACTCAAAATATCAAACCATAACTGCTCCTGGAATGATCATTTAACTAGAAATGTTCAAGTCTACTACTGTAACTCGGGACTCAGGTGATCTATAATCAGTTTACTACTTAACCATAAGGAAAATTATCTATATCCTATAGCTTTGAGAAAACGAACTCTTTCCTAACAATTTACTTGTTCTTTTACTCAATACAAGAAGAATTTATACTCCCCAGAGCTACATATCTTCCACAATTCTTCCACAACTGTAGTTTCTCAGCTATTCCCTTTTTTTTAAAAACTGAAATCATGTAGGAAAACTAAGAAATTGTGTAGGCCATTCCAAAGCTGAGATCTTTCTAAGCAGGTAGCATGGTGCTTGTAGGGCTTCATTTTTCTACTCGTTAAGTATAGAAAACTATTTCCCTGGTTGGTGTGGCTCAGTGGATTGAGTGGGTTTCCATTCAATTCTCAGTCAGGGCACATGCCTGGGTTGCGGAGACCCCAGTAGGAGGTGCACGAGAGGCAGTCACACATTGAAGTTTCTCTCCCTCTCTTTCTCCTTCCCTTACCCTCTCTCTAAAAATAAATAAGTAAAATCTTTTAATAAAAAGAGTAGAAAACTATCACTTAGAAACAATTTTGGTTAGTAAAAGGCCCCCCACAGAAGGAGAGTAACAGTGGATGATGTTTCTGCACACTCTATAAAAACACTTGGATTATTTTGCAACTTGTAATGGAAAGTGGGACCAGACATCATCCAGGCATTGATGTTTTCATAATGCCCAGCACAAAGCTTTGTCCCACTGGTTATGTTGTAGTTTAAAGGCTCGTTATGGGGAGAGTATTTACAGCTAAGGCTTTTCCCAAATCAGAGCTGAATATACTGCTAAACCCTTATGCTGAGACCCAGAAGTATTTAATCTTCCACTTTTCTTAGAGTCGGTGTCCTCATCTACAAAACATGGAATTTTGAAAAAAAAAGTTTAGGAATCAACTGCCAATTCTTAAAAACTCATTTAACCTAAATGTTATTATCACAATTTTTCTGATGGGAAATCTAACACCTACCTCACAGGATTTTAAGAATTAATGAAGCCCTGGACAAGTAGTTAAGTTCATTAGAACATCATTCCCATATGCCAAGGTTGCAAGTTCGATTCCTTCCTTGTCAGGGTGCATATAATAATCAACCAATGAATGCATAAATAAGTGGAACAATAAATAGATGCTTCTCTCTCTCTCTCTCTCTTCTGCTTGCTCTCTCTTTTCCTTGCTCTGTCTCTAAAATAAATTTTAAAAAAAGAATGAGAAGAAATAAAACTAAGTATTTCACAAATAATCAAAGAATCACATATAGTTTTATCAGATAGTTCCCTTTGCCAAGGCAAAGACATATAAACATGCTTTGAAAGGAGGAATGAAAGGCTTGAAATCATTAAATTAGTGTTTGAATTTTCCAACACACATTTTGTTTATTCTCTCATTTAACAAAATGTGTATGAACTTCATATTTCTAATTTGTAATCACCAGGGAGATTTTTAGGTGCTGAAAAAAAAATAGTGTGGCCCTGAAGCCACCCTGTGATTTGTGACAAGTTGTAGCTCCTCAGATACAGGGAGCGAGCCAAGTGTCATCTTGACATCAAGGGTCAATTTGTACAGAACATTTCCATTAATTTAAGTCTTTAAAACTACACAGTAAGCCCAAATTCTGAATTAACTGAGTTGTCAGAACTGTATGCCATCCCAAACGCTTTGTAGAGTAGCACTGTTCTATAAAAATAACTTTTTCTTATATTTAAAAAAACCTGAAAGATCCTGGAATTCCATTTCTTTCCAAAAGAGTAGCCATATTTGAATTTTCTTAGCAGCTTGCTGAGAGAGTGCAAAGCTAACAAGAATCAAAACAGACTCTTTACATAGTTTGTTTGGGTCTAGAGGAAATCTGTCCATGAGCTTTTGTGAAGGGGCCAACATGTCAGCATATGCCTGACTACAGTGAGTTTATCTTTCAATTGATTTAGTCCATTCTGGGGAATCAAGATGATGCAAGAGTGTGGCATATAACCAATCTCTTTCTTTTCATTGACAGAGGTGATAGAAATGCCCTTATTCTTATAGATCACTTGATAAGAAATAACAGAGTCAGAGACTATGTTTAAATTCTTATTATGGTTTTTTTATGCTTTAAGATGTTATTAACATATGGTGTGATTTTACAACAGTAATGGTTGTCAATAGTAAAGAGAGAGGATGGATCCATAATTCTGCTGCCTTGGGGTTTACACACAATTTCCTGGAACATATGTTATATTAGTGGAGTCTGAAATAAGTCTTTGGCCTTCTAGAAATGCTTGAAATTGAGCTGCAAATATGGTGACCATGGTTCTGAGGCATTCGCACAAATAACTCTTAATCTTGAATATCCAAAGAAAATGTTCTTTACTCAGAGTCCTATTTCTTTGAACTCTCCTGCTACACATTACTTGGCAATAGTATGAATTATGGCTTAATTGAGAGTATGCAGCTGAATAGAAAGTGCCTTAGGTTTCTTTTTCTCTTGGCTATTTGTATAAGCCACAGCCACAGAAGTCTAGAGAACATGACAGCAGGTGCCAGAGAGGTACAGCCCACACCTGACTAGAGAGTGGCCATGCCCAGCAGCTTGTCCTCATACAGAAACATGTGAAGCACTGTGGAGACCACCAAAACACTCGAAGTGGTGGAAAGTTGAAGGGAGCCACAGTCCCGAAGAAACAATAGATGCATGTTAAAGTATTAAAATGCCAGTGCTATAAACACCAACCGCAATCTCACTCGTATCCACAGGCTGATGCAACCTGGTGGCATACTGTTGTACATAAATCAACAAACATTTCTCGAGAACCTAATATTCCCAAGGTAGGCAAACACACATACTCCCACACATGCTCTCTCACAGATACTCTCTCACACAGAGAGTTAAATGTAGAATATATTTGTATTAACAAAGTTTAGAAAGAGGATTTTAAAATGAGGTGCATTAAGGGTCTAACAAAATTGTGCATGTTAATCACATTTTTGGTCAAGCATCTACTGAGTAATGTTGGGTCTTTGAATAAAACAACATACCCAATTTTTAATTCTGGCTTTCTTAACTTTTCTTGGATATGATTGTCTTTTCCTATTTATATTTGGTACATTTGTCAGCTATAGAATAAAATAACTCTGGAAGATGGAGGCTAAAGTCTGATGAGCTGATCCTGAATATCAGGGAAAAAAAGCATATGCCTGGTCCATCACTATCAATATGGTTCCTTCTCCCTTTTTCTTCTAGCTGTTGTCTCCAAACAAATGCTATATTTGGACATTAAAATCAAAGAAGCCAATTATCAATCAGCAGAACCTCCACTCACTGCTTTCCCTTTGCTCTTGGAAATTCTGAACTCTTCCCTATGTCCTCTGCTTATTTGCTCCCAAAGTCGCTCCTCCCACATCTTCTTCATCCCTAACCCCCATTTGCTGTTAGCTGTGCCTGAAATGCAGCCCTCCCTAATTTTTCTCTGCTTCTTCCATCCTATTGTTCTAAAGGTCTTTTGTCACTCTGATACTCAAAGTAAGTATTGTGCCAAAGTTATGAGGTGGAAAGCAACATGATGTGTTCAAATCCTCTAAGAAGCTGAATGTAGCTGGTGCCTAACCAGGCAGAGGTTTGCACGGGATGAACTGGAAAAATAAGATTTTGTTAAACAAACTATTGCAGTTCAGCAGTGAAAAAATTTGAATTTTTATCCCAAGCACAACAATGACATTGTAAAGTGGGAGGCATAAACAATGTATGTTGAACATTCATGAGGGAAAGAGATCATTATGAGCTGTGTTAAGGAAAATTTTTGCTGAGAAAAGAGCCTTTAAGGGTAGATAAAATATGCATTGTCAAAAAGGAGGCAGGGGCAGCATGGATGTAAAAGTTAACTCTGGATGATGCTAAATTGGTATTTCTGGCTGGAAAGATGTGTTTGGGGAGAGTAATGGATAGGTATGGAAAACCAGAGTAGAGCCATACTATAAAAGGCCTCCAGCTTAGACTGATGAATTTGTATTTTATCCTTTAGAACCAGCCCTCTCCTGTGCCTCTTACTTATTTGTCTCCCAGAATCAGCTTTGGGTCCTATTTTCTCTCTTTATCCATCTGCCTTGTGGTGAAAGGGTGCCTGCATCTGTTCTGAGTCTCTTGTCAATTTCTCCATGAGGCAGATGGTCTATTTCTGTTTCCAGACTTTGCCAGATTCCCCCTGAGTTTTTCATCCTCTATCCCTGAGAATTTATTGCCAGTGTAGCAACAGATACCATGTGGCAGATGAGTTTAGAGAATAAGTTTTATTAGATGTATTCACCAAGGAGCCATTCCAACACATTATCTAATGTCCTTTACAATAGGTAGCACTTTCTGGTCATAAGAAGCAATGGCTAAGAGGAAGGTCAACACAATTTAGATTGAGATTGAGTCAAACTCCATTTTTATTGGAGTTCTCCTTGGAGTTTTTATCACTTTGTTCTTATGCCCCAGCAGTGATTTTATTATTGGATTCATCTTTTTGGTTGGACCAAGAAACAAAGAAAATTAAGACTTTAAATGTGTCCCGTCTTTTGAATTTAAGCCTGTTTTCTCTTCCATGTTCCTATATTGATCTAAATCATACATCATTAACATCATCTCCCAAATGTCCTAGTTTGCTTCTTCAACCATTACCAAAGCAGTATAAGAGTCTTTCTTTTTCCTTATAGGTCAAGCAGAGCCTGGATATCCTCTGTCTATTCATGTTATTAACTTTAATTAGATTTTTCCTATAACAATATGGCATATTGTATCTTGCTAAGAGCATGCTATGTTCATCCTATTAACCAGACATGACATTTCTTTGAGTTCCACAGCAACAAAATGACTCTGGGTCTCTAAACAACTATCATAAACTGCATACCAATATTCACTACCCAAGGGGAACCAGGCTGAATCAGTACATGTTCATTCTTGAAAAAACAAAATTGCAAAATGCATTCCCTGGGTATGGAAAACCCATTAAAGTTCTATACATGAAAGAATTATTGGTGTATTTAGTACACAAGATTAGATTTTCTCAAGCTATAGGCAGTCACATGGCTTGACCCTAAGCATAAAGTCAATCAACCTCTCACTTTGCATTTTGAAGTCTATAATCACTTTAATCATTTAGTTAAAATGCATTCAAACCTGGTTGGAAAAACAATGAGCTCTCGTTGACATGACAGAATAGATTTCTCTCCAGCTGGAGTGGGATTTTTGCTGGTAACCAGACTCAGAGGTTTCAAGACTTGTATCCCAGTCAAGTGATTTTCTTCTATCTTTTTCCAGAGTACCCTAAACTTTGGTTTTCCATCATTAATTGGTTCAGTTGGAAGGCAGAACTAAGAAAGCCTAGGGTAGAAGGAGAAGGGAATGGGAGGAGAGGAGTATTATACTTAGATGTCAAATCCATGCTCATTTACAATGGGGAATATCATCTTTGGGAAAAGCTGAAAACTTATTTTTCCTTTTTTAAAGCTTAAAGTCTTCCTCTTCTCAGAGTTCAAAAAGATACCCACTAATACCTTCTAAAGCTTTTGAGAACTTTGCCTCGAACACACGACTAAAGAACTAAATATTCAGCTCAAATATTATAATACTGTTTTAAAACCTAAGAAAAGTAGTTTTTATTTGAAGATAATATTTTTAAAGCAGATCAAAAGATTGGCCTAGAGCCCTGGTGGCTCACTTCTGTGACATTCACCTCTCAGAGAAGATCTTCATCCCATTTTGCATTCACTATTAGAATCTCACCTTCTTCAGTTAAACAGTTTCTGCTGGAATATGTGCTGACTTACAGTTAAAAGGGAAGAAAATAAAATGTCAAAATAGGGAAACGGTCCTTCCTTTGTCATTTTCATACTTGCTGAAGATATCAGATCTCAAACCACATGGGTGACATGGCTTACACACGTGCACACCCCTAACACTCACAATCCAGGGAAGTTTATTTCACAGTCTACAGAACTCAAGAGTTCATCTATCTTCCATATCTCCATTCTACTGAGGAGGAAATAGAAGACAGAAATTAAAAGATAAAAATGGAAAGACATAACTGCAAAAAGTTGAATTAAATACTAGTTTAAGATACATCTACCACTCTATTTTTTTAAAGATTTTATTTAGTTATCTTTTAGAGAGGAAGGGAAGGAGAGAAGGAGAGAAATATCAATGTATGGTTGCCTCTCCCGAGTCCCCTGCTGGGAACTGGCCTGCAGCCCAGGCATGTGCCCTGACTGGGAATCGAACCACGATCCTGTGGTTCACAGGCCTGAACTCAATCCACTGAGCTACACCAGCCAGGACTATACCACTCTGTTTTGAAGAAAACAGCAGCCACCATTTGTGACCCTTAACTTAGCCAAATTTGTTGGTTACCCCAAATCTGGCAGAGTGTCTCCCAGAAAAATTTCCAACTAGTTAACATCCAGGATGACATTTACCAGTGTCTAGACAAAACCTCTAGAGAGGGAGAAATGAGGCCTTTTCTTACCAGAAGTGGAGAAATTTCGGTCCTTCCTTTGCCAAACTCCAGTCTCTCTCCCTCATAAGTGTCATTCCATTGTGGCTTCAACCAGCATGTTAATTCTGGTTTGATTTTAAAATCTTGTTTGGGGGTTTTGTTTGTTTGTTTATGAGAGTAGAAATGAAAAGGGATAAATTGATGAGTACTTTTTTTTGTCCCCAGCAAAGACAAAGTCCACAGTGGACTGAGGCTAACATAAACTACCACAGAAATTTACTCCCGCTTTAATCTAAATGTATCTGAGCCCAGAATATATTTGAAATGAAGATGCCTTGCTCTTCTGAACAACCGAAATCTAAAGTCCTCTATGATATTGTTCTTCATAATGTCTTATAGTTCACTTTAGCTTAAATGATTCTTACTTCTACAGAATAGATTACTGATACCAGACAACTGAAAGCCAGAATACAACAGCCTGCAAAAAGCAACACCAGCAGAGAAAATGTCCTTGCTCTTGTCCCAGCACATTTTTAGAACTAAGCAGCTGATTTTATTTTCTAATGAAAAAAAATCTGTGAGTAAATTTTAATTGTGCAGTAAGGAGAAAAAAACCCATTTGCAATTTAATCCAATTACAACTCATTTGTGATTAAGATTTGGTATTTAATATTGATGGAGTTATATTGCTTTCTTATTTCTATCTTTGGAGAATTTAATATAGACAATATATTGAACAGAAAATACATAGATGCCCATTGTTTCTCTACTCTGTAAAATATTGGATTGACTTTATGTTATAAATATAAAAGCATCATGTATTAAGAGTATTTAAAATAAAAACATGAGATATACAAAAATAACAAGCACTCACCAGAGCTCCTGACTAAAGAAATTCCATAAGAAGATATTATGCAGCATTTAACAGAGAGATTACAAATGAAAAATTGGGTTACCATCAGATAGTAAACCTCTTTGATCCCCAAACTTTTTGGCACAACAGGTAAAGAAAGAAAATTTTCTTTGTAATTTTTCAGAAATTAGTCTTGACAACAGAACAGCAATTTCATTAATAGCTAAGCATTTCATTGTCCAAGTTTGAACTACATCATGAAGAGACAGAATTTTGCTATCTCAGACCTTCCTACATTTTCAATCCAAATCCAAGGACGGGAGAATCTACCTTTAGTTTTAGAAGTTATACTTAATTTATAAAAAGAAGAGAAAATAAAGTGTGATCACAAATAATTATAATCCCAGTGGGTATGAAAGGGAGATAGTTAAGTAAACTGTGCTACATAAACAAAATAAAAAAGACATGAGTATATCCAAAATATGCTCAAACACATTTTAAAATAAATAGGAAAGCATTTATATTGAATTTCTAAGTAATAAAAGGCAGGGGTTCTGATCATATTTAAATGAAAGAATACAAAGAGAAAGTGCTGAGAAAAATACCCCAAATTTAATAATTTTATCTAATTTGGGAATTGTAATTTTCTTCTTTAAATTGGGAAATTTAAAATTTCCCAATTTGTATAATGGGCATGTATTATTTTTAAAACTAAGAAAATATACAGTGTTATTATAAGAAAAAAATGTGAATGAATACTTATCTTCTGCGCACAAGAAGGTGCCATCAAACCCCGAGGAGAAAACACCTGGCTTTTAGGTGTTCATTTTTTATAATCCCTTTCATTGCAAAGTTAAATGACAGTGAAAGACAAAGGGAAAGAATCAGTCTAATTAAGATTTTGCTCCAACAAAGCGGAAGCCATAGATAGTTTCTTTCCCCTGTCCAACACCAGTGTGTTTTTCTGGCCAAGGCTCATTCCATAGGAATTGCTTCATTCCACTCGAATGTTCTTAGCCAATCCCTAGTGCCCATGATTCAGCTGAGAGAAATGGCCTTTTCAAGTTGCTGGGTTTTTTTTTTAATCTTCCCAGAAACCTCTGCCACTTAGGTCTTCAAACCAGAATGCTCACTCTTGGGAACAATCTTCTCGTAATATTCTGGCATTCAAGATGTATTAGAATGAATGAGTTTTATAAATCCATAGTTTGCTGAATTCCTAGTATTGAACCTCCATCTTGCACAAAACAAGATGACAGTTTTTCAGGCTCCATAAAAATATGTATTTCATTCTATTAACAGGGTTGGAGCAAAGAAATTGTTCTGTGTGATTGTTGCTTAAACTAGGAAATGGAGCTGGCTCACTGGGGATATTTAGGCAGAATGGGATAGGCTTGTGTAGAGTAAACTAATACTTCAAATTCAAAAATTGGGGAACTTAATATCAGTACCAGGATGTCCAAAGGCAGAACCTGAATTCAGGGGCAGCAGATCCAAGAGTCCAGAGGAGCATAAATTGAGGTTAAACCAAAGAATATTTCATAGAGGGAATAGCGAAGCAACATTATGGGGTCACAATGTCCAAGGACATCTGGAGTGCTGTGCCTCATGTATGACATAGCAAAAGTGAGGATTCAGATGGAAAGGCTGGAGTATACAATGTGCCATATACATGGGCCATTGAAAAATTCCCCATAATTTGTATATTAAAGGTACTCATTTCTAAATATAGTACAGGCTTTAAAATCTTCCCAAGTTTTTCATTTAAGTGTTACAAACATTAATAATGTGACTTTAATAATGTAACCAATTTAACATGCTACCGAGTAAGCAATACTAAGCCTCATAGAATGATCAACACAAGCATAAAAAATTATTTTATTTGGTAAATATTAAGTCATCAATTTCTATACCTTGCTAAGATTATAATACATTGCCATCAGTGAATTCTAACTGCCATACAAGAGAATTAATATTTGTATACCACAAATAAAATACTCTATGTAATTAATTTGTGACCTCAGAGAGGTCCCAAAGACAATATCATAAAACTGAAATAAGTGTTATCTCATTTATTTATTACTACTCATTTAAAAAAACTTATTACATGTATAACTTGACATTAAAGTACAATAAAAGATTGCAAAAGAAAAGAGACATCATTCTTGCCTTTAAGAAACTTGAAAATTTAATGGACAAAAATGAATGTGAAATATCTCACTAATGATAATAGTAATGGCTAGATGCATTCCTTCAGCTAGAATGGCCTGATAAAACACACCTTTCATCTTCACCCAGCAAACCACCAGGTATACCATGCAAAAGGGAATACACAGGAAGCAGATCCAACTCTTGTTAGCTTTGTCATCATTGTAGAAGCCTTCCCTGCTCTCTATAAAGTAAGTACAAAAGAGCAGCTCCCCTGGAAGCTCTGGAATGAGAATAATAATTACCTTCATTTACTAAAGATCTACTATACACTCAGTACTCTGCTAAGTGCTTAATATGCATTGTACTATGAGTGTTTCTTGAATGCAGGATCTAGTTCTGTGACATAACAATTGACTGGTAAAGAGTCAGGTTAATAGCAATCTGCCATCTAGGTTCTGTTAGAAAGTGTGTGGGTTAGACATTCACCTGTCCGGAGGCTGCTGAAAGGAGTTCCCTACAGGCTCTGTGAGTCCATGACAGAGGGAAACACACACCTCATTTAGAGATACTACAGATCTAGAAATATTTCCAAAGAGTGAGGTAATGAGCAACAGAGTCTGAAATATAGAGGGAATGGACTGAAAAGAAATAGCTCAAATTTAAAACATTTTTAGGGGGGAGGTACCTCTTTGTCTGGTTGGGTTCATTTATATCCAACATCCCTTTTATCTTCCATAATTTTTTATGTATCTTTTGTGCTTGTTTGAATTTTAATTAATTGCTAGTCACCTTCTTATCTTTATTTGCCCAAGAAATATAAAAGCGGGCTGATAATCAGATGAAAACACCTTTCAAGTGCTGAAGTCCGCTTTACATTCATGTGTGTGTGCTTGTCTCCAAGGTCTTGGAGTAATAGAAACCGTGGTTTGGGCAGCTGCCTTTTATCCTAGGGCTGCACAGGCGGCAGTCTGGCTACAGACTGAGCATTTTAGACTTGGAACTACTGGACCTGGAATAATAGATTGTATGATATTTGTGATTCGATATTCCCTATTACCACGTAAAGTTAAATGAATCCATGCATAATAATTAAAATATAGAAGCACTTATTTCTCCTAAGATTTGTATCTGAAATGATCCAGGAACTGTGAGATTTATAACTATATTCTCATTGTGTTGCCTTAGATTATCATAAAACAGCAATTACAAATGGTAGATCATTGGTCTAGGTCATATCTGGCCCACAGTTGCATTTGGGGTGTGAACAAGTATTTTAAAAATAAGGAAATATACATAAGAGTACAGATTTCTGAATTTCATTGGACATTTTCACCCGAGAACAATCACCTGTTGAATAAATAGTGCTCACTCCCTTTCAACAGGCAGGGTGATTTCCACTTCGCCAAGCCCCTCCCCCACTCCTCCCCGACCTGGCCAACTTAACTACACCATGACCTCTTCACTTTTTATTTAAATTACCTAATGTTTGCATTTGAGTTTACAATTCTAAGTGCAGTACTGACATGAAATCCATGGTTTTTAAAGGTGGTACACACTTTGAAAATTAAATTATATTGTGTCTGTCGTATGGATGTGAAAAACAAATACAGCACTAACTTGAAAATGAATAGTTAAAAAAAACTAACATTCTGGATCTTGATTTGACAAATCATGTGGGTTAACGCCATTGTTTGCTGCTGTGAATGGATACATTGTATTTTTATTCACTTGCAATTTGAAATCGTAATATCTTGGGCAGGTTTGAATTGTGTGTGCTATTAAATTGAGGGCCAATTCCCCCAAGCCATTACATTTAGAGGCTTGTATTTGATCTACTAATTCTCTACAGCTTTCATCTCTTCTGCATTGATGTGTGTGAAGAAATTTGGGAGTATTATCCTCCAAAGCAAGCTGCAGTTTTCTTTGTTTCCATTAGATGGCACAGAAGATTCTTAAGGTCCCAAGTACACAAGCGCATTGGATAGCTCTGTGTGTGATCAGCTATGTGTAAATACCAGCAATTTCAGTTCCACCACCTTTGTAGCAGGAATCTAATTTATAGTATTTTTAGGAAAGAGTTACTTTGTAACTCATGAAGCATTTCTTCCTGAATACACTAATAAGTATGAGACAATTTCCTTTGGAATTTGGTCTGTGTTTCCTTGGTTCACAGCTCTACTCCTTATCAAACTTGAGAAAAATAGTTATATCCAATATTGCAAAAGATATGGGGGAGAAAAAGGACATTTTTACGCAACAGGGAATAAGGGTCAAAGCTAAAGAACACAAGATAGGCTTCTGGCCAAGTTAGAGGCATAGGTAGATATGCTTTGCTTACTTGCACAACCAAAAGAAGGATAACAAACATATTAAAAACAACCAGAACTGCCAAGAAATTGAACTCCAACAACCAAGGAGTTAAAGAAGAAATGTTATCTAGACTGGGAGGAGGGGCAGACACACGAAGCCGGGGTGGAGAGGAGGCACAGCAAGGTTGGTGGACTAGGATATCCACAGTTGCTTGTGGATAAGCTGGAAGGAACAAATGGGGAGCAAGACAGATGTGTAGCCCAGGGTTCCAGCATGGAAAACTAAACCCTCCAAACTTCTGGGTATAAAAATCTGTGGGGGTTGTGGTGGCTAGAGAAACTCTCAGTTTTACAGAGGAGTTTGGGGGGGCAGGCACAGGATCCTAGAATATACACAAGCCCACACACCTTGGGCAGGGAATCAGCACCCAGGGAGCACTCAGGCAGGACCCCAAGGGCATAATCTGCTTATGGGAAGCAGGGGGAAGTGACTGAAAGGGGTGATGGAGAGCCTTAGCAAGAAACATTGTTCCCTGTCTGCTCCTCCCCCACTTACAGCACCACAACGCAGCCTAGTGAGTTGTCCTGCCCTGGCAAATACCTAATGCTCTGCTGCTTACAATATAATAGGTGTGCTGAGACAAAGAAATATGGCCCAAATGAAAGAACAGATCAAAACTCCAGAAGAAGAACTAAGTGATGAGGAGACAGCCAACCTTATTAGATGCAGAGTTCAAAACACTGGTAATCAGGTGGTTCACAGAAATGATTGAGTATGGATACAAACTAGAGGAAAAAATGAAGGCTATGCAAAGTGAAATAAAGAAAAATATACAGGGAACCAACAGTGAAAAGAAGTAAACCAGAATTCAAATCAACAATTGGAACAAAAGGAAGAAATAAACATTAAACCAAAACAGAATGGAGAAACAAGAATTCAAAAAAAAAATGAGGAGAGGCTTAGGAACCTCCCGAACAACTTTAAACATTCCACCATCCTAATCATAAGGGTTCCAGAGGGAAAAGAAGAAGAGCAAAAAATTGAAAATTTATTTGAAAAACTAATGAAGGAGAACTTCCTAAGCTGGTGAAGGAATAGACATGCAAGCCCAGGAAGTCCCAAAGAAGTTGGATCCCAGAAAAAAAACATACCAAGACACATCATAATTATATTACCCAAGATTAAAGATGAAGAGAGTATCTTAAAAGCAGCAGGAGAAAAGGAGAGAATTACCTACAAAGGATTTTCCATAACACTATCAGCTGATTTCTCAAAAGAAACCTTAGAGAAGTCCCATAAGACTCCTGCACTGGCCAAAAGGCAAGCCAAATGTTTCACCAAAGAGAGAGAGAGAGAGAAGAAAGAAAATTTTCTACCAGATCAGAGAGCTCAGCATTCTTGAACCAAAATCTGTGAGCATATAGTGAAAAGTACACAATATTTTCATATTGTCCTTGTTGCATGACACCCCACGATTTGCCCAATCTCTTCTTCAAGTGGCTCATTTCCACTACCCTCGTCTATACAGTAAACTAAACATTGATGTTTTAAAGTCAAGTCCATCTTGGAAAACTGTAGTGTCAACTTATCTTCAAGCATTAGTGACAGTGGTAAAAACTGGACAACTTCAACCATCTTTCCATGAAGAAGTGGGCCCAGGAAATTATAAGAAAATAATGACAGGGGAGCTACCTTTAATTCTAGGTCTTTGATATAGCTTATCAGTGATGAAGAGTGTGCAATTATTATTTATATATTATGCAACCACATGTGAATAGAAATAAAATAGCTCTAAGGTGAATTAGGTACTCAGGGTAAGATGCACACATCTTGATAAAATAGCACTGGGAACAATGAGTCTTAGTTTCAGAGGATGGGCTAGATACAGAACAATTAGAATTAAGATAATTGCAAGCATAACCAAGATGGCTTGTTTAAAACTGGAAAAAGAGAAGGTGAGAGCTCTATGAGGTGTTTATCAGTGAACACCTGTGCATACTTGGACATGTGATGATGCTAGTGGTGGATATCATTTAGCATCATTAGCATAGCAGACCAGTACAAAAGAACTAAACATTAAACATTAAAAACATACAACTAGGATAAAAAGAATATTATGACTTTTTTTCCTGAGTTTTGAACAGTGCATCAGATCTAAGTTCAGTCCTTTTTCTTACTCATACTGAGTTACGATTCATGTCACTAAAGCTCCTTCTTATTGATTCTGCTTTTGATCACATATACATCTCTAAGAACAAGCACACAATTTGGTAGGGTTTTTCCCCCGTTAGGAAGCGATCAGCTTCTTAAAGCTGATTTTGAAAGGAGGGGGTCATTTTCATTTTTTCAGATCCATAAAACACATACACACACATACACAGTTTAGATTCTAAATTTTCTGAGACTTCACTTCTCTTCCATAGAATGAATAATCTGGGTTCATCTTTCATAAATTCTCTGACCTTTTAATTTTTATTTTATAAATATTTAATCATTATTATTACATACTTTTGACCATACATACTTGCTTAAATCTGAATAACATGTTCACTTCTAAATAACAAAAGTTGTGAGCTTGATGATATGACAACAGCACTAATATCAGTCTAAGACCTGACTATTAAGGAAATGGTGAAAAGCAAACAGACAGAGATACCAACAAAATTTAAAAAGAAAGGAAAAGTTTGAAATAAAATGATTATTTTGTACTGGAAGCAAGCACTGTTAGTCATTTCTTTGTTTTTATTTATTCAAATCTGAAAGGAAGGCATTTTTTTACTTGTAGTCCTTTTGTTATTTTTATTTATTCAAATATTTTATTTATTTATCCAATTTTTTGGTTGGATCAATAAAATCAGATATCACTCTACATACTCCATTCTAAATTATTTTGCAGATTCTGCTTGTTTTTAAATTCTGAGTAGAGAAAACAATTGTGAAGGGAAAAATCTGGGAGAAAGGCTAAACTTTCTCTTGAATGGTAAAAGATTTTTGGATGTGAAACTATTATTAATGCAGCTTGAGTTTGATTTATATTAAGAAGTGTTTTTTCAATACTAGATGTAAGTCTGTCCTGATGGTGATGACTCCATCACTTATGCTGATGTCATTTGTGAGCCTGGTGGGAAGGTGGGAAGGAGTGAGACAAAAGGTCAAGTTCTCGGGAAAGAGCAAAGTGAATTCGCCCACAATGGGGTTGAAACCTGGTCCCCCCTGTAATTGACGACAACAGCACAGTTTTCCTCTTATGATTTAAGAAAATCTCTGTTTTCTGAGAAACATCTGTGTCATTCGACGTATAAGTGGGTGTTCTGGAAGAAAGAAATAAGATTTCACTAGTTCAGAAATCTCTGTTTACACTATATCCCTCTTTGAGATTTACTATATACATTAACATAGTAAATATCCTGAGAAAACTGCTCCAAAGAAGCCCCATTAAGAGAATGTTCTGAGATGTAATTGGCCACTATCAACACCTAATATGATATTTTAGCGTACTAGCTTGTGGGGGAAGTAGAAGATGTTAAAATATGTTAAAGTTTGATAGAATAAGAATGGTTTTCAATCCCCAAAAGTAATCAGGTTCTAAGAAAAAGCATACTTTTATCTGCCAGTTCTACCTTCCATTAGGTAATACCTAGAAGAAAATACAGCCATTACCACAAAATAGGGACAAATAGTTTTAATTGGAAAAAGTCACAGTTAATTTGCTGTCATAGGCTAAAGTATAAAAAGTTTTGTTATAAAAACTGAAATTTGTCCCTAATTTATTAAAAGAGTCCCTTTTCTATACTTTTATACTTTTTTCTGTGGGTCTCTTTTATCACATCATTATTAAACCTGCTTCATAGCAAAGAAAGCTTTAAATGCTATTAAACCTTAGTGCAAAGTCTGTACTTACACATTAAGCCTTTTAGTAATTATTGTAAAGTAAATGTTTCTGTCCATGTTAAAAAAATTTAGGCAGCCATTAAAAGTTAGAGAAGGGTCTTGAAGTAGAAAATTGTGACAATATATAAATCTACTATGAAACATTTATTTTTATTTATAATTTCTTCTTAATGTAAAGCTAAACCATGTCTTAATCCTTATAGTTTATAATCTAAAAGAAATGGACATATCCTATGATTAAGAATTTTCAGTGAAGGATTTTCATACGTGTAAATATGTATACTTCCACAAAGTACTATTGACAGTAAATGAACAGAGTTTTGTCATAAGTAGATTTTCCTAGTAAGAAAATTTGCCCAGACAAGCTTTGGCAGTTCTGTTCAAATATGTGTATGAGTGACACAGATTTCTCAACTCACCTCCCTGGATGACTCCAGGGCAAATTGCCAGGTGGATGTGCAACAGGAGATCAAGATACCTTTTGTTTTTATTTTCAGCGGGCACCAGTGTACTTGAGATTTTTCATTCACTGCTTTTGAAAAATCTGCTCAGAATGTGAAAGGAGGAAATAGTATATCATTTGCAGGGCAAATGTAGGGACAGAGGATGAATCGAATGTCCTGAACATAAAAACACACACACAGGAGCACAGCTCCTAAGTGAGGAGTCCGCCCAACAGTTTATTCCCTATAATGATTCACCTTCATCTCTCCACTTTCCCATAATAGTCATGTGAGAATCACCATGAAAGAAAAAGGTATGTTACCAAGAATCAAAAACCATAATTGAAAGAAGAAGAATGCAGGTACAAAAACATATAAGCAAAAGGAACATGTGAGACACTCACTGTTCCATAGCACTATTTACTGTGGGAGAGCTACACTCAGGGGAAACTACAAGTGGGACTCAGACTCAGGAGAAGCAAGGTGGTGAAGGCTAACTATAGGCCTGGTTAGCCCTGGGCGTTGTGAAGCATGAAGTTTATCTTTTCTACTCTTGTCTTTCCCTTCACCTCCTGCAATTTAAGGATGTTTTAATTGCAAGAAAGAGAAAATCCAACTAAGATAAAAATGTGATATTTACTGGCTTATAGACATCATTCAGGGGCCAAACCATGCTTCAGTGGCTATTTCTATATTTGTGTTGCCTCCCCTCCACATCCTTGACGTTGTGGCTCCCATCTCAAGTAGGTCCTCACTTCATGGTCCCAAGATGGCTGCAAGCAACAACTGGGGCTGAATTCTCCCTTGTTTGTATCTGTCAAGGAAGGGAGCAGTCTGTGTCCCAGAATTCTCAGCAAAATTCTTCAGGTTCATTCCAATTGGACCAACTTAGACAAACCAACGTCTTTGGACCAGTGCAATAAAATGCAATGAGCTGATTGACTCATGTCTGAGTTAGGTACCCATTCCTAAACCATTTCCCGTGGTCATAAGGATGGTGAGCTCAGATTAGCCTAATGCAATCAGGATACCCCTCTGGTAATAAGGGTGGGTTCAGTCCTACCCAAACAACATGACTAACAGTGAGGGCAAGATGTGCACATGTGTGCAGGTAGATATTGCTAACTGAAACATAGACTCTGTACCAGGAAGCAAGAAGGACAATGTCATTCAGCAAACCAGGGATACCCTGTATAGCTTTTCCTTCCTAGTTGCCTAGTCCTTGACCCCATTCGTATCTAGCCAGAATTCCACTCAATGAGAACTTGAATTTAGTTACTTCCTTGATTCATGTGAACTAGCCTAATTCAGAAAGAAGCTCTACTAAAGAGGCATTTTTAAGGGTAAAAAAACTTCTTTAAAAACTTATTTGCCTCCATTTGTATATGGATATATACATTTATACTCAAAGTGGTTATCAAAAATGTAACACCTAATATTGAAAAACAGATAAATTCTAACATTGCCACTTTAAATGTAAGACAATAAATTGGTTAAAATATAGATGAATTAGTTTTTATTCTTGGATTAAATAAGCACGATCACAGCTTAAAACAACACTCAATTTCAGATCATAGCCTCTATAGGTCAGCACAGTTGTGCTCTGTGTTTAAGAGCTCATAAGCATAAAATCAAGCTTCAGCCAGAGTTGTGATTTTCATCTGGAAACGAGGATCTTATTTCAACCTCATCGGTTATTAAAAGAATTCAGTTCCTTGTGAATGTAGGTCCGAGGTTCCCATTTCCTTGATATGTGGCCCCTTCCTCTCGAACCTTTCAGAGGTACATTAAATTCCTCTTATGCGTTGAATCTCTGTGATTTTCTCTTCTGCTCTTAAGGGCTTATATGATGATGTTGGGTTCACTTGGATAATCCAGGATAATAGCCTTATGTTAAAGTCAGCTAATTAGTCACCTTAATACATCTGCAAACTTCCTTTTCCCATGAGCCATGTCTACAGGTACAACACCTGGGGGTGAAGACTAGCGAGACCAAAATTCTGCCGCCCACAGTAGAGGTTTCATTTTCCATGTTGGTGAAATTGAAAAAAAGAAGAGGAAGCACATTGGGGGGTAACCCACACGTGGGTGCTTCAGCTCTCACATTGTGGTGAACAACATTCCTATATCTATTGATATATGCACATATATATGTAAATTACAGAAAGATAGAAGATGCTAAGACTTTTTATTTGTTCTGATTGAGGCTTTTAAAACCTGTTCCTCAGACGAGGAATCAGTAATGAGGACAACTTTGAAAGAATCTGCCTGCATTTATCTTGTGTTTCTTTTTTGTCAGACAGTACAAAGAAAATTAAGGTTTTTCTTCTTTGCTATACATATAATACTCAGAAGTGAAAGCTTAATTAACTTGTCAGAATCATGGCATCTCTTTTCTTGAACTGCTGGATCCGCCTTCCCAAAAGATTTGCAAGAGGAAGAATAAACCTCCCTGACACCTTGGCTGGAAGAACAGCACGTCCACAGCAGTCCTGCCCTCAAAGATGGCTTCCTGTCACAATGAGTGGTGCTCTCATCCGTTTGGGGGAGAACACGCTTTCACCATTTGTCAAGAAATGTCTACTGAGCAGAACAACTGTTTCATAAGGTAAGGCTCATCAGGTTGCAAAGAGGAAGTAAAGCAGAGCAGCTAATTACCATGTACCAAATTCATCTTTTTCAAGAAAGACTAAATATATATATATATATATATATATATATATATACACATATATATATTAAAAGAAGCAAAGTACTTGACAATTGCAGTGTTGCCTGTAAGTTAATTTTTTACTTTCACACAGATGAGTTCTTAGTATTCTTCTGTCTCAGAAAGTGATGTTCCCTGAATCCTAAATAACAGAGCAGACCCTCTCAGTGTGTAAGCTTTCCCCAGGCCTAAATTATTTAACTTTGAAGCTGTATAAATTCCTTCCAGAAGCTAAGATATGAGGTGCAAATTGTTTCTTTAGTTTATCAGGAGTAATTCTAAGGATTTAAGTTGCTTCTGTAAGTGAAAAAGATTGACAAACTATTTTTCAGTCTTCGACACTTACTTTCTTAAGCCTCCCCTCAACCAACACCAGAACTTAGCTTTTCTGAGAACTGCTTGCTGATACAACCCCATACCTTCCTGAGAACCCTTTTATTCTGGAGTCCCATAACTTTGATTTTTCCAAGATGTATGTGCCTGTGTTGATCAGTTATTTGATTAAGTTTCTCATGTCAGTTGCGCCAGTAGGTCACGTCTTCCCGGCAGAACCATAGCATATAAAAGAACAGAGACCACACTTTCTATTACTAATGATTGTTAATTAATGTTACCAGCTTGCTTACACTCATAGCATCTTTTAAAAAAATTTTAGTCTGATAATTCTGATATCCCTGCTAACCTGAGTCTAGTCCTAATGCTTGTGCTGCCTCTTCAAACTGTTTTTGGGTTGTTTTTTTTTTTGCCCAGTGGAGCTCCTGGAGGTAAAAATTAACAAATGTGAATTCAGCCCCTCATGACCGACTCCCCCTGGAGCTTCTCAGTCTCAGAGGAGTCCACTCTGAGCCTCCAGGAATTCATCAGTACAGTTCAGATCTTCCATCTCTGGCACTGGTTCTCATAAAAGTTGTGGCATTCTGTTCTAGTAAGTTGTGATTCTCTGTATTCACTTGTCTGTTGCCACCAGCTTTGAGGGACAGTGTTTTGCCCTGTGACCTTGCTTTTCTGATGAATCTAAAAAGAGTTGTGGATTTGACAATTTGTTCAGCATTTTACTTTGGAAGATAAAGTGGTGACCTCCAGGTTCTTACACGTCATATTTGAAATAGGAAGTCCTCAGCTTCTAGTTTTTAATTTTTTATTTAATAGACATTTATCACATATCAGGCACTGTTCTAAGAGTTTTACAAATATTCAGTCACTTACTCCCTACCACTGCTATTAGGCAGATGTTATTATCTTCATTTTATCGGTGACAAAACTGCATACAGAAGTCATAGGTCTACCAAGGGTAGAGCTGAAATTTTGCACCCATTTTTTAGTAAAAGATAAAATAATCAAGTTCTGATTTCTAAGATTTTCTGCAATACTACTGAGAGAACTGAAAAGAAGCACTTCCTCATTATGAATTCATGTCTTTTGAGTGTCTACTGGGTTTGAGTTACTCTTTCAGATCCTCTTGGCCTCTTCTTTGTCCAGCTAAACCATGGTTCCTGTTTGGTTAGTTCCATCAGTTGTCTTCTAGTAAGTCTATAGTCTCCTTTAGAAACTGAACGCTCATGGAAAAGTGAGGTGCTTGCTTGTCTGGCTATGCACGAGAGGGAACTTCATGGTTTGTCAGATGTCTAAAATACCTCTTTTCAAAAGATTAGTTCCTTAGAGCAAAGTTTTATCGTCATTCAAGAGATACGCAGATAAAATATGCATTAAACAGGGAAAAAAATGAGTACCAGAAAACTTTTTTTCTTTTCAGAAAACAAATAAACAAGAAACTGGACAGAGGCACTCTCTTAGAAGGAAAAATATTAGCTAATTTATAAATTAATTTGGGCTTACATTTCAACTATGCAAAAAAAATCTTGGCTAACTTCAGGAGGACCACCCCACTACAGAAGCTCCTCCACTGATGAGCAGGTGAGGCTGTGAGATGCTACCTGTAGGTTCACGAGTTGGTAAGTCCCAAGAGCTACTTACTATATCTGTTGGTGGAATGAAATTTGATAAACTTTTTTTAAGATTGTATTTATTTATTTTTAGAAAGGGGGAAGGGAAGGAGAAAGAGAGGGAGAGAAACATCATTGTGTGGTTGCCTTTCACATGCCCCCCACTGGGGACCTGGCCTGCAACCCAGACATGTGACCTGACTAGGAATGGAACCAGTGACCCTTTGGTTCACAGGCCAGTGCTCAATCCAGTGAGCCACACCAGCCAAGGCTGATAATTTTTTTTTAAATACAGCATTTCATTTATCTATGTATATTTTTAAATGAGGGGCTTTGGTATTATGATTGACAGTGTCAACATAAATAAATATGTACTGACTTTATCATTTATCGTTGCCGCAACAATATTGCATAGCAAGCAAATACAAATCTTAGGGGTATACAATAGCATTCAGTTTGCTCTGAAGTCAATGGGTTGCCTGGGGGCTTCTAAATGGGCTTATTTGAGCTCAGCTGCATCATGTGACCAGTTGCAATTTGGCTAGAAGCTGGCCAGTCTAGAAGGCCCCAGTTGGAATGATTTCATGTTTTACTTGGTCTTTCGTCCTAGAGCAGGCAGGCCTGGACTGCTTCTCACTGTGAATGCAAAAGGCCGGGAGAAAGAACAGAAGCAAACAAAGGTTCTTGAGACCGAAAAACAGAACTGGCACATCACCTTTTGTGCAAACTATATTACCCAAAGCAAGCTATAAAGCCATTCCAAGGTCAAAGGTTAGAAAAAGAAATTCCATCTTCTCAGAAGAAGAGCTGCAAAGTCCCTTTGCAAGGGGTTCAATAGGAGAGTGAGTAGAATCTCTATAAACATTTTTGCAGTTTGCCCACCTATCTTATGAGTAATAAATAGTTCAACAATTTTGAAGCAATTCAAACCCATTTTCCTTTACCATAGCAATAAAAAAAGATGTAATTCAAATGGATAATTTGTGGTAACCAAAAAAGCATAATAAATATGCCAATAGCTCATGTTAAGTAAAAAAGGCTAACACAATTTTATTTTCTCCAAATACATATATATATATAATTTTCAAAAGATTATAAAGTTCAACCAAGTGAGAAATTTTTTGTATAAGAAAAAAATCTGTCTGTGCTTATTTGTTTTTGAAACTAATGTGGGGACATATTGTCATGCAGGAAAAATAAATGTTCTTTCTTAGAAGGCACTTAAGTTATCATTTTTAAAAGCAAACTAGTAATGCCTAAGCCCATTGGTTTTCAGTGAGTCCTGAGACTAAGAGCATTGTCATACCTGTGCATAAACTGCAGGGCTACTCTACATAATTGCAGGCTCCCAGAGCCCTACTCCTTGTACCCCACTGAGAAATTCCATTCTCTACTCTCGTGAAAAGTGGACAAAAATCTTAAATTTCTGAGTCCCACATTTATTTCTACTCATGTACATAATTAGACATGGCTTTTTCCCCATGAGTAAATCAGGACAATGGGCTGGAAATATTTTATCCTAGCAGTTTTCTGACCTATATGAATTTCTGAGATCAAGAGAAGTTTGAAAGAACATATTCTATTATTAAAAAACATGTTTCCTAAAAATGTTGCTGCGCAAAACATCTGAGATTTTTCTGCCTATGTTCTCCTCTAGGACTTTAATGGTGTTATGGCTTATATTTAAGTCTTTTATCCACCTTGAATTTATTTTTTGTATGGTATAAGTTGGTGCTCAAGTTTTACTTTTTTGCACGTAGCTGTCCAGTTCTCCCAACACCATTTGTTGAAGAGGCTATCTTTACTCCATTTTATGTTGCTGTCCCCTTTGTCGAATATTAATTGACTGTAGAGACTTGGGTTTATTTCTTGGCTCTCCGTTCTGTTCCACTGGTCCATGTGTCTGTTTTTATGCCAGTACCAGGCTGTTTTGATTACAGTGGACTTGTAATACAGTTTGGCATCAGGTATTGTGATCCCTCCTACTTTGCTCTTCTTTCTCAAAATTGCAGCAGCTATTCAGGGTCATTTATGGTTCCATATAAATTTTTGAAGTGTTTGTTCTATGTCTGTGAAATATGCCATTGTTACTTTAATAGGTATTGCAAGGGACATAAAGGAAAGAATAAACAAATGGGATCTCATCAGAATAAAAGCTTCTGCACAGCTAAAGAAAACAGCATTAAAATAAAAAGAGAACCAACTGTATGAGAAAACATATTTACCAATGATACCTCAGACAAGAGTTTAATCTTCAAAATAAACAAAGAAATTAGACGACTCCACTCTAAGAAGACAAACAACCCAATTAAAAAGTGGGCAAAGGACTTGACCAGACATTTCTCCAAGGAGAACATACAGAGGATCCAGACACATATAAAAAGATGCTCAATATCGCTAGCTATCAGAGAGATGCAAATTAAAAATACAATGAGATACCACTTTACACTGGTCAGAATGGCCATCATAAACAAAGCAACAAACAAGTGTTGGAGAGGTTGTGGAGAAAAGAGAACCCTAATGCACTGTTGGTGGGATTGCAGAGTGGTACAACCACTATGGAAAACAGTATGGAGTTTTCTCAGAAAACTAAAAATGAATTTGCCTCTTGACCCAGCAATTCCACTGCTAGAATTATACCCTAAGAACCCTGAAACACCAATCTAAAAGAACCTATGCACCCCAATGTTTATAGCAGCACAATTTACAATAGCCAAGTGCTAGAAACAACCTAGGTGCTCATCAGTAAATGAATGAATCAAAAACTATGGTATATTTACACAATGAAATACTATGTAGCAGAATAAAAGAAGGAGCTTCTACCCTTTGCAATAGCATGAATGGAACTGGAAAGCATTTTGCTAAGCAAAATAAGCCAGGCATTGAAAGACAAATACCATATGATCTCACTTTTAACAGAAAGCTAAATAACAAAACAATCAAACAAGCAAAATATAACCAAAGACACTGAAATAGAGAACAGGCACACAGTGTCCAGAGGGGAGAGGGGAGGGAATTTCAGGAGAAAAGGGGAAGGGTTTACAAGAACAAGTATAAAACACACATGGACAAAAACTAGGGGGGTGGAAATGGGAGGGAGGAGGGAGGGCTGGGTGGGTGGGCTGGGATGGGAGTGGGGGCGAAGAATAGAACATCCCACTTACATTGTAATTGAGAAAGACTAATATTTGAAGTCATTGGGGCTCTTATTTAGTACACTAAAGAGTAACTTAGGAAACAAATGTTGTCTTTTAAATGCCCACATGGTGCCATATAGTCTTATGCAGAACCCTGTCCTTGTAAACAAGAGTGAAATATGACCTATTCACACTGAGTGTGCTCCTAAAGAACAGTGTTTCATCCCAGATTCCCAATAAAAAGTTCCTCTAGGGAAATGAATGTTAACAGAAAGTACCTTTCTTGAAACTATATTATATAAAAAAAGTTTTCTTATTGCATGGGAAGCAAATAGCTATGCCAGTTAGACAAAGACTCTAATTGAGAAAGAGAATTAGCAATGCCACAGGTGGTCTCCTGCCCTCGGCTTCCTACTTTTAACTCCTAAGACATATATGTGAAAGAGAAGACAGTGATAAATCACCCATATTAATAGAATCCCTCTAAGAAGAGTTCTAACTTTTTTCTAAAATTGCAGGAGTAATAAATAACAAGCAGGGACCAATGCATTCTAACTTGTTTCTTCCTGTTGCTTTGATAACCACGCCAAACAGCTAACCATGTGTCCAATACAACAGGGTGGTCTGGAAGTAAATCATAAGCACCAGTTAAAGCTTTTCAATGACTGCCTTTGAGACCGAACAATTTGCTAACTACCTCAATTCAGGAATCTCTTAAAGGAGACAACGAGGACTCTTCTACCTACATTAGATGAATATTATAAGCATGAATAAATGAATAAGTGTTTAGGTGTTACTAAAGGTGCTATGAAATTTAAAAGATCATTGTAATCATTAGATGGGAAGCTAAAAAAAAACATTGGGTTAGAATTTGCATGACCTGGTTTCCAACCCCAGCTCTGTTCCAGACTAGGTGAATATCCTTGGGCAAGTTATTTTAACCTTCTGGGCCATAGTATCCTCATTGGGCAACCACATGTGATTGTGGCAAGAATGAAATGAGATGTTAGGAAACAAAAGTGAACAAGGCCATCTTTGCCCTGGTGGAGCTCACATGTCCAGTGGGAGAGATCGATGTACAAAGAAATTGAGATGATATGGTGACGGATTATAAAGGACACTATGCACTCTCTTGAAGAGCACAGAGGAGGAGTGATTCATGTTGCCCAGGGCACTTGGGTGAGTTCCACAGAGAAGTGAACATTTCACCTGGGTTTTAAAGGATGAGTAGGTGTTTCTCAGACAGCCAGGAGGGAAGAGACAGGAGATGGTGTTGGAAAGGTTGAGCTGTAAAGGACATTTCATATCATAGTAGAGTTTAGAGACAGGTGACAGAAGTGTCTGTTGATTGCAAGGAGAAGCCAGATACAGATGTGATAGTGTTAATGGATCATCCCCAAGTCAGCCTTTCCAGCTCACATGTGAAGAGTATCAGCAGCATCTTAAGTCCAGCCTGACTATCAAGTTCTGGAGCCTTCTTTTGTCTCTCCAATGGATACCTGGCTCTCAAATGCAAAGCTTCCACAGGCTAAATAGCATGTATGCTAAGGCCATTAATGACCTTATGTTTGTAAGTACGTATGTGGGATGAGGGAGACATGTGGAGGAGAATAAGCTCTCAAGAGCTCCAAAGCAATGCACTGCATCTTGTCATTCTTGTTAGTGAATCAGTTCTAGTATGTCTTGTGATACATCCCCCCACACAAACTCTACTCTCTTAATCTAATTTCTCAATCTGACTACTTGTAATTTATACTTCATATACTCTAGGAATTTTGGGTCTTTCTTATTAGCCATTTTGGCCAAAAACCTTGTCTTTCTGATGAACATTCATGAAAGTAGCCATTGAGTTACCTGACTAAATGGTGAATATTGGCCTCTCTAAGATTTCCACTACTGTGCATTAATTAATATGTTCCATTCACTTGTCAAAACAATCTTTTACTTCCTGTTGGTCATCTGTACTTGGGCTGTTCATGCTAGCTTCTCAAACATTGTTCTCCATTCTGACTGGACTTAGCTCCAATAACTCAAGGTGGGTTTATCCCCATAATCTTCTTCACTGCACCAGCTAGGCCAAGTTCCCAGTCTTTGTCTCTGTGGTGCTACCTTCTTTCTCTCCAGTTAGCCATGCCCTGCCAGGCTAGGACACAGGATAAGCCCCATACTGCAAAACAAATACAAAAAAAAATCTTTCATAATGAAAGCCTTCTTCTAAATGCAGGCATTCAAGACCCCTAAAATAACTTAAAATATTTTTCATCAGGAAAATTGTTATAAATAATTATTACCATGAATATATATTCCATTACCTGCTTACCACTTCAACTTTTTGTTGGGGGACAGTAGGAGGGTTATAGTTAATCCATCATATACCAAGGCCTTGAGGGCAACACAGAATAATATCTGTTGAGGAGACTACGCAATCTTGCAAGGTAAATATTTCACAAAGGTAGAAACTGAGAATCTAATTTGCTCACAGAAAGCAACCAGTTAGTAAATGAAACAGCCTTATCTACCCTCCTTTCCTCCATTCATTCTTTGTTTCATGCGTCTAACAACTTTTATTGACGGTTCTATGAATCATTACTATGGCACAGAAAAATAAACTGCTCAGTGTAAGACATCATTGTTCCTATTATCCATGAAGAATTTCTTCCTGACCTTGTCCTTCCATGGCTCCTGGTCTCATGCTATGTTTCTTAGGCCACCTTACTCTCTGAACTCTCCCTCATGCCCCCACTTTTTCTCTCAGAGTAGCTGGCCTCTCTCAATCCAATGATACTTTACAATAGGTTTGTTTCAGTAGAAGTGTCATACAACATGAGAAGAACATGAGAAATGCCTGTATCACTGGGCATGCTGAGATTATAGACCGCATACTCATCCTCAGCTGGAAATGCATGTGTATAGTGGTGGTAAGGGTAGGGGAACAGGAGAGGAGAGAGAAATGTAGAATAAACAAATTTCACATGTTTCACAACTATGTTGAGAATGAGGTCTCAGCTAACTGTGGGTGGGTGGGTAGATAACTGAATAACAAAACTGACTGTAAGAGAACTGTACAGAAAAAAGAATGGGACATTGGATTAGAGTCTGTCACTAGAATAATCTAGGTAAAGCAAATAATCTCACCTGTCTTTCAGTACATCTGTCTGGTTAACCTTCAATCAATCTAACCTTCTGTTTTTTATCTGCCTCTTTGCCTGTCTATTATTATGGAAGAAAACTACAAGTCCATCCTTTTGGGAGTTCCTACAGTTATGTGATTCCCATTTTCAGTGGCTCCTTTCCTTTCACTTGCTCTTCACTTGCCCATTACCATACTACAGGTTCTGTTACCACCACCCTCCCCGCCACGCTCCCTCTGCATTCTCCCCCCACCCCCCACCTCATCAGTCTTGGATGAAGGTCTGGATTCCTATTCGAGGATACAGTGTTGTTTGTGAACTGCATGAAGGTCTCTTCCATTCACCCCATTAGCCCTCATCTGCATATTTGCCTCTTCTCCCTCAAGAAAAGTCTTATCTCTGTTTCTTTCCAAGGCTAACACTCCCATCTGTACTCAAGATTTCAATCCCTCTATACCATCTGAAAACTTGGTTTTCAATAATTTTTTTTATAGTTTCAATCATTCTCTTTCTACACACTCATTCTCCTCAACCAATAAATATATTCAGGTGCCTCGTACCCCCAAATCAATTTCCTCATTTTTTGTTTTTCTTTAAGCAGTCATTCTCACTTTTATTTAAATTTTTTACCAGGGAAAAGAGTAAATTTGTAAAACAGTCATTTACATTCTCAGCCTCTACTTTATTATTTTACATTCATTTCTCAGCTTGGGTTTTTTAAATTGTTGTTCCATTACAGTTGTCCCCATCTCAGCTTGGTTTCTGTTCCCACCATAGTGCTGTTAGAGCTGCTCTTGTAATGTCATCAAAGTCTGAACTCAGGGAGGTCCTGTTTGATCCTCAGAAACACAAAGCTGGAGAAACCAGGGAGCCCACCTCTGAGACTGAACTAGTAAATTAGCAAACTAACCCAGGCACAGACATGAACAATGACCAATTTTAGAAGAATATAAAACGTAACCTATCTATTAGATGGAAAAATTATACATATATTTAAATATTTTTGAAGAACTTAAATAATATTTAGAAGTGCATGGGACACTTTGAGTGAGAAAGGTTCACTATAAGCTAAGCTGTATATGAAGTTTGAGCCTATGTATATATGTACATATATAAGAGAAAAAAAACACCTCTAGAAAATAAAAGACTGAAGGGTCATTCACCAAATGTTAACTTTGATAGGCTTTTTATGTGAAATTGTGGATGATCTTGATTTTATAATAATAAAGTTTGATTATTTTAAAGTGATTTTCCAATATATTTATATTAAATTTGTTTTCAGAAATAAAGAAATATTCTTAACCTTTTCAACCTCCCTTTTTTAAAACAGTCAGGTTTCCAGAGTTTCTTTTTCTCTTGCTTTACATCTGTGGTTCACGAATTTAAAAGTGTACATAAAAATCATGGTGCTTATTAAAAAAGAAAAAGGAAAAACTAATTCTGGACTTCACTTCCTAGAGATTCTGACTCTTTAGACTTTCTAGCTCAGGGGCTGCATTTTTTGGACAAGCTTTTCTGTTGGTTCCGATGCAGGAGGAGATGAACCATGTATTAAACTAGAAACATCATGGAATTTCAATTATTCTTCTCAATATAAAATATTAGCTTCTGTTCTCTTGTAGGTGGGAGTTTAGCAAAAATACAGAGAAGAGATAAAGGCAGAATAGCTTTTATGTTTGCGGTGATTGGGGCCACTGAGCAGATTCCAGGAATAAAATATAAGAAGACCAAGATTCAATCAAAAGACTAGTTTCTTAAGCAAAGAATTGCAACTAATACACTACATGCAAAGGCTCTTGTCCTGATCCAGGATGTACGATTATCACTCAGATAATTTCCATACAAAACTAGAGATGGTAACTAGCCAAGATGGCTAATAAATAAAAAATGGAGGATGTCAATAGTTAAAGGGCACAGATCTAGGGAAATTCTCAAGTTTTACAATGAGCAATTACAATGGTTTTATTAAGCACTCGTGTAACCAGGAAAAGAATAAATAGAAAATTCCCCAACTATTTCTCTGAGCTCTACATCCACATTTTCAGCCACCAATTAAACACTGACACCTGATTATCACAAAGGCATCATGAACTCAGATTTTCCCAATCCAACTTCCCTGAAATCCTAAATTATCCTACACTCCTCCTTTAATTACCCAACATCATCTTCTGACTGTACTCTAACCAGTCTGATAGGGATTGTGCTATGCATCCAACACAAAACTGAGAGAAACTAGCTTAGTTCCTGGACAGGGTACGTGTTCTAATCAATGTCAGTTCTGGGCTCTCCAGCCCAGTTATCTTTGGTTACTTCCTACTTGCTCTCTGAAGTCCACCTCCCTTTGCATATATGGTTCGACCTGTCTACCAGTTTAAGGAATTTTCCTAATTAACCTTTTTAGGTAGCCTTTCCAGAAGGCCAGCCTCAAATACTACCTTCTCTGTAATGTATCTAAGATCGCAACATATGATTTAATTATAGCACTTAAACTTTATTCAATTATAGCTACTTTTTTGTTTTTCAGACCAAGAGAAGCAGAGAACACATTGTAGGGGCCCGACTGAGACTGATCTGTGTGTAACAGGTATTTCTACCAGCCATGTCAGCCTGGGGCTATGTGCTAGGCTCCAACAATCACAAGTCTGACTTTGCAACCAGACTTCCCTGAAACTTCAGGCCTTGTCTGAGGCCTCATTTATAGCTTTAGCGTGTATGCATGATCTCAAAAGCAGCCTACAATGGGCATACAATTTCTATTTTATAGTCAGCTTCTTGGCCCACCCAGCTACTAAGTTACTGCCCAACCACAGCAATAACGCTGCATTTTCAGTGCTTCGGCTGCTGCCTAGAAATGCCACAGCTGTTGGTTTTCCACCCTGTGCCAAGGCTTTTTTCACCACTATTTCACTGAAGCAGACATCTGTTATCTTGTCCAGAACCTTGTCTACTCTTCTAGCAATGCAAACCCTTTTCCAGCTCAAAAGCCCTTTCTTGTGGTGACTTAGAGTTGCTCATCAAAATTCTCAAATCTCATCTCATTATCGGGAAGTGCTTCAAGAATGAGTATGTAAATTGTGCCAAACACATCAGGGCATAGGCTGGGACTATTTTTCTAAACTAGAAGGCTTGGATTCTGGGACTGGCCACCATTTTACCTACCGCATGGGAATAGCATGCTTGCAAAATCAAGTCACGCAGGTCAGCAGAGCTTAGAAAATAAGCTAGGGTCCCTAAAACCTGACATGCAAGCCCACAAGTTTCTGTGTGGTTTACGTTAGAGCAGGATTTCTATACTTGTAACTACAAGAATTCCAGTAACTTTTAACACTATTTTAGCACAGAACCCAGACTGCCTGTCACTTGAGCAAGTGACATCTATGCATTGCCAAGACAGAGCCCTTGGAATGTGTCACCCCCTCGCCTTGCCTTACCAGATGTGTCACATTCTGCCCTTCCCTTCTTAAAACCTAAAATCCCATCTACAACTTTTGAGACTTGGCCCCCAGTCATTTATTGTAGTCTGGTGCTCTGAAGTACTTATTTCCTCTCACTTTCAGAGTGTAATTGGGGAGTTCCACTCTTTCTTATTTAACCCTTTTGCAGAGGCCAGGGGTCATAAGCACTTTTTTGTAAAGGACAAGATAATGAATAGTTGGTGTTTCGTGGGCCACACCTGTCTCTGTTGCAACCACTCAACTCTACCAGTGTGGACATAGACAATATGAAATGAATGAGCATTACTGTATTCCAATAAAATATTTTTTATGGACACTGAAATTCAAATTTTATATAATTTTCATGTGTCACAAATATAATTTTTTCTTTTTTTCCAAGTATTTAAGCATACAAAGCCAACCTAAACTCGCAGTCAGTATGCAGACTATAATTTGCCCGCCTCTGCTCTAGGCCACTGAGGTTCCCCACTAGCTCCTCAAAACCGTTCTTTCCCACCATGCCCTGACAACGCTCCACAAGAATTCAGTCAACTGCTGCCACAAGAATTCAGTCAACGGATTCAAGCTCTTCGAACTAATAACCAAATCTGCCTCTCAGTTACATAGGCCATGTCCGTCACATAAGAGAATATTCAACACAGCTAGCAGAAGAAATGACAAGATCAGAGGGCAAATTCCTGCTTCTTCTTTAATTAAGCAGTTCTTATAGCCTAATTTCTTTTTCCTAGCATAATTCCATCCGAGAGTTAAAGGGCCATGCAGGGTGAGCCCTTCGGAGGACGCCCAAAGCTGTCCTCTCAGTCAGCAGAAGGATCCTCCTTGCCGACCAGGGGAAAGAGCCAAGTGTGGCTGCTACAGGAGAAGGTTGGCCAGCGGGACCCCTGCCCTTCGTGAACTCGGAGAGTTTGCTCTGGAGAAGAGGAGAGAAGTTCTAAACTGGCGGCATATTTTTGATTGAGTGAAGCCAGGCTGAAGAATGACTCATTTATCATTTTCAATTAATCTAAAGTTTTCAGATACTCAAATATTAGTATAATTACCAAATCAATTTCCCTATGGAGTTCAAGCATTCATGTAGGAAATGAAGTAATTTCTCATATTTAAGTTCAAATATCTTGTGTTTTAATATAATATAGACAAATTGATAACATATTATTGCCAAAAAGGAGAAAAAGTCATAAATTCCACGCCAAGCCTCCCAGGCCCTGGCCACACTTGTGAACAGGCTGCATCTACCAGAACTCCTATTACAGGCAGGATATGTGTCTGTAGGTACAAGCAAACCTCTAAGGGTATCTGGTTTGTTAAGCAATTACAGCTCTAAGAGCCTGGAAAACCACATCTGGCACAGAAGAGCGAGAGTCTTGGGACTGACAATATTAACAAACGTGGAAAATCTCTGCTTTCAGTTTGTGTAAAACATGAAATCGGAGGTTCCCATGAACATGGCCTTTGGCTCTCTCTTACTCTGGCCCAACCTTGGTCCCTCACTGGCTTTCCAGCTTTCCCTCTCTCCTCCTCCCTCTTGTATTTCCTGATTCATCCTTCTTCAAAGATTAACAGAAACACAAGTGACTTTTTACATTCCAATATACTCAAATTAGAATTCATAAACTTATCCTCCAAAGGTAATAAGCAAATGATCAACTACGCTGCAAACAAATCCTCTAGTTCAGGTGTCCACTGCCACATAATCATTTATTTGTATTATGTGCCAAGGAGGCATAGTGCTTAGTGCTCGGAAAGTGGAGTAGACAGAATTTTGCCCTCCATGACCTTTACTCCGTATTATTACTCTTGTGAATACACTACACTACATGGTGAAAGGGGTTTTGCAGACACCCTTATGGTTACTAATCAATTGAGCTTAAACTATGGAGATTATTTTAGATTACCTAAATGGGTCCAAAGTAATCACATGAGCTCTTAAAAGCATAAGTAGGTAAAGAAGGGGAAGTTAGAGGGATTTGTAGTGTAAGGATTCAATGTGCTATTATAGGTTGGAAGCTGAGGAACAGTGTATCAAAATTGTAGGAGGCTTTGGGGGACGTTTGGAGCTGAAAGCAAGGATTCTGGCTGACAGCAAGCCTCAGCTACAACTGCAAAGAACTGAATTCTGCCATGAAGGAAAATGAACTTGGAAGTGGATTCAGGCCTAGGCCTCCAGATAAGAACCCAACCTGGCCAACACCTTGATATCAGCCTTGTGATACCCTGGGGAGAGAATCAAGCTGGGAAAATGCCAGACTTCTGACCTGTAGAGAATTGTGAACTAGTATATTTACACTTTTAAAAGCCACTACATTTGTTGGCAATTTGTTACTCAGCAATAGAGAACTAATACAAGAAGCATCAAGGAATAAGATGGGGAGGAAATCCTGCCTGCATGTAGCTTCTATTCCACCAAGTAAAGATCAATAATGAACAATACATGTGATTAAAAAGTAAATGATATAGTGCATTAGAAATTAACAAGTACTAGGGAAGGAAGAAAATATAGGAATAATTTAGGTAAGCAGTAAAATGGAGAGATCACGTAAGGAAACATACGTAAGAGGATTTAAAATGTTGTTTGCTGGGGGTTGTACAGATTGCTGTGGTTCAATGGCTGGTCAGGGCCTCACTGAAGATGTAGTATTTGAGCAAAGAGCTGAAGAAGGCGAGACACTGAGCTAAACAAAAACTTGGAGTAAGAGCATGAAAATAAGAACAAACACACAAACAATACCAGTAAAGGTCCTGAAGCGGAACAGGGTTGGTGAGGCTTCAGGAATGGCAAGGAGGCCATGCTCTGAACAAGATTAGTCAAAGGAAGAGCAGGGGTGAAGGATCAGAGGAGGGACAAGTGGCCAAATCACATGGGGCCTTGTGGGATTTTTCTTTTATTTTGAGAAAAAAGAGAGTCCTTGCAGGTTTTGAGCAGAGGAGCGGTACAATAATTTCAAGCTAAAATAAGGATAAAAGACTGCAGCCAGTAAAAGGCTAATGAGGTGTCTAGGCAAATAATGATGACAGTTTGGACCTGGATGGTAGCAATGAAGGTGGTAAGTGAACTGTAAATATTCTGGAGACAGAACTAACAGGATTTCACACTGGACAGAAAGTGTGGTTATGAGAGAAAAGAACAATTCAGAATGACTCCAAAGTGTTTGGACTGAGCCATCAACTGAGATGAGAAAAGTTATTGGTAGAGCAAGATTTTTGAGAAAGAAGAGAAGTTTAGTTTTACACAAGTCAAGTTTGAGGTGTCTATTGGGCATATAAGTGGACATGTTGATGGAACAGTTGTATGAACTCAGTCTGCAGCTCATGAGACAGTTCTCAACTAAAAAGCTAATTGGGGAGTCCCCAGCATATAAATTACATTTAAAGACATGAGGATGAATAATATCATCAAGGCTGCAATTCAACCTAAAAAAAAGAACTTAGAATGGAAGTCTGAAATATTCCAATAGTAAGAGGTCTGTAAGACTATAAGAGAAACTTAAAAAAGGGATCTAAAAGAACCTACAATCAAGGTAACCAACCTTATATATTTTCCTGAAACCCTTGGCATGAATTCCTCTTTGAATCTCTCTCAACTCTCATCTCTTCCCAGCATCCAGTGATGCAAATGATGGAAGAGCAACATTTCAAAATTCCCATTATGCAGATTGCATAAACAAAGGACATCTGGAAAAGGTCATCTTAAATCAAACCCTATTGGCTAACCTAATCAATATAGTGTCTGCCAGAATATATTATATGTTTTTGCTACTATCTGTCTTTGTGTTTGTCTTGGTTTCTTGACTACCTTTATTTCCTTTCTTTCCAAACTCCAAAAGATTGTTTGCTTATTAGCGACCTTAACACACACAGTCAGATTCCCTGTACTCTCATTATTCATTGAATCTTCTCTTTCCACTACATTAAACTTCCCTAGAGAATTGAAATAATGTTCTCTACTTCTTACAACCCCTTACTTGATAACAACAGGAGTTGTACTGTATTTACCAAATACCTTGGTATGCATTTATCTTCATTGTATTTCTACATATCTAATTTGTAGGAATTTATTGGATTAAAGGGTAAAAACTGTACTGCCAAATGACAAGTTAGAATGATGAAAGTAATTGTGTTTCTCTTACATCAGATTTGAAAACTGTTTATATCTAAGCCAAGTGTTTTCAAATGTGGTTTAAAATGCTTTTGTGGTTCTCAGAAGCCCTTAAACTAGTAGTAAAAGCAGACATTTTTAATTGGAAAAGAAGCTGAAAAAACTTGTAACAGTACAGTACTGTCCCTCACCTGCACTGCATCTAAGGGGTTCTCAGTCTTCATTATACTATTCACACATCTAAGAGGATTTTTTTCTATTTTCATATATCACAGAAAAATGTAATAACCATCCCAATGTACTATTCAGTCTTGCAATGTGTAAATTCTAAGCAGAAAACTTTGAAATTGAATATTGATTTCCTACTAGTTTTTTTTTGGGGGGTGAGATTCCTCCAAAAGCAGAACCCAAGATCAGGCAGTAAGCATAAATAATTAATGTGGCAGGTTATCCTTGGAAGAAAGGAGATGGAGAAGTGGTCCAGGGAAGAGAAAGAAGCCAATAAATAGTGTATTATCATGTAGGTACTACTAAGGCAACTGGTATCTAATCTTACAAGAGAATCCCAGGAGATATCAAAAAACTTGCCTACAAGTTACCCCCGACTAAGGACAGGGAGCTGAGGGATGTGTCCCCCATCATTGGTCAAGGGATGCTTCCAGAGCCATTAAGTCTCCCTCCCTGACCTGTATGTTGGTTAAAGCCAAAATAAAGCCCTAGGTGGAGGTAAAGGTACTTGCTGTAGAATGCTGAGAGAATGTGAGTGAAGCACTGAGCGTATCTGTTACATCAGTTCTAAATGCTCATGTTCATTCTAACTTGTTTTTCTTTAGATAAAGCACCTGTTATTTCATAACTGTCTTATAACTGTTCTCTTCTGGAACCAAACCCTGGGCAGGTTAGGCAATCAGAGTAACCACACATGGTGGACATCATGGTTGTTTTTCAAGGGTGGACATGTAACTCAATAAAGGCCAGTAAGTGTGCTTGGGAACAGATACACATGCTGGTAGATAGATCCTCACCTAAGGACACTAGTTGGAAGAGCCAGGTAAGCCCAGAGCTGCTTATGGATGAACTGTCTGCACTCTCGGAGACAGACTGAGAATGAAACCAACACCAAGGAAAGAAGCGATGGAAAGGCCCACCAAACCCTGGTGACATTACCTGTGCACCCTACATCCACCTGAGTCTGAAACAAATCCTAACCCTGGGACTCTGAGGTTTCTCGAGACATGAATATTCATTCTTTCTTTTTGTCTCCCTGCTTCTTCAAGATTTCTTTTTCTTACACTAGTTTGAGTTACTATTCAATTACATGCATCCAAATAACTCCTGACTAATATAACTTTTATGAGCATGTAGGAAAATGAATATTTTTGTTGAATATTGTTTATCTGACTCATACCCAATTTACATGCAAAAACATGTAACAATTAGGAGTAAAGTTTAAGCAAATTAATACAATTTTTGTGTCAATCTTTTCTGTACTTTTTTTATTCAGAAAATATTTATTGGCAGTAGAAACAAACAGTAAAAACAAAGAGTACAAATGTATATGGACTCTGATAAGAGGGATAATGTGCATGCTACATTCCTATACTATGTTCTGTAGTCCTCACAGAGACTCAGATTTTGCTTGTTCTGGCTTCCACAGCTATTAAGTGGCAGGTGGAGGTATTTGAGCCCAGTCTCCTTGACTTCCTTCCTCACAGGACCTTTCTCCTGGGTGCCTATGTTTAAACCAAGTGCTATGGGAAAGGGAGATATAAAAATGTAAATGAGAAAGTTCCTGACCACAAGGAAAATAGAAGAGAACAAACATACTGAGAAATAGTCTCAAAAAAAGTATATACTCCACTCAGTGCCCTATTGGTGTCTGAATGGAGATCTTCAGAAGAAGTTCAGATGGAAGCTTATATGAAGGGAGTGCCACTCAAGCAGGATTTCAGCAGTGGGGTAAGGTGCACATTTTACATGGAGAAGGTAGCACAGAAGCACAGAGACCATTTACATTAATATTGTATAGAGACTCTCAGAGAGCAGTTAGCACTATAGAGTAATATAGTCAGCTTCCTCAACTTTATTCAGTTGAATAGCATCCTCAAAACCCTTTTCTATATCCATAGGCTACCTGTATTATCATTTAAATAAAAATTTATATCAAAGCAACTCTGAATCAACTCACTTATTTTTGTTATATAAGCAGTGGTATCTGTATAGTCACATGGCAGTTAAAAAACATAAATAGTAAGTTTATAGCAAACTTACTTTAATATACTTACAGTACATTAAAATAAATATACTGTATACTTACCAAAATATTTAAAAGTCAATTTGACCATCACCTAAAATTGCCTCTGATTCTGGTTTGGTAACGTTTGGATAATGGTAAGGAATTCAGAGCCAGCCTGACCTGGTCTCCGTGTGAGCTGTGCCCTTTAATTTTGATCTTGGGTACTCAACATTTTGATGCTCCATTTCTTCATTTGGAGTGTTGTGAAGATAAAATAAAGTAACAAATGTGTGACTGCAGGTGAAACAATACATTGTTTGTACTGCCACTCTATGCCCCACCCCCACCCACACAGCCTGGTTGCCGAGGTGGATGCTTTGTTATGCTAAAGCCAGAGAAAAATGTGAGACTGCAATGGGAAAAGAGACAAAGTTTTCTGCATAAGAAGAGGAAAGTACTTAGGAAAAGAGGAACATTGGGAGAAGAGCAAATATGCATAAGGGGAATTTGGGGGCCTTTTGAAATGTACATTCTGTGTAACTTCAGAGTCTCTCTTCGTGAAACATCTCCATAAAACCAATATTATTTAGAAATGATTCTAGAATTACTTTATGGGGTGAAGGAAATGTAAAAATTGACTGAGATCGGCTTAAGAACAAGAACAGACAAGTGGAGGCTCTGGTAGCATTTTTGAAGATCAACAGGAGAAGAAGAAAATGCATTGATTGACAAGAGTAATCAGGTGGGTGAAAAGAACAAGATTCTGGAGACAGAAAAAAGTATGAATCTATTAGCCCAGAGAGTGGTAACAGAGTCTTAGCTATGGACAAGGGAATAGATAAAAACGGGAGAAAATGTGAGAACAAGTGAGAATAACAATTTGTTGCCAAGCTTTGTTCTGTAGATTATTTTACTCCAGGCTTACAGCCAAAAAAAAGAAAAGAAAAAAAGTGGTAATGCTTTTATGGGAGTCATGAACAGTATTGACCAAACAATTGGCAAATTGATTTTCTGTACTTTTTTTAAAAGCTTATTTTATCCTATGCTTGAAAAGTTGAAACCAACCACATAGGGCCTTACATTTCCTTCAGCTGAACTATTATTGATCCAGATTTCCCACTGGTGATATGGACATGCCTGTGGTTCAAGCAAAAAACAAACTAACATACACCAGCTTTCTGTTCTTCCAGCCATGCTCGTGCCCGGTGATGTGGACAGGGTTGTTTTTAGGATTATTCTTTAAAAAGTAGTTCAGATTTGGTATCTCAGGGCTCCATTTGGCTTTTCTCTATTAATGACCTGGTTATCATTAATTATAATAAGAGTAATCTCACAAAAAGTGTTGACAAAACTTTGGAAAATTGTCTCGAAACACTTGGTGATTGATAACTAATGCTAAGCTTGACCAGTTGACAGGGAGTGATTCTATGCATAGTGATAAAATGAAGTGTGCCACATGGAACTACAAAAGGGATAAATGCAAGTCTGATTAAATTATTTAAGTGATGACTAGACCCAGCTATGCCATCTGACTCGCGGATGGTAAAGGGTGACATGGCCTCCCACATCAGTGCTTATCGAATGCATACTAGCCCTGCAATTAGAGCCAGTGCTGGTGGGGATTCACCAGACCCAGAGTAATCAACAGAATAAAGGGAGGAAAGTGATTTCCGGAGTCACAACTTCTCGGCATTATCAAGAAAGTGTTTAGCATTTAGCAGTTTATTAGGTGTTTACTTGCAGAGTCAAGTGCAGAAGTTTTCTTATACTTTGAGCATTTTTAACCATCTAACTTTCAAATTTTAAAAAAATGCCTACATTTTCAGAATCTTTATGCATTCTCCTCAAAGAGGTCAAGGAACTGGCATCAGTTGGAAACATTAGCTTGAGCTTTTTGGAACCTGGATGAATTTAATGAACTGATTGTGTATTCACAATTATTTTTTGAAGAAAGGACAATGGAAATAAAAGTAAAATATATCCACACGAACTCAGGTACCACTAACTAAAACTCAGGTAGTCAAATAAATGACTACAAGTAATGCATTTCAATAATTAATGATAAACAGTCTCTTCAAAGAAAATGAAACTAGACTGCATTCTTACACCACATATAAAAATAAACTAATAGTGGACTAAAGGCATATATAAATGTAAGACATGAAAGCATAAACTCCTAGAAGAAAACATAGGCAGTAAGCTCTTTTGACATCACTCATAGCAGTTTTTTTAATATATATCTTTTCAGGCAAGGAAAACAAAAGAAAAAAATGAACAAATGGGACAATATCAAACTAAAAAGTTTTTGCACAATAAAATAAAAAGGTAACTTACTGAATAGAAAAAGGTCTTTACCAATGATGCATCCAATAAGGGGTTAGTATATAAAATATATTAGTATATAAATATACTAATATTTAGTATATAAATATATACTAGTATATATTTTAGTATATAAATATATATTAAAGAATTTCAATAGACATTTCTCCAAACAGGACATACAGATAACCAACAGATATATGAAAAGATGCTCAATATCACTAATCATCAGGGGAATATAAGTTAAAACCACAATGAGATACCATCTCACACCTGTCAGAATGACTATCATCAATAAATCAATAAACAACAAGAGCTGGCAAGGATGTGGAGGAAAGAGAACCCTTGTGTACTATTGGTGAGATTGTAAATTTGTGTAGCCACTATAAAAAACAATGTAGAGGATCCTCAAAAAATTAAGAATAGAACTACCATATGACCCAGAAAGCCCACTTCTATGTATTTATCTGAAGAAATCTAAAATGCTAATTTGAAAAGCTATAAGTACCCCCTATGTTCACTGCAGCACTATTTACAATAACTGAGATATGAAAGCAACATAAGTGTCCACTGATATATGAATGGATAAAGATGTGTTTCATATATACAATGGAATATTACTCAACCATTAAAAAGGGGGAAATCTTGCTATCTGTGCAACATGGATAGTATCTTAATAGTATAATCTGGGGTGATATTATGCTAAAAAATAAGTCAGAGAGAGAATAACAAATACCATATGACTCCATATGTGGAATCTAAAAATAAATAAAACCTAAACAAACTCATAGAAAGAGAGAACCCATTGGTGCTTGCCAGATTGGAGGGTGTAAGGGGAGGGGTGAAAAAGGTTAAAGAGTTTAAGAAGCACAAATTGTCAGGTATAAAAATAGTCACAGGGATGTAAAGTACGGTATGGAGAATATAGTCAATAATACTCCCATAGCTAGGTATGATGTCAAATTGACTAGGGTGATCACTTTGTAAGACATTCAATGTTTAATCACTATGTTATGAATCTAAAACTAATAGAATATGTTAACCATAACTGTAAAAATAAATTTTTCAAAAGATAACTACCCTTCCCAAAATGATTATTAATGATTCTTCCAGTTTCATGGCATGAAAATAAATAATATTATTAAACAAGATAGGTATTATAACATGGCAATAAAAACAAGGATATGAATTTACAACAAGCTGATGAAGTTCCCACTGAGATCTAGAAGTTTAGTGAGAAAGAAAATCCCATGTATTAGATGTTTGTGTCAATCTCTTCATCACATTGTGTTAGTCACTGCAAATACACTGTCACAGGTATCTTTATTCCCTCTTTCAAACGAGAGAAAAGTGTGGTTCAAAAAAATAAAATAACTTCTCAAGGTCTCATAGATTGTAGTGAAGCCAGGATTTAAGCTTGTCTGTCTCCAAAATTAATATTCATTCTGTAATTCTTAGAATAGAAAAAGCAAGTCCTATAACAAACAAGATGAGGCAAGTCTGGGGACAAGAGTAATACAGAAAACAAACACTCCATTACCAAAAATATTTTAATATACATACTTGAAACATATTCTAACTAATAGGTTGTTTTTTTCAACTAGGCAGTTTAAAACGGCTTTATTTTAAATGTGCATGAGAAATGGAGACCACCAGCAAGCAAAGAGTGACAGCTGATGGGTAACGTGTATCAAGCATAACTGATTGTGAGATCTCACACTATAAGAAAAGCCAGTGTAGAACATCTTCGCCTTCAGTTTGGTTTTTTACATGTGAAGCTTTTCTTAACCATGGGTTTTATTTAAAGGACATGATAATTTTCAGCTCCATGCTAAATAGCATCTATTTTTAATGTCCATTCACAAAGAAGACTAAAATCAGAATATTTCTGTGGAGGAGACAAATAACATTTCCCCTCTAAAGAAGGCAAAATAAATAAATAAGTCCCATGTAGAGTCTGTGGAAATAATTACTATTGTTTATCACTGCAAACCTGGTTTATGATGCATTTCAGGAGGACAAGCTCTAAAAAAGGCACATGAAGGACAGGTGAAGCTTTTTAAGTTCATTTTTACTGTGGCTCTTAAAGAAAAGAGCAGTTGACAACGGGTTATTGGAGACAGTTTCAGAATTCTGAATGAAGCCCTACCAACAGTTTTCTAATTGAATCTCAAAAGACTGTAATTGTGTTCCACTCTGTAGTCAACCTCCATTCCGTGCAGCTACAGTCGGTTGTAGGTAATCAGATTACTCATGGGTTACTGCCTGCAGCCTGCAGGAGAGTGCCAAGAGTGAGAAGGCAACGTGTTGTAGGGTTAATGAAGCTTAATATGGTGCCAATATCACACGGAGCCATTGCCTACGGAGTGAGAAAGGATTATTTCCCATGTTAATATGCCATTTGACCCGTGCCAGAGAAGCAGTCTAAATCACTGAATAAGTATGTAAGTCACCACTGAGAAGTGTCTGCCATGCCAACTCCCATTGCTGTGAAAACAAGTTGTTCCCGAGCTTGTGAATTTTAACTTTGGTGCTCTTTAAAGTACAGTTTCAACATTGGCTCCTAACATCCCTGGAAAGGCCATATAGACATGAGATTCTCTAAACTGGAGCCAATGTAAGGAAACACACATGATTTTCTTCAGTTTTACTTAAACTTCTCTGGAGAATAAATCTAAGGTCAGTCCTGCAATTCCCAACAGCGCCAATGAATTCACTTCTTCAACTTTGCCTTTTACAAAGATGGCAGGCCCTCTTGTTGAAAGATGTTTGGCCTTGAGATTCTTACTGCTAATTACATTCTTGGCCAAACGATGCCCCAAATTATGCCTCTGCAAGAAGTAAAGATAGCTCAAATAATTGTTTTTTAAAAATAGCAAAAGTCAGTCCAACTTGTACTGCAAAAGCTCAATTGCATAACAATAGGACAATAGGACCAACAGCCTGAAGTCTCCTTACTTCCCAGTATGTTCTTGACATCTTAGGATGAGAAGAAGGGACTCTCAATGGGGTAATAAATACACTGAAAAATACTTCTATTAGAAAAGCCTGTGTTTCTAAATTCATAACTTGTAAGATTAAAAACCAATCTCTAACATCAGAATATACTATATGATTTTCTTCTTGTTAAGTTAGATCATTAAAATTTTTTAAAGTTATTTTGATCTCTACATTAAGGAAGCAAAATATCAGTATAAGATAAGCAGACTCCAGAGCAGAGGAATAATATTTGGTAAATATTTTCTTCTTGTACTTCCTTATTTATTGTTGATAATAGGAAATATATGTAGAAGAGATAAATTCCAAACCATGCATAAGAGCAAAATATGAAAAGTATAGCTCTCATTCTTTACTATAATTAGTTGTGTGTATATCTTTTCAAAAATATTTTATTAGTATGCCTTCAGGTATCCACCTCATATTTAGAATCTATGGGTCTACCTATGTATGCTTATAGGTATGTATATATCTAAATTCAGTTTTTTTGAGCTTATATTTCTAGGGATTTACACATAAACAGCTTTTTCTTTTTAAAAACAGCATATAACAAAGGGAATGGCAAGAGCTTAAATATATAATTTGGTTTCTTTAAAGTACAGTTATTTACTTTATATTATTAGCTATGTATGCATTTCCTTTTATGTATGTTTAAATAATTTACAGCCATGTAACCAAATTATTTCCATTATTTAGAAGTTTCTTTGTGTAGCCTCCTCATCAAGTTATCACACACTTCATATGAATGGAATAATATAGTATGTGCTTTTCTATAGCCATTTTCTTTTATTCAACATCATGCCTGTAAAATTTATCCATGCTGTTATGTAAAAATAGCTCACTTTTCCAGCCCCTTCTTGCCTATAAGGTCTCTTTCGAGAAATCCTCTGACAGTTTGATGGGAACTCCTTTGTAGGTGACTGTCCCCTTATCTCTTGCTGCTTCTAGGATTCTCTCCTTCATTTTAATCTTGGCTAATGTAATGATGATGTGCCTTGGTGTGTTCCTTCTTGGGTCCAACTTCTTTGGGACTCTGAGCTTCCTGAACTTCCTCAAAGTCTATTTCCTTTGCCATATTGGGGAAGTTCCCTTTTATTATTTGTTCAAATAAGGTTTCCACTCGTGACTGTTCCTCTTCCCCATCTGGTACTCCTATAATTCTGATGTTGGAGTGTTTAAGGATGTATTTGAAGTCATGAAATCCAAAGACCTACAACCAAGATTACTCTATCTAGCAAAGTTTTCATTTAGAATGAAACGGCAGATAAAGTGCTTCTCAGATAAGATCAAATTCAAGGAGTTCATCATCACCAAGCCCTTATTATATGAAATGTTAAAGGGACTTATCTAAGAAAAAGAAGATAAAAAAGATGAACAGTGAAAGGACAACAAACTCACAGTTATTAAGAACCACACCTAAAACAAAAGCAAACTAAGAGGACAGCTAGATCAGGAGCAGAACCATAGAAATGGAGATCACATGAAGGGTTAGCAACAGGGGAGTGGGAGAAGGAGAAGGGGGGAGAAGGTACAGAAAATAAGTAGCATAGATGGTAGGTAGAAAATAGATGGGGGTAAGAATAGTAGGGGAAATATAGAATCTAAAGAACTTGAAACACGTGGTCATAAACTAAAGGGGGATGGTGGGGGAGGAGTATGTAGGATGGAGGGGAATGAATGGGGAGAATAGAACAACTGTAATGGCATAATCAATAAAATATATTTTAAAAAAAATAGCTCAATTTTTTAAGACAACTTTTTGGAGCAGTTTAGGTTTATAGCAAAATTGAAAGGATTGTACAGATTCTCCATATACCTTCTACCTCATATATGCATAGCCTCTCTCACTATCAAACTTCCCTACCAGAGGGGTACATTTGTTATGATTGATGAACCTGCATTGATTTATATAGTAATCATAAAAACCCAAAGTCCATAGTTTATATTAGGCAGTTTGTTCTTTTTTTTATTAACATCTAATATTCTAATGCAGGTCTATTCTAAAATTTATCTGGCATTTGGCTGTTTCTAAATTAGGCTATAATAAATATATTTTTTCTTATTTATCTTCAGGAACATATTGTATACTCTATTCATAAGTTTATGGTAAAGTATATGTGTGGCAAATATATTCATCCAGTTTATAGATTTCCTTCCATTTTCTTTCTTTTTAATAATATTTTATTTATTTTTAGAGAGAGGGGAAGGGAGGGAGAACGAGAGAGAGAAATATCAATGTGTGGTTGCCTCTCGCATGCCCCTCACTGGGGACCTGGCCTGCAATTCAGGCATGTGCCCTGACTGGGAATTGAGCTGGTGACCCTTTGGTTCGAAGCCTGTGCTCAATCCACTGAGCTACACCAGCCAGGGCTAATTTTCTTCATACCATCCTTTGATAAACAAATCTTAGTAATTTCTTTTTATGCATTAATTGAAGTACAATAATCTGTTCACCTATAATGTACACTTTGATAAGTTTTGACATATATTAACAATTATGAAGCTATCATTTCCATGCAGATAATGAACATATCCATCACCCACCCCAAAATTTTCTTTTATTCACTATAATCCATTCATGCCTTACTTCACCCACATGCACAGGTAGTCACTGATATGCTTTCTCTCACTATACATTTGTTTACATTTTCTACACATAAATGGGAGCATAGATCATGTACTATCATGTTTGGCTTTTTTCACAACACAGCTAAGAATTTTAAGATTCATCCACATTGTTACATATAATTAGTTTTCTTTCTTGTTTATTTCTGAGTAGCATTGAACAAATTGTTTAACCATTTATCTGTTGATGGACACTTGGGTCACTTCTAGTGTTGGCTGTTATAAATAAGGATTCTATGAACAATCATAAACAAATCTTTGTGGGGATATAAGCTCATATTTATCACAGGTAAATTCCTAGGAGCAGAATGGCTGGGTTGTATAGTATGTGTATACTTTTTTTTTTTTTAAAGCACCAATTTGTTTTCCAAAGTGGTTTGTAACATATTATATTCCAAGATGAGATTGTATGCTCCACAAGTGGATTGGCACAATTTCACCTTAAAATCCACAATGTGGCTATGTCTTCAGTGTGAATTCTTCCAGATCTCTTTTGCCTCCCATCCAAAAATATATCTCATATTTTTTATTACTGAAGTTCTTACCTTCAGTGATAGGATACCAGAATGATGGCTAAACTTTCCACATGTCCATATTACCCATAATATATTCATATACATCCTGGCCAGGATAAATATTAGAAAGATGATTAACTTACTATAATTCCTTTTCCCCAGTATTTTACCTCTCTCCAAAACTCTTCTGCTTTTGTCCAAATAGCTCAGAAGCCATATGAGAAATTTCTTTGCAGAAGCAGATTGTCCAATTTGGATAAACTTGACAATAATCTCATCTTGCTGGCCACTCAATGTTTACAAGCAAATCTTTAAGCCCTTTTCACTTGGGTTGGAAAAGGGATTTGAAAGAGACCCCTATTTTCACCCATGAAAATGGAGGGGAAAAAAGTCCGATATTTCCATTTCTAGCCTGATGATCTGGGACTCAGATGATGTTTTGGATGCCTGCCCAAACCTTCCCAATTACTGACATATAAGGAAGAGGTGGCTGAAACAGCAGTCATTCAGCTGTTACAAAATAATCCCGGACACCACTTATTTTCAGCTTTACTCTGAATGTGAAATAATTAAAGCCCTTTGCTTTTCAGCTTTACATTCTAGTCACCAATTTTGAGACAAAGAAACAGTCTCAAGCAACATACCTAATAAAACACCACAATGGTTCTATGCAATGTACTCCTGCTTCTTCTTATTTCTGATACGCACTGGAGAATGTTCCAGGTCAAGTATATATAGTGCCCCTGTCCAGTCATTTATAGCTATTAAAAAGTTATACCAAGCTTAATGGCAGAGAACAACAAAAATTTATTATTTTCATCTCTTTCAGTTCTGGAGGTTGACTAGATCAACTAGGTGTTCTCTCTCGGAGTCTCTCATTTTGCTTTTACATATAACTGTGGTTGGAATCATCTTCAATGTTTCTCACTTACGTGTCTGATGGTGGATGCTGGCTGTTGGCTGAGACCTCAACTGGGGTGATCAGCTGGAACACCCTACAACTGACTTCTACCAGCCTGGGTTTCCTCTCTGCATGGTAACTGAATTCCAAGAGCAAGTATCTCAAGAGAGACTTAGGAAAATTAGGGACCTAGCCTTGGAAATCATTCAGATCTGTTCAATAGAGGTGAGTCACTAAGACTAGAAATGTCAGGGACAAGGGAATTGGATTACAACTCTTGATGGGATAATTGTCTACCCTTTAAGCTGAAATTATTCACATTCTTCTCACAGGCAAAATATAATTCTCACTTCTGAAACACTCCTAAAATTTTATCTGGGTAAAATTTTATTTTACCTTTAGTCTCGGGCTTAATATCTAGAATGCTATCCTCAATGCATAAGTGGGGTCCGTGTGACTTCGGGTATAGTTTTTCAGGTATAGCATAGTGAGTATGCTCCCTGTGGGTCTGAATACATGTAAACTAAATAAATTAATTTTCTACACAACCAAAAGATAGTGATGGGAGAGGCCTAAGATCAATGCTCTTGTATAGATGGAAAAAAAAAAAAAAAGAAATGAAAGCAAAAGAAAAAATGGAAGCTATTTGTAAATCCATTATAATGGTGCCTTATAATCCTAGAATCCAGGTAAGGACATTTTTTTCCAGTTCCTTGATTATGGCTTAGTCCTGCTATCTGACAATAATTCTCATGTTCTTAGTTACTCATTTTGAATTGTCTCTCCTTGTGCTTAAAATGAAATCCATGACTGGAGCTGAATATTCTCCTCTGCCTGCTTCTTTCTCATAGAAATGTGGGTACAAAGCCACGTTTCATTTCATACCATTGCTTTCCTCTTTGGTCCAAGTTGGCAGTGCTTCTGGTATTGCAATTATCACAAACTTTTATGGATTTTCAGTGAATCTTTTTGGGGTTCACTCCATTAAACAAAAAACACTCACATAAAGAGTTTTGAGGTAAACTCTTCTGTACCTTCACCTCCCCGTACAGTTTCTGTGGGATAATTCCCTAAAAATTATTGAAAGCCCTAGTTTTTAATTGAGAGGAATGGGAAGCATGATCTCAAGATTCTTAGATGGCCTTTTGGATGTTGGAAAAGGTATATGAAGCACCACCTTAAATCCTTCTGAAGTCCTAAAAACTGCTTTAATTCATTTTTAGACCATGTTTTCCTGACAGTGCCCTGGATTTGATCTTTGTCTGAAAGCTATTTCCTAATTTGAAAATAGTTTACCATCTGGAGAGGTTGGGAATGAAAAAGAAACTGTTTTATTTTTGATCCCAAGTCCTGGATTCTTTATACTTAACAGCTTTTTTAAAGCTCTTATTTCTTTAGTTCTTCTCTCACTTTATTATAAGCAGCTGAAGAAATCAGGTGGAATCTTCAACATTATTCCTGAAATCATCCTTAGGCAGATCATCCAGCTCAGTTCATTAGGTAGATTTATTTTCCATATTTCAATGACTGATAGTGTCTCCAAACTTCTTACCACTACATCACAAAGGTTTTCTTTCTTCTATCTTTAAATAGTTGTGTATTAATTTTTATTTACATTCTCACTGACAAACTCCTCAAGACCTTTTAAACTTTGCTAACAAACTTTAACCTCTCTCAGCTCCTGTACATGTCTTAGTCTCAAAGTCAAGACCTCATGTTTTAGGTTTGGCTATGGCAGCTCTCTATGTGGCATTAAAATATTTTCTTGGTAGCTGGTTATGGGGGCATAACAAACTATCTCAAACTTAACATCATATAAAAGCAACATTATTTACTAGTATGATCTCTTTGAGCTCTGAAGGTTGATTGGTCTCAGCTAGTCATTTCTCACTGGGAGTTTCTCACAAGGTTGCAATCAGATGGCTCCAGGGCTGGAGCCACCTCCAGGGCTTCCTCACATACCTGGTGGTTAATGCTGGCTGCTGACTGGGACCTCACTTAGGAGCTTTATCTCAAAACACCTACGTGACACTTCCCTACGTGGCCAGACTTTATTTCTCGCAGTATGATGGCAGGGTTCCAAGAGCAAATAAGCATTTTCTCCCTGTGTTGTGGAAACACAGAGAGCCAGACTTAACTAGCACCTCCTTTGAGGACCTAGTCTGAGAAATCATGGAACGTCACTTCCACTGCATACTACAACTACTTAAAGAACTTAGACTCCACTTCTTGATGAACATAGTATCCAAAGACTTTACAGACTCACTTTAAAACCTCACAGTCCCTTTCTTTTTAATAGTTGTATGAATGTATCATACTTATAATAATGCTACATTTAAAATTTTTATAAATTTTAATGAAGTTGAAAAACAAGAGGATAAAAAGGAAAAATTGGAATGTTTACTCTTAAATATCTTGGGAAGATCTCAGTAAAGCATCAGTAAAATACCAAGGGAGCGTGTTTACATTCACACAACCGCAAAAGAACACTAATTAAGAGATGGAATGCCACTGACCTAAAAATGTGAAAACATACAAAAATGTCATTTCATATCACTGTATATGAAAAAGATCCAAACAGGGCGATAATGGTTTATGAAATTTCAGAGCCCAGGAGAAGGGTTGTCACTTGGCTCCCTTTCGTGCTTACTATAGCAAGTCACATTATTCTTAAGACATTTAAAGAAGGAAATAAGAAAATGTACGTTACATTTGCATGACTTCAGAGAGGAAAACAAGGTGTGAGGATTGTAGAGAGATCCATTTTGGCTCCAAAACGCTGCCTGTATTTTGAAACGGGTTTTCCATCATTAAAAGTATTCACGCAGGAAATAAAGAAAGCTATCGAGATTCATTCATGACCAAATTTTATTTGTAATTCATTATATATGTTTATGACAAGAAGTTTGTGCTTATTTTCTACACAGACTGTCTTCAAAATATGACTGCGCTGCAAGAGAGCCTGGGAAATCCTGCTGTGCACCCAGAAACCCAGATAGAACCTTAATTATGTCAGTTACAAAGTGTCCTAAGAAGTATTTTTAGAAAAGTACAGGCAATATAGTCAATAATATTGTAATAACTATATATAGTGCCAGATGAGTACTAAACTTATTGGGATAATCACTTCATAAGGCATATAATTATCTAATCATTACGTTGTATATTTGAAACTAGTATAAGACTGTCAACTACAATTTTTCAATAGTTGTCAGTGGTTGACAATCTTATATTAGTTTCAGTACCCGTATGGTTTTGTGAACTAATGTCACTCCAATAAATTCAAATTTTAAAAAAAAGAAAAAAAGAATTTTAAAAAGACTAATTTTATCCAAAGTCACAGAAACCATAATGAACTTTAACCAAATGAAAAAAAGGTAAACAGTGACAGACACAGCAGTGATTTTAGTTAACTTGCTGTAACAGGCCCCTCACACATATCTCTATCGGAAACATAGCCAGAAAATAGCTGGGAAAGAGATGCTCCTACTGACTACATTCTAGAAAAGTAGTGCATCTTTTATGCTAATAAATAATGCAACATTTTTAATCACTATGATGAAAAAGAAACCATTTTGAAATCAAGTTCATCTTAATTAATGTTAGAATCTGGTTGTTTCTTTGGCTATTACCCCATTTTTAATACAAATATATTAAATACATAGGGAATATGAAGATGAGTAAAACCTGGCCCCTTTCCTTACAGGAGCTACAGGAGAATATTAGAAGTATAATACATGGATTGACAAAACGGTAATACTGTAATAGAAACGTATTAAGTGCTACCTGCCATACTTAGCCACCTATCTCTCACTGGAATATGTTGTAACATAACATTATGTTAGGTATCACTTCAAAATGTATAATAGATTGTCATTTTGTACATACTTCAAATACTAATACATATTGTCTCAAACTAAAACTCAGGTACCACAGTCCAAAAAACAGGGGCTTTGGTTTTTTTGTGTGTGGTTTTTTTTTTTTTGGTGTCAGAGGTGTAAGAGCATCTGGGAAATGTATTTTTAGATGCTCAAAAAATATAATTTTTAGGATCGTTGATTGGCTTAGCAAAAAAAATGGAAATGGTTGTTTTAAAATGAAAACAATTGTTCACAATTGGGATAAACTAATTCAGAAATATACAGATACAATGATAAAGCTTTCAGAAAAGATATTTGTATTCATAGTCCAGTTATTGAATGTCTGAAAGTCATGGGAAGTCTAGGAGCTATACTACATACTTCCTGTTGCATTATATGTTAGCTTTCATAATAACAGTGTGGGGTATATATTCTCATAAATGGACCTAAGAATGTAGAGAAAGAGAAGTCAGATACCTTCTGAGGATGAATCTTTAAAATTACTTTAGAGTAACAATAGGTAGAGTTATATAAAAAGAAGAAATTGATCCCTGGCCTTAGAGATATGACCTCAACTGGAATAAATGCTCTATCACAGCTAAACTAGAATAAGTCAAGTGTAAGAAGGCTTGGCCATCATTGAATATGTAAATTAAATATTCATGCAGTATGTTAGCAGATTTTATTGTTACTGGGGGAAGACAATCAAAAACTTCAGCTGCAGTTAATTCCTACTCACAAAGCCATCCTTAATATAATGATAACCATAAAGAATTGTGGCCAGTGTATTCTACTATTCCTGTCCCAATAATAAAACTATCACTATTTTGTGATTGATAAATCAGACTATCTTAAAGTTATGCCATTACATTTTTCACAACATCCAGTTCCCTTTATTTCAATCTTAAGCTCCTTAAGCAATTTTCTTATTAAGACTTAATTCCCTTTACAAGACTTGACTTCTAGGGAGAGAATGGACTATTGGTTTCCCTGTTCTGGTGACTGTTTTTCTCATTAGAAATTAATTCACCACCTCCTTATTTACAAAATACATGTTTTTGGTTAAGATAAGTACTGTTCTGAGAGATGAACCTACCCTCCCCATGTCAAAAATCTCAGGCTTCTGAGCCTCATATGCCAATCCTCACACTGTGGTATTGTAGGGGCGACTTTCCTCTCAAGTACCCTCCAGTGCCATGGATGGAGAGTAATCATGACCGAGATATGATGTGATCTGCTTAGGGAGGAGAAGTGCCCATTTTCCCAGAGGGAAAAGGCCGTGGGCAGTGGCCAGTTTCTCCAAGGAGAAAAAGGCCTCAAGCCCCCTCCTCCAGAGACTTTTATTGGGTTGTAATACACAGGAATACAGGGCAGCAAGGATCAAACATTAGATAACATTTTAAAGAAATCTGAGGGCTTAGACTGAGTCAAAGTCTGTCAGAAAAGAGGTTTTGCAGAAACTTTAGGGTTTCCTGCTCAGACCCTTATCTTATGAATGAAAGCACTCTTAGCAGAGCAGACTTCCACAGATTTATCAGCAAGTCTTTGTGATGCCAGATTTCCCCCCAGGACACGCTCTAGCAAAGGCAAGGCAAGGAGCTGCACCTCTCCCCTCAGGTATTCAGGCTTAAGGGGATTAGAGCTAGGAAGCACTTCTCCCAGAGAACTTGGGGACTTGGGCTATGTCAAAGCTGGGGCAAAGGTGTGGGGAGCTGAGAGTCCATTGCTCCTTGTTGCAGCCCCCGAGTCCTTCCATGAAGGTCTCCCAAGTGATTGAGTCCGGCTTAGGTTGCCCCCTGCTGTGAGTGGTCTTACCCGTCATTGACTTCCGACCAAGCTTTGGGGGCAGGGAGAGGAAACTGAGGCAGTGTTTGCTACCAGAGACAAGCTTTGTCTCCTACAGCTCGCATTCCAGAGGTTGTCCCTCACCCTTAGCCACAAGGGGTCGAGATACAATTCCTAGATCCAGACAGAGCAGTCTACAACATGGTATATTTACTGGCTTATTCCTAGACAAGTGCATAACCCAACATCTTACAGTAACAGAGTATTCAGGTGGAAGCTTAAATTGTTCTGTGTTGCACTACTGTGTTCATCATCATCATTTCTATTTTACAGATGAGGGATGGAAGTTCAGAGAGATTACATTTTTTTAAAGATAAAGTCATAAACCTGGTAGAAGCTGAAGGTCTGAGAGCAATTTCTCCAACAGCCCAACTAGTTAATCCAGTTAGTTAAGGAATTTCATCTGTAGGAGAATCTCATCTCATATGAGAAAGTCTTAAATTTGCTGGGATCCATTTACTAGTAATTAATAGCTCACCTTAATACACATAACTGCAGAAAATTTAGTAAAACTTCTTTCCCCCAACTCCTCATCAAAAGAAAGTAAGCATTGCACAAACAGTAACAGTAGTCATGGAAGGCCAAAAGTAGATGATATATTACATAGTTACTGCTGTAATTTTAAAGAATCTGGAGACACTTTTTGCTTCTATGGCTCAGTTTCTATTAAAAAATAAACAAACTAAAAAGGGAAAACTTCATAAGCTGCTGCTGATACAGGGTGCAGCCAGGGGGGCCCCCAAGAAAGGGATTTGGAATGGTGTCCAGAATTTGAAGTGTATAGGAATATTGGAGAGATATATAAGATGTCCTCACCGCCCCCCCCCCAGGGGGAAGGGATGAATGGAGCCAGGCCATTGAGAGCTGTTTTGCATAGCAACAGTTTTGCAGCTAACCTCTGGAATGATTATTTAACATATCTATAACCTTTAACTGGTTTCATAGATATGTTAAATAGTAGTGGCCAAGTTTGGAGCCAGGGAGAAGGTAGTGGCTGGGACTCAGGAGGATATAACGAGGGGCTGCACTCCTGAGTGAGGTGCCTGTGTGGGAGCTTGGAAAAGATGGGCTCCAGGACATGAGGTGAGAACTGCCCAGGTGAAAGGGAAAACCACGCAGCTTTGCTAGAATGGAGATCCCTGCAGCCAGGTGAAGAAGAAAGACACAGACTTTTGGCCAGAGTGCTGATCCCTGCAGCTTTGGTAGAAGAGGCCCACGCGGCTTTGGGGTGCCCCCTTTGGCTGCGTGGCCTGGAAAGCAGGAGAGACTTTGACTGGAACTGGGTACAAAGAACTCTTGCCAGTGGACCATGAGAGGGTACCACAGTACTTTGGATTAACTAGAGATCCTGCACAGAGACACAGCTGATGGTGCCAGCGGCCTGAAACACAGACGTGTGCTCTTTTCCTGATTTACGGTACCCGGAGTTGGGACAGTAGGAGAAGGGAGCTGTGTGGGTGTAGGTGTATACCCTAAAGGACTTGATATTTTAGTGGAGGCATTAGGCATGAATAGCATTAAATAAACATTTTGTTTGCTTTTCACAAATCTCTGGCACTGAGAGATGTCTTTCCAATTGGCGGCGGACAGAAGAGCCCAGTAGATATTAGTATTTTGTCCTTGGGAGGGGCCCCTGTTGTATAGCAGTTTTTGGCATCTCTAGGTGGGCCAAATATTGTATTGTCCCTCCCTCGGACCTCCTGTTCAGTAACACTGCCACTTAAAGCTAATATGAAGTACTAATGCTACCACCATCAAGTACTGTACTGCAACCACCTTACTCCTTCTGCTACTGACTATCTCCAACCGAGAGTGAGATCAGCACTCTGAAGGAAGGGATAAAATTCAAGAAAAGGTACAGCGTGCAAGTTCTGTGTATATTAATTTGTTGGAGACTGATGTTATTTCCATTTTTTAAATTCTACATGTTCTGTGCTACTCACAGAATGAATCTAGCATACTGCAAGATAGCAATCATGAGACAGAGGAGTTAAAAATTTCACAGAAGTATCATACTGAAGCAAACAGTATAATAGATACTCTCAAATTTATTAGAACATTCAAATAATAAGCACTCTACCTCTCAAACCTCCTCATTAATTAAATTGTTGATATATTTGAAAATGATGTAATTGAGTATTACAGTCTCTGTCTCTGAGTTCAGTTTTCAGTGGCCGGTCTACTTTCTTATACATGCAAATTAGCAACAGGATTTAGAAACCTGTTGCTAAATTTCTAGTCTTGCTCCCTTATAATCCAATTCCTTATCTCGTGGTATTTTCAGTCACACCATCAGGAAAACTGAGAGGAACTTCTAAGATGCACGGATTTGTCACATTTTAAAATAGAGATACATGTAGACCTATTTTTTCTGTGAAATATCTACTGGGGTTGATTAAATTATAACTTTTAAAAAATGGAAAGGGTACTCCAGGAATGTCCCTGCTGTGGGATATGTGAGTCCTCCTGTTATAACTGAGTCTTATTAGGGGATAAATGGTGATTGAAGGAGACTTGACTTTGGAAGGTGAACGCATGATACAATTTATAGGTGATGCGCTTATAGAACTGTACACCTGAAACCTAGATCATTTTATCAAGCGTTGCCACCCCAATAAATTTTTTTAAAATGGAAGAGACCAGCTACTTAAGGGAATGAATATTTATAATTAAGAACCATGCAAATTAGCAGCTCTGATTGAAACTAAAACTTTGAAATAAAGTTTGAAATGAAATATGTATGAAATAAAAGTAAAATAAATAAATGATAAAGCACATCAAATTTTTAACATAAGTTTTTAAGCCTTATTTTTTGCTATTTCCTCCTCCTTCAGCACAGTAAGGCAGAAAGTGAGAACTGGTGAGTTCTGTAGAATATAGAGCAGTACAGCATGGAGAGGTGAGCAGAAAAGAGTAAACAGACCTTGTCTTCTGTTCCTTGAGTAATCAAAGCTGAGAAAAGTAGATTAAACTTAGGTTATTTAAATAAAATAAAAAGAGGGGGGCATTTTGCAGACCACCCGTAGCATTACAGTACAATAGTTAGAGCATGATTAAAAGTAGCAGCTTTGGAAGCCAGGAAGACTAGGTTCAGATTCTTACTTCACCTCAGTAGCACCGTGACCATGAGGAAGTTATTTAACCTCTTTGATCTTTAGTTTTCTAAATATGAAAATAGAACGAAGAATAACCCTCATGGAGAACTGTAAGAATGAATTTAAATAATATATGCAAAATACCTTGCAGATTGCATGTAGACAACTGTAGCTATTGAATTGCCATTATTAATTCAACTCCTGCTTGAAGAGATCCACAGAGGATCCATAAAATAAAATGTACATAGTAGTCCTGCATTTTGTATAACTTAACCATCAGCAAGAAACACGTGGGCAGAGTCTGAAGAAGCCTGAAGCTCTTTTGTAAAATTCAGTGAACCGAAAAGAAATCAATCTGCTTTATTGTTTAATACCTTAAACTCTTATACCAGACAGGAAATTACCCAATCTTTTATAAAAATAAATAGTCCCAAGAAAATTAAGAAGAAACCTTTCAGCTACACCTGAATTAAAAATATCCAGCATCTTACAAAAGTGCTTTTCATTAACACTAACCTAACCTTCATTTCAGAACTTCTGCCCATTTTCTCTATTCTCTCTTCCGTAAAATGGAAAGAAATTGAAATCTAATTTATTTAAAACTCACAAGTTCCTCTTAAAAATGGATAACTCATGGGAGGACTCAACTGAGAAAAAAAAATCCAGAAACCGCTTCCCCTCAGCTGCAGTCTGAAAAGAAAAGCCTCCTTGGCTTTCACAGTGTTTCTTCCTCTTGCTGAGTCCCAAGCACATCAGGGGTTCAATCCCACATTTGCCATCTTCTTGGTGGCAAGTGTCTATATAGGGTATTTTAAGTGTAAGCAGCAGAAGAGTTGTTATACCAACTGCTGTCATTCAAATAAAACTTTAGCCACTCACATCATTGATACCAGCTGTTTCTGTTAAGGGAAAATATGTAATCATTTTCTTGTAAGGGTCCTTGCATGAATTCACAAATCTGCTAGGTGGATATGTCTCTACTCAGTCTAAGTTGATCACAATCATGGCCATCAGAATTTAAAAGCAGAAATCAAATTGTATGGAGTCAGCCCTGAATTTTGTATAACCGGACCATCAGCAAGAGACATGTAGGCACAGTCTGAGAAACCCTGAAGGTGTTTTGCAAAATTTAGTGAACCAAAAAGTAATCAATCAAACATATTTAAGAAGCAGTATGATAGGCCCTGAGGGGAAAAATGAGGGTGCACAGGCAGACTCCCTGTGTGAATAAGTTATAATTAACATTTGTCTTTTTTGTTAGCAAACAAATATTCCACATTATTGTGGCAAATACTCAGCCTGCCCCCAAAAGCCATTTTAACAACTAATGTATCTGAAATTTAAAAAAATTAATCATCTAAATGAAATTGATCATGACATAAAAAATAGTTTGTGTTAAAAGTGATTTCCATTTCCAACTTGAGATGGCTGAGCCAGCTCTACACATCAGTGACTCCCTCACACCTCCTTGTCCCTTCCTCCTTCACCAGGTGTTGAACCCCTAGCTCCAACATTCAGAAACTAGAATTTCAAAGATTTGAGACTATTAGGAGCTGAGAACATAAAACAAAATTGTGAGGAGGAAAGCCAGGGACCCCAGGATCTTGCTGAAGCATCCTTTGGAGACCCCTGTCAATCTCACCTGGTATAATGGAGAAAATTGTGTGCCCTCCTTTCATATGTTGAAGTCTCACCCTCAGTATGTTAGATTATGACTATCTTTCCTGATAGGTCCTTTAAAGAAGTAATTAAGGTAATATGGCGTCAATGGATGTGCCCTAATCCAAGATGATTGTTGTCCTCATAAAAAAAATGATAGCATGCAGATAAAGGAATAACCATATAAGGACACCATGAGAAGCAAGCCAAGGAGAGCAGCCTCAGAAGAAACCAAACTTACCAACATCTTGATCTTGCACTGCTGGCCTCAAGAACTGAGAAAAAATTAGTCTGTTGTTCAAGCCACCCACTCTGTGGTATTTTGTTATTTCAGCCCTAGCAATCTTATGCACCTAGCTCACTGATATCTCTTTCTATTCTCCCAGGAGCTTTGAAGACTAGCAAGTTCCCACTGATTTTTCAAATATGATTTTTTTCTTACCCAGGCATGAAATGTTCTCTAGACTTTTCTTTAATGACTCTCTCTGGATCAAGCAGAGCTTATTTAAAATGTTAAGAAATTTGATCAGTAAGAACAAAGAGAAAAGCTCATAATAAAGTCTAAAATAGTTGTCTTTTCCACTTGATTCAATGATTCTTCATAAGAATAGGAATTTGTTTTCAATATGAATAACTTCCAAAATTCCCACATGGTATCTGCTGATTAGTAAAAAAAAAAAGTCAAAAGACTACTATACATTTAGTAAAGCATTTAAATAATGTTGAATATTGGGAATCATGGTAATATCCACATACAAGTAGGATGATCTACTTTGAAGGTTGTTATACAAACATAGTCACAACTCTTATTTTTAATTAACCATGAAATTCCCATATGCTTCCATTACTGAACTTTTATGGAATCCTATTAAATAATGCTACAGATTACTTAGAAAAAAAGATATGAATTCATTCTTCTAAATACCAGATAGAAAGAGAACTATAAAATCCTATCAGTTCATGATCACTGTCATACTGCTACTGAATGCTTGCTATTGGACAATGATACTCTGTGGTACAAGGAACTCTAATGTTCTGTGCAGTGATGCCCTCGCTGGTCTGCTTTTTGTCACATTATCTCTATGGGTCCTCTAACATATCTCCTAGCACTTTGTTCTCCATAGCGTGGCAGAATGAAGGTACATCCTGCCTCAGACATACAGCGTACTACCTCTAATTTCACGTAAAAACTCCATATTGCTATGTATGGTGCAAGTCACTTCTCCTGCAGTGAGGTCCCTTGCAAGGGCTTTTGGTCTCCTTTAGCACTAACTAGCTTTGGATTGTGCCTTAGACAGAATGTTTTGTCTCCCAAAATTTATATATTGAAACCTCATCCCCAAAGTGGGAGGTGAAGACTTTGGGAAGTGATTTGTTCATGAGAGCTCATTAATTCATTAGCTCCGCATGAATAGAATTAGGGCTCATTCAAGGGAAATGAGAGCTTGCTCAACATCTCCTGCCATATAAGAACACAGCGAGAAGATAGCTGGCTGCCTATAAACCAGGAAGTGGGTCCTTACCAGTTGCCCATTCTGCTGGTGTATTAATGTTGAAATTCTCAACCTTCAGAAACATGAGAAATAAATTTCTATTGTTTTTCAGCCAACCAGTCTATGGTATTCGGTCATACTAGCCAAATGAACAAAGACAGACTGGGTCACCTTTGTCCACCCAGATAGATTTTAACTTCTGAACTCCGGGATAAGCAGTTGGGATCCTAGCTTCATCTCCACCCACCCATAGCCTGGCTTCTGGTCATTCTCTGTCCACAAAACTCACTCAGAAAACCAAGAGACCAAGAAGCAAAAATGATTCTGTTATAAGAGTGCCCAGGACGATAGGATTCTCTTAACTTAAAACTGCTTAACTAAAAAGAATCACTCAAGTAAATTCTCCCATAATGAGAAAACTCTGCTCCAAAATGATTTGTGATTCCCACTTTGGTGCATAGAAGCTCTTAGTTAACTTTTAATGTATAGCTTCACCTCCTGCAAACATACATTTGAAAATAATATATGAATAAGTAACTTTATATCATATTACATATAACTATACATAATTTATTTATATTGTGAAACATATCAGTTATTCAGTTTCACATACTACTTAAAGCACATGAGATACCCCTTGTTTCGGAACCACATACTTAAAACTCTTTTAGGTTAAAAGGCAGATGACAATGATGAACATTTGAGTTGGCACTTCAGAGGGGAGACTCTGAGGCTCAGAGTTTCAGGAGCCTCAGAAGGCTCAGCTTGAGCCTTCTAAACATTTGATTAAAATAACAGGATGATAAAAATAAATACAAAGAGGATTTATGAAAATATGAAATTGATCTGGCCAACTACCGGGCAATCAATATTGGACTGGTAGTAGTACTAGGGGAAAAAAAAGAAACATTGACTTTCCTTTCACCATCATTGCCACTCATTTTCCTATAAATTCAGAAGACTCTCTGCCTGTAGAGAAGTGTAGTGTCCATCAAAGATAGAGCAAGGCTGGTAGGCCATGAGGGAAATAGACAAAGATGGTCATTTGGCTCTCAGGGTCTCTGCACACACTGTGTCATTATTCTTGGTGACCAGTGAAGTAAATGCTCCCTGTCCCCAAAGAGCTTTATCTAGTCAAAAGAATAAAAGGAGACACATACATAAACAGGGGAATTAAGTGTTACTCTCAGTTTTTATCAAAAGTTTAATAGAGAGTGGAGAAATGTGTTATGTTTCTTTGTTTTTCTCAGGTGTTTCTTTTCCTCACAAGCTTCCCAGTATTTTACAGAATAAGGTGGCATTTTATCTGAAAACATTTGGTAAATGTTCTTTGAGTCTAGGAGCTGCAATTTAACAAATGGCTTCCCCTCAAAAACTACTATAAGCATGATACACAATGATTGACAACAATGCCAACATCTGCAGCTAACTTTGAAGCATACAGTAGCCGAGACTAGAACTGGGTTTATCTTTAGCCTTGGAGATCGTGGTTTACGTTGGCAATATGAAATATTGGTCATTTTAATAAAGCTCTTACAAAGATTTTTAAACACGTCATGAAACAAACATAACAGAAAGATGGGCCCAGAAGAAACCAGTTTTAAGACAATAGAATCAAAATACCTCATATATCATCACCTGATAATAGCCTCCCACTATATAATAAAGGACTCATTTTCTAAATCCAAAACAAACAAAGAGGCACAGCCCAGATGTTTGTTTTAGAAGTGTAAGGCATTGATCTTATGGCACTTTCCTACTACAATGGTTTTCCCTCTGTTGCAGTCAGAGCAGGCTCAACTTACAATTACTCTAACTTGAGAAGTATTCCGGGAAAGTTACTGTTAGTGCTTCTTAGCATACATATCACCTGCTGCAGACCCAGTGAACTCTTTCTCTTCCTTCCCCACTCATTATCTCTTCCTAGCACTCCCCAAAATATGATCTGTACCAAGTAGTACTAAAACAACAGGAGCCTGGGTCCATAAATAGAAGAGATGTATAAGGGGTGAGATAATTATGTTTAGCATTTTGAAAACTCACATTCAGAGCTGAGTTTCTATACCTGTCTTTTCCATAGAGCTCAGAACTTACTTGGAGATGTCATTATAAGTGACTAAAGGCCACCTCTAACTCCATTGCTTTAGATACGGAAGTGTTTTCACAGTATGAAACAGGGATGCCCCTATTGTTGGGATAGGGATAAAAATAAGGTATGATTAAAACCTTGAGCATTGGAGTTGCATTCTTGCTCTCATACTAAAGATCTCTCCTCTCCTCTCTCATTTCCAAACTCTACTTAATGTCATGATAGAGATGCCACTCCTTCCTTCAACCAAACCTCAATCAGTTCTGGTTCTTACACCAAGTTATACTTTTGTATCCCAATTCTCGTAATCACAGCCATATCCCAATTGGCTGTAATCACAGCCAATTTGAAGAGTGGGCCGGTAGCATTACTGAAGGGCTGCTAGAAGAATTAACCAGCTCAAAATACCTCCCCCCCGTCTCACAGTCTCCCTGCCTGTCATATCTTTGCACATATTTTATTCACTCCTACTGTGTGACCAGCACTGGGCCTCCCCAATCATCCAGTCTCTCATCTGGTACTACCAGATGAACTGATGTCAGGTAGTACATCTATTGTCAGCACTATCATAGGCTAAGCATCGTAAAAGACAGCAGTGATATGAAGGTGAAAGAGGCAGAGATTCATGCATAAGGTAGCTAACAACCATCAAGGTGGGGAGACGGATAAACAGACAAATTAAAAACCACAACGAATACCATAACACCTGTCTCTTAGAGAGGACTGACTTAAATTGAAGAAAAGTCCATCAAATTGGCAATTAGATCTTAATAACAGTAGCCTTAGGAGACAAGTTTGAGGAGAGAAAAGTCAGATTACATTGCTGTGGTAGTGATTGGGAGGTTAGTAGAAGAGACAATGAAGTATTCTATTGAAAATTTGCATGAAAATTGTTAAATACTGGAGTGCAGCTAATGGAGTCTTTCATGTCAAGGGAGCAATTGTTTGTTTGTTTGTTTTAAATATGGGATAGTTGTAATCATATTTACACAGTATCATGAAGGAAGTTTATAGCTTTAATCTGAGAAGTTTTCAGTATTTTTATTTAGTTTTCAAGTCAACTTGTAAAATGAAAATACTACTGAGAAGAGTAGGCTCTTAGTAAAATCTGTCAGTTGCCAGTTAACACCTTACTTAGCAGGGCACAGGATGCAGGGGGATGCCAAGAGCAGGCAGGAGTAATGCTGCTCCTGACGAGGTGGGAGAGCACCCAATATCCGCTTCATCACAGTTGCATCTGGGAGTCAGCCAGATATCCCAGCTGGTCCTGCTTTGACAAACAATTCTCATTCTTGTTCAATACTCCAGAACATAAGAACACAAACAGAGCTCAAATTAATTCTTTTGCAAATTGCTCTTCCTTGCTGGGATTAGTTTTTAAGTAAATGAGCATATAGATTACAAAAGCAAAACAGGGATTATATAAGCATAATTTTCATTATTTAAAATTATACCAAAATAATGTATCCTTATGAAGTTAAGAAAATACAATAGATGGGACAAAAATAGAGGTCACCTTCATCCCCTCTGTACTCCATAACGCTCCCAATGGCATTTGTAGTTATCAGGTTGCTGAGAGACCTTCCACACTTGTACTGCACATTTATATCCACACAGGTACACATGACACATGTATGTCATCTAGTTGCCCAGCCCTCTTGCTAAGCAGTTTTCCCTAGTCTATTATATACCCATTAGCAGAAATCTGATTTGGGAAGTTCCTACCTATTGTTAATAGTAATAATAACTGCTAACAGATACTAAATATTCACCACATTTCTGATGTAGTACTAAGCACTTTATCATTTTTTAGTTTCACACATACTAATTATTTGATTGTATTCTCATAAATAGCCAAAACCTACAAATAAAGCAAAATTCCCCATAATTAATTCTCCTAATTCTAGACCCTTCCTTCAACAACCACTGTTGCCAGGTAGGTGGGTATTCTTCTAGACATTTTAAACAATCATATACATATTTATACGTACATCTGGAAATGTAATTTGTTTGCTTTTTTGGTAATTATTATCACTTTACAGATATTGTAAACAATTCACACTTTTCATTTTAGTCATGCCAAACCCTATACATTCAATTTCTTCTCTTTTTTTTATTTTTAGAGAGAGGGGAATGGAAGGTGAAAGAGTGGGAGAGAAACATCAATGTGTGGCTGCCTCTCATGTGTCCTCCACTGGGGACCTGGCCTGCAACCCAGGCATGTGCCCTGACTGGGAATCAAACCAGCAACCCTTTGCTTCACAGGCCCGTGCTCAATCCACTGAGCTACACCAGCCAGGGCCAATTTATTTTTTGTTAACGTTTGCGTAAAAGGAGAAGTGATCCATTCTGTGGTTTTATTAACCCATCATTATTTTGCTGACAGATATTGGGGTTGATGCCAATTTTTCACCATAATAAAGTATGACATAGTAAGAAGCTTATTATGGGCCCTTACATGGACATGAATGTGAACATTTCCTTCAGTTAGTGAGAAGAGTAGTTGTGGATCACAGAACAGAGGAAATATTTACCTGGCAACCGTTCCTTGTTCCTCTACTTGCATTAGCCCTCCATTCAAGCTGTTTTGGTGCTGGGGCATAACACTCCAATAGAAGTGTAGTTGAGAACACAGGCTAAGGCAGTGAGCCCACTTAACACCTCCAATCACAACAGCGATGCAGTTAGAGGATAGGATGTGTTTTAGAACTGTTTTAATCAAAATGAAACTCAGGAATTTGACAAGAAGCCTGAGATACTTATTATTTCCTGCTGCACATGTAGCCGTGGGAGATGTCAGATGCCATCTGTACTAGTTTACTGGAGTTGCTGTAATGAAATACCACAGACTAAGTGGCCTACATGGCAGAAATTTATTTTCTCACAGTTCTGGACTGGAAGTATGAGACCAAGGTGTCGGCAGGGTTGGTTGCTTCTGAGAGCAATGAGGGAAGGGTCTACTGCAGGCCTCCTTCCTTGCTCACATGTGGCCATCTTCTCCCTGGGTCTCCACTTTGTCTTCACTCTGTGTGCCTGTGTACAAATTTCCTCTTCTTATACGGACACCAGTCATATTGAATTAGGGACCACCCTAAGGACCTCATTTTATTTTAATTAACACTTTCAATACCTTTGTCTCTGAGTATGTTTACTTTCTGCGGTACTGAGGGTTGGGACTTCAACATATGAATTTTTAGGGCATGTAGACCAAAAAGGGGCTGCATACTAAACCTGCTCATGGGAGGCCTGCATGGTGGCCTTATAAACTCATAAACCAAAAGTAACCACAGAGGGTGCTCTGAACATAAAAACTTCTAACTAAAAGCACATCATGGTGGATAGTCGCATTCTGGACCTGTAGCTTCCATGACAAAGGTTAATCTTTACCTCGTTTGATCCTTGTAATTGTCTTTTTGCATCAAAGATAACATACCTTAGAAATGTCAGAGTAATCTTTTTTTTCCAGAGCCACTGCTCCAGAGCATGATACCAAAACCCCTCATTGTTATCTTGTTCCCCTCAAACCATTTTCTAGTTCTGGAATGTTAATTACTAACTACCCTATGCCCCCTAATATAAAAGAAATATGCCTCCATTTTATTTTTAACCCAGTCTTAGAGATTTCCCCTCTTTGCTTTCTATTGCCTCCCTAATCCACCACCAATGAGATTATAACCAGCCTGCAACAAAAAGAAGCCAAATTAACTTCTCATTTATTACTTTTTTTTTATCAGAAAGGTGAAACCCAATGGAAAGTCCTAGACATCTAAGGAAAGACGGTGCTTATAGGGAGAAAGAAGATGCAAGTAGTCACTCACTTGAGGTAGACAGGAACCAGATATAACAAGAAAGGGTAAGCTTGAATCTTGAAAAATTGGTAAAGGCCAAGTGCAGGCTGGCTGGGTAGTACAAATATGGTGAAGGCTGTAAAAATTGTCTACAAACTCTTGTAGGCTGTCTCTCCATGAATCCCATGGCACTCACAGGAAATAGAAAGACCCCTAAGAAGTGTATCTTAGGGAAAATGCAGAAAAGGAAAGAAACTCTACCCAATCATCTTTCCCATCTTCCTTATCTCCACGAATGAACAAGCATAACAAAAAATCATCAGATTTTGGATATAAAACCAAAATTATGATCCATTAAAGAAAATAAATGATTAATTGAACTTCTTTAAAATTAAAAACTTTTTTCTGCATGAAAAATCCTGTAAAGAGAATAAAATAACAAACCATATACTGGGAAGCAAAAATATGCATATCATAATCCTAAAAAAAAAGACTTATGTCCAAAATATGTGAATACTCTCAAAACCCAAGAATAAGAAAATGAACACCTTAATTTAAAAAATGGATAAATATAAGCCCCGGATGGTGTGGCTCAGTGGATTGAGCACCAGGCTGCAAACCAAAGGGTAGCTGCTTCGATTCCCAATCTAGGACACATACCTGGGTTGTGGGCCAAGTCCCCAGTAAGGAACACACAAGAGGCAACCACGTATTTATGTTTCTCTCCTTCTTTTTCTCCCTCCCTTCCCCTCTCTAAAAATAAACAAAATCTTTTTTAAAAAAGGGTAAATCTGAAAAAAGCCCTACAGTAGGATGATTACTGAATGACTATTAAGCATATAAAACTATGTTCAACAGCATTAGTAATTATGGCAATGCAAATTAATACCTTATAATACCATTACTCATTGATAGAAAGTCTAAAAACAAAAATGAATTCATAAAAAAAAATCTTGCCATATCAAGTACTGACAAGAATGTAGAACAACTGAAAATTTCATAAATTGCTGATGAGAATTCAAAATTCTAGAGTCACTTTGGAAACAGTATGGCATTTTCTTATGAACTTAAATATGCAACTACCCCACTCATAGTTGTGTACCACAAAGAAAAAATATGTTTACACAAAAAGCTTTATGGAAATATTTACAGGAACAATATTCATAAGCACCAAAATTTGGGGAAAGAAAAACATACTTTTTTCAATTACTGAACAAGCAACTTGTGGAATATGTATATAATAGACTATTACCCAGTAATAAAAAATAGCAAACTACTGATTTACATAACATGTATGATTCATGAATACACTTTACTAAGTTAAAGAAGTCAAACATAAAAGGCTACATAATGAATAATTTCATTTATGTGACACTCTGGAGAAGGTTTGGGAGAGAGGTTCTCTACACAAAAGAATATGGGGGGCACTGAGGTGGTAAATACATATATGACCCTACATTTGTCAGAGAAATATAAATCAAAAAATGTACAACTCACTGCATATGAATTTCTTTAAATAAATCAATCAGAATGTGTGAGGTGGAGAGGATAAAAATGAAATAAGAATAGTGATAGATGAACCTAACTATATTACAAATAAATCATATTAGTCATACTAAAAGGGATGGGAAGGAATAGAATATTATATAACTTTTGAAAACAGTACTTCACTAAAGATAAACTGTACTCAAATACTGTACTATAGTTGGTAGATTGTTTTCACAGTGATATGGGTTAGAAATTCTGATTCTACTTTGTGTTTATGCCTGGGTTGAACAAAATTTAAATAAATATACTGTAGGTAATGAAAGCCTGAGTAAGTAGTTACAATGAAGGAAAGGAAGAACACCAGAATGAAACTTGTGGTGCTACATATAAGACAGAGATATCAATGCTGGTACATGGTTAAAAAATAGATGACATAGATAGGTAGACAGGAAGACATAAATAAGTGTGTGTGTGTATGAGTGTCCTGGTTCTATTTACTGATAGGAGCTAGAAACAGTAATATCCCAATAGCAAAGAGCATACCCAGCACTTAGATCTTGGTTTCTATACACCATTCACTAATAAGAGGAACCAGGACTCTTTGAAGAACTGGTTTAGTCCAAAGCTGAGGCAGGTGAAATACACAATGAACCCAGAGCATCTATCTTGTGGTGCTAGAAAGTAAGAAAGTGTTCAACGATAACAAAAATAGATTGTAATATATCAAAAGGCCATAAGACCCAAACTGAAAGCTTCCAATGGTCAATGGTGGAAGACCCTAGTAGCAAAATAATGATAATATTTTATTATAATCAAAAGAATAAAATATCCATTAATTTATACCATACTGATAAAAATGAAAATGAATAAATTAATCAACAAATAAGTAAAAAGAATGACACACTTCCTTACAGAAGATTGTCAATTAATAAATGTGAAAGTTATGAAGGAAATTAAAAAGCACTGTTACAAAACCATAGTATCAATTATTGAAGGCAAGATCCTTCAAAGAATGTTAAAATTAATGGATAAAAGTTTAAGCAGAAACAAACTAAGTGAAACATTTTGAGGGGAAAAAATGAATCACATGATTACAAGTTACTTTAAGGAATTATGTTATTTTAGTAAACAATGCTGTTAATAGATACTGTAAACCTTAAGAAATAATAACTACTCAAACACTATACTCTGTTACAAATTTTTAATTTCAAAGAGGTAAATAGCTATTGAAGTGGCAGATACCACTGTAATTTAGTAGTCAAGGTTACTATCCACCAGTGATACAGAGTAACCTCATGTAGCCTTAAGATGGAGCAATGAGAAAGGCACATCACTTCTATATCTTTCCCAATAATGCAGAACCACAATATTATGAAGAGAATTTCAAACAGATTCAGGCTGAGGAACAGTCACTAAAATAAATGACTCTTCAACAGTGTCGAGGTCATGAAAGACAAGTAAACAATGAGGGTCTTTCAGAGATCAGGGGACACTCAGGAGAAATGACAAATAAATGCTATGTGGTAACCTATATTGAGTCCTGGAATAAAAAATATATTAGTAGAAATATCAGTAAAATCTGAGAAATTCTTGCCTTAAAAATATTTAGCAAGATTAATTTCTTGGTTTTAATGAAGGTTTTAAGGCTATATAAGATGTTAACTTACAGATCAGTAGAGTGAAAAGTATGGAAGTTCTATACTATTTTTATAAACTCTTCTATAACCTTAAAATTACCCCAGCATAGACATAGAGATGGGAAATAGACATAAAAAAGATTCTCAACATCACCAATTATTAGGAAAGTATAAATTAAAACCACAATGAGATACAACCTCACACCAGTCAGGATGGCTATTATGAAGAAATTGACAACAAGTGTTGGCAAAGACGTGGAGATAAGAAAACCCAAATGCACTGTTGTGGGCATTGTAGATTGGTGCCATTACTGTGGAAAACAGTATGGAGGATCCTCAGAAAATTAAAAATAGAACTACTATAGGACCCAGCAATTTCACTACTGGTATTTAACCGGAGAAATCCAAATCACTAATTAGAAAAAAATATATGCAATAAACTTCCGCCAAGATGGAGGCATAGGTGGAAGCACTGTACCTCCTTACACAACCAAGTTTAAAAACAACAAAGTTTTAGCAACAAAAACACAGCCAAACCACAGAAAATTGAACTACACAGAAGTCTGACAACAACAAACCCTTCAGCCAAACCAGTAAGAGGGGCAGAGCCAGCAACAGAGCAGGGTCGGGCAGGAAAGATCCACCAGACCGACCCAGGCACATGACCCAAGCGCACCTGCAGCCGTGGGCGGATTCCAGGTGTGGAGTAGCAGGCGGACCCACTGAGGACGCAAGGCGGTGGACTCACTGAGGGCTGACCATAGTCACACATTCGCACGCAGATAAACTGGTGAAGGAGCGAGCGGTGAGACAGATCATTCAGGCCCCAGTGGTGGGAAGCAGCAGAGGAGACCTCTATTGCCCCCCTTTGACCTCTCCCCACATACAGCATCACAAACCAGCGACCTGTGTGGCGCCGCCCTGGTGAACATCTAAGGTTCCGCTCCTCATAACTAACCTCATACATAACAGGCATGAACAGATCAAAACATGGCTCAAGCACAACTCAGAGCCTCAGAGCTGATAAATCTAAGTGATGAAGAAATAGCCAAACTTTCAGATGCACAGTTCAAAACACTGGTCATCAGGATGCTCGCAGAACTGGTTGATTTTAGTCACAAATTAGAGGAACATATGAAGGCTAAACTAATTGAAATGAATGAAAATTCACAGGAAACCAATAGTAATGGAAAGGAAATTGAGTCTCAAATCAAAGGAGTGGACCAGAAGGAGGCGAAAAATGACTAAACAGAAAAGGATGAAGAAACAACAATTCAAAAAAAGAAGGAGAGGCTGAGGAACCTCCAGGACATCTTTAAACATTCCAACATCAGAACTATAGGGGTACCAGAAGGGGAAGAGGAACAGCCACGAGTGGAAAAGTTATTTGAACAAATATTAAAGGAGAACTTCTCCAATCTGGCAAAGGAAATAGACTTCCAGGAAATCCAGGAAGCTCAGAGAGTCCCAAAGAAGTTGAACCCAAGAAGGAACACATCAAGGCACATCATCATTACATTAGCCAAGATTAAAATGAAGGAGAGAATTCTAGAAGCAGCAAGAGATAAGGGGACAGTCACCTACAAAGGAGTTCCCATCAGATTGTCAGTGGATTTCTCAAAAGAGACCTTCCAGGCAAGAAGAGGCTGGAAAGAAGTATTCCAAGTCATGAAATCCAAAGACCTACAACCAAGATTGATCTACCCAGCAAAGCTTTCATTTAGAATGGAAGGACAGATAAAGTGCTTCTCAGATAAGATCAAATTCAAGGAGTTCATCATCACCAAGCCCTTATTATATGAAATGTTAAAGGGACTTATCTAAGAAGAAGATAAAAAAGGTGAACAGTGAAAGGACAGCAAACTCACAGTTATCAACAACCACACCTAAAACAAAAGCAAATTAAGAGGACAGCCAAATCAGGAGTGAACCATAGAAATGAAGATCACATGGAGGATTAGCAACAGGGGAGTGGGAGAAGGAGAAGGGGGGAGAAGTTACAGAAAATAAGTAGCATAGATGGTAGGTAGAAAATAGATAGGGGGAGGGCAAGATTAGTATGGGAAATATAGAATCTAAAGAACTTGAGACTAATGGTCATAAACTAAAGGAGAGAATGGTGGGGGAGGGGATATGCAGGGCGGAGGGGAATGAAGGGGGGAATAGAACAACCGTAATGGCATAATCAATAAAATATATTTTTTAAAAAAAGAAAAAATATATGCAGTTGAGGAGTATCAGTCAAGATGGCAGAATAGGCAAATAATGTGCTCACCTCCTCTCACAAACACATCAAAATGACTACTAAGCTACAGAACAATCATCACTGAGGACCGCCTGAAGACTAGCTGAATAGAACTCTTATAACTAAGGATATAGAGAAGAAGCCATGTCAAAACTGGTAGGAAGGGGGGTGATATAGAACAGATAGCCAGCCCCCTTACCTATGGAGTGGCAGTTAAGAAACAAAAGACATATTTAAGCTGCAAGGGTCCCTCTGAGGAGTGTGGGGTACTAGCGTCACACAGGGCTCCCCAGACCAGTGTTCCAGTGCAGGAAAGGGAGTCCTCATAATTTCAGATTGTGAAAACCAGTGGAGATAGTTGTTGGGTGAGACAGAAGCCTTCTGGAGTCCAGAATCTGCACATGGATTTGCTTGCCGATGACCTCACTCACTCTGAGCTCCTAGACTGGGGCAGCATCTGGAAAAGCACCAGGGACATAGAGGGAGGAACTAAATTGTCTGGCTTCAGAGTGAAGACCGAAAGGGCAACTTTTCCACAGACAGAAATGTTGGTAGGGGCCATTGTTTTTGTTGTGGTTGCTGAGGCTTCCTCACATCTAGCCTTCAGGTGGAGGTGGGCAAAAAGTCTGAATCTCCATCAACCTACCTAATACCTTTTGTGCCACCCTAGTGAGTCCCTGATATCCTGCCACATCCCATCCAAGCCACTTCCACTGGCATTTTCAAAAAACAGCCTGTCTTGGCTTATGCTGGGGACTTCCCTAAAAATTTCTCAAAGTTTCACAAACCCAAAACAAGCAGCAGCTGGCCTCAGCACACCTAGTGTCTCTCCTGAGGAGCCCCAAAGCTTTACACTAGTGGCAGCCAGCCTTGGTTCTCCATTTAGCCTCTCCCAGGTACTCCAAGCCCTGCACAGGTGGCAATCACTATGTTCACTTTGTACTCATACTAGGTGACCCCTGTCTGGGCACAGGCAGTGGCTGACCTTGGCCTACAGCCCAGAACCAACACACCTGGTGACCAGTCTCAGGCCACACCAGAGCATCACCCAATCACCTCCACAACTGACACCAAAAGGGCAAACTCGATAGGCAACAGAGTCCCACTAAAGTGAATCCTGCTCCATAGAGTCAGCTCTAGCACAATAGCTCCTCTACTGTAGTCATGACCAGTTCTCATAACCTACTTACTTGAAGGTCAATCTCTCCCACCCATGCACCAACTGCAGTCAAGGCTTGACTGAAACTCAAAGAAGGGCATACACAACCAAACAAAGAATACTTTTCAAAGAAGGGCATGGAAGGGCCCTCAAAGAAGGGCAAAGGATACAACTCAAAGAAGGGTATACATAACACACCCCAAGGAATACTTCTGGAGTGCCTGGCTCATGTGACCAGGAAGAATGCACCACTGGGTCTTACAAGACACTCTACTATCTATGTCCACTCTACTAAGGCCAGGAGATACAGAAGACTTACCTGATATATAAAAACAAACATAGGAATCAGCTAAAATGAAGAGACAAAGAAACATTTTCCACATGAAGTAACAGAATAAAACTCCAGAAAAAGAACTAAACAAAATGGAGAGAAGCAACCTACCAGACGCAGAGTTCAAAATAATGGTTATAAAGATGCTTAGTAAACTTAGGGGCAGAGCAGTAATAACTTTAATGAAGAGCTAGAAAACATAAAAAATGGAGATAGAAAATATTAAAAAGGACCAGTCAGAAATGAAGAAAAAAATAACTGAAATGAAGGATACATTACAGAGAATCAACAATGGAGTAGATGAAGCAAAGGGTCAAATGAGCAATTTGGAAGACAAGGTAGTGGAAAACACCCAATAAAAATAGCAAAAAAGTAAAATAGGATATTTAAGGGTTTAAGGGGCCTCTGGGATGCTAGCAAAGATACCAATATTTGCATCATGGGAGTACTAGAAGGAAAAGAGTTAAAGCAAAGAATTGAAAACCTATTTGAAGAAATAATGAAAAACTTGCCTAACCTAACAAATAAAATAGACATAGCAGCCCAGGAAGCACAGAGATGAACCCAAAGAAGCTTGCACCAGAGCACATCATAACTGCCAAAGTTTAAAAAGAGAGAATACAAAAAGCATCAAGAGAAAACTGGGTATGTACATGAGAGCTCCCAAAATACTGTCAACTGATTTCTCAACAGAAACTTTGCAAGTCAGAGGGATAGGCATGAAATATTTAAAGTGATGAAAAAAAAGCAAAGAGCCAAGATTACTCTACCCAGCAAGACTAATTTCAAATCAAAGGAAAACTTCCCAGACAAGAAAAAGCTAAAGGAGTTCATCTCCACCAGGCTAGTATTACAAGAAATATTAAAGGACTTGTTTAAGAAGAAGAAAAAGAAGAAACTAGGAAATATTTCTCTCCCTCTCTCCTTCCCTTCCCCTCTAAAAGATAAATAAATAAAATCTTTAAAAAAAAACATGAGTAATAACACAGCAATAACTACATAAATGTCGATTATTTTAAATGTAAATGGATTAATGCTCTAATGAAAGGAGATGGAATGGCTGAGTGGATTAAAAAGTAAGATTCATGCATATGTTGTCTAAAATAGATCCAATCAGATCAAAAGACACACAGACTGAAAGTAAAGGGATGGAAAAAGATATTTCATCCAAATGGAAATGAAAGAGAAAGCTGGTATAGCAATACTTATATCAGATAAAATAGACTTTAAAACAAAGCCTACAAATAAGAGACGAAGGAGACACCATTAATTCCACTTCTGGGTATTTATCCCTAGAAACCCAAAACATTAATTTGAAAAGACATATGCATGTTTATGTTCATTGCAGCATTATTTACAATAGACAGTATATGGAAGCAACCTAAGGCTTTGTGGTTAAACAAATGGATAAAGAAGATGTGGTACATGTGCACAATGAAATATTACTCAGCCACAAAAAAAGAATGAAATTTTGCCATTTCTGTCTAGAGGGTTTCATGCTAAGTGAAATACTGTAAGTCAGGTAGAGAAAGACAAATACCATATCATTTCACTTACAAGTGGAATCTAAAAAAACAAAATAAACAGAACAAAAAACTAAAAGATGCAGAGAACAAATTGATGTTTGCCAGAGAGGGGTTGGGAAATTGGCGAAAAATTAGTGATTAAGATGGGCAAATTGCAGATATAAAAAACAGTCAGGGGATATAAAGTACAGCATTTACAGAATATAGTAAATAATATTGTCATAACTGTGTATGGCATTAGATGGGTACTAGACTCATTGGGGTGATGACTAGTTTCATTAAATTTATTAAAAATTATATTTTCTATTAGTTTCTAATTGATAATAACTCAAACTATTGATTTTTGTAAATGTATATAATATGTGGAAATTTTGATGAAGTCTTATTAAATTTTTAATGGTTTTCAATTATTTTTTCAGAATTTTTAAGTAAAAAATAATAAACTTTACAAATAGTAAGTTTGGGGTTTTTCTTTCTAATATCTGTTATATATGCTTACTACATTAGTTAAGTTCTACAGAATAAATTAGAACAATAAAAGTGATAGATATTATTCTCTTATTACTGACTTTAATGTAGTGTGCCTCATATGATTGGGTAGTTCTATTGTTTTTTCTCTTTCATCTCCATGAGTTATAAAACCCATTTCTTTCATTGAGTACTATAATTTCTACTTAAACAACATATTTAAAGCACTTTCCATTACAGTTAAACATTATTTAATACTTAATCTCATTAAGTAAATAAAACAAAATAAACAAAATAAAAATTTCAGCATACTTTAGTTTCTGGTTTTCATCAACCCTACCCTTATTTTTTAGAATATTTTGGAATTTTAGTCCACCATTTTGCTAGAGTATATACTCAGTAATTCATTCATAACTGCTTTGTTGGTAATAAATTCTTGATTCTTTTATGACTGAACATGATTTTTACTCTAAATATTAGTTTAACTTGATATTAAGAGAAATCTGTGTTCTAAATTATGTTTTCCCAGACTTTATAAAAAATCCTTTTTGTCCTTTACTATGTGTGCTGGAGATGAGAAATCCGACGCCAGTTTGAGGATTATCCTTTATAGTAAAATAGAATTTTGTTTTCTGGAAAGTTAGAATTTTCTCCCACTGGCATTCTAAAATTTTACCAGAGAAGATCTAGTAAGTCTCTTTTTGTTTTCCTTAGTGACATCCAGCAATTTCTTTAAATCTTAAGGCAAGTCTGTCTTCGGTTCAGGAATATTTTCCTCTATTTGTTTTCAAGTATTGCATCCCCTCTAATTCTTCTGAAACCATTTTGACTCATAATAAAACTACTGTTTTCTGTCTCATAGTGGTTTTTTTTGTACCTTTTCTCTCTTTTAAGTTCGTGTTATATTCTAGAAGGAGTCCCCAGTTCTGTTTTCATTTTACTAATTTATACATTGGTTGTGTCTATTCAAGTATTCAGCTTATCTATTACATCTTGTGTTAAATCAATAATTTAAGTTTCATGAATTTTAAAAACTTATTTTTCATATTAATCTGTTATTGTTTCATTGTTTTGGAAGACATTTCCTCATGTCTCAGGGATTTATTTAGGGGTAATAATTACATGTATATTAATTTACCATTTACTTCCAATACCAATAGATTTTCTTATGTTTTTATACCTTTCGTTGCATGTAGTGGGCATCTTTCATGCTCTTTAGCTTCAGTTTCTTTCTGTATTAGAAAATACCGTACATATCCTGAGTCCAAGTAAAAATACCACTTCCACTAGCAGAGAATGAAAATCCTGACTGCAAGAACTTGGACTGGGCTCTGTTTGTGTGGGAGTTGAAAGGGAGTACATAAATTTAATGGGCTTTGTTTTTAACAAACAGTGGCAATTATTCTTCTAGGTATTATTTTCTCTTTCTCCCTATCAGCTGTGAGTGGGATGGAGAACTGCCCTAGTATGATAGCCTTCAGTACCCATTTTGGATTCTCCTGCATCAGAACTACCAAATGCATTTGGCAAGTGAAGTGTACCTGGTTTATACCCAACCAATAGTAGGATCCACCAATCTAAGTGGGAGGTACTGATAAAGTGATTCTATAGACAACTTTGTATGGCATGATCCCTTTCCAGCCTACATTTCCTCTGAGCTTGAATTACTCTAGAGCTCTATTTTGAAAAGTTAAAAAAAACCAGAAATATATTTTGAAGCTGATTCCATCTGCTTATTATCTTATGGAAGTATCCAGTTCTTCTGATCTGAGGATAACAGTCCTCCTAGCCTTTTTGTGATACCATATTATTTTTATATTTTTGCATATTACTTTATAAAATTTGAAAAGCGACAATAGGTAAAGTGTTCAGACAGGTAGTTTTAACTGGATAATCTTTTGTTTATTTGTTTTGGTGCTTTTGGATAGAGAAGAGACTATATAACACATATCGTACTTCAGTTCTATGACTAAAAGATAGATTAAGAAGATTATATAAAGAAGGTAAGTAAAGAGAGAACAAAAGTAGAGAACCATTGTTAACACAAAAAAGAAGAAAAGGCTTTGAAATTATTTATAAATATATACACTTTAAACTTCACAAGGAGAAAAATAGCTAGAGAGAAAAATAGAAAAAAAAAAGGCCCAAAGATTTGGAAACTAAAAAATGCAGTTCTGAATAACCCATGGATCATAAAAAAAAGTTAAAAGGAAAGTTTAAAAATATTTTGAACTGAATGCAAATGAGACTACAACTTAAAATTGGGGGTTGCAGTTAAAGCAGTGGTAGTAGAAACTTATAGCATGAAAAGCTTATATTAAAAATCATCCAAAATCAGCACCTTATGTTTCCAGGTTAGAAGCTAGAAGAGAGGAAAATAAACATAACAAAAAATAAAGATAAGAAGTCCATGAAATGTAATATAGTAAAACAGTAGAGGAAAACCAATTAAAATAAAACCTGGTTCTTCAAAACTATCACTAAAGTTGATATACCTTAACCATATCAATTAGCAAAGAAATATGTAACACTTGATTTTCCAATACCAAGAAAGAAAAGTTGTCACTTCACTTCTATTAGAATGGCTATTATCAAACATACAAGAAATAACAAGCGTTGGCAAGGATGTGAAGAACAGGGAACACTTGTGTACTATTGGCGGGCAGGTCGACTGATGCAGCCAGTGTGAAAAACAGTATGAAGTTCCCTCTAAATTAAAAACAGATCTACCATATGATACAGCAATTACTGTATACACATACACACACATAAACACAAGTAAAGCAACACAGAAGTGAACATTGAAAAAGATACCTTCACCTACACACACAAAGGCAACGATACAATGCAAACACACACACACACACACACACACACACATACGCATGTGCATGCCCGCCATGGAGCAGTAGTGATTTCCAGGACGGGGAGGTCCTTTCATTCTTCTTCCAGTTCAGAGGTTAGAAAGTTCAGTAACTAGGTTTTGTTCTGTGCTATTTTCAATGCTAAATTATGTGGAATTTTTTTTTGTTTGTTGCTTTTTAACTTCAGGTTGCCTATGTGAAAGAAAATGCAAAAGGAAATACTTTGTTAAATTCAACAAAAATAATACCCTGGTAGAGATAAGGAGTACTGAGGCAATTGCCCTGCAGCACTTCCAGATGTTCACTATGCGTCCCACAGTGATCCACCCAGTCCTCATGTACTTTCTATTGGCGATAGGCAGTTCTCTCAGGGTCTGGTGCCAATCCATCTGTAACACAGCCACAGGATACAGGGGATGCTGTGCCTCTGATGGTTAGGCAGATTATGCACCACTGTCTCCAGCAGTCCCATGTATAACCCTCGTGTTTTCATGGGGCTCTGTTTCTACACTTTCTGGGAGGTGGAGGGTTAGTGCTTTCATCCATGACTGGTGATCTGGCCAGTGTCGAGAGTGAATAACAAATCATGTATTGGCCCCAGATGTTCTATTCGACAGGATTATGCATGGAAATTAGATAATAGAAGTGGAAGAAGATTAATGCAGAAAATAGATGTTGTTGGTTGTCCTAGATATTTCAAAGTTAATCAAAATATAACTAAAATTTCCAGGTACCAAGAAAGTAGGGTCACAAGTTAAAATCTCAAGTATGAAAGCAGCCTTTCTTCTACATTTGGTGCTAAGGCATCATCAAATAAGCTTTCTTAGTAAGGCAATATTCTCAGGACAATTATGTTCTCTATGACAGTTAAAGGAAAAATTGCAGTATCTCAAACTATATAAATATATTTGCATTTTTTGGCTACTGTGTGTCTGGTTTGTAATAAAAAAGAAAGTAACATGTAGAAGAAAATCTAAAAATAGATTACACAAGGTACAGGTCTATTTCTCCCATACGTAAAAGAACCCTGGAGATAGCACAGAGTCAACTGGCAGTTCTGCTGTGCCCAGAGATACGGGTCACATACTTACTGGCAGTTCTGAGCTTAGAACTTGAACAATCTGGTCCAGTGTTTGTGTTTGTAACCATTATAGTGTGCCTTATATATCCTCTTAAAGATAAGGCAGTTGTTAGTAAAATTTGTCATGTCACAATTAAAGACCTCGGTCTATATACCAGGAAATTTAGAGACTTGGAGCCAATTAATCAGGATTGGAAAAGAACTAGAGTTGGTGCTTAACATTAAACAATTAAATTTCACAGTTGGGAAACAGAGAAACAGTAGCCAGAACTACATGAAGTTGACGAATAAAGTCTCAGCACCAATGTCAGTAAACACTCAAGGCAACTTAAGACAAATTAAAATGGCAAGGAAGAAAGTTCTTTAGAGTGGTACACAGGGCATGTGGTAACATGTAGTTCAAAGCCCAACAGACATCTGTGGGTATATCTGCTGTCATTCAAACCAAACTGAGGTAAAGAGAGAGGGTAACTCCATATTCTACAACCAGGCACTGGCACCTAGATCATTTGCCAGTGCTGGTGCCTAGTATTTACTGGGAAGCAAGCCCTGGCTCAGTGTTTCTCTGTAGGTTCCCATCAATCAAAAGCTCTATAAAAGCCTTGATAGACAGGCAGGCAGGCAGACAGGCAGGCAGGCCCTAGGTAAAGCGATGCTCTACAAATGGAATTTTATTACAAACCACTGTTTACTGAGCAATCACCATACCATGGACTGTCCTCAGTCCTTCACTTCAGTGTATTTAATCCTCACAAGAAACAAGCAAGAGAAATGTGATTGCCCCTGTTCAAGTGGAGAAACGCAGGCTCTTAGGGACTGACTCAGCCAAGAACCCCAGAGCTAAAAACTATTCAAGTTTGGATTCAAAACAGTTTTTTTTATGATACAAAAGCTCATGCTCCTTACCACAAAGCTATTTAGAAATAAGTAATAGTTGATGCTGGGTGTAATTTTTCTGCCTTACTTATCTAGAATGCTTAGGTGAAGGGCTCAAAATTTCTCTTTTAAAATATCCATGTCCTTATTTCTATGCACCACTACTTGACGGTAATTATATACAACCTTTAAACATAATCACATATTTTCACCCCAGTGCCTCTACTCTCCTGTCTCTAATGTAAGTTTTGTAGGTTAGATGAACCCTGAGAAAAATGTGTACTGTTAACAATACTTCCTGAAATGCCATTGCCTTCAGCTACTGCCTTTGTGTGACCGACTAAAACAGATATGGGCTCTGTGTTCTTTCATGCCATCGACATGTTTCCTAATGGGCTGGAAAACAAGAACATTGACTGGTCTAGCAGAACCAGGGCTTGGAGACAAAGGGGAGTCTTGACCCTTAGGGAGACTGTGACTTCACAATGACGTCATGCCTCCCACCCAAGGCTAGGTACCGTGGGAAGAAACTAAACTTTGATAGGTGACATTTAAAAGTGTCCTGTCAACTATGCAAAGAGAAAATGGCCTCTCAGAGGGCTCTGGTGTCTCTCCACACAGACATCGAGATGTGTGAAAGCCCAAGGCTATGGCAAGCTTGTTGTGCAGCTTGGAACAATGCTGTGATTGTCTGGGTATCACCCCCTTAGAATTCATATCACAGGCAGGATATGACTGTGTCCCAAGCAGGGTTTGACAGCTAACTTCTGAGCTTTCTAGATCAGTGATACAAGCCTATGTGATTTGCATAACCTCCTTTTTGCATTATATTTCCAGATGGGTGGGTTGCCTTTCATGTTTCACAACCTGTTCCAAGAATTTGCCCACCCTCTCACCTCACTCCAGCTTCCCCAGCCTCTCATCTTGCTAACCACTTCCACCTCTTCCTAACCATTTCCAAGATACTCACAATCATATCAACACCCTGATGATCTGTTACACCCCAGGCTGTGTGGCAGAATCACTAACATAAATATCAGTTATAGATTAACAGAGGAAAGGACTCAGGCTCCTGGAAATTTAACAGTGTTCTGCTTGAACAAATTTAAAGAATTCTGTAGTTATCATGAAAGCCATCCTTTCATTCAGATAATATTTCCTGAAGATTTTCTGTGAGCCGGCTAAACTGATGTACTCTTGGACAGCGCTCTTGGACATGCCTGTGATACCATGTCAGGCAATTTAAATCCTATTTCTTAGAGAGGTTGCAGTCTAGAGATGGTTAAATATTTATACCAAGGCAACTTTAGTAGAATGTAATATGAGTTTAAGCAAAGAACACTACAGCTAAAAAACAACTACAAGCCCAGAAATAACAAGGGAGGCACATGTATAAAAATATGTCTTCTACAGGGGCTAAAACAGTCATGAACAATAAACACTAAATGGGTTTATCAAAAACAAGAGCTAGTCATTCCTCCTATATCTGTGTGCTTTTTACAACATGAGTACACCTCCAGGCAACAGGTTGTAGTAGGGGGCTGAGCGTCTGATAGAAAGGCAATGTTGCAGTCCACCTGTGCTACAAAGAAGAATGTTATAAGTTGTGACCCCCTCCCCCAAGTGACAATCAGGACCAGTCCGTTTCTCTCTTCCTCTAAGGAACTTTAACTGGCAAAATCAGGAAGAATTTGACACTTTGTAACGGAACACTTGGGGAAGACACCACAGGGAGTGCGGCTATGAAGTGTTAACAGCACAAGAATGAGCCTCACGTAGTTTTCCTGAAGTTCCTGAAGTTTCCTTGAATCCAGAATTCACCCTCTGGGTTAAATTCTTGAGAAGCTGGGCTGTCCTTTCACCCCTTTCTCTGGGTCCTGTGCAGTCAGTCACGGCTCACTTATCAGTGAGACACATCTCCTTTACTCATGCTGGCCTGAAGTCATCTCTGTTCCTTATGATAAAGAAACCCAAGGATGGGCCTGAGTGAACTAACGTGTTCATGTGTCAAATTTAGTCAGTCAAAATTCTTTAAAAAATTGTATTAATTTTTGTTGCAAACCACACAAATATGAATAAAAAGTGTTGATAATCTGCAACTAACATTCCCTCCCATTGCACCCTCCAAAACAATCTACAGTTATCTTCGACACCTTTCTCCAAACTCATGAAACATGTAAAATTTTACATAGACATAAGTTCATTTTTGTAAGTTTGTGGGCACTGTTTTTTAAAATATTTATATTCATAACCTATTTTTTAAATTCTTCCTGGGACTATTCAAGTAATGGGTCAGTGCTATTAGAGCTAAAACAACACGCACACAAAAACTCCTTTGATTCTAACTTCAACTTTGTCACTCGTTCTTTACAAGATTGGACAGAAATCAATTTCACTCCTCCTGAATTACGGTGCCCATCTTTTCATCAGACAAAAGGAAATAAAGTAGCCCTGTGCTTAGTGCTGTGCTAAGTAAATTTCGAAAATTACATCCCCTCCTGTGGGTGATGTAAACAGCAAAACAAAACACTGGAGAATAACCTGAGAGTGGTAACAAGTGTGCTCAGAGGAGAATGGTTGGAAAGTAATAGTCTCTCCCATATTTCATGCAAAGAGATGGACAAATACCTCAGATGAGGACTGTCAGACTATGTTACAAATTATGAAAAGGGGAAATCCTTCCCGGTCCTTTCTGTGAATGTGACTTGAGCAATTGCTTAACATTTTTGCTTAATCCTAACATTTAGTCATATATAAAATTCAATAAATTTTGGTAACTACTGTATTTTTCAAACTATAAGGCATGCCATTTATTTTCTTGTCCTCTCCCCAAATTTGGGAGGAACAATGGTTACTAATGTTGCTGTTGAGTTCTGTTTACATTTACGGTGGTGAAATATTATGTTATTTATGTTATTAAATATTTTACCACATTTTTTGCCTCAATTTTTTTTTCCGCCCTGGCTGGTGTAGCTCAGTGGATTGAGTGCGGGCTTGCGAACCAAAGGATCGAAGTTTTGATTCCCCGTCAGGGCACATGCTTGGGTTGCAGGCTAGTTCCCAGCGGGGGACGCATGAGAGGCAACCATACATTGATATTTCTCTCCCTCTCTCCTTCCCTTCCCCTCTAAAGATAAATAAATAAAATCTTTACAATTTTTTTCCCTATTTTCCTCCTCTAAAACCTAGGGCATCTTATAGTCCAAAAAATATGGTATATAGCCTTCTGTGTTAGGTGATAGGTATTGAGGGAGGAAAAGGACTAACACATGATTTCTGCCCTTAGATAGCTTTCAACCTGAATAATGGTGGGGAAGGAGATGAACTGTGAACAATCAAGCATAGTAAAATACAGCCAGTGCTCTCACAGCCATAGGGGAGAATGTTGTAGACTCCAAAGAAAGAGAAACTCTCTGCTCTGGGCGCCCTGGAGTTGGGAAGGACTGTCAGAAGTTTCTGTTCAGCATAGAATTGAGTTTGGAAGTTATCTAATAGAGTAAAAGAGTTGGGCTGGGGAACTTCTGAGGACACTTCTGGCTTTGTCACAAGACATATATGACACAGGTTATATGTGCTCCCCCTCCACACACACAGATTCAGGATACAGGTGTATGGGTAGCATCTTAAGTTGGATATAATACCCAGCAAACAAGACAAGCTCTGCCTGCATTTTCTTATAGTATGTTAATCCCCTTTCCACATGCTCCTACACCTTCATCTACAAGCCACCATCCATGACTCCCTGAAATGAGGGTAAAGTTAGCTTCTCTTAGGTTTTATGCAGCTACCACTACATTTTATTCTTTTTCATATTAATGGGAAAGAGATTCTATGAAAGACAGAATGTCCCTAAAATAATAAAATTAAAAGTATGGGACTGTTAAGAATACTACTAAGTTAAACAATGCAATTGAGTTCTTAGTTGCTGGAATGAAAATAAGGTACTAGTAAGTGATGGAGACTATGATTATGGTAGTGATGGTGATGATGTTGATGACGGTGGTAAAAATACCAGTTCTCCCATGAAGGCTTATAGTTCTCCAAAATTCCCATAAAAATAGGGATAGATCTCAGTGGGTATAGCCGATGGCCTCTCCACCTCATATGTTCTATTTGCCTCCTCAGCATCTGCTTCTAGGCTTTGCTGACCTGTAACAATCCCACCTACATTTTGACCTAGCCTGATCTGCAGCTAACTCCTGATTATACATTGTTTCTTCACCCCAGTTTCTCAGCCTTTAATCTATTCTCCACCAGCATTACATAGGGCTCATTCTGGATTTCTGTTAGTTGATTTAGGCTTCTTATCCTGATCTCTTACCTCACACGGATCCCTGACCTTATTAAGACCAGGTCTGATTTAGCTTCAGTCCTTTGTCTTGGACACCTCTCCAAACCGCACTCATTCACCTATGCATCTCTTCTGGCTACTTCCTTATCTGTGGCTATTGGCCTGGTGATTTCAACCTTCAAGGCTTTATATTTATACTGTACCCTTCTTCAAGACCTCTAGCTGAGGTAATTCTGGAAGTGGAAATCTAGAGCTTAAGCTCTTTAACTCTGGCTGAAATTATCCTAATAGGCTCTAGCACCTTATATCATTGACTCTATAGAAGGAATTGCTAACAATTTCTCAGGAAAATCAATACAAATGGCAGAAATTTGATCAAGGTGCCTAGTCAGTAACACAAACTTCATAGTGACTGGACTCTACCCAACCCACTCAATTTGAATGTCAATTTCATATTTTATAAGACAAAAAGTACTAACAATTCCATTATGCTATTGGGCATAAAAAATACTTTTCAAATTAATACCCATCTCCTGATTTTCCATAGATAGATAGATGATAGATAGATAAATAGATAGATAGATATATAGATATATACACCACATACACAAGAGCCTGATAATTTGATAGTATATATTTATATATAGTTTGTATCAAACTATAGATAAAAAATTATATATTAACTGTATTGTTTTTAAACAAATGAATCAATAACAAAATAGTGTAAAATACTATGGATTCAATTTTTTCACTTAACAATGGATTGAGAAATGCTTAAGAAAAATTTAGTAAGTTAAAAAAATACACTGGTAAGGAAACTATAGCATCAAAATATTTTGCAAACCAACTTTCAAACAAACTTGTACTTTCATGCCTGCTAGAGCACATGCTGACTATTCCTGTGAAGCACGCTATCACCAAGGTGAAAAACCAGGGAAGTGTGTGGTCTCCTTCTAGGCTTGTGGCAAGGAGGGCTACGTTCAGCACTTGACTTACCTTCACTGAATCCACCTCGGGCTCTTTCAGGGTCCCTCATTCTACTTAAGATTTTGTTTCCAAGACTCTGTTTCTCCCCAATGCCATAAAAGTTGTTAGGAATTGGAACACACAATTAAAACGCAAGATAAGAATCATACTAAGATGCCAGGGGAAAAAAGAAAGAGAATTTAAGATTCGTTCTCTGGGCAGCAAGAACTTGATCTGGTTCTCTTTTTTGGGCCTGATTCCTCGAATTAAATTATCTCACAGCTCTTTGAAATTGTCTATTGAGAAATAGGTGTGTGAGAAAATAGATAGCAAATAAGAGGTGTATCTGACTCAGTCTTGTGATTCACCAAGATAAGGCTCCAATTCTGCCCTTGTTCCAAATGTGGTTGAAAGGATTTACACTATGTACTTTATGCATATCTGTACTCAGTTGTTCGATAAGAAGGATCAGTGAAACACTGGGGAAAGGGGTGGGTACTTTTTTAATACCTTATGTGATTAGTCTATTGAAATTATAATCATTTTTCTAACGAAAAATAAACAGCACTATTTACTGAGTTACTATCATCCCTTGATTGTTGCGTAATTCAGAGGGTTTCCTTGTATGAGAGCTAACAGCAACGTTCTCTGCTTTACATAAATCTTTTTAATTAACAAAAGCTTTAGTGAGGTATAATTCACATACCATAAAATTTACCCTTTTAGAGTATAAAATATTTTTGCATTGTAAAAATGTAAGTAAGCATTTCAAGTGTTTTCTGTCTTCCATTTTTCAGTGTAAGCATTTGAAGTATATTCATAGAGTGCCGCTACAGTCAGCACGACCTCATTCAGAGTGTTTTCCTTACTCTGCAAAGAAAACCACCCCCGAGGGAAACACTCTCCCTTTCCTCTTGCCCCGGGCCCCTCACAACCAACAATCTATGTTCTATTTTAGTATTTTATTATTCTGGAAATTTAATAGAAATAGAATTATACAATGTGAGGTCTTTTTTGCTTGGCTTATTTCTCTTAACATTAAAGAAAGTTAATCCTTCTTATAGCAAGTATCAGTGTTTTATTCTTCCTATAACTAAATACTATTTCATTTTATAGGTATACTATATGTGATTTATCTGTTTTGTCAGTTGATGTACATTAGGTTTTTTTTTCATTATGTGACTGCTATAAATTAATGCTTTTATAAAAATTATTACATATGTTTCCAATTGCTGTGATTTTAATAAAACATTGTATAATTTCTGTATTATGTGCTAACTTGATGTTTAACACTTTGGGGTTATGTCAAACTCTTTTCCAAAGTAGCTGAACCATTTTATAATCCTACCAAGAATTTGTGAGGTTCAATTTCTCTGAATCCTAATCAACAATTGTTATTTCATTTTTTTCTTTTAATTTTAGCCATCTTACTAGATATGAAGTAGTATCTGAATGCATTTTTTAAATTATCTACTTTTAAAATTATGGTAAAATATGCACAACGTGAAATTTACCATTTTAACAATTGTGAAATGTACAGCTCGGTGGCATTAAGTACATTCACACTACTGCACAATGACCACCACCATCCAATCCCAGGAAAATGTTTGTTTTGCAAAACTAAAAATCTGTACTCATTAAACAATAACTTGGCATTTCCCCCAGACCATTTTTCCTTTCTCTCTCTCTCTGTCTTTGTTTTTGTGTGAGTGGTGGTAACGGTTAACATGGGGATTACATTTATCATGCATAAGTTACAATACTCTGCTTTCAAATTATAGTAGTTTAGTGTCAGTATGATAGAAAAAGAAACTCTGCCCCAACATACCTATCTCCCCATCCCCTTCAGTTATTCATGTTTAGTGGTAAGAAACTCAATCAGCTTTTATTTATCCAAGAATGTATTAATTTCTCCCATATTTTTGAAAGACGGTTTTGCTAGATGTAGTATTCTTGGTTGATAATACAATTTCTTAAGCATTTTGAATATGCCAATCCACTTCCTTCTGCTCTCAAAGGTTTCTTATGAGAAATATGCTGAGAGTCTTATTGGGAATCACTTGAATAATGTCAAGTTCCTCTTTCTGCTTTCTAAATCTTCCTTTCTCTTTCACTTTAGACAATTGGATTATAACTTGCCTCAGTGTAAATTTGTTGAGTTTGTTGAGCTTCCTAGATGTCTGTATTCATGCACTTCATAAAACTTGGGAAGTTTCAGTCATTATTTCTTCAAATTATCCATCTTATGTCTCTTGTGTCTTTCTGGAACTCCCATAATATGTATATTGCTCTATTTGATGATATCCCACAATCTTTTTTTAATCTCTTTTTTCATTTTCCTCAGAATTTCAAATGTCCCTCCTTCAAGTATTTTTTCTATGTTTCTGTCTATTTTAATATTTACATTTGTTCACTCATTGCTTTCTTGGCTTTGTACATATCTTCTTTAAGGTCTTTAAGCATAGTTAAGGTGATTGTTTTAAAGTTTTTGTTTACTAAATCCACAATCAAGTCTTTCTCGGGATTTTTTTCCCCTTGAACGAGCCCTCTTTACAACTTCTTTGCATGCATTGTGATATTTTGTTGTTGTTGAAAAGTGGTCGTTTGAATTTTATAGTGAGGTAACTGCAATCCAGTTATTCCTTTTTGCCAGGGCTTGTCATTTTATTTTTGTTTATTGTTGTAGGGTAGATCTGTGCTAGGGACCAACATGGCGTATAAACCTATGGTTTTCTTGGGTCTTTTCTGAGACTTCACATGTCCCTGTGCAAGAATGCTAACTTTCTAATTTCCCCATTTATGTGGCTACTTTGGATATCTTAGTCCTTAAGTATCTGACAACAAAAGGAGAAAAATAGAAAAATAAAAGAAGAAAAAAAAGCATATCAGCCTTCCCCATCCCCTGGAAATCACTGCAGCTGGAGAGGGAACAATTTGCAACAGTAGCTGCCCAAATCTGTGTTGGTACCTCCACAGTCAGAAGCACCAACCAGGGAAGACAGCACAGATCCTAAATATTTGGAGGGCAGAGTCTGTATAGCTTACCCTGGCTCTCACTGTCTGTGGTTGAGCTGCTCCAGGAAAGTGTTCATGCACAGCTGTCTGCCATGGGAATAGGGGTGGGGGATTGATGGTTGCTATATGCTAAGAGCTGAAATTGACCAATATTAACTGCAATTTCCTGTCCACACCTTCCCCTAACAGTTACAAGCCTTCAACAGTTCCAGCGCTCCAAAAGAGCTACATCAGTCAGATTTTGCCAATAAAATTCTTGTCTAAGTGAGAGATGGACTTCCAATGTTTCCTGCTCAGCAACCTTCCCAGAATCCTAACTCAATGTGGTTTTTATTTGCACTTGCCTAATGACTAATTTTATAGAGAATCATTTTACTTGATCTTAACTCTAGTTTGTCTTTTAACCTCTGAAAGTGAGGTACTGAAGTCTTCAGAAATTATTATTGAATACCCTACTTTCCCTTTAATTGTATCTGTTTTTACTTGCTTCATGTATTTTGAAACTTTGTTGTTAAGTGCATATATGCTTATAATTGTGATTTTCCCAAATAGACTGATATTTTCATTATAAAATGGCCTTTGTTAACTCAAGTAACTTTTTTTGTCTTAAATTCTATTTTATTCTGATTTTAGAATAGCCACTCCAGCAATTTTTGCATAATATATCTTTTTTCCATCTACTATTTTTCAACTCATGTATATCTGTAGTGTGTTTCTTATAGATACTGTATAGTTAAATAATGTTTTTATTCGTATTTATACTCTCTGACTTGTGAGTTCAATGTTATGTATGTTTAATGTAAATACTAATAAAAAGGATTTACAGAAGAGTCTTCTGTTTGTTTTCTATGTCTTTTGGGTTTTTTAATTTCTCTACTTCTTAATTATTGCCTTCTTTTGTGTTAAGCAGTATATAGTCTTATTCTCATGTGATTTATTTTACTATATTTTTGAGTTATTTTCTTGATAGTTGTTCTGGTTATTACCATTAACATTTTAATTTAGAACAGTCTAATTGAGATTAGTACCAACTTAAAGATACAAAATCTTTACTCCTATATAGCTCCATCCCTCCCTCTTCTTTATGCTAGTATTATCAAACAAATGAGACCTTTATTCATTATAAGCCCATCAAAAAAGCTTTATAATTACTGCTTTATGTGAATGCCTTTTAAATGATATTGAAGAAAAGAAGAGTTATAAACAAAAGGACAAATTTATCTCTGGGCAAAGGTTGAGAGAGTGGAAGGATCAAGCAATAAAGAATAAATGATGAAAAGCTCATGATTCACCGTGGTGATTGTGACCAGTTGGGAAGGGGTGGGTGGAGGTGGAGAGAGACACAGGGGGAACAAATGGTGTTGGAAAAAATAAAATAAACATTAAAAAAATACATTTATATTGCTTTGTGTTTACCATAGTTACCTTTACTGGTGCTCTTTATTTCTTCATGTGAATTTCAGGTACTGGGGAGTGTGCTTTCTTTTCAGCCTGAAGCAATCTCCTTAGCATTTCTTATAAGTCAGATCTGCTAAAGAGAAAAATTGTTTTTGTTTATTTGAGAATGTCTTAATTTGGCCTCAGGTTTTGAAGAATAGTTTTGCTGGATATGGAATTCTTGGTTGATATTCTTTTCTTTTAACACTTTGAATGCATTATTTCACTGCCATTTGGTCTCTAAGATTTTTCATGAGAAATTGACTGTTAGTCTTATTGAAACTCTCTTGTACATATAAGTCTCTTTTCTCTCACTGCTTTAAAGAGCCTCTTTTTGCCTTTGTCTTTTGATGGTTTAATTATGTCTCAGTGTAGATCACTTTAGTTTCTCTTTCTTGGAGTTTATTGAGTTTAAAAATTCAAAGATTAATACTATTCACCACATTTTAAAAGTTTTCCAGTTCAAATCACTGTAGAGACCCTCCAGTGATATATTTTCTTTTAGTTATTGTACTGACTTTCAACTGAAAACAAATTTAAATATCCCCTTTTTGCTAGTTTATTTGGTGAGATGTCATTTCATACTCTCCCATTTTAGTTATTTAGATATGCTTTCCTGTAGTTCTTTAAACATATTTATAATAGATTATTTAAACTATTTTTCTGATAAGTCTAAAGGACTAGCTTCCTCATGGACATTTTCTATTGACTACTTTTATATTCCTGTGTATGAGACTTACTTTCTTATTTCTTTGTATGTATGCTACTCTTTGGTTAAAAAGTAGACATTGTAAATAATATAATGTGGCAACTCTGAATATCAGATAAATTCTTTCAGAGGTCTTTTTGTTGCTGCTAATTTTTTGCTTAGCAATTTTCTCAACAAATTCTTTGAAGTTTGTAATCTTCATCATATGTGACCACTGTACCTTCTCTGCCCCCTCCTCCTCTCACTGCCCTGTTGCTAACCTTCCATGTGATCTCCATTGTTGTGGCTCTGCTCCTGTTTTAGCTGTCCACTTAGTTTGCTTTTGTCTTAGGTGTGGTTCTTAATAACTGGGAGTTTGCTGTCCTTTCACTGTTCATATTTTTGATAATCTTTTTCTTAGATAAGTCTTATTAACACTTCATAATAAGGGCTTGGTGATGATGAACTCCTTTAACTTGACCTTATCTTAGAAGTGCTTTATCTGCCCTTCCTTTCCAAATGAAAGCTTTGCTGGATAGAGCAATCTTGGATGTAGGTCCTTGTATTTCATGACTTGGAACACTTCTTTCAAGCCCCTTCTCGCCTGTAAGGTCTCTTTTGAGAAATCAGCTGACAGTCTAATGGGAACTCCTTTGTAGGTGACTGTCCTCTTATCTCTTGCTGCTTCTAGGATTCTCTCCTTCATTTTAATCTTGGCTAATATAATTATGGTGTGCCTTGGTGTGTTCCTTCTTGGGTCCACATTCTTTGGGACTCTCTGAGCTTCCTGGATTTCCTGGAAGTCTATTTCCTTTGCCAGATTGGGGAAGTTCTCCTTTATTATTTGTTCAAATAACTTTTCCACTTGCTCTTTCCACTCCATTGATTTGAGTCCCAGTTTTCTTCCCACAACTATTGGTTCCCTTTGCATTTTCCTTCATTTAACTTAGTGTAGCCTTCATTTTTCATCTAATTTGCAACCAAAATCAACCAGTTCTGTGAGCATCCTGATCACCAGTGCTTTGAACTGTGCATCTGATAAGTTGGCTATCTCTTTGTCACTTAAAAGTATTGGCTCTGGGGCTTTGATCTGTTCTTCCATTTGAGCCATAATTTTTTGGTCTGGTGGTGACTGTTATGTATGAGGAGTGGAGCCTTAGGTGTTCACCAGGGCGTGTTAACCCACTCACTGGGTTGTGACACTGTATGTGGGGGCAGGGTCAAAGAGGGAACAATGGTGCTAGCTCTACTCTCAGATTTCAGTCCCTTCTGCTGCTTCCCACAAGGAAATTGGGCCCTTCTTGTGCTGGTTCCCAGGTGGGTGGGCTTGTGTACTTTCTAGGACCCTGTGGGTGTTTCCAATGAACTCTCCTGTGAAGCTGGGAGTCTCTCCCAGCACCTTTTCAGTTGGTGCTTCTAGGCTTTATTTCCTGTCACTGGGGACCTGGGTTGCATGGTCTGTCTCACTCCCTATTTTTACCTGGTTTATCTGCATGCAAATGTGTGTCCGCAGTCAGCCAACCACCTTGCTTGCCTCACTGTGTCTGCTTTTTCCTCCCTGTGCCCAAGGCCTGCTAGCCCCAAGCTGCCTGCACTCTTGGGTCTGGCTGCCACTGCCTTTTGCTGCCGTGACCCCTCTCTGCTGGCTGCCTACTCCACCCTGCTTACTGGTCTGGTTGAATGGTTGTCGAACTTCCATACAGTTCAATTTTCTGTCTGTTCTAATTGTGTTTTTGTTTCTAAATCATTGTTGTCCTTAATTTTGGTTGTGCAAGGAAGCACAGTGTTTCCACATATGCCTCCCTCCATTTTGGCTGGATGTCCCTAGGAATAATTTTAACCTAGGAGACAAAAGACCTGTACTAAGAAAACTGCACAACAATGAAGAAAGAAATTAAGGAAGATACAAATAAGTGGAAGTATATGCCATGATCATGGATTAGAAGAATTAACATCATAAAAATGTCTGTACTACTCAAAGCAGTCTATGCTTTCAACACAATTCCTATTAAAATATTAATGGCATGTTTAAAAGATCTAGAACAAATATTTAAATAATTTACATGGAGCCAAAAAAGACCCCAGATAGCCTTGGCAAACTTGAGAAGAACAAAGTCAGAGTGAGCACAATACCTGATATCAAACTATACTACAAGGCTACTGTAATCAAAACAGTTTGGTACTGGCATAAAAACAGACACAAAGATCAATGGAATGGAATAGACAGCCCAGAAGTAAATTGATGTCTTCATGGTCAATTAATATTTGACAAAATTGGCACTGAGCATACAATGAAGTAAAAATAGCCTTTTAATAAATAGTACCTCCTGAACAGGTATGTGGAAAAAAAATGAAACAGGCCATCGACTTACACCATAAACCAGAGTAAACTCAAAATGGTTAAAAGACTTAAACATAAGTTGTGACACATAAAAGTCCTAGAGGAAAACATAGGCAGGAAAATTTCAGATATCTCATGTAACAATATTTTTGCCAATATATTTCCTAGGACAGGGTAAATAAAGGAAAAGATAAACAAATGGGGCCACATCAAATTAAAGTGCTTCTGCACAGCTAGAGATATCACCATCAAAATGAAAAGGGAACTGACTGGATAGGAGAACATATTTGCCAATGATACGTCAGACAAGGATCTGATCTCCAAAATGTATAAATAACTCATCTGACTCAACACCAGGGAGACAAATAATCCCATTAAGGCAAAAAACCTGAACAGATACTTCTCCAAGAAGAATACACAGAGGGCCCAGCCCATAGGCATATGAAAGGTTGTTCAAGTCACTAGTCATCAGAGAGATTAAAACAAAAACCACAATGAGATACTACTTCACACTGGTCTGAATGACCATCATATTAAATGAACAAACAACAAGTGCTGGCAAGGTTGTGGAGAAAACAGAACCCTAGTACACTCTTGGGGGGAATGTAGCCTGATACAGCCACTGTGGAAAACAGTATGGAATTTCCTCAAAAAACTAAAAATGGAACTGCCTTTTGACCCAGTGATTCCACTGCTGGGAATATACCCTAAGTATCCTGAAATACCGATTCAAAAGAATTTATACACTCCTATGTTCATAGCAGCAGTATTCAAAATAGTCAAGTGCTGGAAACAGCCTAAGTGTTCATTAGTAAATGAATGAATCAGAAAACTGTTGTAAAAAAAAAAAAAAAAAAAAAAAAAAAAAAAAAAAAAAAAAAAAAAAAAACATTTACACAATGGAATACTATGCAGCAGAAAGAAAGAAGGAACTCCCACCTTTTGTAACAACATGGATATCCGGGACTGGAGAGTATCATGCTGAGTGAAAAAATCCAGTTGGTGAAAGACAAATAACATATGCATGAAAATGTGGAACAGACCGACAATGACCAAAGGGGAAGACAAAGTGGGATAATGGTGGAAAGAAGAGGAAGGGACTAGTCAAAGAACATGTGTGAATGACCCATGGGCATGGACAGCTGTGGGGATTGACTGTGGGAGCAGGATGAGGAGGACAAAGGGGGCAAAATAGTACAACTGTAAGAGAATAACAATAAAACATTTTTCAGAAAGAATGGAGAAAGGCAGAGACTTACCTACAAAAGGGTTTCCATAAAACTATCAGCTGATTTATGAAAAGAAACTTTGCAGGCAAGAAGGGGCTAGCAAGAACTATACAAAGTGATGAAAAGCAAGGACCTACAACCAAGATTATTCTATTCAGCAAAGCTATCATTTAAAATCAAGGGCAGATAAAGTGTTTCTAAGACAATGTAAAGCTAAAGGACTTCACCTTCACCAAGCCCTTATTATATGAAATGTTAAAGGGACTTACTTAGAAAAAAAAAAGATCAAAACTATAAATATTAAAATGACAATGAACACACAACTATCAACAATTGAATCTAAAAACAAAAACAAAAAAAATAAGCAAACAACTAGAACAGGAATAGAATCATAGATATGGAGATCATTTGGAGGGTCATCAGCTGGGAGGGGGAAAATGGTATAGGGATATAGAAGCATAATTGGGTAGGTACAAAATAGACAGGGCAATGTTAAGAACAGTGCAAGCATTGGAGAAGCTGAGGAACTCATATGCAAAACCCATGGACATGAACTAAATGGGGGATCACTGAAGGAATGCGGGGAACCAGGAAGAGAGGGGCAAAGAGGGAAATATTGGGACAACTGTAATAGCATAATCAACAAAACACACTTTAAAAAGAAAGGCCATTGGTTTTCAAGATTACTTTGAAACTAGGGAGACAGATTTGAATAGAGAGTATTAAAAATCTGGAAAGGTTAAGGATTTTACCAAGATTCATTTAGATTTCTTTAACAAACTCTCTGCATATTGTTTCAAAACTTTTATTAATCTCCAGAGTTCTAAAACTGTTGACTTGGAGAATATTTGCAATGTTCTTTTTGCATTTACGTGGGAGTAAATTTTTGTTTACCTTGATTCCACCATTCTGAAAGTTTGATCATCTGTACTTGGATTTCATTAAGATCACTGTCTTAAGTAACTTGGCTCAAAATTCCACCCACAGCTTAATCCCACATGTGACTAGGTAATATCTTACACATTCTATTTTTCATACCATCATTTTCTACATCAAAGCTACAGCATTCTTTCTGAAGCACTGACTCAAACGGTCAAACAGATAAAACAGAGAAGCCCCCATTTGAGTTCGTACAAGTCTGTCCCAGATTCCCCAGTATTAAAGTGATTACTACACTATTTGCTTCTACCCAATAGAATCTCCACAATTTCTGTTTAGAGGGGTAGTGAGCAAGCTATCAGGTAGTAACTGGAGAACTAGGGAATCTGTCTTGAAACCAAGTCTCTATAACTAAGACTGTTTTTTACTGATATAAAATATTTATTTGGGTTGACTTGGGGAACTGCTTTAGCAAGAGGCTGTATTCATTTTGAACATGCACTTATTTTACTGAGCATGTCTATTTACTGATGCCTTTTATATGGATGCAGATGCTGACCTCCCACATCCTCACCCCCTTGGCATAACTGTTGCCTCTGTTTACCTTATTACATTATTACAATAAGAAGAAAAGGGAGAACAGATGCTGTATTATAATAATAAAGCTACGCAAAATAAAGTGTAGCTGGAGACTGTAACTATTTAATGGCATTAGTGGCTCCCACAAAGTATAACTGAGGCTAAACATTGCAAAGGGTGGCGGCTGACTGAAGACAATGTTGTATTCTTTACATAGATTGCTTCTGAGATAAATCAGCCATCCAAGGACCTACCACTTCTGTACTGGGTTATTTTTTAAAGTAAACGGATATTTGTTGTTGGCACAAGATTTCCTATAAATAATCTCAATTGATATGAGTCTATCAATAGCTGGACAGTTTGCTTTCAAATGCACATGAATTACCATGATAAATCAGTAAAACATTAACTTTTCCTCTCATGCATTATCATGAGTTCAGAAAATAAAAAACTGGTCACCTATAATACACAAAAACGCATTAAGCTAGATAAGAGGGAAATAATTACTGCTGAAGATAGATAAAAAGGCTTCTCTTTATCTTTTATCTCATTACTCCCAAAGATTCTAAAGTTCTGCAAAAATTACAATGGCCCTGTGATCACTAGTAAGAGTGCCTTGCTAAAATCTGTGACTCAGATGAGAAAGGTGCCCACAGTACCTAAACTAGGTAAAGTGCTTTGACGGTTGGCTAAGTGGTTGAATTGTTCCTCTAATTTGGATTCAATGCATCAATAGATCTCTTGAGTTGAATATTATAAAGGTGTAAAAAATTTATTTGGGGAGTTAGTATTCAATATTGCTTTATTCTATGGTTTCAAATTTCCATTAGAAAATGATTTCTTTTAATAAATCTTTTATGATTACAGCTAGCTACTCTGGCTTCTTAATAATTTTCAACCTCACCATTGTTAATTTATGACTTCTTTTGCCCTTGTTTCCTGTTGAATCCATGTCAATTCTTTGCTGTACCTAAATGTCTGTGTTCTCAATAATATGATATAGGCATGAAAAGAGGGACCAGATCTCCTACATATTTACCTTTAGAATTCAGAACAGTAATTGTATTTTTATTGAATACCAAGAATAAGTCGTTACTCAACCACATTGAGTTTTTAATATAATTTTTTATTTCAAAAAAATTTGTATCTCCACCATTTTAATAAGATTCCAAGCAATGGCAATATTGAAGAGTATCTTCATTAGTTAGATTAATTACTAAGGTTTTTGATATCCTTTATCTTGTCTTATGAGAGACCCTAATTACTTTCTCATGAACCATTCTATTGGTTTAAGTGATGAAAAGCCTCATCCTGGGCTCTAGAGAAAACACATGATCCAGGTCTGTCCAATCAATGTATCCCATCTCCTGGCAAGGGTAATAAGGTTCATGAGTGGCATGTAACACACACTAATTTTTTTTAATATACCCAACAAGCCTACAAGGAAGGAATTCTTATTATCTTCAATTTACAGATGAGGAGAGCAAAGCACAAAGGGTCAGTTCCTTGTTAGATGTCAAATAGCTTGCAGGTTGTAGAGTCAGGACACAAACCCAGGCTGTCCCTGTGGGTCTGTGCTCTGACTGTGGTACTGTGAGTGTAGGCTTTTGCTAGAATCACAGAAAAGGAAGTACTGGATAGTTAAACTGAGGCAGGAGCTGCTCAACACCATTATGTAGAAAGGCCTTCCTGAGGAACAAAATATCATAGAGGAAAGCGCATGGAAGGATGAGTTCTGGCAACACTGATGGAGGCCTTGGCTCTCATGGCTCTGGGGCCTTTAACCTGGCTGGGTCTTAGTCGTGCTGTTACCTAATAAATTTTCCTCTTCTTCTTAACTCACTTTTTACTAGATTTCTCTCACAACTTAATGTCCTGCCTATAAGACCAGGAAATGGCAAGCTCGCTGCCTAAAAAAATACTAGGTCGAAAGCCAAATTTTAAATGAAATTTGCTCAAGATGCTATTACTCACTGCCCTAAAAAGGATCATCACAAAACTGGTAAATGTTGAAAGAATTAGTGAGATACCTATATTTATCTATATGTACATGTGCATGTATATGTGTATCTATTTCTATGTAACTCTAGCTCTATTTAGCTATGTATATGATGTATATTTTAATTCTATAAGTATTTCTTTAGGTGAAGGCACTGGAACCTGGGAGATCCATGCTCTCTATTTATTTATGTTATGGATTAGGTGAAACAAAATGAATCATGTTAAGACCTGGGGAGACATACAACTGCAAACAAAATACTCACCATTCTTGAAAAGAAAAAATCTTTAAGAAAAGAAAAGCAAAACAACATGAAATGCTGTGCCGGGGTAGAACACAGAAACTCTGCAGTCCCGTAGCAAAGGTTTGTGTAAAACGGGTGTACGCTGAGGGAAGCAGGAGCGGGAAGGGATTGCTCCCCCTCCCCCATGAAGGGCAAATCTCCGAAAGTGAGTATTGAGTTGTCAGAAAGTTTCCTGAGTAGAGATAAACATTCCAAATCTGATGTACAATATGGGATTCTGTATTGCAGTCCTGAATATAAAAGCTAGATCTCTGTTTGCAAAGATTTTATTGTGTTGAAATACGAACTCAGTGCGACCTCAACCCAGCTGATCTCTGTCCACCCTCCGAGAGGGCAAATGAGTGACCCCGGCCAATAAAAGACGTGGCCAGAAACAATCTTAATATTATCAGGGAATTCATCCCCCAACACCAGCCAGCAACCCCCCCATGGTACCTGCGACATGAAAGTGCTCCTCTTATAATCAGCCTGTCTGATACGCTGGTGCTGCCAAAGGGGTACCCCTAAAGGCACTTAAGGGATCTGAAGGGTGTAAGGTTACAGAATCAGTTTCATGTTTGAAGGATTTGTATCTACCATTATGTCAGTGTTTGAAAAGGGAAAAAATACCTAATATACTTGCATTTATGGCAACTAGAGAAAATCTACCTCCTCCCCCACAACCCGATCTTAAGCAGTTTATGCAATATTAATGTCTACAACCTGCTTTCTGATTTTGTTTATCATTTTTCTTTTTTTCATTTCTGATTGGACAATTTTATCTAGACTAGTTATAACAGCCAGCACAGCATCGGGTCCCCTAATTTATGTGTTAATGTGATGTTCTGGAAGCTTGATGTTAAAATGATGAATATCACCTGGAAAGATTGGATGAGAGCAAAAGAACTGGCAAGTTGCCTTGTGGAAATAGCTTTCAACTTTATCAAACCATGGGGTAACATGTCAGATTATATTACCTACAATTAATTATTAATGCAGGCTGAGCCTTATTTTGAAAAGCACAAACACGCACTTCCAATGCTTTGTTTCCTATGGAATATCTGTTGTGTCCTTCAAACTGAGCAGCAAAATATCCCTCACAAAATACCTTAAGGCTTCCATTTCTCCAGATTTAGCATGCATCTGAGACAAGAAAGCTTTCACAAGCCTCCTTGCCATGGACAAAACAGAGATGTGTTTTTGCTTAATTAAAATTCTTTTTTGGCAACAGATGTCCTTGCAAAAATAGCTCAGAGCTCGGTGAAGCATTTTTATAGGCTGGAGTTCAGCAATGAGGAGCCCGTCATCTGCCTTCTCTGCTCTGAGAGCAACACAAGAGACCAGGTGGCTGGTCACAGTTTGAAAAGTGAACAAATGTATTTATTCACTCTGAGCAATTTGCAACCCACTGGGAGAGCAGGAGCCCTCTCCCAGCCCCTTAGCTTCTGAGAACTAGGACTGTGGGAGAAAGGGGCTGTTTAATTGCTTCGCACAGTCTCTCTCACTAAAGCAATTAGCACCCAGAGGAAAGTCCAGGAGAACACAGCCAGGCCTCACACCCATATGGTGGCCTGAAATCTGCCTGCCTGCCATCCAGGCACAGAGACGATTCAATCAGTGATACAGGTATAGGCCCCGTGCTCCGCTTGCTGGCTTGCAGCTGATGAAACATTTTCTCCCTATTTCCAAGTTCCCAGTCCATTGAAAAACTAGGGTACTGTGGGTGGAAGCTCATCAGCTTCACACCTAGCTAACTCTACTGGAAAAGAGAAAAAATATCTTAATAAACTTGAGAACTAAAAGAAGACAGCTTAGATCTGTAGTCAGGACTAAAAGACTGCTGAATGGCAGGTAAGAAATCAGATAAACCTACGCAGGTAAACTAGCTAAGCATCTGACTGGTATGGGAACCTGGATCTTAAAATAAATCAGGCAGAAGGACATACACTTTAAAAAATAAAAAAGATACCTGCTAAGGATCCTGTCAGTAGGACATATCACTGCTACGTATAACAACATTGCTAGAAATTATGTGAATCTATTTTGTGTGCATGCTAGGTTTTTTTTTTTTTAACTTAGCTGCAAGGCTAGATTAGGGCAAAGCATTCTATTTATTTTTAGTGTATTATCTCAAGGTCTGAATAGATAATTCAATAGAGAACAGCTCATTAATTAACCAAGATAATAACATAAAGCTATATTTCATGTTAGTAAATTTTCCTGATAACTGATGATTTTCTTAGAGATTAATGGCTTTCTAGTATATTGAACCACTTTTGTTGGAAATCATTCTAAAATGTATTATACACATCCCTCTGTGTATACACTTCCCTTTTGTCACCCAAGGTTCAGGGATCACTCATTATTCAGAGAAGGATAGATTAACAAGTTATTCTCTTCTCCCTTCTGTGCAAATTGTGAGCATTAGTCTACTCTCTATGGTTAAGCTACATTTTTATATTGAAAGAACATAATTTTTTAAACTTTATTTCCTTGCATGGAGATAGCACTGAAGTGATGCTTCTAAAAAAACTGAGGAGGTGGATAGAGTTACTGAGCAGAATTATTCATATGTTCATTTAACAATTATTTAGTGATCACTTACTCTGTCAGGGTCTATTCTAGGATCTGAGGATTCAACAGTGAACAAAACAAGGTCCTGGACGCAATGAAGCTTTCATTTTAATAGAACACATAGGCAATGCAACCTTAAATTCATATGCAATACAACATCAGGTAGAGCTAAGTGCTACAAAGAAAAATAAATAGGATAGGGAAAGAGATAGCATGGTCAGGGAAAGCCTAGTTAGGTAACATTTGAACAGAAATGTGGGTGAAATAAGGGAGAAAGCCATGTCAATATCTGGGAGAGGAGAATTCCAGGCAGAAGATAAGTATTGATTGGGAAACAATTCTCCATGATGTTTTACACATCTTGCAATAACTTTGTTTGAAACTACTTTCAAGGATATTTATAGAGCAAACAGCCTTGGAAGCTATAGATAATGTGTCCCTCTGAGGCAAAGAGCAGGTTTGTTTATGACCAGGACAATAAAGATCCTCTCTCCCTGTGGGCCAAAGGTGGGGCAGGTTTTCTAGTTACTGCTTTTAAAGTTTCCGGTTTTGGAAGCTTGTAGTTCCAAAGCCAGGACACCAACCAGACCATTATGTGAACACCATCCACTCAGGCTTGCTTTTTCAACACCCCTATGGGACTTGGGGGGACAAGGAGAGCTAGTGCAAGCAAGAAGTTTATACCGCTTTCTGTGCCAGGAATAATAAAATATCTAAGTCCTTTGGGCTCATTTGGGGAGAAAAAGTATTTCATGAAGAAGGGGATGATCAACTGGGTCAAATGCTGAGTACAAGTAAACGAGGGCTGAGGACTGACTATTTGATTTGTCAATGTGGGGATGGTGTTGCCAAATAGGGATGGTTTCTGACTGCCAAATCCTGACTGGAGAGGGTTGTAGAAAGAATGAAAGGAGGCAGAGAGTACAGAAAATGCCTTCGAGAAGTTTTGCTGCAAACCAGAGTAGAGAAAATCAATGCTAGCTAAAAAGGAATGTGAGAGTCAGGAGAAAAGTTTTTGTTCTGCTTTTAATAGAAAAGATAGTATAATGTTTTTATATGGAGAAACAATCTGGTAGACAGTGAACAATTAACGACGCAGGAGAGAAATAGCATCGTTGCAGGAGCAAAGTTCTCAAGTAACCAAAAAGGGTCGGGCTCCACTGTGCCAGTTGCAGTGTTGGCCTCACATCAGAGTGTGGACAACTGATTGACTGTAACAGGAGAGAAGATGGCGTATAGGGCACAGGTGCAAGTAACGTGCTAAATCCGGTGATGACAGGATATGAAAGTTCTTCTGATTGCTTCTGTTTTCCCAGTCAGCAAAGTCAGAGTCAAGTCATCAGTACAGAGTAAGGAGAATGGAAGGGTCATCGAAGTTCTGAGGAGAGAGATGATGGAGGGAAATAGTCATCTAGGAATGTGAGAGAGGGCATTGATTGGGAAACGTAGTAGTATTGCAAGATGACACTGGAAAGTATTAAATTCATGTTTTCTCATTAGTGGTCTATAGGATATTAAAATATGTGAAAAATTAGTTCTGTTGGAAAAAAAGCGGACTCATGGTTAATTCGGTTTGAATATGCTTTATATAAAAAAATCAAGTATCTTTATTAAAGGACTTCACAGGGCCTTTAATGTGTTACACAAATGGTAACTTTCCCAGAAGAGCTACACTTTGCAGTGTTTTCTAAATTTACTTGGATATTTATTTGATATTTATTTGATAGCAGGATATTAGAATACTTGATAGTAGGATAGTAGAGTTTTATGAAATATGACTTGGAAAATGCTGGGTTAAATTACTCACTGATATCCAGCTATGTTTCTTATTGGGGTCTAGGAAAGTAGACCCTGCTACTCAGAAGTAGAAATAGAAGCATCAGGCATAGTCCATCAGACTACAGGGCTCTAAGCATAGTAAATGAGGCATTTGATGAGACATTTTGGTTGTTGTGAGATGCATCATAGCCAGCCCCCTTGGGGTTCCATGACTTCTAAGAAGGACAAGACTAGATATGGACTTAAAATAAGAAGACAACAGCAAAAAAAACTGAACAATATTAAAATACAAAAATTGGTTCAACAACCCACTAGTGAAATTATCACCCAGCAGAAAGATCTGGGCCAATGGAGATCTTTGCTGGGGTTTTTAGAATGATGACTCCAGGATAATCTGAGGTCAGAGAAAGAATCTGTAGACGACATAGAAAAGGGTCTTTCTCACCTTGAAGAATCTCTAAGGGTTGAAGGAAATGTCTGTATAAATGGTGATGTAATATCTAGGACCCTTGATGGGAGAGCCCTCAGCACAAGGGTGGGAAATTGCTTTCTCACTTAAGTTATTTCCTTACTTCCAGGACCTTTAGGGGGCAACCATAGTACAGGAGCAAAATTAGTAAACAGGGTTTATTATGGGTACAGTTTTCCTCTGGGCCAGCAGTAAGTTCTAAGCTGATTCTACCTTGAGCTACATAACTCAGGCTAACAACATCTAAAATAAATTCTAGCCACATTATTAGAACTTTTCAGTACCATGTAGAAAGGGGATTCTGAAAAACCTGGCTAGAATTAAAATACAATTTTAATTTCTGCAAGTACTGTGACTTTAACCTGACTAATTTTGCCATTATCCCCTGTATTAAAAGCGAGAAATGAATGCACAGACACATGCACATATGCCATGTTTAAAAATTGAGAGCACCCTGCATTCCAAGGAACAGCAAGAAAAGGCCAATTGGGAAGACTTTCTCCTCACCCGGATTTGGAGTAAATGAAAGCTACCCCCAAAAGAGTGGCTACTACTTTAGAAAAGGAAAGAAAAATATCTTTGGAAGGAAAAAAAGTAAGATAAGATGAAACTTGATTTTGTCCAGCCCTGAAAGGTGGGTGCCTAACAGGTCCCAAAGATCTAACTGGAAAAAGTAAGTTAGCATTTATTCCTTCTACAAATTACTTCTTGGACTCAGCACTGAAGAGGTCTTGCTTTTCAAAGTTCCTTGCTTTTTTCTGACTCTTTTTAACACAGGGTTAATAATACAGTTAGAGGGCAGACATGTAACTTAAGTAAGGGAAGCTTGGTCTGGTAGAAGGGTGAGGATAATGGGCCCAGAAGGCATTAAACTCAAGTCATTTCAGAGCATTGTAATTTGGTCTGCAAGCTGACAGTTGAAGACATCTGCTTTAAAGCCTGCCCACTTCCCCCGTGCAAAGTTCAATGCTCAGACCCCTAAGAAGTTACCTTCACGCCCCACCTTTCCACTGTGCTGAGTGCAATGTGCTACCTTATTTTGTACATGATTGTCTAGAAGAAGACAATGATCTTTCTTTACAAAAAAAGTGCAGAGATTTTATGAAAGCTTTGAACACCTTATCCCCAAGTTCACAATTATGTGCTAAATGCTTGTATTGCCAAGTACCTGATTTCTGAATAAAGAATTGTAGGGGTAGGACAAAGAATTTATATTTCAAACCATTTTTAAATGCATATTTAGTTATTACATATGATAGTACTTATAAAATACATGCAACTATCACATGACATTATATATACATGTTTAACAATCATGTAACATATAATATATAATAGGATATATAACCATATATATATACATATATATATATATATATATATATATATATATGATCAGCATTAGAGAAAATCTTTATGTTGTTACTTTAGGAAAAGAAGAAGGAATCACAGAGAAAAAGAAGGCAAAGGCAAAAAAGAAAAAGTTGTTTTGAGGGAACTTTAAACATTCCTTTAATAAAAATTTCTAGTGTTGTACACTCAAATAATTATGATCACATTTCACCCCCTCACATTTTTAGAATATGTGAAAGAAAAGATCAATTATAAATGTAAGTCACAAACTAGAGGACTATGAGCCAAATCCAGTTGGCAAGATTAGGCCTATGTTTTTTAAAAGATGTTTGATTTAGTAATCTCTGTTTTTAAATTGGGACGTTTCACATAAATGTTCACATTTCCACTGTTCTCCTCAGATGGCCCAGGTGCCTGAAGCTCCCCTCCATCACCATCAGGACTGCCACACCCATTCACATCACCTAAGTGGTCCTGGCAGGCATTTGAATTCATAGACTTTCTCTTTACATCTAGTATCTCACACAAAGATCTATCAGTTTTCAATGACACACATCTACTGAGAATAGTCCAGAGAGTGCTACAGAGGTGGAGAAGCCTAGAAGCTTGGAGCTAGGTCTCCAAGTAACTGAGGGACCAGTGAGGACTTGCTATTGCCCTTTTAAAATAAAGCATAAAAAATAAAAACCCATGAATGTAAACATAAAAAATATTCAGGTGTTAAAAGATACTGTCTCCCACCTTGAGATCAAGGAATTATTTTTAAATGAGAAAGAAATCATTGGAAGAATTGATGCTGGTCTAGATCTGGGCCATGTGGTTTCTAAGGAATTCTATCTCAAGCTTAGAAGTATTGAAAGTTGAATTAAAATTAACCACCTTCTATTAATCAGATTCGTTTCTTTCCTGCAAGTGCTCTGGTTCTTCACAATCCCAAACAATCCCTGGAGAGAAGAGCCCGGAAACAGGTCTTTAAGAAGCAGTAGAGCAAGATTCCTTGAAGACTGAGTTGTGGTGAGAATATAAGAAAAAAATGTGGTAGGAAGGAATGTAGAAGGACTGAAACAACTCATTTTTTTTTTTCCAATATGGTTTCATGAGATTGAAAAATCTACATGGGCTCATGTCATCCAAGTCAAAGCCAATTAAAAATGGACAAAGAAGTACTTTCAATAAACTTTTAAAAAGTACCTCAGTTTATTCCCATTTCCAGCCATTTTGTGTTTAAATTATTTAGAAATTTCTAAATATAAGAGGATTAAATACATAGTACGTTTTAAGAAGAAAGTAGGAGCAAACAGAAAGAGAAGAGAGTATCCAAGGGAAATAATGACCCGCTCCTATACAGGCCATTTTTACCTGTAAGAAACTTAGGGGTGGGCTCCTTGCATATGTTTCGAAAGTTCCTATGCATGTATGGCCAGTTCGAACTACTTTAATCCTCATTTGAATCACCTCACTTCTAGCATCAGATCCAGGTGGGAGGGGACTGAATCAGTTCAGACCTTCCCTGCATTGTCTGGGCTGCTCCAATGCCACCCCTGAAGCCACATCCCTAAGCAGGTTACTGGAAGCACATTCCATCCTAACAGATTTATTAGGTGCTTTATCAGTCAGAGTTCTCCACAGAGACAGAACCAATAGGAGATAGATAGATGATAGATAGATAGATAGATAGATCATGATAGAATTATATATCTGTATATTTTAGATTATATATAAAGTGTAATATAGTTTACATAAAATACATTTTATATATATTTTATATTATATTTTATGTTTGTTACTGGGGCCTGGTAAAGTAGGCTCCTGCTGCTCAGAAGTAGAAATAGAAGCATCAGGCATAGTCCATCAGACTACAGAACTCTAAATGTAGAAAGTTATGCATTTAATGAGACATCCTCGTTGTTCTGAGATGTATCATAGCCAGGCCCCTTGGGACTCTGTAACTTCTAAGGAGGACAAGACTAGATATGGATTTAAGATAAGAAAAAAACAAAAAGCAGAGCAATATCAAAATACAAAATCTACTTCAACAACCCACGATTGAAATTATACGAGCAAAAAGATCTGGGCCAAGGGAGATCTCTACTGGGGTTTTCAGAAGGATGACACTAGGACAATCTGAGGCCCAGGGGAGGAAACTGCAGACCACAGAGAAAAGGGCCTTTCCCACCTTGAGTAATGTCCAAGGGTTGAAGGAAATATATATACACACAGAATAAGAAAATGGTTCCTGTGGTTAGGGCAGCTGAGAAATATCAAGATCTGCAGTAAGCAAGTTGGAAATTCAAGAGAAGAGAGACAGTGGTAAGTTCCAGTCTAAAAACTGGCAGGCTCAAAATCCAAGAACTGTTGTTTCAGTTTGAGTCCCAAGACAGGAAGGAAAAACACAATTACCCAACTCAAGCCATCAGGCAAGCTGTGTTCTTTCATAATTGTGGGAGGGTCAGCTTTTTGTTGCCATTGTTTTATTCAGGCCTCCAACTGATTGAATGAGTCTCACACACATTAGGGAGGGCATTGTGCTTCATTAAGTCTTCCAATTCAAATGTAAATCTCATTCAAACAACCCTCATAGACACACCCAGAATAATGTTAGACCAAATATTAGCACCCTGTGGCCCAGACAAATTGACATATTAAATTAGCCATAACACAGGTGCCATCAACTCTGATTCATTCCATGAAAATTTCCAAGTTTTGATAGCTCCAAGCCTGGCCAGAAAGCAAGAAAGCAAGTCGAACATTCATCTGTCTGACTCCAGTTAGATTACAGGGCAGGTGAGAGACTTCTTCCCACCAACTTCTATTATTACCATGAATATACAGTGCAACCAATGAGCACACAGATATACAGACATACGCAAGAATACTAAGGGAAACACAGAATCAGAATTAGAGAGTTCCAGGCCTAGAGGAAGCTGCAGAATTTGCTTGGATGAACCCACTCCTTCATCACATAAATATGTAAAAACACCAGAGACATGTAATGATACATGGACAGGAAGATGCAAACACAAAAGCAAGCACAAGAAGTGGAAACTATTTAGATATGTAGTGATGTACACACTTTTGCAGCAGCCCTTATTTTACCCTGCAAAGTATGGATTATCATCTTGCATTAACTCTGATTTCCTTTTGCTTCTTAATTATTAGAGTGATTTTTATCCTTCGGTGAATTCAACCATATCCTATTCACAGTAAAATAGCCTCGTCTAAACCTCTCTCACAGGCATCCCTCCCATTCATCTGCAAATGCACCTCAAAGTCCAAGGTGAAGGTAAACTAAGTACCTATGGAGCATCCCAATTCAATACTGGAAAGCCCCAATGGCTAGGAAAGTCAGTAAATTGAACTGAAAGTGTTGCTCTTCTATGAGGTGTAATAGATACGAGAGAAAATACTACAAATGTAGGGTGTACATCAGGACTGAAGTCCTAAAGGAATTGATACCATAATTAACTACAATAATACATATCTACCTAGATAGGCAAAAAATAAAGCTGTTGATGATTCTGAATGAGTAGAGCCAACTTTTGGCATTAATTCAAAGTATCCATGCTACTGATTGGAGTCCCTCTTCTTTCTCAAGAATATCGGTAACCTCTTCCAAGTATTCGCAGACTTACAAATCTGCCAATAAATCTGTCTTCTTTCAGTCAGTCCCAGCCTACTTCCATGTCTCTACAGCTGCTTCGGAAAACTTCCTTCTCTCAGAATCATTCATCTTAAATTCAAATGCTAAAGAGGTTGGCAGGTTGTACTAGTCTAATTTAGTTAAACATATAAAAACAAAAGAACTGTTTATTTCTCAAACCATCAAAAGTCCTGAAATAAAGTGTTTAATTGTGTTCTTCAGGATTTAACTAACCGTGTAATTTAAAAATTTGTAGAAGAGAACATGATGAGGAGAAAAGAGGCTGGGCCATTGTCCAAGGGTCATACTTAAGTTGGAACCAGAGTTTATAGCATATTCTGCTAGCCTGGGGGACATAGCAAATCCTGTCTTAGGGACCGCCTTCAGCGTTGCCCTTTAGTTAAAGTCAAGTGTTATGAACCAGAAATCAAAAAAAAGAACTTATCAATATCAGTGCTTGTTTGCTTCACTTTAATACCCTTTAGTTAAAAATCAACCCTCAGCTTCCTGCTTTTCCTCCTCGCTATATATATAAAATCCATCATTAAAGTGCATACCCTTCATGGCATAAGGCTAAGGACATGAGTAATCAGCTGTCCTGATAGGGCTCTGAGGTGGAGATCTCCACTGTCCTTAAGATTAACATAAAATGGTTGGACCAGTTAAAAATTGAAATTATTAAAAAGAATAAAAGAATGGCCCTGACCAGTGTGGCTCAGTTGGTTGAGCATTGTCCTGCAAAGCAAAACATCACTGGTTGCTTCCTGGTCAGGCCACGTGCCTGGATTGTGAGCCCAGTCCCCGGTTGGGGTGTGTGCAAGAGGCACATGTTTCTCTCACACATTGATGTTTCTCTTCCCTCTCTTTCTATAAATAAAAAAAAAAAAGAAAAGAATGCAGGTCTATATGGTCTGAAATGGAAAGAAATTAGTATGATATTACATATATTTCTAAAAGATTTAGAATTCTATAGATGATCCCATTTTATATTTTATGTTTGTAGATGTGGTTATGGACACCCATATACTTGTACGTATACATGGTATATCCATGTATATACATACATGAAATATATGTATACATGTATAAGTATGGATATAGATATAGATATATCCAAATATTAAAACATGAACAAAAAGGTCTACAAATAAGTAAGCAAAGTAAAATTAATTTTTTCATATTTCTTCTGGGTAGAGAGACTTTTTAAAAATAATGCAAATATTTATATTGTTTAAAAATCAAACAAAAGTAAAAAAATGTAATTTAAACATATATTTTGCAAGTGCTAATGTCTGACCCATTGCTAATTTTTCCTTTTTTTTTTGGCTATCATACTCTGATTGCCTTTTCATATCCCAAAAACTCTGTAATATTATTTTCTATTGGAGACTAGAAAAGTAATATAGCCTTTTCCTAACATTTTTCTTCTCCCCTCCCCAGTCATCCAGTGCTAGAGCCTCATTCATATTGAATTGTTACCCTTGCCTGCAACCTCATATCACAATAGCAGTTGAGTTGGCCAGTGGGATCACTGAAAATAAACTCATTAACCTGACACAATTATGAACCATATAAATATAACCCACTAAATCTAAAGGAAATATATCTTCAAATTGCCTTTATTCCCAAAAATACTCATGGCTAATCCAACAAGAACAGGATAAACGTAATGAGGGTGTTTGGAAGGAAAGAGACTGTTGCCTCAATCCTTGTGGTTAAAATATTTTACTTTTGTAAATTTTGCAAAAAAAGTATGATGCTGTGAGCTCTTTGCCTAAGTTTTTGGATGCAGTAGAGTGGTCCTGAAGCTTAAGCTTCATCAGCATCACAGCAAATTTGCCTCTGGGTGAACTAGAAGATTCTACAAGGAGACCGAAGAGGAGTTGTCAGAGGTATGGTAGAAAAGTCAAGAAAGTGAGGTGTCTTAGGAAGCAAAAGAAGAACATTTTTCTGAAAGGACGTGGGTAACTATGTCAAATTTTGTTAATAGGTTGAATAAAATAAAAAGAGAAAAATAATCCCTAGATTTGACAACATGCAGGTCACTTTTGACTTTAATGAGGCAATTTAAGTGAAATAGTAGGAGTGAAAAACAAAATTAGAGGTGGTTATGAAATACATGGAGAGTGAGAAAATAGAAACAGAAATTCATTCAGCTACTTTTAAGGCAAGGCTTCCTTCTCATGTTTTGGAAACCTTTCATTATGCTAGCATAAAACTTCTTGGCACCCTTATGTAAAATTATCTTTACAAGTTATAGTGAAAGCTCTTTATGATTTAGGACAAGGACTTTTTCATCTTGTATCTCCACTGCCTACTACATGGAAAATACTGAGTCAATATTTGTTGAGTGAATGAATGATTTTCAGATTTGATTTACTCCGTCTCTTGTTCCCTAGGACTTTTTTATATCCTCCCCTTTTAAGGAAAAAAGTTCATTATTTTGAAAGAAGACTAAATGAAATCTCATATCTTTGGTTATTTTTTTTTCTCCCAAGTGATATAAAAAATAGAGAGAGAAAGGAATTAAATATTCATTCTTATGAAATTCAATTCAACTAACACTTACTGAACACCAACCACTTCCTAGACCCCAAGGACTCAAAATGAAAAAGATATTGTCCAGGCGAAAAATGAAAAATGTTAATATAATTTGAGAAATAACTAGACAGATGCATAAAGATCCCAGAATGGAGCAGAAGGAAGGGCAGGGTATGGAGAAGACTCCCTGGGAAAGATGTAGCCTGAGCTGAAGTGTTAAGAAGGCAGAAATTATCCATGTGAAATGTAAACATTTTATTCCAGGGAAATTGTACATGTGGTAGGAATGCCAGAAATTTGGTAACATGGGAGACAAGAAATCAAAGAGTAAATCTTAAAAAGCTTCAAGGACCAGATGTGAAATCTATTGCAGGTGTGCAAAGAAATTTGGGCATTAGCCGGAAGATGATAGAAAAACACGGAAGAAGGTAAATAAGTATGAATTATATGGGAAGCAGAAATTTTACTTCCAATCTCTCTTGAAAATTAAAATGTCTCCTCATTTGCTAGCGACCTTGTCTCATATATTCTATTCTGAAGTGATAAAAATATTTCTTTACTTCCTTTTTAGGACTTAGCCTATCCAGGTAAACCCTGCTATTCAGGTCTCCACAGTCCTGAAAAGTTCTGGAAGTAAATCTCACCACAGCTGCAGTACAGTAACAGTGTGTCTGCTGACTACTCGAGAGGGAAAACAAATAGCAGCCATGTGCTGGCCACACATTCCACTGGGGGTTCTGCCATCTGTCTTTGTGTTCACACAGTCATTCAGATTTCCAGTTCATACCAGCTCAAAGCCCCTTCCAAGCAGAACTTTGAAGAGTTGGAACAGAAAGAAAGTTCATGCATGTACAGCATCAAGCTTTGCAAAGGGTTGAGCATGCATACACAGAAGAACCAATGTTAGGACAACATTATAATAATAGTTATGAAAATGATAAAAATTTTCTAAGGTAACAAGTGGAGTTAGTGGTAGTAGAGCCGGTGGTGTGGACAGGGCTCAAAGCCTGATGATTTCACGAAGCTATACATGAGCAGCTGGGGACTCAAAACTATGTTTTTCCCAGGGACACAAAACGGACACCCTGCTCTCAGTGGTCTTCACCTTATTATTTAATCCCTCCACCAATACTTGTGGAAGTTACTTAATTATTATCCACCACTATGGGTTGCATTGTGTCCCCCCCAAAACATATATTGAAGCCCCACCCCCCACGCCCATAAATGTAATCTTATTTGGAAATAAGGTCTTTGGCATTGTAATTAAGTTAAGATGAAATGATTAGGGTGGGCCTTAATCCCCTATGACTAGTGACAGTATAAAAACAGGGAAGTTTGAACACACGCTGGGAGAATGCAGTGTTAAGACTGAGGCAGACACTGAAGTGATGCATCTACAAGCTGAGGCCCACCAAGGATTGCCCTTACTGCAGAGAAGCATGGATGAGATCACGCCTTGGGGCCTCAGAAGGAACCCACCCTCTAGGCACCTTGACTTCAGACTTCTAGCCTTCATAACTGTGAGCCTATAAATCTCTGTTGTTTTAAACTACCCAGTTTTTGATACTGTGTTATGGCAGTCTTGGAATATCAATACAACCTTTTCAACAAATAAGGAAATGATATCTAGAGAGTCAAATGCCTTCCCTAAGGTCATGGATAAAGAAAAAGCCAGGTTTTAAAGCCAATACTACCTGACTCAAGGCTCAACTGTCCCCTGGCCCACGATGTTGCCTGCTCATAGGGCACTGCTTACGTGATAAAAGATATTCAGGGTCCCAGAACCTTCCTCTACATACATGTGTTCTTTGTTTTGTTTTGTTTACCATTTACAATATCGAGCATAGGACTGGGGATAGTCCTTGGAGCAGGAATTTTAAAGACAATGGAAAGAAATGTGAAGAATACTCTCATAACCCTCACATGAGACTGAATAAGAGAACTAACTAGAGTCTTAAAACTTATTATTACTTAATATCCCATATTCTTAAAGAAAACAATTCTTAGTTTTGAATACATTTAGCTTAGCATAATCATACATACCTATGAACAGTATGCACTGGCATGGTTCCCACTTTCAGTGAGGAACAGCTGGAATAACCCTTGGTGTGCTCTGGTTTATTTTGAGCAAACCCCTTTTCTATGCATTGCCCAAATTCTATCAGTCCTCCTCAGCGGAGTGCCCCCAGTTCTATATGCTGTTGGCTTTTATCTGACTAATGGCATAAACTGGGATTGGGAACAAAGCTCCTTCCAAGCTTTGTCTTGAATTGTTTTCTATTGATGTTCCTCCCCTCCAGCATGGTGTGCAAAACAATGGCTTCCTCTTTCCTAGTCAAGTCAGAAATGGCTTGCTCTATATAGAACCAGTGTCATGTCTGTGTTCTTGTAGCTCCTCAGCATCCTCTTTTCCTTCAGGAGGGATAGGGATAAAGCTTCCAAACTCCATTGCTGGAAGAAGAGCCTCATTTGAGAGGAACTGATATTAAACAGGTCTCTCTCTGTGCATAGCTCCAGAAGACTGCCGCATCCCACCATGAATCCTCCTCCTGAAAACAAGAGCTCGTGTTGTATGTTTGTTTAATAACTAAATGTTCACTAGAATTGATGCTGCAATGCCTCACCCCTAATCACAGTTCCCAACTGTGCTCATCATAGTTACATACCACAGCAAAAGCTGAACATTAAGGTCCCTCCTTCCTGAAGGTTCAGATATTTAGAATTCTAACACTGAGGGGGTTTGTGAAACAATTTGTTTATTCTCACAGTCATTTCTTCTGTTAGGAAAAGATGAGAGCATGGCAGATGGGCTACTAAGCCCATAACAATGCTGTTTGAAATTCTTGTTTCTCTTTCACACAAATTAGAATTTAATGAAAACACAAAGTGTACATGCATAGATGAACCTTGGGAAAAATTTTTCCATGAGAAAAATAGAAAGCAGAGCACAAAAATGTAGAGTCTCTAAGGCCTTTGATGGAAACTGGGTACAAAAGTCTTTGCATAAGTAAACTATGTGTTAGCCACAGCTCCCATTTCAAACCAACAGTGCTCAATATTTCCTTCTGAATGAAATGCTTTTTTAGATTACTATAATCATGGATCTTAGGAACCTAGAGATTTTAAGATGCAAAATATATATCCACTCATGCATTCTTCCTGAATATAAAACTTTGCAAATGAGTGTTTCTGTGTGCCTTTGTGTGTGTACATGCATGGGTGTTTGTGACTGTATGTGTACAATGCTTGCTGCAAAGCTGCCAACTCTCCTTCTTTCAGAATGAGGTGCTTCCATTTATTGTCTCAATTTCAATCTGCCTGGGGCCTAAAATAAAGAAAGTCACAATTGATTTCAGTTAGATATTTAGAAACTCATTCAGATTCTTTCTGAGTCAATTAGATGATTCCAAGTTGGCAGCTGAGCAAATTTCCTTCTGGGAACTAGATTGCAAGAGAAAAAAAATAAAGATATACATGCCATTGTCCATCAAATATCAAAAGTCCTGAGAAAGACCCTAGTTGAAACACCTGTGCTGGGGCCCCTTTCTAGTAGAACTATGAAGAAAATATGTTCATGCTATATCCATAGATTTTTTTGTTTCTTATACACAAAGTAGGTACATGGTGATGGTGTTTATATCACAGTGGTCATTACTCCATGAAGCACACGGTGAGATTGATTTCATCTGACCACACAATGGTTTCGCTTCCTTTCCTGCTGGTGCTCCATGTTGCGGTGAGAAAAATGTTCAACATAAAGTTTTGAAGATATCCAGAAGCACCACCAAATATAAGATACCATGTCTTATGCCATCCTGATAACCTAACAAGAGAATGACTTCTAAAGAATTTCATATGATTTCTTCATTTCCCCAGGTATTGCTCTCACTGTAGGAATAATGCTGATTCGCTGCTTATCCTTTATAAACCCAGTACTAAGAAGCTTATACACAGTATGATCTGCTACTCATTCATTCAACAGCTACTTAGATGGTTAAGATTTTCAGTTAGGTTATTGTTTTAGGTAAAGAAAAAATACCCTTGACAATCTAAACCAGGAGCCTGCAAAATTTTCTGTGAAGGGCCAGAGAATTTTAGACTTCACAGTCTTTCTCAACTACAAAAGTTTGCCATTGCATCTTGAATGACTATGAACATATAAGATAAATGTGGTTGTGTTCCAATAATTACTTATGGACACTAAAACTTGAATGTCATATAATTTTCAAGTGTAATAAAATATTATTTTTATTTTTATTTAAAAATGTAAAACCATTCTTATCTCACAGGTCATAAAAAATCAGGCAGGATTTTGCCCACTACTTGTGTTTATTATCTAAAGAAATAACACTGGTTTGGAATGTACCTCAATAAATATCAATACCCTATACTACTTAAATTTCCATTTTAAATATAATAAGAATAACAGACCATGGCAGTTTAAAAACTCAATACTGTTTGCTGTGCCAGAAAGCATTAAAATTTCCTTTCACTGCATTCCTCCAAATCACATAATTTATTGGCTATCTCTTAACCTATGATTGAAGTATCTAAGGAAGGAAATTAATACCTCAATTATTTGACAGGGTCAAGGAGAGATATGCTCAGACTAATGAAATATTCTAATCAACTAAAGGTTATCCCATTTATACATGAAGTCACTATAAGAGCTGCAGGAACATGTGGAGGTCTCTTGAACATAAGGACAAATATTTCACCAGCCATCTAGAAACTTGAATACTGATCAACCATTTTACTAACATACTTTATAAGAAAATTCAAATTAGTAACTAAAAAGGCTAATCCTAAGGAGAATACATAGACTATATTCTATATAATACAACACATAATCAAATATATAAAATAATATATAAAATACATCATATAAATCAATGTATAAGTAGAATCTGTTTTGAATTTCTCTGCACACAAATAGTTAGCAGAGGCTTCAGATATTATGGAAATAAAAAGGTATTTTTATAATTGAATCTGATTTAAAATGCAAAAGATGAACAGTGATTTAAAAAATCATGAGACATGTCAGAAGAAGCATTTAAATATTGTACAAATTAAAGAGTTGTTGCTAGAAAACTTTAATGTGCAAAGTTTTCCCTGCTTTTAACTAACAAATCCAAAATGTGACATAGTTTTTCTGTAAATGAGAAGAGACAATCATGTTTCCCTCTACCCAAGATCTACATGGAAAAAGAGAGAAAATTGTTTTGGTGATAATGAGTGAAAGGGAGGTAGACAGTCAGTGTCCATGCTACAGTAGGCTTCCCTATTCAAGATGCTGCTTTAGCTGGCTCTGCCCTGGTGTGAGGTAGTTAGGCATATACGTCCTGAGATGGTCTTGCCAGAAAGATATTTAGTGATCCACAGGAAAGGTTCTAGAGTTTGTAATGGAAGAGCTGTTTTCACCTCAGATCCCAGCAAAGAAAAGATGTTCTGATGGAAACGGAAGATAAATCTTTCCCCACCAACATCACTATAGTTCACAAAATGCTGCTCATGGCAGAGAATTCAGCAGGCAAACAATTAAGCAATTATAGCAAACAAAAATTATGTTGTACGAGGAAAGAAAACCTAAAGAATATTTCTTGAATATCTTCAATAGACTTTTGGCACATCAATTAAGGCCCTAGCAAGAAAAAAAAATGGCACAATCACAATGCATAATTAAGGAGAATTTAATAAAGAGACTAGTGTTTATTAAAGTGTGGGAAGAACTTAGTAAAAGCATCAAGGGAAGCGAAATATCTCAGGGTTTGGATCCACACTTACAAACTCTAACTTATTTGGGGCAAGAAAAGAATCAGTTACTATAACATGAAAGAAGAATTTCATGGTATGGGCTGCATGCCAAGAGCTACAGCCTTCAACGGAGGGGCATAGCCAACCCATAGCAAACAGCAAGGCGGATGCTTGGGAATAAATACAACAACATCATATTTCTCTTTCTTTCCAGCTTCCTAAGGCTCTCTCCATCGGCCAAACCCAGTTGAAACCTTAGAGGGAAGAAAGCTTTTTGCTGTAGTCCTTGCATCCTGGGGCAAGAGTTATGCGAAGAAGGACAAAGAAAGAATGTGTCTGCAATGGCAAATGGAAGACATCAGTACATACTGGATGTACAGTAGAATGATTTCTCCTGTGCCAAATGGAAATTGTCTGAAAATTATATGGCAAACTAATTTTGAATATGTGAACTCTTTGGATAAAAGTTTATAAACACATTTTTTTGAAATGCAAACAGATATCCAGTCAAGATTGCTGCATAGATAAACATGGCTTGCCTTCTCCCATAACCACATCAAAATTACAACTAAATTATAGAACAACCATCACTCGGAACCATCACCATTTGAGTTGAATAGAAGTCTGACAACTACAGAATTAAAGAAACTACATTCATCCAGACTGGTAGGAGAAGCATAAATGTGGAGTGTGCTGCACCCACATCTATGTGTGGTAGATAAAAATTTAAGAGGGATATCTCAGGAGTAAGGAGTCCCAATCACATAACAGATCCCAGAGCTCAGGTTTCCAGTGCCAAGAAGATAAGTCCCCATAATTTTTGGCTGCAAAAACCATCAGTGACTGGGTCAGTGGAAGAAAATTTCATAGTCCCAAGTAGTTCCCCTTAAAGAACCCACACATGGACTTACTCAGACTTGTTGTAGACTGCTCTGCCTGGTTTCAGGAATTGTAACTACCTCCCATGGCTAAGGATGAGCGAGTGACCTCCTCCGGAATGCGAGCCACAGGAGACAAAGCTTGTCTCTGGTAGCAAATGCTGCATCAGTGTCCTTTCCCTGCCCCCAAAGCTTGTTCTATGCTGTTGACGGGTAAGTCCCCTCAGAGGAGGGGCAACCTATGCCAGACATGATCACTTGGGAGGCCATCATGGAAGGACTCGGGGGGGCTGCAACAAAGAGCAAGCAATAGACCCATGCCTCCCAGCTATGTGACATAGCCCGAGTCCCCACGTTCTCTGGGAGAAGCACTTCCTGGCTCTAATCCCCTTAAGCCTGAATACCTGATGGGGAGGAATGCAGCTCCTTGCCTTGCCAGAGTGGGACCCGGGTAGAAAAATCTGGCATCGCAAAGAATTCCTCCAAAACCTGTGAAATCTGCTCTGCTAAGAGTGGTTTCATTCATATGTTAAGGGTCCAAGCAGGAAACCCTAAAAGTTTCTGCAAAACCCCCTTCCTGACAGTCTCTGACTCAAATTAAGCACTCAGATTTCTTTGAAATGTTATCTACTGTTTGATCCTTGCTGCCCTGTATTCCTGTGTATTACAACCCAATAAAAGCCCCTGGAGGAGGAGGCTTGAGGCCTTTTTTCCCTGAGAAATTGGCCACTGCTCACAGCCCTTCCCTTTTAGGGATCAGCCACCTCTCCTCCCCGAGTAGATCATGTCTTGTTTACTTTCATCCGTAGCGCAGATGGGGGAACTTGTTGGAAAAGTTGCCCCCATACAGACTCACTTCCTCTGAGCTCCAGCACTGGGCTAGTAACTTGAAAGACGTGAAGAAAATACAGGGGTAAACTGGAGTGTCTGGCATTAAGGTGAGAGCTGGGAGACAGCTTTCTTTCAGACAGAAAAGTGGGCAGAGGCCACTATCCCTTTTTGAACCCTCCCTTCACAGAGCCACAGAGTTGGCCAGTGGGTACCATATATAAGACTTGATCAACTGGGCTAACACTGTTTGCCCTTCCCCGAGGCTCCGTCCCACTGAACTTACATGGCAACCCAAGCTGTTAACAGACTTTTCCATATGAAAGCTGGTCTTGACTCATGCTTCACAACTTCCTAAATCCTCTCAAACAAGCAACAGCTGGCTTCACTGAGCCCACAGCCCCTGTACTTCTGGCCAACTGGCCCCAGGCCCAGCCCTGTTTATCCAGCAGCCAGCCTAGATAAACAGCTTGGATTCACCTGGGAATCTCCAAGCCCAGCACAAGAAGCAGCCATCTCATATTGCTTTATACTCAGGCAGGGTGGTCCTTGGCAAAACATGAGTGGGGGCTAACCTTGGCCTGCACCACCAGGGAAAACCTAGAGCCTGCACACACAGTGGACTACCACAGATTACATCAGAACACCACCACTCTGCTCCTGCACAGCTGATCCTCCAGAGAGGAAGGAGGTCAGTGGTCACAGACAGTCCTTATAGCAGACTAGCCTGCATAAATCCCTCCCATTGACCTGCCAACAGCAATCAAGGTTCAACTATAAAAGATGAGGGTATTCAACCTACATGAAGGGCTCATCTTGAGTACTCAGGTTGGGTAATAGGGGAGGCCATGCCACTGGACCCTACAGGACACCTGCTACATTAGGCTACACTACCAAGATACAGAGTCAAAGCAGCTCTACCTAATACATAGAAACAAACACAGAAAGGCTATGAAAATGAGAAGACAAAGAAACATGGCTCAGATTAAAGAACAGAACAAAACTCCAGAAAAAGAACTAAACAAAATGGAGATAAGCAATCTATCAGATGCAGAATTCAAAACACTGGTTACAAGAATGCTCAAGGAACTTAGTGAGGACCTCCCAGTATAAAAAAGACACAGTCAGAAACAAGGGGTTCACTAACTGAAATAAAAAACAATTTACAGAGAAACAACAGGAGAGTGGATGAAGTCAGAAATCAAATCGATGATTTTCAACATAAAGAAGCAAGAAACCACCAATCAGAACCATAAGAAGAAAAAGAAATCCATGAAAACAAGGACAGTGTAAGCAGCCTCTGGGACAACTTCAAATGTTCCAACATTCACATGATAAGGGTGCCAGGAGGAGAAGAGAAAGAGCAAGAAATTGGAAATCTATTTGAAAAAATAATGAAAGAAAATTTTCCTAATTTGGTGAAGGAAATAGACATGCAAGGCCAGGAAGCACAGAGTTCCAAAAAGATGTATGCAAAGAGGCCCAGTCCAAAACACATCATAATCAAAATGCTAAAGGTTAAAGATAAAGAGAGTATCTTAAAAGTAGCGCGAGAGAAAAGAGGTTCGTTACCTGCAGGGGAGTTCCCCTAAGACTGTCAGCTGATTTTGCAAAAAAAACCCCTGCAGACTGGAAGAGTTTGGCAAGAAATATTCAAAGCCACACAAAGCAAGGAACTAATGCCAACATTGTTCTAGCCAACAGTGGCAGATAAAGAGTGTCCCACACAAGAAAAAAACTAATGGAGTCCATCATCACTAAACCATTGTTATATGAAATGTTAAAGGGACTTATTTAAGAAAAAGAAGATCAAAACTGTGAACAAATAAATACATATCTATCTATCAACAACTGAAAAAACAAACTAAGCAAACAATAAGAACAGAGACAGAATCATGGATATGGAGAGTATTTTGATTGTGCCAGATGACAGGAGGGTATAAGGGAATGGGTGAAGAGGTGAGGGGACTAAGAAGCAAGTACAAATAGGTAGTTACAGAAAACCATGGAAAGTACAGTGTAGAAAATGGACTAGTCAAAGAACTTACACACATGATCCATTGACATGAGCAATGGTGTGGGGATTGCCTGAGGGAGTGTGCTATGGAAGTTGCTGGGTAGAGGCAGGTAATGGGAGGAAAACTGAGACACCTGTTTTAAAAGCATAATCGATAAAATATAATTTTAAAAGAAGAAATGAAAAAAATACCTTTAAGGTCATAGAGATCTTAGATTTATAAAATGAAGAAACACACAAATAAAAGTATTTTCCAAGATAGTACAGGAAACATATTTAGAAGTGAAGTTCCCCCATATTCTTAAACTCTAAGACCCATTAAAAGAACAAATCAGAAGGGACAAACCACAAAGGGGAGTCTCAAGGACAAAATCTGAGGGTCAGCAAAACTGACTGGAAATACCCTTACAAAGGGAAAATTAAGAAAATTTTAAAAGTATTGTCACAGCAACCAAAGGATAAAAAAAGTTTCAGAGTGAAGGAGAAATTTAAAACTTTGAAAGCAACAGAAAACAAAACAAGAAAGAAGATTGAAGACCAGCGCTTTGGATAAATAAAACTGCTGAATTTGGGGAGACAAGACAACATTCTCTCTCTGCAGTCTTTTACCTAGATGTTATTTGAGTGTTTTCCTAAATGCATGTATTATTCTATAATTAAAACAAAAACTAGAAAAAAACAATAAGTATTAAACTCTAATTTCAATCTCATAATACCAGAAAACTGGTTGTCTTACAATCTGTGGGTGATACAGCAACACATTGCAACGCTCTTGATACAAAGGAGGTTTTCAGCAAGTGTTTGCTGAATTCGCTGCATAAACAAAAGTGGCCATATGTGAAATAAACAGCTCTTTAAGAAATTGAGGAGAGGAGTAGAAGTGGGAGAAGAGCTCAGTGGGACCCAGACCTCTAACTCAGGTTTAAATTGCTACAAAGAAAAATAAAATTGTTTTCTAAGACACAGAATTTGCTCCTGATAGCCCTCTGGTTTTGCCTGTATCATCTTGCCAGCAGAGAGTAACTATTAGACTCTTCAGCAAAGCATGCTGAAATACCAATTAAAGAGATAGAGGAAGGAGAAATTCAAGCTCAAGAGGGACTGACTGTTGAATCGTTCCTTCTGGAAAATAATTTAGTGGTACAAATAACAGAGCCAATATAATTCAAGTCTCCCCCTTGCCTGTGTCAGTGCCTAAGGGGGTCACATTTAATAGCTGAGTGAAGCATTGGAGGTTCTTAGCAATTAGCAATGCCCAGAGTTAGGTAGCATAGTCATGATTCTGGGTGGTTTTTCCCAGTGAAAATGAATTTCCAGTTGGTAGCATCCCACATGAACTACTTTGCAGGAGATGAGCAGGGTCTGGGTTTGATATTAGAGAAAGCTTTAATATATATGATGGAGCAAAGAGCAATGTATTTGATCAAATATACGAAAACAGGGCCTACTTATTCAGTAGGCAGAGCGCTTCGAGCCCATGATACTTTTATAGGCCCTGAAAACTTTTTTTTATTTTAATTTCTCTTAAAGACAAAAGAAAAAAGTAAATACCACAGTAATAAATATACCATAATGAATTCAGCCTGGATTGTACGTGTCTTTACACCAACCAAGTTGTGAAACTGATGTTTAATATTTTTTTAGGGAGGAAGAGACCATGAATGTAGAAATGCCTAGAATCTATCGAAGTCTTAATGTGCACCATGATGAGGTTAGGGAGTCAGTGGCCTCGCAGGTTCCTGGGGCTCATGCAAGGCAAACTTAATCCCAGCTTTTGGTAGGGGTAAACTCCTAATTGACATCTCTTAAATCTCAGAATTAGCTCCAAAAAGAGTAGCACAAATCCATCATCCGGTTAGGACTTGAGAAAGAAATTCCTGATGGACTGACTGAGGTGTCTTGGGACAAAAATTCAAACACATTGACAAAATGACCTGGAGACACAGGCCGGATAACCACCAACCCCATGTTGGGTCACTGGATGACCCAGTCTTCAACTGTTGATCTTCACAGACCTCTCCACCTACCTGATTCAAAGGTAAAAGTAAAATCTGGAGCATGATGTCTCTCATACTTCTGGTTTTCAAAGTGAGAGCAGTTAATCCTCCAAGAATCCCGGGATAGAATATGAGAGGTTGATGGGCAAGTAACAAGCAGAACAGATAAAAGGAGAAAATAATTACCCTGTTGAAAGATTTTGGTTTTTTTTAAACTTGCTCCCGGAACCTCTTCCCACTCATGAAAACAGAAGAGGGATTAAGTAAGGCAGTATTAGCTTCATCAATCACGGAACCTATCAACAAGAAGTCTCCACTGCTTCCCATCTGTGGGGAAGGAAGCGTTCTGACTGCTCTGAAAACATGTCCAGAAGACAATGTAATCCTCCTCACTGGAACTGCTTCTCAGCTCAGTGCATGCTCAAAATGCAGGAGTCCCCACATGGAAAGTGAGGATGTGAAAGTCTACCAAGGCAAAGAAAGTTCACTTTACAATAGACACCTGCACCAAAGGCTGGAATGGAAATTTCGTGACCATTTCCAGCTACGGGTAAACTTTCAGATAAGAATACAACTACCCAGATTTAGTGGTTTGATGGCATTCGAAGGTGTAGCCATCAATGGAACCAAAAGACGCTGTTTCCTTAATAAGAGCCACTTCTCAAGGTATTGTAATTACATTGCCAAATATGTACAGTGGGTTTCATATTAAAGCTATGTTTGTATATGCTTTTGGTAGCTGAATAAAATATAAAATCAAAAGAAGTAAAGTGTTGTTTTGTACCACACAACAAAATATCCAAGCTTTTTTTTAAACATTGAGAATTCTATAATATCCTACCAAGACACCAAGATATCTCTGTATTTCTGAACTTGCGGTTGTTTTTCCATCTGACAGCATCAGGCTGTATAGAAATCCAGTTAAAATTTCCTTCAAATGGTCAGTGCTAGAAAAGTAAATACTGTGCAATCATCTGACAGCTGAGTAACAATCCAAGGTGTCAGGGTGGCAGCTGATCTGTCGAAGATGCTTTTACTCAATGAAAAGTCCCCAGTGTAATTAAACCTTTTTTTCTAGGGCAAAGCAGAGCTATGAGTCATCCTACTAGAAACAATATCAAAGAGGATGGCAGAGAATGCCATTTACCAGGATCTTGTCACTCACAGTAAGCCTATATTTAGATAAGGTAAGGCTGAAACCCGAGCTGTGTTTGATGATGGATCCAAGGGCACAACTGGGTTACTGTGTGTTTGAAATGCAAAATGAATAGCATCACATCCACTCTGGGCAAAGTACAGCTCAGCACCTAGAATTCCACGTCATCAGATCCTGTCCTTCAAACCTGTTTGCTGAACTTAGTCTGGTAAGATCAAACCAAATAAGTTAGAGTTTGATAAATCCAAAGATAAAATTGATCTGGGATGGCCTATCTTTTAACATTCTACAACTCCGGGCATAGATGTGACAGGAAAAACAATCTCACCAAGCCTTTAAAAATTGCATGTGGACCACTAGTCACTACCTAATGATAATTGCATGTAAAATATTCTGAAATTGTATTGGAAGAAAGTTAATTATAAACAATAAAATATGTAATGGGATATTCTTTTAAAAAATAAGCTAAATTAAAAATTAAACCTATGCATCTGAACATATTTGTTTTACTAAAACACATAACTAATACTAGCAATATTTATGCCATGAAAAAGGCTAGATTAAAAATTTAACAGTTTAAGTGCTAGCTAAGATTAAAAGCAATCAAAAACAAAATTAATATACTTGACTATAAAACAATATAAAACAAATTTTTAAAATATTTTAAATTAGAACATTTTTAACAGACATGGTAATGCACTGGGTGAATTTGTATATGCTTTTAATTAAACTGAATTACATTTAAATAAAAAAACTTTTTAAAGCATAAATGAATGAATGGCATAAGTATATATTTCACAAAAGAGCAAATACTAATGGCTGGTATTTTCTTTATAAACAAATGCAAATTAAAATGAGAATACGAATGCCATTTTTCAATGTTAAATTATCAAAATTTCTACAGAAACCACAATATCCAGTACTGATTAGAATAACACTGGTGGGAGTTAAATTGGGTCAACATTTCTAGAAACAACTTAATTGCAGTTATTTGGAGCCTAAAACAAAAATCTCCAAACCATACACACGAATGGATCTTGGATACTTGTTTGGAAGCTCCAGTAAGGGACACGACTCTTCACATATCCCTGATTGAAGAACAGTCATTCTCTTTAACTTCCAGGGAAATGCCTTTAGGACTGAGAAGGTAATAAATATCCAGCTCCTCAGACCAGCAGAATTTGGGAATAATTTAGAAGATATGAACTACAACTACAGCATTATACCTCTATTGTTTATTCTCCTTCACAGAAGCAACTTCCAGAAAATAATCAGAACATACACCCACATGTCTATTTGTTAAGATTTTGGTTACACTGTAATTTATCATAGAAAAGAGAAAACTAAAATTATACATTAGAAAGGACAAAGTTTCATCCATGTTAATGTATATCAAGTTTCTACTAAAATATGTTTATTAAGATAAAATATTAAATAAAAATAAAATCTGTTGATAATAGTGCAATATATGATGTTTATAACACAACAGTAGATCCAGACAGGAAAACTACAATGCCTAAGATGTTGACCTGGACTGTAGAATTATGACATTTTTAACATTTTACAATGACTATTTATCTTAATAAAATAAGAGTCTGTTACAGTACTTTTTTGGAAATTGTAAATACAGCATCAAAATTCTAATTGATAAAAATGATCGATTTAATATCAATTTGTCTTTCTAGCCAAAGTGTAGTCTTCCTTCAAATGACATTGTTGAGGCTATAAATTTTCATAAAATCTTTTCTATATTTTTTAAAGTAAATCTAATTTGCCTAATTATTCTGTGCCTTATTTAGCTTTCTACTCTGTAACATGGAAAGGTTGTTCATAACACTGTACTCTTCATGAGTTGAATGTCGTATCAGCCCTCAATGTTACGAGCAACTTGTGTACAGTAGGTAAGGAAAAAAATGAGGGGAATTAGCAGATGCTGCTTTCACTATTAGCTCCCTATGGATGTGTGCTAGCTAACATTCTGAGAAGTTTTTTACATCACTTCTAAAAAAACTGCTGTTGGGGAAACTCTAGGACTTCAATCCTCATTTTTGGCAGTAACTGTTTTTAATGTGAAAATACACAACAAAAGGGAACTTTTCCTATCTGCCTTTATCAGCAAGAATATCAAAAGGAAGTCATAGTATCTTCAGCAAATAACACTTGACTTTAGTGTACAAACACATTCTTCATCTATAGACACAGCCTTCTGAAGTGTTAAGTCAACATTAGAATGATAAATAGTCAGGGGCCAGGTTGCTTAAAGGGATTTTAGGCATTTTTGAGTAGGGCTCTTCTACATTCTCAGCTTGGGGCTACTTTTCTATAGAGTTGAATCTTCAGGTAGAGATTCTGAAAGACCAATGCCAATTTTTCCAAACACAAGCATGTTAAAATAATTTTCTTCCTTCTCAAAACTGCCTATACCTTAGTGATCAATCCATTGCCTACTTTTGTGAACTTGTCAACTATCTACCTTACAAATAGTAACAGTCCAGGTCACTGCCAAATCAATAAGCAATTTTACAGGGACACATAAAAGTGATAATGAGAGGCACCAGGGTACATCAATATGTAAAGTAGCAACACAGCTGCTAATTAAAAGTGACTTGGGAAATTAGATCAAGATGGCAAATAGAGCAAATGTGTTTGTCTCTGATTTCCAACCCAAACTGCAATGACAGAGAACACTAGAAATGCAAAGAAGAGTTAATTGGGGCCAGAAATTTTAAGACAGAAAGCAGTTGAAATACATGGAGATCAGTTGAAATAAATATGCACAGAACACTGTCACTAAAGGTAGTAGGGGCTTCAAAGCTACTCCACACTCAGAGAGCTGAGGCAACTATCAGGGTGATTTGTTACATAAACACATTTGGAGAAGTCTAGCAGAGTAACCAATCACCACTCCCTGCCAACAATAACAACAACAACAATAATACACAGTAAGACCAGAGATCTTTGGAAGGCTACAGCATTGAGCATGTGAGTATGAACCAACAAGGCAGTGCAGGACCCCCATAGTCAGGAGGAAAAGAGAGCCTCAATAGTGAGAAAAATGAGCTGCTAAGGTATATCACCAGCAGCATGCCTTACTAGTGCCCTAATTAATAAGTCAGGCTACAGTAAACAGAACCATACCTGTAGACAGGTAAACAGGAACTCTGATTGAAGATGACATCCAACCATAAATCTTAAAATATTTCAAGAAAACCAGCTCCAAGAAATAAAAGCACTAGACTAAGAATTAGAAGAATTAACACCTGAAGAAACAAACTTAACAGAGCAAAGAAGAGACCCCCAAAGAACCTTTTTTATATTAAGGTATATGTTATATAAATAAATGCCTATATATTAAAAGTTCAGTTTGATAAATGTATACACTTGTATGATTAACACCCAAAAACAAAATTTGAAACATTTATATCATTTCAGAGAGTTTTTCCTTGCCCCTTTCAATTTTCTCATTATAGGCAATAACTTTGTGATGTAAATTACCATAGAATAATTTCATCTGTTCTCGATTTCATATAAGTGGAATCATAAAGCCTACATTCTTTCAACCAGCCAATATTTTTGACAATCATCTATGTTGTGGACTATTTTTAGTTCACAAATAGTTTCTGTTGTATAATTATAACATATTATTGATCTATTCTCCTGTTGAAGGACATTTGGCTTGTTTCCAATTTGGGGTTATTATGGATAAAGCTTCTATGAACATTCCTGTACAAGTATTTTTGGGTAAGGATGGAATTTCAGGGCCATATGGCAGATAGACATTTAACCCTGCTTTTTTTTGAATGCCAAAGAGTTCTCAAAAGTGTCTGTACCATTTTACACTCCAACCTGCCATGGATTAGATTACTGTTTATGCCATGTCCTAACCAGTATTTAATATTATAAATCATTTTTATTTTAGCAATTCTAACAGGTATGGGTTTATATTTTACTTGTTACTTTATTCAATAGTCAACCAATTGTGTATATATGGGTTCATTTCTGGACTCGCTACTTGTTTTTATAATAACCAGTATGACACTACCTTTATGGTAGCAGCTTTATAATAAGTTTAGTAAGTCTTGAAAGTGGGTAATGTAAAATTTGCCATTTTTCTTTTCAAGAGTTTTTGGTGCAGCATGAATTCTCTAAACCTCTGTATAAGCTTACTTTCTTAAAAAAAACTAATCATTCTATCTATTGCACTGACAGAAAGGTGTTAAAATCTCTAATAATACTTGTGGATTTGTTCTATTCGTCCTTTTAGTTTTACCAAGTTTTGCTACCTAAATTTTTGCAGGAAGAAAACCACTCCTCCTGCATCTCTTTTCTATTCTAACATTATATTTACTACTCACAATGTATTTGAATTCTGATATTTCTGGTCATCGAATGAGTGTGTCAGGGGTTCTCACACCAAGCAGTTCTCAGACACTGACTTGTGTCTTTCCCATAAATGCAGACATCCATTCTTATAGTATTTTCTTATAGCTACTATTTATTGTTGAAAAAATCTGTTGAAAAGCTTCTCTTAGCTTTAGTCTGTCTGAAAAATCTATTTATCTCATCTCTATTTTTGAAGAATATTTTCTCTGACTACAGAATTTTGTTCTTAGAGTTATTTTTTTAACTCTTTAAAATGCTCTTTTATTTTATTCTGGTCTCCACAGTTTGTGATGAGAAACCAGTTGTCCCTGATATCAGTTCTTCCCTATATATTTTTTTTTGCTTTTTTCCCCCTCAAACTGATCTTTAAACTTTTCTATGTTTGGTTTTCAGTAATTTGACTATCATGAGCCTACATCTGGTTTTCTTAGCATTTATTAAGCTTGGGATTTGTAACATTTTCTGGATCTATGAATTGGTGTTTTATTGATTATAGAAGTTGTTGGGCCATTAGAGCTTAAAATCTTTCTTCTGTTCCATTATTAATCTTCTCCCCTCTGGAACTCTAAATATACATTTCTGGGACTCTAAACACAGATGTCAGATGATCTGTTCCTTTTATTTTTTGTTTTATTTTTTTACTTTGTAATGTTTTCTTGGAAAATTTTTAGTGACCTATCTTCAAATTCACTGATTCTTTCTTTTGTGTGTTCATATTAGTCAATGCATACTACATTTCTGATGAGTTTGTATGTATATTTTACTTTTTATATTTTTATTCTCTACTGAAATTACCCATCTCTTCTTACATAATGCCCAAAGTACAAACTAGACCCTAATGCCTACACTCATTGTTTTTTAATGTTTTTGTCTGATAATTACAATATTGGTCCACCTTGGAGCATGCTGCTATTGACTGCTTCCCCTAGTTCATGGGTCACATGTTTCTGCTTCTTTGTGCATCTTATAACATTTAATTATACACAAGTCATTTTGTGATAAAAATAAAGCACAGTAGAAATTAAATAACATTCATTTCCAATATAAAGCATACCCCTTGTCCTGTCAGATATTAATGTTGAGAATTGAGTCACACTAATTTGTAGTTAAGATGAATCTGGGCTTTGATGCAGTTTATTTAGATTCAGTTTACCTCTGCTTTCAAGTGTTTTGGGGAAAAGATCAGACTTTCCATTCATTGGGATGTAGGATCTGAGCCTTTGGTGATCTCTTTGCACTTTAAAGCATAGTTATGTGTTCCAAACAATCAGAGGTATCTATGCCTTGTGAAATCTCTTTCTGCTCTATTGTCCTTTTCTTAGTTCCAGCACTTGATGAAGATGTAGATTAATTTCAGGGATTTCTCTCAGTTATCTTGTCTTACGCCCACTCTCCAAGGGGCCACTGCCTTGCACTTGGTAAAACTCCCACATACCTGAAACATCCCTGTTCCAGGCTTCAGCATATAACCCGTGTATTTGTTGAAGGCTCAGAGAAGTGTTGGCAGATTGGTGCAGACTCATTGTGGGTGAGGTAGGTATCTTCCATAACTTGAGAACACTCATGACTAATAGTAGTTTATTAAAAGTTTAACTGGCTTCTTCTTACACCATTTATTATAGATTTCTTCTCTCCCACAGCTATAATAGGGGTAAAAGATACACATTTTTCTAATTCGACAAGAAGTAGTCATTACTTTATGGAAATTAATTAATTGGTTAATTTTTGTATCTCACTCTCTTATGGCTAAAACAAGTAAACAAAAAATGGTGTGACTGTAGATTATCTGGCTTGCTCTAGATGTTAGGATTTAGAGCAATTATCTTTCTAGTTGTAAAAGTACAAAGGTACTATAAAATACTAGCACTAATTTTCAAAAATGACCAATTTTATACTCTATAAATGAAAAACATGATTGCCAAAATTTAAAATAATAATAGATGGAGGAACATCCACAGAATGACAGAAAAGTTATAACTGAAGAATAAATAAATGAGTGGGAAGACTTTCTTGTTATAATTCCAGGAGGTAGCACAAATATAAAATGATATGGAAATTATAAAAGATAACTTTAGAGAAATGGAACAGATATGCAGTAGCTTATTATCTTATTGTGTTGAGTTATAGAAAAAAGGTTATAATAAAGAAGAAATAGAAAATGAAAGGAAATAGCCAATTAAATGATAGAGGAAAATTCTCTGAGCTGAAAATGATATAAATTTTTAATCCATCTGACAGGATCTATCAGGAGTAGAGTAGGACCTGGATTAAAAAAATTATTCAAAAATGTTCCAGATATGATATTAATTCTTACACTTTATGCAATGAAAATCAAAGTAAACATCAAGCTTCTCAACTCCAGCCCTGTGAGTAAAGACGAAGGAGTAATATCATCAAAGTTCTAAGAGAAAATGATTTTGAATTCACAATTACACTCACAAAGTTTAAAGAATATATATCTGTTTGCTTATTTGTTTTTATACATCATATTTTGGTGTAACTGCAATCTACTCTCTATTCTTTTGATACCAATTCCCCAAAATACCTCTTGAATGTCAGTCTTTCCCCATAATTAAACATTTGGTTTGGTGAAACTGACTCTTATTGGTAGTCCAGGTATAGGTTCATTTTTTTACCCATGGGCACCTAAATGCATGGTATGCCCTTATCCATAGTGAGTGCTTCAGAAGCAGGCTCATGACAGATCTCAAGCCAATTATAGTAAGGACAGGGGTTTTTGTTTTAGCTTTAGGAAGAACAAACATCTCTTCTCTGCTGATCTTAAATTTAGAAAAAAATGAGTCCAGCAGTTAACGACAATGATTTTCCCACTCTATGAAGCCTAAAATTAACTTAACATGAGGGAAAGCAGAACCAGGAGCTACAGAGAAATGGAGGGATAACCCCATTTGAGCCATTGTATAATGCTGGACCTAAAGCTGGATAACCCCTGGCTTTTCATATAAATGAGCCAATAAAGTCTCTCTTTGGTTTAAGCTAGTTTGAATTAGATATTCTGTTACATGCAAGTGCAGGATGTACCTGATCCATAAGCAATACTTGTAAAGTATTGAGGAAATAAAAAATGAGGAAAGCAATACTTGTAAAGAGGTACAATAATGCATTATACTTTACATTGTCTCTCTTCCAGATATTTCCCTTCTTTCATTACTTTTAGAATAAAACATGCTTGCCTAGAATAATTTCTCATTTTTTTTCATTATGTGTGATTAGCTAAGAGCACAATAGAGAAACTAATTACTTTTTGCTTGTCCTACACATTAGCAAATTTTACCACGATGCCCCAAAGGTGACTGAAGTCATGCACAATCATTCAATTGTTTACTGGGCCCTTTCTGACACTCTCAACAAATGCAGAGCAGTAGAAGTTATGCATTTCACATTCTCAGACTAGAATGTAACATCTATAGAAATAAATAACCAAAATGTAAGTTAAAGAATATTCTTGTGACCTTTTAATATGCTGCCAAAAGCACATGTAGAAAGTAGATCAGGAAAGAACAGAGGCTATGTGGAAAAAAACAGACTAGTTCAATAAATGAAATATGTTTCTTATATTAAACATTTAAGTGCCCAATGCATTTGGATGGATGCAATAGGATCCTACATGTCCCAGTCTCAAAGAAATGAAAATATTTCACAAGATAATCTTTCTGAAGATATACAGAGTATATCTTCAAAGAACTTTACTCTAGAAGGGAAAATTAACTTACTCCATGTAAAATAGTTAATAATATAAAATTAATTGCTGAATTTTTTTGATATATGTGTTAGAGCAGTCATTCACAAAATCCATCTCCGTCAACATCCCCTGCAGGTCTTGCTAAAACACAGATTACTGGGCTCCAGCTCCCATTTCAGATACCGTCTGGGGAGGGGCCACAGAATTACAGGTGTTGTTGATGTTGCTGCTCTTGAAAACTTCCTTTTGTAAACCACTCTTTGAGGAGAACATTGAGGACAATGTGAACTAATATGTGTGTGATTTTAAAAACTGAGCAATACAGCAAGAGAGCAAATTTTTTTCTCTTTGGGAGCCTATTTTCTAGTAGTAGGAAATAAGTATAAAACAAACTGATAAGAACTATATAAGAATAATAAGTGTTTGTAGACACAAAAACATTGTGCATAGTGACTAATATTGGACAGAGGCAATAGACAATGTGAACAAGAAATATCTTTCTGGGATGATATGTGAACTGTGATGAGGAAGGGCTGGGCTTTTGAAGATCTCAGGGCAAGGTGGTGCAAGCAGAAAACATAGCAATTCAAAGTCTTTGACATGATGAAGAAACCTGATGTATTCAAAGAAGAAAAATGCCATTAGTAAACAGGGGAGAGTGTTTTGTTTTGTTTTTTTAACAATTAAGGCTTAAATTGTAGGTGGGACATAAACTATGTAGGCCTGGTAGGGTATGAGGTTAGAAAATGTGTCCATTTCACTCTATAGTCAGTGTGGAGGCTCTCGTAGGGTTTGAACCATGGGAGTAACTTGTTCTATTGCAGATTGTAGGAAACGCATTTCAGCTGTTATTTGGAGAATGGACTGTGAGTGGGAGGGGTGAGGAATAGCAAGAAAAGCAATAGGGACCAAAGTTTGATGACAGGATTCCAAGTAAGATATGTTCATGGATTGATCTAGGAGAAAACAGGACATGCAGATCCTAGACTAGTAATTGTAAGAGCTGGTTACATCAGAATCAGCTTCCCAGGCTCCATCTTGAACCTGATGAATCACATACTCTAAATTGTGTCAAGTGATTCTGATGGGTGGCAAAATTTAGGGTATTCTTTATGATACAGATTACTGTAGTAGTTAGACTACATAAAAACACCAAAAGTTCCTGGGTAAGAAATGTCCTGATGACATCAGTATTTAAACATGATTAATTTGGTGTTGTATAATGCAGAGTGAAGACAAATGTCATTATGAAGAGTAGTCAATGAGCTATCAGAATAATTAAGGCCTATGAATTTTCACAGTAACCATGATCCCACAAACTAAATGTGGCTGTTTACATTTAAATTAATTAAAATTAAAGTAAAAATTCAGTTTCTCAACCACATTAGTCACATTTCAATAGCCACATGTGTCTCTTTGTTTCCTACTTTGCACAGTGCAGAAATAAAACATTTTCATTATCTCAGAAAGTGTTTGGACAACAATGGTCTGAGCTGTCCTGTTCGCAGTGGGGACAGAGCTGAAGGGGTAAAATCTGAGTGAGGAGTGGGGTGAAAGGAAGAATTAATAGGGCACAGTGATAAATGAGGCAGCACAACTCTGTATCATGTGGATTTTATTTGAAAATTTTAAAAATCTGCATAAAAATACACTCGAGTCAAGGGCACTATAAAATCAGTACTTGCTGTGTTGCACAATTCACCACAATATTTTTTTCAATATAGGAAAATACCATAACCGATAAGATAAATATTATGATAGCAAGTTTTTTTTCTCCCTCCTCTCCTTTTCTGTGGGTAATTACCAATGTCTATAATTGACAACAGTTGATCAAATCAAAATAGGAAAACTAATAATGAGCCAGATTCTCCCACCACATTCCACCCGCTGAAGTCGGTGAAAGCTCTGTGCACACAGGGAGACACATGGCAAGCTAATCTGGCCCAGTATTTACACAGCACTTTCAATCTGAGGATTTTAAAATGTTGAACAAATATTCACTTTTATATGCCATCCCAGGAGATGGAACCATCGTTTGTACACCCTACTAAATTGGGTTTTAATAGTTTGATCTAAATTTTTAAAATCATTTTAATTGATATTCTATTACAGTTGTCTACATTTTTTCTCCTTTGCCCTCTTCTGCCCATCCCAGCCCCTTCTCTCACAGTCAATTCCCACACTGTTGTCCATGTCCATGGGTCATTCACACATGCTCCTTGTCTAGTCCCTTCCCCTCCTTTCTACCATTGTCACCTTCACCCCTTCCATCTGGTCACTCCCACCTTTTGCAGTAGCATGGATGGAACTGGGGAATAATATGTTAAGTGAAATAAACCAGGTGGTGAAAGATAAATACCATATGATCTCACTTATAAGTGCAATCTAGTGAACAAAATAAACTAATGAACAAAATAGAACCACAGGCATCAGCTAAAGATTTTATGCTGCCTAAAATAGAGGTATTTAGAAAGTGTGTTTCCTTCTTTCCATATATGCATGTGTCAGAATTCACAAGATCTGAACTGAGTTTGAGTAAACTTCAAGGCTTCAATCAACTTTTAGTCTTTCAAATATCATCTTCTTCCCAGCTACCCATCTAACATCAGACTAGCTTAAACATAGTGACCCAAATTAAACAACTTCATTCACTTAGAACAGCAATTTTCATTCCTTGTTCTGCAGCACCCTGGTGTGCCACGAGGATTTAAAAAATATGTAATATCTACCTATTTAGTCGGGGGCACTGATCTCTTTTCCCTTAGATTGTCAAATCAAGAAAAAAATGACAACAGGCAACATAAAAATAGCCTTCTAGTGTGAATGAATCAAAATCATACCTATTTTTTGTCAGATTGGCCAAAAATGTGTTTGGTGGTATGCCACAGAATTTTAGTAATTAGTTTATGTGTAACCCTGAGATGAAAATGGTTGAAAATGGCTAATCTAGAAACATACCTCAGCACCATACATTAAAGTTGCATAATTTCTTTGAGATTTTAAATTTCTTGGAATTTTTCAATTAAACAGTGTATACTTGTGTTAATTGAATCTTGTTCTCAATTAAACATAAGTGGATTATCCAATTGCTAGGTTCTTCAGACATCCTGGGCTTCTTCTCTACCCCTTATCTGTAATTTGCAAACAGCTGTTCCTGTCACTCTGCTGCTGACCCTTGTGCCATTAACAGCAAGGTAAACTGGGGAGTTAGGAAAGGAAAGAGCTATTTGGCTTTACGTCACTTGGTTAATTAGAGAAAGAGATAATGGTGCCAATTTGCCCACTAGTTCAACACATATGTATTCCAGTCATGCAATAACACAAGGAAAACCTCAAGATACAGGTGCAGACAAAATCTGTACCCTAGAGAAATAGAAAGATAAAGATACATTCTTTTCAGTTATCATAGGTGGTACACAAATCTAATTCTGCACATGAGTACTGGAAAGGCCTTTCCAACTCTTCATTATGATTTCCTCCAGGCCTCAATGGTTTTCACACCCCCAGTTTCCAGTGATATCCAAGTTCAAGGCAAATTCTCTAGTATGTGTGGCCTATAGCACAATTCAGTTAAATTCTGAGGGCATGTGGGAATGTCAAAGTTTTAAGCTTCTCAGGCTTCTAAATGACTTGTTGATTCCCAGGAAAATAGTTAGGTAAATAAAGTACTAAGAATAAATTGTATGCTCTTGTTGCCGCTAAAATTCAGTTCTTGTATAGAGTGGTTTCTGTAAGAGGCACAACAGTAGAGTGTCAAAGCTTGATCCTAAGGGTTAAGGTTTGTTTCCAATCATGTAAACTCTATGAACTCCATTTCCTCATGTAGGAAGTGAGGGTGATGAGAGTGTCTACATGATAGAGTTGATATGTAATCAGATGCCTTAAAACATGCCGAGTGCTTGGAAGAGTATTTGGTTCAAGTGAATTACTCAGTATATGTTATCTCTGAGTACTTATTATTAGCCAACCATGGGCAAATCTATAATCAAAGTGGATGCAGACTCTTCCACACTATGAGAAGGGTAGGGTATGTTTTACTGAATATTAGTTTTCCTTGAAAGCTCCTAAGAGGTCACTTTGGAGAAGGAACAAAAGACAGTAAATGGGCAAAATGAAGGCTGGGGTACTACAAACTCTATTTCTTCAATTTAAATCATAGTAGCTCTGTTTTTGTATATTTTATATATTTAGAGCCAATTTTATTTAATTGAAATATAAATCTTGGGGGAATAATTATGTTTATTTTTTAAGTTTGAAAATCACTAGGCCAGATATTCTTAAAGTCTTTTTGAGCTCAGGAGTTATTTTATTTTTAAATAAATATATTAATTCACCTGTACCAGATATAAAATATTAATATAAAAATAAGTTTTATACAACAAAAAGGACTAAATAATGCTCTCTCTTCCAAAAACACAGACATAAGAGTTTTTAGCTACACCTCATTAAATCTCTCTTACAGAAAACCCTAAATTTTTATTTGATCTATTTTCTTCCTTCTTTCCTTTTTTCCTTCCAGTCTTCTTTCTTTCCTTTTCCCTTTAAATTTTTTAAGGCTTGTATATTAAGATATATTTGGTTTAGCAAAGGTCTAATTTCTTCCCACACTGAGAGAACATAACATAAAAAGACAAATAAAGTGGAAATAAAGATGGAATTAAGAAAAATAACAAGTATTAAAAATAGTTTTATTATAGAGAAGAGCCATGAAAATTACGGAAGATATCATAATAATAATAGATTTAAATTATACTGTCTTAGGTCATTAATGTATGCATTGGAAAGGTGTGCTGATGTGTCTGGGTCAATATTTACCTGCTGGACAATCAGGAGAAGAAAAATGCAAATTTGTAACTCATGGCCTGACTTGAATGACTAACTCAAACTTTGCAAAAGGTATTACCAAAAAAGTGAAAATGGAGGATGGGCTCCTAGGTGCTCTGTAGTTTAGGATTTCAGAAGATAAAATGGTAAATGTTTGGATTAAGAAGACCCCATCATTTCGACCCTCCTTACAAATAGAAATGAAGTCTTTGTTTTCTTCTCTTGGCTTTGGGAAGGTCCTGTGACTTATATAATCAACAGAAAATGGCAAAAGTCATCATGCAGCATTTTCTGAGTCCAGTCTTAAGAAATAGTAGCTTCTACTTCCTGTCCCTTAGGACACTAGCTATGGAGAAAGAAGCTGATGACCCTGCGACTGCCATGCTATGAAGAAATCCAGAAAGTAATGGGGAATTGTCCTGGAAAATGACATGCATGTGGAAACAGATAAGGAGTGCAGAGATGTCAGATGTGTGAGTGAAGAAGCCATGTTGAAAGTGAATTCTATATGGCTCAGAACATCCAACCGAGTGTTTTCTAAATTCCTCACCAACAAAATTATTAACAAAATAAAGTAGTGATCTTAAGCCACAAGGTTTGGAGTAGTTTATTATGCAGCAATGATAGCCTGAATAGCAGAGATTTGAAGGAGGGTACATAAGAAAGGTATAACCATGAAGCTAGAGGAACAAGGTTAGAAGTTGAGTATATTCTGCAAGGATTTAATTTCTTGGTTCCTTTTTCTTTGCATCATGCAGAAAAATTCATATTGAACATATACCCAGCAATTTTCTCTTCTAACTGAAAATGTTTGTGGTTATCCCAACTTTTAGTATTCTCTGATAAACTAAGCACATGCTGCCTAACTGAGGTACTGTGTAATGTAAAGTAACAGGTCAATAGAAAGGAGTCAGCTGCACACTTGCTCCTCTGCTGAGGCTCATCTTAAGACCCCACCTTCCACAGAGGGAACTATGAGAGATATTTCCAGTGGTGACCAGCCTGCTGGTCTACCCCAGAGCTGGAGCAGCATACAGAAACACACAATGATGAGGAAGAGTTCCCTCTTGGACAAGTTAACACTTACTGAGTATGCCCCATCGAGCATATATTTTAAATATATTATTTCATTTATACTCCTCCACCATATTATGAGAAGTATTACATTATTATTTGACATGTAAAAATACTTAGATTCAAACATGTTAAGTAATTTGAGATCATAAGTAAATTTAAAACCTGGAACTATTCTTTGTCTTTCATAAAAATCTTATATTCTTTCCATTAGAGGTCAACTTTCCATAAAGCTATAATTTGTAAACTGAGAACACTTTCTCTAAAGCCATTTTATTTGACTTTTGCAACAACACCATGAACAAAGATGGTGATCTTCCCACTTTACACTGAGGAAAGTAAAGTGACCTCAAAGCAGTGGCTGAGATTCAGATCCTACCCTGATCTAAGGATTTAAAGAAGGCTTTTCTTCCCCAGTTTACCATGCCGTCTTTTCCAGATTGGGGGATTATAAAAGTTTCATGACAAAAGATGCATTTGATACTGAGCTTTGGAGAATGAATAAGATTTGAGCAGGTGACTACTGGAGGTGTTACAGGAAGGAGACTTGCAAATGGAAGAGACAGTGATCTGGTATCAAGAACAATACAGCCTAGTTACTGTCCAAGATCATTTGCTGCACAGAATATATTAAAACCATGTCATATGCAATATTCCTAGACACTGACATGGTTACAATAAATGGAATGTTTTCCTTGAAACAAGATCTATCATACATGTGACTCAAATATTCCCAGATAGCATAACCTGGGAGTTCAGATGGAGTTAAATTTTCTGGAACACCCAGATTTTACTGATTCAAGAAGTCACAAATTGAGACCTTCTTTCAAAGCCTTCCCATCAAATATTCTGGAAATATTCTCAAAAGTTGTTTAATACAGACTCACAACAATAATATTTATGATAAGCATTGCTTCTACTCAGTCAAATCTTGGAGCTTCTGGCCTGGTCTTCCAGGAACCAGAGCATCTATCTCGTCATACTCATTTGGTGGAACCCACCTGGGATGAAATGTGTAAAAATGGAAACTACCTCTCTTTCCTTTGAGATGCATATTGATAGAAAGGTCCAAAGGAAGGCAATTTACTTCCCATTCCCCCAAACCCAACAACTGATAGGGTTTGAAGTACTCTTGCTGAAACTGTTCCAGTTTTTGTACCTATGTGTTTAGACATTAGTCTAAGTAAAACAAATGCAAGTAGTAAACACTTTTGTGTATCCACATTTTCTTAACTCCCATCCCAAACAGCTAAGCCTTTCTTAACCTTCTGAGTTCAGTACAAGGATCTTTCTGCCTCTGGGATGAGTTCTCTGAGGAAACTTCTCAGAGCTCCTCCAGGTGGACTTCTGGTGGTCTTTTTTTGCCATTTTGCTCAACAAATGCATATCAATTGCCAAAAATATACCAAGCAGCTGCTCATCAAACTTGGGCATAAATGTTTAATTTTTAACTCAAGATTTGAAACTTCCCTCCTACTTAATGCTATTTTTTTTTCTCTGTGAAATCTGGCATTTCCCATCTCTGATAAATTTTCTGTCGTGTACCCCAAACCACAAGTACAGCTGTCAGCCACTAAGAGAAAACACTTTAAAAGTCTAACAAGCAATACAGTGTGTGGAAGAGTTAAAGCAAATAGAGTTCAAGTTCAAAGTCTGAAGGTAAGGCTTTGTTTAAATCTAGACACTGCCATTTAGGAACTATGTACCTTTGGACAAGTTTTTTTTAATTACCCTCAATCTTGGCATCTTTATCATAAAAATGTAAATAATAATAATATTGTCATTTTGCCCAACAAACAGCATGATTGTATTAAATATGACAGTAATTTCCTTACACTGTTTTATGCCAGGCACTGTGCTAGTCCCTTGACATCCATTGCTGATCACCTTCATTTGTGCCCTGGAAGGGAGGTATTGCTAACCGCTGAGGCTTGTTCTTTGCCCAAAAGCACACGGGTAGTACATAGCAGGGCATTTAAGTAAAGCCAGATGTGCCTGATATTAGAAGCATCCTCTTTTCACCATATATTGATGATTCTATATAGGTATTATTTTCCATGTTTTGATTTGTCTTCTTGGCTAAGAACACTTGAAAGCATTATCTAGATGTTTATTCTCAGTGTCCACAGCATCTTAGAAGCACAAGTTCTGGCCAAAACAAAACAAAAGCTTAATAAATAGTTGAAGGCTTTCTGAACACACAAATAAACAAGAAGTGAACTGTTTCTACTGTATTGTGATCTCTAGGCTACATAAATAATATGATACCATCAGTAACTGGAAATGTGAGCAGAACACCCCCAATATACTCAAATGTATTAAGTAACCACAGACACACTTTTAAAAATATAGAAAGTCTGACACTCATTGCCAACTAGAGCCAATTCTATTAATCAGAAGGAAAAAAAGGCTTTTATATCCTGCTCCCTAGAAACAAAATTGATTTAATACTTAAAAAAATTGTTAAGCTATCTCAAAATCTCAGATTAAAAAAGTCATACATTGGTATTTTAAACTACAGTAAGAAGTAACATTACACACACACACACACACACACACACACACACAGTGTCAAGGCTATGTTTTCCCCTAGTTTTGCACTCCTCTCAGTAAAATGCTATCTACATCTCACAACTGGTGGGTGTAAAGATTGTGAAACAAATTTGGGCACAATCCATCAAACTTAACAATCCATGCCAATTTCACTCACTCTCTGGAATACAGGAACTAGGTAACATTTATGGGGAAGTGTTTAAATCAAAAGTAACTGCTACTGATGCCTATCTGAAGGATAGTTATCTCTTTCCCAGGTGATTTCTCTAAGTTTTTATGTAGCATTAGATATTTGTATTCATCTCTCTCCAGCAGGCTAAAACAAATGCCAGGCTCCTTCTCTGGCACGCCAACACAATTAATGGCAAGTTCAGTCGAAAAATGAAACTAGACTACCAACTTACACCACCCACCAAAATAAACTCAAGATGGATGAAAGACTTCAATATAAGTCATACCATAAAAGTCCTAGAGGAGAACATAGGCAGGAATATTTCAGATATTCCATGCAGCAATATTTTCATTGATATGTTCCCTTGAGCAAGGAATAAAAAGGAAAGAATAAACAAATGAGACTATATCAGATTAAAAAGCTTCCACACAGCAAAAGAAAACATCAACAAAATGAAAGGGGAACTGACTGTATGGGAAAATATATTTACTGATAATACCTCAGGGTTTGATCTCCAATAGATATACAGAACTCACATGACTCCACACCAGGAAGACAAGCAATCCAATAAAAAAAATGGGGCAAAGGACATGAACAGACACTTCTTCAAAAAGGACATACAGAGAGCCTACAGACATATGAAAGAATGCTCAACATCACAGCCATCAGAAAGATGTAAATTAAAACCACAATGAGATATCACTTCACATCGGTCAGAGTGGCCATCATTAACAAAGCAACAAAAAACAAATGCTGGTGAGGCTGTAGGAGAAAAGGGAACCCTAATACACTGTTGATGGGGATGCAGACTGCTGAAACCACCATGGAAAACAGTATGGAATTTCCTCGAAAAGCTAAAACTGGAACTGCCTTTTGATCCAATGATTCCACTGCTAGGAATATACCCTGAGAATCCTGGAACACCAGTTGAAAAGAACCTATGCACCCCTATGTTCATAGCAGGGTTATTTACAATAGCCAAGTATTGGAAACAGCCTAAGTGCCTGTCAGTAAATGAGTGTATAAAAAAAACTGTGGTGCATTTACACAATAGAATACAACACAGCAGAAGGAAAGAAGGAAGTCTTACCTTTTATGACAGCATGGATATAACTGGAGACTATTATGCTAAGTGAAATAAGCCAGGCAGTGAAAGACAAATACCATATGATCTCACCTATAACAGAACCTAATAAGCAAAACAAATTAATAAGCAAAATAGAACCAGAAACATGGAAATAAAAAAACAAGCTGACAGTGACCAGAGGGGAGGAAGGTAGGGAATAACAGGGGAAAGCAGGGGAAGAGGCAAATCAATGGATACATATAAAAGATCCATGGACATAGACAATGGTGTGGGGATTGACTGGGGGGTGGGGAAGGGGAGAGCAATGGGAGTAAAAGTGGGAAACCTGTAATTGAACAACAAAAGAAAGAAAGAAAGAAAGAAAGAAAGAAAGAAAGAAAGAAAGAAAGAAAGAAAGAAAGAAAGAAAGAAAGAAAGAAAGAAAGAAAGAAAGGAAGGAAGGAAGGAAGAAAGAAAGAAAGAAAGGAAATTACAAGCTGTAACATCTTATGTGGAGAATGTAGCTGCATTTTTTTAAATTATCAAGTAAAATGCAACAATGTACAAAAACATAAGAAAACATGGTGGAAATTATTGTGTATCATTCCAAATATCCAGTCAGGAGACTGACTGGCATTTTCCTTTGTCAGTGGATGATTGGTGTCCCACTGATAGAGATGCATGATGACTTACCCTCTTGGTTAGTCCACCCATTGGGAGGACCAGCAGTATTTGAGGATCACTTGTCATTTGCAGAAACAAATGATGCAAAGACCAAACTCTACTCTCTTTTTTTCAAAAACTCCTAAGGATATGAATGGCAAACTCAGGTATTCACAATACCTGAGCAGGCAATGTAAAGGTTATAATGGTCCAAGTAGTAGAGTTAGAGACTTTGTGCTCCATCAAGTGGACGCTCAGGTCCCACTGGTTGTCGTCATGCAGGAATGTGGGCTCTGTGTTGTCTCTGGATTCATTTAAATATTTTCTGCATAATTACACATGCGTATTCTTCCAATAGCAACTTTGTATGACCACATCACGAATTAAAATATGAAGTTTAAAATCTATAATTTAAATCCAAGAAATGACTTTCATACATCTTTAACTTTACATATTTTTACTTTCCAAATTGTATTTCTGACTTTTCAAACACACCTTCTTTATTATTCTGCACACAACTTGCTGGTTTCCATCTCTTCACTTTACTTGTGTTAGTCTTCCCAGCTGAAATGAGCTCTCCATCACCCTCTGTTCAAATGATCCAATCCTTCCCTTCTTCCCTTACTTTCTTATTGCGTCACTAGTCCTCCAATTATCCACTCTCTTATTGCTGTCCCCCAAAACCTTATTCTGTTCTTTTTGTTCAAGCCTAAAGTTCCATTCCACAACCACCATCCAAAAAACTACAATATGACCACCTATGCTGACTTGGTAAGTGACATCATTAACATTGTTACATAAAGAAAAGTTAATGGAATAAGCACTGCAAACCTCTATTGCAACCTGCCCTTTATTCAGCAATGCCACAAGTTTAGTCACATTCTTTACATATCTGTGACATGCCACATTTTCCTATGATGTAAAAGTCATCTATAATGCATTTATACCATTATTCCCAAACAACAGTAACCCAGCAAAAGTTGAGCATTTCCACATTAATGTGTAGCTCACAGGCATTTTTTAAAGACCTAGACCTACAGTATCACAGAGGTATTGAAACATTGAATTCCTTCTTTTCCAACATTGCATTTCTGGGAATAACTTCCATCAGCAAGACTTATAGAAAAGAACTAAAGAGAAAAAAATTCAGAATACAACAGGCAAAATTAAAATTAAGTAATTGTATTTGTTTTTTTTAATTTAATCTTTATTTTATCTTTCCATTACCATTTAGTCTCCTTATACCTCCTCCCCACAGCTTTCACCACACTGTTGTCCATGCCCATGAGTCCTTTGCTCTGTCCCTCCATCCCTCAACTCCTCCACTCCTACCAACTGTCCTCCTGCTCTGCTTCTGTGAGTCTCTCCCAGTTTTTCTTGTTAGTTTAGTTTGTTCATTAGATTCCACATGTGAGTGGAATCATATAGCATTTGTTTTTCTCTGACTGGCTTATTTTTACAAGCATAATTTTTTCCAGGTCCATCCATACTGTTGCAAAGGGTGAAACTTTCTTCTTTTTTATGGCCGAGAAGTATTCCATTGTGCACATGTTCCATAATTGTTTTATCCATTCATCTATTGATGGACACTTGGGCTGCCTCCATATCCTGGTGATTGTAAATAATGCTGCAGTGAACATAAGGGTGCTTATGTTCTTTTGAATTAGTGTTTTGGACTCCTTGGGGTATATTCTCAGCAATGGCATCACTGAATCAAAAGGTAGAAAGATTTTTAACTTTTTGAGGTATCTCCATACTTCTTTCCACAGTGACTGCACCAATCTGCATTCCCACTAAGAGAGCAAAAGGGTTCCCTTTCCTCCACATCCTCACCAGCATTTGTTTGTTGGTTTATTGATGATAGTTATTCTGACAGGTATGAGATGATATCTCATTGTGGTTTTGATTTGCATTTCTCTTATGACTAGTGACGTTGAAAATCTTTCCATATGTCTATTGTCCATCTGTATGTCCTCTTTGGAAAAGTGTCTATTCAGGTCCTTTGCCCATTTTTAAATTGTTTTTTTTCCTCTTTTGCTATTGAGTTTTGTAAGTTCTCTATAAACTATGGAGTACCCCTTATAGATGTATTGGCAAATATGTTCTCCCATTCCGTGGTTTGTCTTTTTATTTTGTTGATGATTTCCTATGCTTCACAAAAACTTTTTAGTTTTTTCTTATTTTTTTGTTTCCCTTGCCTGGGGAGATATATTCAATAAAATATTGCTATAAGCAATGTCTAAGATTTTGCCACCTATGTTTTCTTCTATGATTTTTATAGTTTTGGGTCTAACATTTAAATCTTGGATCCATTTTGAATTGATTCTTGTGTATAGTATAAAAAGGTTGTCTATTTTCATTTTCCTGCACATTATCTGTCCAATTGCCCAAACACCATTTATTGAATAGAATATCTTTAGTTGATTGCATGTGCTTGCTTCCTCTGTGAAATATTGATTATAAAGGTGTGGGTTTATTTCTGGGCTCTCTACTCTGTTTCATTGATCTATGTGTCTGTTTTTATGCCAGTGCCAGACTGTTTTGATTACATGGATTTATAGTATAGTTTTAGATTAGGTAGCATGATTCCTCCAACTTTGTTCTTCTTTCTCAGGATCACTTGTTCTATGCAGGCCTTTTGTGTTTCCATATACATTTTAAAAATATTTGTTCTAGGTCTGTGAAATATATCATTGGTATCTTGATAGGAATTGCATTGAATCTATCAATTGCTTTGGGTAGTATGTACTCTAATTATGTTAATTCTTCCTATCCATAGACAAGGTATGTGCTTCCGTTTACTTGTATTTTCTTCAATTTCTTTCTTTAGTGTCATAATTTTCTGAGTACAGGCCTTTTACATACTTGGTTAGGTTTATTCCTAGATATTTAACTATTTCTAAAGCAATTGTGAATGGGATTGTTTTCTTAATTTTGATTTCTCTTAGTTTGTTATTGGCATATAAAAATGCAACTGATTTCTGGATATTAATTTTGTATCCTGCTACATTGCTGAATTCATTTATCAGTTCTTGCAGTTTCTTGGTGGAATCTTTGGGATTCTCTACATACAATATCATGCCATCTGCAAATAAAGACAGTTTTACTTCTTCCTTTCCAATTTGGATGCCTTTTATCTCTTCTTCTCATCTGACTGCTGTGGCTAGGACTTCCAGTACTATGCTGAATAAGAAAGGTAAAAGCAGACACCCCTGTCATGTTCCCAGTCTTAAAGGGAACACTTGTAGTTTTCGCACGTTGAGTATGATGCTAGCAATGTGTTTGCCATACATGTCCTTTATTATGTTTAGGAATGTTCCCACTACTCCCACTTTGCTGAGGGTCTTTATCAAATCAGTGCTGGATTTTATCAAACGCTTTTTCTGCATCTATTGATATAACCATGTGGTTTTTATCCTTCATTTTGTTTATGTAATGTATCACATTTATTGATTTGCAAATGTGGTACCTACCTTGCCTTCCCAGAATAAATCCCACTTGATCATGGTATATGATTTATTTTTGGTGCATTGCTGTATTCGGTTTGCTAATATTTTGTTGAGGGTTTTAGCATTTATGTTTATCAGAGATATTGGTCTGTGATTGTGTTTCTTTGTAGTGTCTGTATTTAGTTTTGGAATTAGGATAATGCTGGCTTTGTAAAATGAGTTTGAGAGTCTTCCCTCCTCTTGAATTTGAAAAACTAGTTTGAGAAAGAGAGATATTAGTTTTCAGAATGTTTGGTAAAATTCACCTGTGAAGGATTCTGGTCCAGGGCTTTTGTTTATTGGGAGTTTTTTAATTACCGCTCCAATGTCACTAGATATAATTTGTCTTTTCAGATTCTCTGATTCTTCCTGATTTCGTTTTAGAAGATTGCATATTTCTAGGAATTTATCTATTTCATTCAGGGTATCCAGTTTGTTGGCATATGATTGCTTACATTATTTTCTTGTAATCCTTTGTATTTCTTTAGTGTCACTTGTTATTTCTGCTCTTTTGTTTCAGATTTTCTTTATTTGGGTCCTTTCTCTTTTTTCTTGATGAATCTGGTTAAAGTTTTGTCAATCCCGTTTATCTTTTAGAAGAACCAGCTTTAGATTCATTGATCTTTTGTGTCATTATTTTAGATTCTTTCATTTATTTCTGCTCTGATATTTATTACTTCCTTCCACTCACTTTGGGTTTTGTTTGTTACTCTTTTTCACATTAAAGTTCCTTTAATGTGAAGCTACATTGGTTTTTTTTTTAGCTTTTTCTTGTTTTTTTTGAGACAGGGCTGTAAAGCTATGAGTTCCCCTCTTAGGACTGCTTTCCCAGTTTCCCACAAATTTTGGATTATCGTGTCCTCATTTTCATTTGTTTCAAGGTATCTTTTGATTTCTTCCTTATTCTTATTGTTGACCCACATGTCTTTGCGTGTTTTTCAGTGCTCTTCTTGTGATTTATTTCTAGTTTCATAGCATTGTGATCAGAGAAGATGCTTGATATGATTTCAATCTTCTTAAATTTATTGAGACTTGTTTTGTGTCCTAATATGTGGTCTATCCTACAAAACACTCCATATGCACTTGAAAAGTATGTATATTATGCTTCTTTAGGGTAAAATACTCTGAAGATATTAATGAAATCCATTTGATCTAGTGTGTCATTTAAGGCTGCTGCCTCCTTGTTGATTTTCTAACTGGAAGAACTACAATGGGGTGGTAAAATCCTTGACTATGACTATTTCTGTAGATCTCTCCCTTTATGTCCTCAAGTTTTGCTTTACATATTTAGGTGCTCCTATGTTGGCTGGATAGATGTTTAGTAGTGTTATATCCTCTTGTTGGATAGTTCCCTTTATAATCATGTAGTTCCTTCTTTGTCTTTTACTATAGCCTTGGTTGTAAAGTCTATTTTCATAAACTTAAGTACTGCTACCCCAGTTTTTTTTCCTGCCTTTCCATTTGCATGAAATATCTTTTTCCAAATCTTTACTTTTCATCTGCATGTATCTTTTGATCTGGGTCTCTTGGGGGCTCTCTTGGGGACATATATAAGTGTCTTATATTCCTATCCACCCAGCTACCCTGTGTCTTTTGGTTGGGACATTCAATCCATTTACATTTAAGATGATCATTGATAGATGCACATTTAATGCGATTTTATTGTTAGGCTATTTTCCTGCTTTTTTCTCTTTTTCTTCTTCTTAAAGCAAGCCCTTTAATATTTGTTGCAGTATTGGTTTGGTTTTTCCCTTGTGGTTTTTAGGATTCTCTCTTTGTCTTTAAGCCTCGTTATTTTAATTAGGATATGTCTCAGTGTAGGCCTCTCTGAGTCCAACTTGTTTGGGACTCTGCAAGCTTCCCAGACTTGTATATCTTTTCCTTCACAGATTAGAAAACGTTTTTGTCATTATTCTCAAATAGGTTCTTGATCCCTTGCTGGCTTCTTCTCATTCTGATATTTCCATGATACAGATACTGTTATACTTCATGTTATCCAAAATGTTTCCTAAGCTCTCATCATTTTTTAAAATTCTTTTATCCATTTGCTGCTCTGCCTAGGTGTTTTTTCTATCTTGTCTTCCAAATCACTAATGAGATCCTCTGCTTCATCTAACCTACTATTTATTCCTTCAAGTGTATTATTTATTTCAGATATTGCATTCTTCATTTATGACTGGTCCTTTTATGTGGTTTTATGTCTTTTTTCATGCTGTTGAGGATCCTTATAACCATTACTCTAAACTCTCTGATAAATTGCTTGCCTCCATTTCACATAGCTCTTTTTCTGGAGAATTCCCTTGTTCTTTCATCTGGGGTCTATTTCTTTGTCTTACCATTTTGCCTCTTCTTTATATTTTCCATTTTAATTGTTAAACTGATGAATGATACAGCCTGAGGCTGTAATCAGCAGCCTGGCTTAAGCACTATAGGGTGGGGCAGAGTAATTCCTGTGGGCATGGCTATTGCTTCCCCTCAGTCTGATGCCATTCCGAGAGGATTGCCCTGCCTAAGAAAGATGGCCTTCGCAGTGTGGGGAATGACTCAGCACAGGGACCCTGATTGCTGTTCCCCCAGGTCTCTTCCCAGAGCCACCAACAAAGACTCTCCTCAGGTGTCTCCAGCCCACTCCCTCCACTGGAGCCCAGGGAAAGTGGCCACAAATGAAATTCTTTGTGTTAGCCCTTTATGAGGCTCCTTGAGCCTCCAGCCATCTCTACCTGGCAGAAAGAAACCCTCTGGCTTTTCACAGCTGGACACTGTCTGGGTTCCTTTCTTGCTCTGGTGCTGCAGGCTGGGGAGCCCAACCTCAGGTTTAGACCCTGCACTTCTCAAGGGGAATCCCCTGCCACTGAACCATCCCTCTGGAACCTCAGCTGCTGCCCATTGGAGTTTAGCCAGTGCTCTCATGCCTCCTCCAAAGTCCCTACAAGTCTTGCTGTGGTAAAGCAGTTTTTTTCTGTTTGTCCTTTGTTATAAGACTTCTCTCCAGCTCTAAGAGAAGACATTTGAATTGCCCTAGTCAAATCATATGTCAACATTAAATCCCTACAGTTTGTCTCAGTACTTGCTAAAGAAGTATGGCCACCATTAAATAAAATCTAATATCCTTTGATATCATCATAATTTTAGAATAAATGTGAACAGAAAAATTGTGTCACTGATTAATTTGAGCATATCCAATATTTACAGGAATGTTTTGCTTATAAGTGACTCAAAAAGTTTTTTTTAAGTCATCGATAGATATACATAACATGAAGCTGATTTTTTAAAGCAATAGAATTCTAAAAATTGAATTTTGTTTATACATATTATATAAATGTAGTTCTATATCAAGTAAAACACAAATGTGGAAAGTTTATTTTTGCCTTAAGAACACTATTCTTGATGTTCATAAAATGTCTTTTTTTATTTGCTTATTTTCTGTTGGTATTTTTAAAATTCTCAAATTTTCAGATCAAATTCCACCCAGGCTTACAAGCAAGAGAATTGGATTTTTCTAGGGTTTCTTTCTACTATAACCAAGAAATAAGATATATTCAATGTGATATTTTTAAAAGACACAAATAAACTTGATAATATATTCGTTACTCTCTAGATTATTTTTCAAAATATTTCAACCCTAGTTTTAGATCAGTAGATTAACCTATGCAAGTAATTATTTAACTTTTTTCTTAAATATCCAATAACTTTTGTGTACTTTCTATAACCATCAGATGTTTTTTCTTTACCTACAACAAAAAACATAACACAGAATAATAAAATAAATCATGGAATAACTGAGTTTATCTGTTTTGCCACAGGAGAGCTATGAAAATCTGATGTATAAAGTTTTTACCCAAATACTTTAAGTGTGTTTCAGATTATAGGAAAACTCTGAGATAGTGAACATGTCTCAGTGATACTCAAAATAGGGAAAGCTACGGGCTCTTGGGTAAACAAGAGGCCTACAGAAGAGGGAAAAAAGAGTTTGGAGGTGGTATTTAGGACCATGTTAAGCAACAGCATGGAATAGACTACAGCCAATGCATTCCATTGTTGTTATGAGCTGTCCTATTCTAATACATGTGTTTACACACTTGGTTAATCAGGAGACAACGCAGAGCATTGATATCCCAACAGCTGGCTTTGCAGGCGTCTGAATTGCCATTCATCCCAGACCTATGAAATCAGAACTATTTTGCAGAGAACCCAGGAATCAACATTTTAAAAGATTCCCTTAAGGATCTCTAAGTATATCAAACTTTGAAAAACGCAAGATATTCACAAAGATAAGATTACATACAAATGACCAACAAATATATGAAAAGATCATTAATCATCAGGAAAATGCAAATCAAAACCACATCAACCTGTTTGAATAACTATTATCAGAAAAGACAAGAAGTAACAAGTTTGGTGAGGATGTAGAAAAAATGATAACTTTCACACCATTGGTGAGAACATAAATCAGTGCAGTCACTATAAAAAACAATATGGCAATTCCTAAAAAATTTAAAAATAGAACTACCATATGACCTAGAAATCTCACTTCTCAGATATATCCAGAGGAAATAGAAACCTACATAATATTGAAGAAATCCCTGCAATACAATGTTCAGTGCAGCATTATTCACAATAGCCAATATAAGGCAACACCTTAAATGTCCTTCAGTGGATGAATGGATAAAGAAGCCGCAGAGTATGTGTGTATACATATATGTATATATACATACACATATACATATATATACAACAGAATATATATACTACAGGATATATATATATATATATTTATACACAACAGAATATTGTTCAGAACGAGAAAGAGCAAATCCTGCCATTTGCCACAACATGGATGGACCTTGAGGACATCATGCTGAGGGAAATAAGGCAGACAGAGAAAAGCAAACTCTGCTTGGTATTATTTACATGTGAAATCTGAAAAAAAAGTCAACCTCATAAAAACAGACAGTAAAAAAGTGGTTGCCTGGTCTATGGAGAGATGTTGGTGAAAGTGTAAAAATTTTCAGAATAAAATGAATAACATCTGAGGATCTAATGTAAAACACAGTTGATAATACTCAATTGCATCATTGAAATTCACTGAGAGAGAATGTAAATGTTCTCACTGGGGAAAAAAATGAACATGTGAGGTGACAGATGTGTTAATTAACCAAATGGGGGAAATCTTCCACAATGTACACGTGTGTTGAATCACCACAGTGTACACTTTAGATGTCTTACAATTTTATATGTTAATTATACCTCAAGCTGAAAAAAATTACAAACTTTGGCATTTGGGAAACCTGGTTTAAACCTTAGCTCTCTGAAATGAAAACAGTAACAATAATAGTGCCTGCCTCACAGGACCATAGTGAGGATTGACTTAAATGAGATAATATGTGTGAGAGATTAAAAAATAGGTTCTCCTGAAATGGTCCTGTTAATAATCCACATTAGCTTCCTCAATACACATGCATACCCACAGACTGGCAGCTTCTGGACCATGATAGGGATAAGAACCAGAATTTTGAGAAAGGTATTAAGACACCTGAGTTTCCTGCTTCCTGCTGTGGATACTGAAGCATCACCAGAGCAGCACCATTCAACGTCCTCTTTGTAAAACAAGGTTCAAGTTAACACAAACTAGGGCACTGATACATTTATAGACATGCCATAAGTGATGGACCTCTGTGCTTCTGTGAGTTAGGAATCAAGGCTTATTTACATAATGTTTAGAAAGCTCACAAACTTCGTATTTTGTCTAAAATAATCATGATTCTCCAAGGTTTTCCCAGCCATGCCAATTTGGCTGAAGTTGTTGCTTGAATTGCCAGCCTGCATCCAGATTTCTCAGTCTAATCTTTGGCAGGATCTTACTCACTCCAGTTTCAGGACCAAGTGCCTGGCAACGGCCCAACAACCCAAGTGCACACTCTTGCCAAATCAACACTGGCCAGGAAGAGCCTTCAAGAATGCAAAACAAAAGAGAGTTCAGTCCTTCCCCTCAATGAAGAACTTGACTGAGTTGGCCACCCTACAGCTGGTGAAAGGGACAGCCTCACTCCTCCCATCCAGGGGATATGCAGGCATAGTGGAAAACATTCCAACATGACCCATAATTTAGATATTAAAATTGAAAGAGAAGAGTTGGGTCAAATTGGCTCATGTCCTATAATACAACACTCCAGTGACTGGTCAGTCTTTCATCTGTCTGGGTTACTCATGCAAGGACCGTGGAGATGGCAACAAGTGAAGTGTGGACCCTTGATTGTCTGAATAATTGAACAGCAGTTATAGTCCAACTAATCATTTCACTTTAAGTCCTAGATTATCCTTCTGTGCTACCTACCTTGATCAATAGACCATAAAATTGCCAAATCCCCACTTCATGTCATAAGCTATACTAATAAATATAACAGTGGCCAAAGCCAGTAATCTTCACAACTCTGAGCGTAATTATTGTATATTGCCACTTTCAAACATCAGAAGACTTACCCATAGAAATTAGGTAATCATCTTGATCCAGTCATTAGCAATATAGTCAGAAAAAGTGGAATCCAGACAAATACCACCAAATCTGGGACTCAGCTATAATTAGAAACATCAATGTGTGGTTGCCTCTCACATGGTACCCACTGGGGACGGGGCCCACAATCCAGGCATATGCCCTGACTGGGAACCGAACCGTGACCCTTTGGTTTCACAGCCCACACTCAATCCACTGAGCTACACCAGCCAGGGCTTTCAGCTACAATTAGAATCATAAGATATTCTTTGCTCTTTTCTCAAAATATATGAACAAACTAATGATAAACTAGAAAAATATTATTTATTATTTCATGGCAATTCAAGTAATTCAGCAATTTATTAACGTCTCCTCTTACAAGGTTTTTTTTTTTCAGGGCTATTTTAAACATTTGTCCTGAAAGGTAATATTTGATCTGTCAGCTCTAACAGTCTCAGATTTGACAAGCCAGGTTACTGTGGCACAGGCTTAGTAATGTTTCCTTCTGTGTCTATTGTAAGACCCTCCACGTGCTGAGGAATTTTCTGAAACTCAACGAGGTAAAGAAGTCAGGATGAATAAAAGGCAATGTACAGTGAATTAAATGTATAACTAAAGTATGCACAAATATTAGAGAGTAGATGTGCATGTTTTAAAATGCATGCAATATTATTAAAAGAGAAGAGCTGTAGTAGTCAGCAAGGCTTGGTTCACATCTTCGAGATTTAGAGCATATGATGCCCTCTGCCCTGCATAGTAAGAAAAGCAACCGATTTCAAGCCAGAAAGAATATATTGAAGAGCTGTTGAGAAAATGTGAAGCTAATTATTCAAGGGGACATCAACAGAAAAACTGAAAGATGCAAATTTAGTCAACTTTTTTGTTTGCCACAATGCCAAGTAACTACCTGGACTTATTTTAGCACAGACTTGGCCAAATAATGATATACATTGAATACCTGAAGTGCCTGAGGTAACCGGTCACCCAGTTGCTTTGACATCATCTTAACTCAAACACAACATATGTATATTTTCAATCAATTTACTTTGAATTCATTTTTATTTATGAAACATGGTCAGTGTTCCATGAACACATTCTCAGAGGAAAGATTGCTATAAATATGATGTGATAATGACTGGAACGTTTCAGGGAAGGACAGGAGGGAAAAGAAGAAAACTGCAAACTCTCATAAAATTTAAAATAAACTGTGAACGAAGACTTGGCATTTCATCATTTTTAAACGGATATCTATTTGGTAAGGTCTGTCCTTTAAAAGACTGTTGCAGCTTTTTCTTAAATAAATATTCAATATGAGCTGTGAACAAGTAATGCGTAAGACATGCAATGACAAAAATTCAGCTTTCAGGATCTGAGAAAAAATAATATAAGGTAAAAACAGCATACATAGACAATAGGTGATACATATATACATAGAAAATAGATGAATTTTAGAAATCTCATTTTTAAAATATAGATTCAATTCTGTACCTATGCTAATAAATCTTTTCTTTCTCAAAAATAAATTTCAGACTTAGAATAAAACTGATTTTTCAGTATGAAAAGAAAAAAGTAAATCATAAAAGAATATATGTCAAACTCTTAACCTCCTCCTGAAATAAACTGAGCTTTAAAATTTAGTCTTAATTTTTTTAGAAGCAGAGCAAAAAAAAACACACACACTACGTATGTACTTCTATTTACTATAATAAAAGAAAACATTAGTTGTTTAACTCCTTAGGAGATAAAGCTTTTTACTCAGACCAAATCTTGAAGGGATTTACTTTATTAGTTTTCATATAAGGCACAATAAAAGGCAAATGGCAGTTACAAAGTAATCATGGAATTGTAAAGTACAGCATAGAGAATATGGTCAATAGTATTATAATAACTATGTATGGTGCCAGGTGGGTACTGGAAATATCAGGGGGAACACTTTGTAAAGTATGTGATTTCTAACCACTATGCTATACACCTGAAACTAATACAAAATGACATTGAATGTAAATTTCCATTAATAAATAATAAATAAATAAATTGGACAGGGAGGGCATTAATTACATGATAATTTCCTCTTCTGCTTTAAGAAAAAGGAGGAAGATCCCTCGCTACTCTAGGAACAATGGTCTAACCACCACCACTTGCAGCCAGTGAGAAACCACCACAACCTCCAACTTGTTCTTCTCCAATGAACTTTTGCTCGAAATAACCCTCTCCAATTCCCTCCTAAAACCCAATAAAAGCAAGCCTCTCTCCTTTGTTCTCCAGACTCGCATATAGTTTCACCTTAGCTTGCTACCTCTGAATTGCAGTTCTCTGCTATTCACAAATAAACACATTTTCCTGGTAAAAAAAATACGTGTGTGTATGTGTGCATATATACACATATATATGTACACATATATAAAAATAGAAACAAATTTTAATGATTTTATTATCAATTAAAAGATCACCATGCTCTATATACCACTTCTTGTATTGAGTCTCAGTAAAAGAGAAAATACATTATAACAGTTAAATATAATCCATGGTTTTATGTCAATAGAACATACTGAGCCAAACCAAAATTTGGATATTAGATATATACATGTTCAAAGTCTGTCTCTATTCTTTACTAGCTGAGTGATACTATAAAAATGTTCTTAACTTCTCAGAGCTCACTATTTTTAAAATAGTATCTACAATGTAAATAGAATATGATTGATTTTTACGATTAAATGGTGTAAATTATATAAATCTTCCTGTAAACTTTCCAATAAACCTCAAAGAATCATAAAACTTGAAATATATTGAGATAGATGAACTTAAACTATACTGAGATACATGAATAAAAGGTTATTTGACTTTTCTTTTTGGATATTAATTATTCATAAAAAGCTATAAAATAATCAGTTCAGGTCAAACCCTGTAAAATGTTTAGAACATCAATATTCTGCTTGACTAGTTGAAGGCAAAATATTTGCCTTGTTTAATCTAAGTTTGAAGATTTTGGTTTGAGTTCAGGGGTATAAAACATTGTACATCAAAAACAGTTACTTAAAAACCCCAGCTCTGTACTTATATCAGAGTTGCATCTAAATTATTTGATCCCTTACTTCTTTGCATGATCTCCCTTGGAGAGCCCTCACAGAATGGCAGGCAGGCCTTGCCCAAGTGAACAAGGTAGGCTTTGAGTATTCTCAAAGTCTTCCCATTTCCTGGGGATGGAGACAGTACAAAGGCTCAATTCTGTGAGCATTGGCTATAGAAAGAGGAAGGCTGGTATAGCGCACTTGACAAGAAGTTGACACAGGATGAGACAATATATTTTATTAATTCCAGAGTCAGTAAATTAGTTTCCACTTACAGTGTAAGTATAACTTAGGCACATACTTTATAAAAAATAATAATAATAAAATACAGATTTTTTTAAAGTACTCTCTATTCTCAAAAATATATAGAGCCCAACAGAGGGGAAAAAACTAGACAGTAAAATACTTTTGCTTGTAGTCTACAGATAAAAGTAAGGTGTAGTAAAAAGAATTTGAACCATAGAGAAAAAGAAAACTGTATTCTCAACCCAAATCAGCTATTTTCTAATATTTGGCCCATATTAAGTCAAATCTCTGGACTTCTATTTCTTCCATTTCCTTCAGTTAGTTCCAAAAATGAAGCATCTAGGGCATCCTGACATATAGATGACACAATATTATTGGCTGTAAGATGCTAAAAGATGAAGAAACTGAATTTTTCTCAAGAAGTTGTAAGTAACTTGAAGATACAGTTATGCAAAGAAGCCAACAGGATATAGAATGCTAATGATTTTATTTTTAATAAAATAAGTAAATACAGTTATTAAAATCTATACTCTTAAGTCCTTGTTGAAGTGTAGGGAGAGAGTTTGGTGGCACATTAAGAAACAGGAATCAATGATCAAAAAGAATCAGTGGAAGTAGATGCCTGTGTAAGAGCCTGAGTAAAAAGATGGGCTGAGGAAGCAGGCAGGTATCATCCTCTCTGTTCACAGCCCAGGATACATTAAGGCAAATACCCCTAAGACCTCAGTAAGATTAACTTCTGGCTTTCCCAAAAGTTTTGTTTTAATTTTTCATTTGTATATTTGTTTTCACTGAGAAATTTCTCAGTCTCATAATAATTTTTACAATGAATTTCTCATGTCCAATAAACAATTTCTGTAGCTTCTGATGAGTGGAGGTAATTAGGGATGAGAAGGGACTTTCACTGAAAACAGAAGCTCAGAGATTCTCAATGCTCATTTGATAAAAAGTAATGGAAAAATAATTAACGTCAATGTTATCCATATATATCTTCATCTAGTCCTTTCTTCCTTGTCTTTAACCTCAACAGGTGTCTCTGAAGCTTCAGACTTGGGTCAAAAAGACACAACCTCACACACAAAAGAATAAACCTGGCAGGCTTCTAAGGTAGAGAAGCCTTAAAACGCCCCTGTGCCTGCCAGTCGTCACTTGCAAGTTTGACAAGGGAATTCCCCTGTTGGCATTCATGTCCAGTGACCTACCAGTCAGAACAGGGACAGAAGCTTGCTCGCCTGCCTATAGCTAAATAGGTGGTAGCCATCCAGGTCATGTGCTGCATTGTTAAGCAAAACCATATGGAGAGACATGTTTAGAAGGACTGGGGTTATTTATACCCACAATGGAATGTCCCTATATTGAGGTCTTAACATAGTACAGGGTATCCTCTTGTGATGCTGTGCCTAAAGTCCCATTTGTTCACATAGATGACTGAAGAGTCATTTTTACCAAAAAAAGTTTTCCTCAAATTCAGAACACCATGATAAATTGCATCTAAAGGAAAAAATATATATAAGCTACTTTGTGACAGCAACACTTTCCACATGTTTTATGTTAATATCCCATGCGGGCAAAGTACTTTGTCCTATTTTTTATGCGATTTAAAGAAAACGTGCTCATTTTCCCTATTAGTTTATATTTTAAAGGGCCTTCTTAGACTCTTCTCTCTAAGAAATTAGGCCAATGAAAGAAAATGAAATATTGAAAGCACTTTAAGAGGAAAAATACCATAGCTTTACAAATTAATATTATAATCATTTTATTATATCTATTCTTGGTTACAGTAAATGCACGGATCCTATAATAAATATATCTGAAAGACAAAAACCTAACCCTTACCAGAAACTTTATTATAGATGTATTTATGATGTGTTTTTTTAATTATTGGAAAAGTCGCTGATGCTTGTTATGACTGACTCATTTTCTTATCATGAATGGTAATAAGCACATATTATTAATAAGGAGCATATATGAGAGCATTTTATTTGTGCTACTCATGCTTAGCATCATGACAGCTACTCCAGGCAGAAAAATTTACAGAGAAAGTGTTTGGAAGATACCCATTTATTTATTTATTTGTTTATTTAGTTATTTAGTTATTGTGGAAGTGGGACTTGGGCAATGTAGAGAATTTCTGAGAGTGGCCCTTTTCTTGGTAGCTTATTCCTCACTTTCTTCACTGTAGAAATTTCAAGTTTGTCTGAGGGTATATAGAAAAGGAATTATATAATAAGCAATAATCTCCAAAGATAGGGGGATTTTCCCACCACTCTACCTTTGTTGTGTTCGTAATAGTTTTCATTAGGATAACCTTTAAAATTTTTTTTAATAATCGAAATCACTTTCATTCTTCAAGGCCATTTCTCTTTGAAATTACAAGTGGTTTTGTGTAGAGCTGTCTCCACCAACTAGATAATAAACCCTCACAGAGCAGGAAACATGTCTTAGCTGTTAAATGATTCATGTGAAGCAGGGGTGTCAAACTCATTTTCACCAGGGGCCACAATCAGCCTCGTGGTTGCTTCAAAAGGGCAAAATAATTTTAGGACTGCATAAATGTAACTACTCCTTAACTATTAAGGAATTGAAATTACATTCGGCCCTTTGAAGGCGACTATGAGGCTGATGTGGCCCCCAGTGAAAATGAGTTTGGCCCCCCTGTTGTAAAGGAACCCATAGAATGGCAGATAGGAGAGCAAACACTGTGTACAATAAAGCCTTGTATTCGTGTTTACTTGAATTTCCTTTCGTTATAATCCCAATGTGAGGGAGTTTTTGCTGATTCAGTAGTGTTTCTTATATCACTTCATTCTTTGGGAATCCCAGGTAATTAGGGCTGTTGACAACAAAATAAATGTGTTTGGGGTACAACTTATTTCATGATTAACCTCCCTTTATCTCAGTCATAGCAGAACAGTCACATTTATGGGGCACCTGGTATACATGAGATACTCTAAGTGCATGATTCTAATTTGACTCTCACACACACACAAAAAAATCTATGGGATAAGCACTATTATTATCCCCTTTTTTTCAGATGAGGATACAAGTTAAAGAAATATAAAGCAAAATGTATTGTGGGGGCAGGATTAGAATCCAGGTCTGTGGACTCCAAAATCCTTTATATTTAAATAGTAATAAAATTTGTGATGTTTCCTAACACTATACTCTGTAATAAAATGCAATTTAAATATTTAAATGAACTGCTTACAATCTAACAGATTCTGTAAGAAATTCACATTTTTGTAAAGTAAGAGAAAAATATGGGAGGCAGAGGGAATATTTTTGAATGAATAAAATGAATCGGGAAAGATTTCTTGAAGGATGTGGAGATTGTAAAGGAAAAGCAATACACAAGACTATGACTCCTGGGAATTGGGAATTGGGGCAATTCAGAGAAATAAAGTACAGATGCACACAGATGGAACAATGTGGAGTATGTATTTTTCAATGTCCCCGGTTCTGTCTGCAGGAGTTTAGGGTACTTGTCGGAATATGGAGGTCCTGAACACAGTGCTAAAGAATGTGAGTTGTAGTCCATTGGTAAGGTAAAATCACTAAGGTCAAGCTAGGCTTTAAAATAAATTGGTGCGATTTAAAATAAAATAAATTGATCTAGTGGTTGTGCTAAGTTGGGTTAACATGAGGAGTGGCTGGAGAGGAAATCATTTGACCTAACTCTCTAAGTAAAAGTAATAAGAATCTGGGGTTTAGCACAGGAATGAAATGAAGGATTATACCTTGCAAAAAGGAATTCTTTGAGGCTAGCTGTATAACTATAGTTGAGTCAAAGGTAATACCAAGGTTTTACTCTGAATAAGCAGCAAGTCAAATATTTGATTTGACAACAAATAATAAATTTATTTGATATGTGCTGAAATTAAAATGCCAACCAGACACTTAGACTGTCCAGCCAGTTGCTGGGACTTAATCAATAGTAAGTGGTCAAGTAATTTGAGAAGACTGAATGAGAACTTAATCTGGGGAGGATGATCATTGAAACCAAGGGGATGGGTTAAATGGTAGCCTATACCAACACATCTTTCCTTCTTTCATCTTATTTTTACATTAATATGTATTGAAAATGTTTCAAAAACCAAGGTGAAGTTTTTTTTTGGGGGGGGCAACCTTTTGCTAATTTTAATCCAGAAAAGAAGGAAATTCATAGTCCATGTTTAAAAAACAAAACACAAATACATTCTGCATTCTCAATATTTAGAAAAGTAAATAAACAGGAACGCAGCCCTATGAACTTCAGAGTTCATGAAAACATACTGAAAATCATGTCTGGAGGCAACGGAAGAAAGTGAGTTAACTGATATTCTAAGAACTCCTGGTACCAACCCACAAGTAAGGAGCACCAGAGAAACACTGTGCCCTTCCGTATTAATTGACTTCAATCCTTTGAGCATACTGTCTAACGAATAGATCAGGGTGAAACAGTGGACAGCTGGATATCAAAGAAGCATTTGATACAACTGCATGACACACAGATTGATTTACAAGATCAAAAACATAGCTTAGGGTGAGAACTCTTAGAATGGATTACAGATTGGCTTGGGAACAGGAAATTAGTGTCAGCTAAAGAGAGGGGACTTGGTGGCAGGCGGCGAATAAGTAGGGGCCAATTATCTGGTCTCCCCATGCATGTCCGTGAGGGTTGTATGCCGGATTTTTGGAGAGTTTGAACTTCACTTGTAAGAGAAATTGAACTGAGGTAGTAACTGTTGCTAGGTGGGAGACAAATGGTCAGGACTGTTCAGCTAGGAATAGCAGTCTCAAAGGAGACCTTCCATTGTGGCCCAGTGGCTCTCTCTACTCACCCCAGCCCCCAAGAAAATTAATACAGAGTAAACATTTAGAAAGCATTTGACAGAGTATCTTATATCATTTGGATGTGGATTTTTTTAAGTGTAGATTTTGTTTTATATGTGTTTTATTTTTCTATTAATTCAGTTTTATAGTATTTTATATTAAAAATGGTCAGTGACAGACTGGAAATTTTAAAAAAACTTGTTCTTAACTACAAATAGTTTGAGAAACTCTGGCTGCACTTGTTTAGCAGTTGGAACAGAGCACTTGGTTTGGACTAGAAAAGCTGGGTTGAAATTTCGGAGTAAGATATTTTTCAGGAAAATTTCCACGGATGGCAAAAAAAAATTGATGCATTTTGAGAATCTTAAGAATGAATGACTCTGACTTAGTAGATCTTAGGCCCAGGAATCTCTCTTTTGTTTAAACTCTTTGGGTAACTTTTATGGCCATAAAGCTTTTGAAACACATAAGAAGCCAACAGTGTTCTCTACACTGTGGTTCCTTTGTTAGAATCATGGGAAAAAAAAGTCCCAAATTTGTGAATCATGCAAATGTTATTGTGTGTGCATGTGATTCTTTGCACGAGGGTAAAGTCACAGCAAGTGTCAGGCAAAATTGTTTTAAAACTCCCAGTACTGGGGTGCGGGGGGGTTGTGGTGGCTGCAGTCAGGCTGAAAGAGCAGGAGCCCCGTGAGACCTCCCAGTGGAGCTGCCTCCCAGTCACTTCTGGGGCCGGAGAACAAGGGTTCCCCGCTCCAGTCTTACCTCATTCTCATGCTCCAATACCACTGCTCACCACCTCCCTCTTTCTTCTTTTTCCTTTCCCATTTCCCCTTTCTCCCTGTTTTTCTTATCTTCTTTCTCTCTTCCTACATTCCTTTTATCCACTCACTTCTCCCTTTTTCTTTTTGTTTAAAAGATTTTATTTACTATTTTTAGACAGTAGGGAAGGGAGGGAGAAAGAGAGGGAGAGAAACATCAATGTGTGGTTGTCCTAGCATGCCCCACACTGGAGAACCTGGCTGGCAACCCAAGGTATGTTCCCTGACTGGGAATTGAACCAGTGACCCTCTGGTTCACAGGCTGGTGCTCAATCCACTGAGCCACACTAGCCAAGGTCCCTCTGATTTTTCTAGGCTTACCCCAACTTTTCCCCTTCTCTCCTCACCTTCTGTTTCTTCACTCTCTTTTCTTCAATTTTTTCATTCATATTTTCAATAAATATGTATTGGTACCTCCTCGATGCAAGGTAAGGTATAAGAGTTGGGCATGAGGGACAAATCAGGTGCAGCCATGCTTTCAGGCTATTGGATGACTCCCCCCCAGGGTATAGATGCACTGATGAAGCAGTGAGATTTTTCCCCAAATACCAGAATTATTTACTCATGTTTATCCATTTTTCTCCTTTCCCATCCTTCACAAGCAACACAAAAGTAAACTTCTGCCTCTTCTGAAGACCCTCATTTGGTACCTTAGAATACCAAGATGTAGCCCCAGCTCTACTCATTGGTGTACATAAACTCTAAACTGCCATTTGGTTTAACAGAACAGAGAGGATTCATCTCCCCTTTGGTTTCCACCAGCTTAGATCTTTCCCTTTCTTTTCCCTCACAACCCGAACCCTCCATATTTGCCCTTCTACCTTGCCATACCACAGGAAGGGACAGCCCCACTACTTTATTTTTATCCCAAAGTTGAAGCCCTTAGTCTAGCAAATTATATCTTAAAACTATTCTGACATGTAGGCAGTAACGCTGTACAAATATAAACCCAAAGATTTGTATTTCTCCCTGTTTGATTATCTATGGTTGTTTTACAAATTATCCTGAAATTTAGCGGCTTAAACAAAAAAATGCTTTATCTACACAGTTTCCATAGTCAGGGATCTAGGAATACCTCAGCTGGGTGATTCTGGCCTGGGCTCCCCTGAGGTTTCAGTCAAGATGTCAGCTGAGGCTACAGTCATCTGAAGCTTGACTGGGACTGAAGAATTCACTTCCAAAATGGTTCAACTGCATAACTATTGGCTGGAGTCCTCAGTTTATTATAGATTGTTGACACGTAGCCTTCACACCTTGCTGCATGGACCTCTCACAGAGCTGCTTAGGTGTTCTTACGAATGGCAACTAGTTTCCCCCAGAGCAAGAGACCCAAGAAAAAAAATAAGAAGGAAGTCACATTGCCTCTCTGACATAGTATTGGAAGTTGTATACCACTACTTATACTTTACTTAATTTAGCAGATGTTAGTCACTAAATCCAGTCTGCAGCCAAAGAGGAATTAGTCTGTGATACCTAAAGGGAGTAGAGAATAAATGACATTTCAGTATATTTGACTCCTTCCTACCATTGTATTCTATATCTATATCACTGCCAAATCCTTTTTTAAAAATCTCCTGCTCTGGCTTCTGGTCAAGATGGCAGCACAGGCAGACATGGCTCACCTCTCCACAAAACCACATCAAAATTACAACCAAACATAGAACAACTATCACTCAGAACTGTCAGAAATCAAGTTGAATGAAAGTCTGACAACTGTGAAATTAAACAAACCACATCCATCCAGACTGGTAGGAGGGGTGGAGATGTGGAACGAGCCTGTCTCTTATCCAGGTGTAGCAGATCAAAATTTGGGAGGGATATCTCAAGAGTGATGAGTCAAAGCCCCACCCAGCCCCTGCAGCCCAAGTTTCCATGCCAGGAAGGTAAGTCCCCACAAATTCTGGCTGCAAAAACCAATAAAGATTGAGTTGGTGAAAGAAGTTTCTGGAGCCCTAGCTGTTCCTCTTAAAGAACCCACACATAGACTCACCTGCTCAGAATCATGCCCTCTGAGCTCCAATGCCAGGGTGGCAGCTTGAAGGGCACCAGTGACATACTGGGAGAGGCTGAAGTATCTGGCACTGGGGTGAATGGATGCCATTGTCCCTTTCCAGAGCCCCCCCTGCTCAGAGCCAGGGTGCTGGCAGGCTGGCGCCATATCTAAGACTCCATCAACCTGGCTAACACTGTTTGACCCACCTTGGGGATCCACCAGAGACTCCACCCCACCCAATTTACCGGCCCATACAAACTGCTTTTCCATATGAATGGTTGAACTTGGGTCATGCTTCACAACTTCCTAAATCCTATTACACAAGCAACAGCTGGCCTCAGTGAGCTGCAGGCCAAGCACTAACAGTAGCCAGATTAGTTTCACAGCTTGACTTCATCTGGGAATCTCCAAGGCCAGCACAGGAAGCAGCCTTCTCAGATTGCTTTATAGCTCAGGCAGAGGGCCCCAGGAAAAACACAGGTGGGGGCTGACCTTGGCCTGTACCACCAGGAAAACCCTAGGGCCTACACACCCAGTGTACTACTATGGACCACATCAGAACACCACCACTCCACACAGGTGACACTTCATGGAGGGCAGAGGTTGGTGGTGAGTGGTCACAGCCAATCACTACAGCTGACTGGCCTGGGTAAATCTCTCACATTGATCTGCCAATAGCAACCAAGGCTCAACTATAAGAGGAAGGTGTAATCAGCACACACAAAGGGTGCACCTCAAGTACCTAGCCTGGGTGATAGGGGAGGCTGTGCCATTGGACCCTATAAGACACCTACTACATTAGACCATACTACCAAGACACAGAGTCAAAGCAGCTCTACCTAATATATAGAAACAAACACAGGGAGGCTGCCAAAAACAAGGAAACAAAGAAACATGGTCCAAATGAAAGAGCAGATCAAAACTCTACAAAAGGAGCTAAAGAAAATTGAGATAAGCAACCTGTAAGATGCACAGTTCAAAACACTGGATCCTCAACAAATTTAGTGAGGACCTCAGTAGCATAAAAAAGATCTAGTCCAAAACAAAGGAGTCACTAATTTAAGTAAAGAAACAATATACAGGGAAACAACAGTAGAATGGATAAACCCATAAAATGAATCATAATTTGGGACATAAGGAAGCAAAAAAAAAAAACCCAATCACAACAACAAGAAAGAAAAAGAATCCAAAATAATGAGGGTACTATAAGCATCCTCTGGGACAATTTCAAGATGTCCAACATTCACATCATAGGGGTGCCAGGAGAAGAGAAAGAGCAAGATATTGGAAATCTATTTGGAAAAAAATAATGAAAGAAAACATTCATAATTTGATGAAGGAAATAGTCATGCAAGTCCAGGAAGCACACTCAGAGTCCCAATCAAATTGGATCCAAAGAGGATCACACCAAGACACATCATAATTTAGATGCCAAGGGTTAAACATAAAGAGAGAATCTTACAAGCAACAAGAGAAAAGCAGAGAGTCACTTAAAAAGGAGTTTCCATAAGACTGTCAACTGCCTTCTCAAAAGAAAGTTTGTAGGCAAGAAGGAACTGGCAAGAAGTATTCAAAGGGATGAAAAACTAGGACCTACAGCACGGGCTGTTGTGGCTCAGTGGACTGAGTACCAGCTTGCGAACCAAAGGGTCATTGCTTTGATTCCCAGCCAGGGCACATGCCTGAGTTGCAGGCCAGGTTCCCCAGTGTGGGGTGTGTGAGAGCAACCACACATTGATGTTTCTCTCCCTCTCTTTCTCCTTCCTTTCCCCTCTCTCTAAAAATAAATAAATAAAATATTTAAACAAAAAACAAAGACCTACAATGAAGATTACTCTATCAAGCGCTCATTTAGAATGGAAGGACAGATAATAGGCTGCCCGGGCAAAGTAAAACTAAAGGAGTTCATCACCACCAAGCCATTACATGAAATGTTAAAGGGAGTTATTCAAGAAAAAGAAGAAGATCAAAACTCTGAACATTAAAATAACAATAAACTCAAATAACAATAAACTCACAATTAGCAACCACTGAATTAGAAAATAAAAACAAAAATAAACTAAGCAAGCAACCAGAACAAGAACAGAATCATAAGTATGGGGATCACATGGAGGGTTATCAGCAGTGAGAGTGAAAAGGGAGGAAGGGGAAATGGTATCAGGACCAAGGAGCATAATTGGTAGGAACAAAATAAACAGGGGGATGAGAATACACACCTGACCTACGGAGATGAACTGGTGGCAGGGGATTGCTGAAGAGAAGGAAGGTACCAGGCAGAGAGGGGCAAAGGGAAAAAAGAAATTGGGACAACTATGGCAACATAATTAATAAAATATACTTCAAAAAATAAAATAAATTGTAATGAAATTTTTAAAAATCTTCTGCTCCAAGTCCATTCAGTTCTTAAATAACTTGAGTTTGTATGTAACTCTAGGATAAATGTATTCATTTGTTGAATAATTTAATATCTTTTATAATCTCTGTATCTCTGGTATGATTTCTCTTCAAGAAGCCTATATTAATTTAACCAAAATAATCTCAATGATTCATTGAGAAACCACAACATTCTGCCCATCCCGATTTTCTCAATATGTCACCAATGCTTTGCAAATCAAATATATACAGTTGCTTTCTAGAACCAAGCTTTGCCCATAAACCAAAACTCCTATTTCCCTTTTCTCTTTCATGCCAACAAAACAATTGTTAGTCCCTGCTTATGTAAGTCTCAGCAGAAGCCATGATCAATGAACCCAAGGTTCAGACAAAAAAAGATGACATAAGAAGAGTTGTTTTAGGTCTAAAGGAGTATCTCCTGCCTGGACACTAAGTGTAAAAAGGACGAGATCTGTTCTCTTGACTGATGTATGCCTGGTACCTGGAACAATTCCTGGCACACAGGAGCTCATAACATTTACTAACAGTAGCAACAAATAAAAGTAAGTGAGTGGGGGAGATAAATGAAATATCATCTGTAGGGCTGACCAGAAAAGATTGTCACTAACAAGTTTGACGCCCTCATCCCCCCCACATTTCCTTGGTCATGATGCTGCAATGTGTTCTTCTCCTCAGTCTAATTCTGTTTATTCATTTTCATTCACTCATTATTCATTCACTTTAAAGTGGGTACTTACAAATTCGTGGACTGATTTAGGAGCCATTTCATTTTCAATTAAAATGTAAATTCTCTGAATTTTAATTGTGGTGCCCAAGAGAAAACTAAATATAATATTACTGGAAATATTCGATTTGTGGTGAAAAATGGTGTAATTCCTCTGAAAAACAATTACATTACTGATAACTCATATCACAAAACCACTCAGTAAAAAAAAAACAAACTAGAGCCCCTCTACCTCTTTCTTTGCAGCCATTCATTTGTTCAGTAAAGATTTATTGTGTCTTCTATGTCTGTATCTAGGAATAAGCAAAATACATATGGTCACTGTTCTCTCAGGAAATTCAGTTTAGCCTTTGTAGTAAGTCACATAAATAAATATATAATTATAATTTATTTTCCAATAAAATTGAAATCTTGAATTAAGAAGAACAAAATATAACAATATGGTTGGATGATAAAGCTATATGGAAAATATTTTATCTCCCTGTATAATTGACATCTGAAGATGGAATATATTTGCATAAAGTTAAAAACCACTGGTTAGGGGGCATGTGAAATTGTTCGGTGCACCCTGGGTAGTGCTCCTTGGTCTTAGAGGCTCTTACTTGTTTTAATCTATAGAAAACTAATTCCATACAACTCCAATTCATGCCAACATGACAGGGTGTTTAAAGGGCTGTCTTCTACATGAAAATATTATCAAAAATAATTTAAAAGTAAAAGTTCATTATTCTGCAGCCACAAAAGAAGTTCATAGAATCAAATTCTCGGGCACTGTAGCTGGGGGAGACTGTTAATACTCAGCCAGGAATCAGAAAGGGTCCAGGCATAACTTGAATTTCACTCTCAAAATGGATGATTTAAGGAGAGTTTAATGAAGAAGTTAATTGCAAATGGAATGGAGAAGGTATAGTACCTCAGAGCTAGGAGTAGTGGGCATCATGCACTCTTAGGCCTGGCAGGGGCAAGGAGAAAACATGAAGGCAGAGAAAGCAATGCAGAGGGCCATCTAACAGAGGCTATTGCTTTTGTTTGGGAAGTAGCCAGTACCCAGCAAATACTCCAAAACCCAGGGAAACAAGTTTCCTAACTTTACTGGCCTCCCTCAGAATTCAGGCTAGCATTTTCCATTAGGCAAATAGCAAGAAACCCGAGGGAAGAAAGATAACAACATTCATTTCAGTCAGTGTCCTTATGCACAGAGGTGGACAAAGTATGCAGTTGACCTGGAGTACCAAGTAGAAGATATACAGCCAAGTCAATCACTTTCATTCCTTAGCATCCACTTTGGTCCTTTCTCCAGATAAGATATTTGTCTCCTCAACAAAGTCCAATCAGCTACTTATTGTGGCCATGTTCATATCTAAAACCTAAATTATGAGCCATCACTAGATCTTATTATTTCCTGGAAGATTGTAAGAAAGGAGTAAAGAAGAAAAGAAGCAATTCAGTTACATAAAATAGAGTAGCTATTGTCCCTGGTTCTAAAGCTAGTCACAATAAGGTCTATGTTAGTAATAATAGCGGTTCCTATCCATTCTCACCCTGTGTCAGTACTTTAGTTGGATGGGGTTCTTTCGATAGTGAGATGACCCAGATCATTATTTCTGGAGTAATATGAATCCTTGGCAATCTTCTCTTTATTGGGTTTTCATGACTTTGCATTGACCAGGATGACTGAGCAAGATAAGATACTAAGAAATACTAGTGAGTCCTCATTGTGGTACAGCAACCCAATTTACCTCTAGTCACTGGCACGTATATCTCAACCAGGCAAGAATAGTGACTCTTTTCTCCTAATTCAGAAACATGCAGAACCAGGCAGCAGACACAGCTCTCACTAGTGAACACATCCATCATTTTGGATAATGGGCAAATCATAAGACCAGTCACACTTCCTTTGCTGTAAAATACATTCTCTAGTGAGAAGCCATGGTGGGTGGAATATCATGACAAGGCAGAAATCTAAGTCAACAAATGGTAATACTGCCTGAAGTTCTCCAGACAGAAAAGTAAAACTGTTGCAGAAGTTCTCCAGACAGAAAAGTAAAAAAAGTAACTGTTTTTACTTTTACTTTTAAAAGTAAAAAGCTAAAATTTGAGAAATTTAAAATTCTCAAATTCGAAATTTGAGAATACTCCTATGAAAATGAAGAACCAATTTAGCCAGGAGGACAGGAATGATGCCTTCAGAAATTGTTACCCCATCAGGGCTCAACTGTATTTAGGATCTCTCAGCAGGGGGGGCATTCTACAGTGGCAGTAACAAGAAGAGTCTTGATGAGGGCATGTTGTGAAGTTTATAGCTTTTTTTTTTCAGACTGAAAGATAATCTTATAAGACTAAAGGGAGTCAAAGAAGAAATTAAGAAACTGCTTACTGAGTCTGGCTTAATACAGGCTTTGAGAAAAACCCAACTTCTCTCCTAAATACAATACCCAGACCCTCCAAAATATTCCAGAAAAAGAGATGGTAGATTCCTTATTCAAGTAAAGGTAGTAGACAGGAACATGTATGAAGATACAGCAGATTCCTTGCCATGAGGAGGACTTTTTTTTCTTGAGAATTTTGAAGTTTATGAATTTGTGCTAGAAGAAAGGGTGAGTAGAAGATATTCCTAAATAGATTAGTGACAATCTCCCTGACCTCCTTCCCACCATGTATCTCTGTACTATAGACTTTTGCTATTCAAATTGCAATCTATAGAGAAAGAGTATTATCATCACCTGTGATCTTGTCGGCAATGAAAACCGGACCTGCTAAAATAGAATCTGCAGTTTAACCAGATCTCCAGGTGATAATATAGACAGATTGAATTTTGAGAAGTACAGCTACAGAAACTTTTAGTCACCTTTGTAACTGGAGTTCCTCATATGACCTATGTTCTGCCAAGCAGATACACCTGTATGTGCACAAGATTGAGAGTAATAAAATGAACAATCTCATACAGCAGTACTTTTCAAAGTTTAGCCTGCATCAGAACACAAATCATCAGGTCTCACCCACAGAGCGGCTGATTCAGTAAGTCTGGAGTGGGGTCTTGGAATTTGCATTTCTAACAAGTCACCAAGTGATGCCAGTGCTGCTGTTAGAAACCACACTTTGAAAACCGCTCTCAACCAGCATAGTAGCAGGAGTATTTGGTTCTGAGGCCAGCAGTGGTGGGAGCATTTGCCCAATGCAACATCTTCCCGATCATGGCAGAGACATTGGGTTCCAAGGCCAATGGCAACAGCAGCTCCCTTAGTGAGCCAGTTTTCAGCATGATTCTGGGCATTGCTCCCAGAAGCTTCATATAAAGTCTGCACTTTTAGCTCTCCCAATAATTCTGTGAACTATCATAAATCCTTGTCCAAGTAAACTTGCTAGGTCAGATTCTGTAGCCTACACCTAGGAACCTTAGCCAAGAGAAGTCTTACATTATGCTTAACAAAGGAATTTTAAGTGTTATGTTTATTTCTCGGCCTAGTTCACCTCTTAGTCTATTCAGGCTACAACAACAAAACACCACAGAGTGGGTGGCTAGTGAACAGCAGATGTTTCTCACAAGCCTGGATGTTTGATGTCCAAGATTAGAGTGCCAGCATGGTCAGGTGAGGGCTCTATTCTAGGTAAGATTTCTCATTATAACCTCAACTTCAGCTTCTTTATTAAAGGCACTAATTTATTCATTAAGTCTCTGACCTCATGACCTAATCACCCCCCAAAGTCGCTCATCTCCTAATAATGTCACCTTGAAGGCTAGGATTTCAACATATGAATTTGAAGGGATACATTCAGACAATAGCACCTGGGTAGGTCAGCAGGTACAAAGGACAAGTCTTAGCCAAAAATAAAGAATGTATAGAAACAGCGTCTCTTATACCGGTTATTACAGGAACCTAATCACAATAGCAGGTGGCTAAGTAGAGCGTGGGTCCAGGATAGGTGAGGAACACTCAGCACCTGGCATTTTCAAAAGATCCTAAACTCTGTACCTGAGGCATAAGTCAAAAATGTATTATGTAAATCTCAACAAGGTGCCCATATCATGAAAGAGCAATGAAAAGCCTGACTGCTGATCGTTCATAAACATGCATTCAAAATAATATTTCACAGCAAGAAGAGCTAATATATGTATTAAATATACCTCCTTTTAGAAGCAGGACTTGCTGCTAAGTTCTGATGGTCCCATTGTCTAATACTGGCTCCCTGGACACCACCAACATAATCTGCTCATGGTTTTCTGAGGCAACACTGAGTGTGTTGCTTACCATGTGGAGGAAGACACCACTCTGACAATGCTTTGTCAGTGCTTCAGAGAGGCAAGATCAGAATTTATTGAGAACTGAAGTTTGGCTTAAGGTTGTCTTTTAACTCAGGGGTGGGATTAAAGATGGGGGATTGATTAGGATTGGGTAAGAATAGCAAGGCAAACATTTTTGAGGCAACAGGTTCAAAGAATTTGAGGGTGCAAATTATCTAATGAAGCTTTCCATTAAAGAATTAAAGCCATTAGCCTGGGCAAGAATTTCATTAAAAATAAAAATTATTGGCCCTGGCTGGTGTAGCTCAGTGGATTGAGTGAGGGCTTGCGAACCACAAGATCGCGGTTCGATTCCCAGTCAGGGCACATGTCTGGGTTGCAGGCCAATCCCCTGCAGGCCAGTTCCCAGCAGGGGATGCAAGAAAGGCAACCAAACACTGATCTTTCTCTCCCTCTCTCCTTCCCTTCCCCTCTAAAGAAATAAAAAATAAAATCTTAAAAAAAAAAAGACACATCTTCATTTAAAAAAAAATAAATAAAAATTATTAATATAGATAACACAGTGTTGGGGAAAAGTAATTTCAGTTTTCAGTGTCTAAGCTTTGTGCGTGTGTGTTGGGGGTATAGAGGATGATTAAATTATTTTAGTTCTCATATTCTGCTAGAAAATGAAATCTTTCAGGGAAGGAACCTTCTCCTGAAAGGTTTGTAAATACGTGGCTCTCCATAATGTTAACTAGTAAAAAGGAGAGAAAAAAGGGAAAAAAGGAAGGGAGGATGACTTCACAATGGGTTTTGTATAGCCTCATAGAAGTCCTCAAAGGTTTAGTCAGAATTAGGGGCTTCCAAGTATCTTCTCATGTGACAGAAACTTCCTAAATATAATACAAAGCCAACAGACAGGTAAGATATTGGTGGTCATTGGGAGAGTAAGTTGTTACAGTGTATAGGTCGTACAATTTCAGTGGGAAAGGGGAACGGTTCTCCCTCTGCAGGCAGAGAAAGCCTGTAACAGGATTGTTGTTTGTCTCAGTTAAAGGCAGAACAAGTCAAATCAATATAAAGTAACAGATGCCCTCTCTCCAAAAACGCTGGCATGCATGAATGTTTAACATTAGCCCCTTAGCCCCAGAGAGAATCACTGCAGGAAAATCTAGAGGATGACTGTTTTAAATGTGAAATCACTGGGAAACCAGTAAAACTATAAGTATTCAAATGAAGTTTTCTACTTCAGACTGAAAAGTGGGCTCAGGATTAAAGTTGAACCTACTTATGACAAAATAAAGAAAATATTTTTGCATCTCTATGGCTCATGCAATTTTTACACTGCTACATAAATATATATATTTTCCCTCTCCAATAAGAGGATTAAGCTCCCAAAATCCCTGTGCCAGCAGAATTCACATTTCCAAAACAAATAAGTCTTTAAAGGAAAAATAAATTTGGGCCACCAAAGTTGAATGAAGCTATGAAAGTTATTAGAAATAGACTTTTTCATTCTTAAAAGCCAAACAATGCAGATAGCATGTTAAAAATCTCCTCCCAGCATTTTTAACAATATAGTTGTATGTGGTTTTTTTGCTTTGTGTCAGACAATATACCTTACTCCCCTTCCCTGTATATATTGTACTCCTCAGAATGTTACTCACCTTTGTGGGTAGGTGGATGAGTTGACTCCTGCCTCCTGGGTCACATGGTAACCTCACACACATACAGTAAGTTGACTGCAAAAAGCCCTAGGCAACTTTTGTTTAAGGAACAAGGCATACCAAATAGGTACCTCTCAGGCCTTCATTCTGCCCACTCACAAAACTTCCGCTCTGCTTGTGACAGTTCCATGCGACAACACATGCACCTCTCTACCTTCCTGCCAATGGGAAGCCGTTCTAACGTTGCCTCAGCTACCTTCATTTCTCCCAAAGGTATGTTTTTAAAATCTATCTCCTGCTTTTGCCACCTGCTGTACCACATTTTTTTTTCTGATTCCCAAATCCTTGCTCCCTCCTTTTCAAACAATCCCCAACAGGTGTGCATCTAATCAAAGTAAAATTCTCCTGATTATGGAAAAGAGTAGAAAAGTAAATCCATATATGTGAAATTTCATGAAAGGGAAATTGCATTTGGTAAGAGCTTTTTGTAAATTAAATTATGTGTAAAAACTGCTACAGTAATTCTGTGGACAAAGTGCTAGAGAAGCACTTGAAATAACTTTGAAACTTAAGCACCAGGCAGCTGGAGTTGAGACATATTCATTGTAGTAAGAGCCTATGCCAGAATTCACATTTCCAAATAATAAAATCTTTGAGAAGTAAATAAGATTGGACAACCAAGATTGTAAGGGAAGCCATGAGAGTTATTATGACTAACTTTCAGCAGAAATTGGCTAACTATAAATCTGCAGGTGAGAAATCCACAGTCAGATTACATGTTTCATTTATTGATCCATTTATTCAACAAATATTATTAAGAATCTAATATGTTCTTACATCTGCTACTGGGAATACAATAGCAAATAAATACACACTTTGACCCTGAATTCATGATGCTTGAAATCTAGATTCCTCATGCAATTACTGACTTTTGCCAACAGAACTGTTTCATTCTTCAATTTGCTGTGCATTTAAAACTAAATAATGAAGTCTAAAATAAGATCCAAATTTTTGTTCTCAGGATCATTTAACGTTTTATAAGTTACCCCATATTTTTCCTGAACACTTTTGCTTGATATTTTAAGATCCTATCTTTAGTCCATATTCCTCTTTTAGAAAAGTTTGGTACCAGTGAAATACCATTAGACTTCATACTTTCTGCCAACAAAATCTAGCTGCATTGCTGTTAATAAGAAGGTCACAATCCTACAATTAGTATTCATAATCTACCCTGCCCATAATGTGGAGGAAATTATATTCAATCTGCACTGGAATTGGTTCATTCATTGGTTTATACATGTATGTATGCATGCAGAAATTCATTTCAACAAACACTTGATAAGCAACTACTAATGTGTGCCACTAAAAATAGCCACAAGTATACAGAAGATAATAAGGCATAGGCTCTACCAAATAAGTACTGGACTTAAACTATTTGTACTAGTAATAATAATAATTCAATATCAGTGCTACAAAGTATAAGTACATTCCTTTTTGAGGAAGAATTGACCAGTTCTGCCAAAGTAGATTGATCAAGAATTCACAGAAGAGATCTTTGATCTAGTGTTCAGTAAATGCATAACATTTTTACCTAAAACATAATTTGTATTCAAAAAAGGATTTTATTACAATGTGCAGCTTCCATATTGTGAAGCACTGTATTTGCTTGTTAGTGGTCTATTCAGTTCTACCTTTCCTTTGACTTAAGCACCCACCAGCAATAACTTATTATTTACTTTGACTAGCTCATTGTGAGTCATGTTTTTAAACACCTCTATTTTTCCTTAAGAATGAGCAGCCTACAAGTATTATGGGCTGACTGAACTATTCTAATAAATGCTTTGCTATGAGTGGGTTTTGCATTTAGTTAACCAATCAGATCTTACAGTTTTATCCCATGGTGCCCAGAGTGTGAGCAGTATTTCCTGATAAGTAGCGCTTTGAAAAGTCTGTCTCATGAAGTTCTAACCAACAATCCTTCCATTAATCAAGCTGGTATAGCATTGTGATAACTCTTATTCTAAGGAAATAGTTGCAATACTACTTAGTATTTGGAACAGAGAATTCAGTTTTAACCCCAATACTAAACAAATAACCATGGTAATTTAACCTTGAAGAACATAGGGGCGTTTAACTTTGAAGAAACAGGCTGGGCAATTCTAAGTCCTGGGTCAGCTGGAGAGATAGTTTCTCCCAGAAATTAACGCTGGAGAATTGGCTTTTTCACTCTCACAATATAATTTCACAATTAGGCTTAAAAGCCACCTGCATTTGGCAGGTATGTTGATAGGTTCCTGAGCAGTGGACAATGACTTGGAGGACAGAAAACTCAGATAATATCACAGTGAGATTCCTCCAAAACTTGACAGTATCTGTGCCGCAGTTAGATGGTCTCATAGCATTGGTTTATCATTGTGAGAACCCGAAGTCCACTGAAGCTTGCCCAACGAAGGACAACGCGCTTCTTCATCTCCTTTGTCTGTATATCATAAACTCTAGCCTCTACCAACGAAGAATGACCTACATGCTTTTTTTCTATTAGCATTTCTCCATGGATCGCCATCAGCCTGTGACAACTGCACAGGCTATTACCTGGTGCGTTAAATAACAACAGTTGGTCATGATTTAAAAATGGTTCTACACCATTAGCTTTCAATGTAGCCATTCTCAAAATTTCTATCGTATGTATGAAGACAGTCCCTCCCTAAGGGCAAAAGTGTCCAACACTGAAAATAATGTCCGATGGGCAACTCAGTGAAAAAATCCTGGAGAAATACTAATAACATTTAAGAGAAATAGACTTTAATTGAGAAATCCCACTCAAATCTTATAAAAAAGAATACCTATAAAAAGGAGGAAAGTGAATTATATCTTACTGTTTGCAATATTATTGTGTGACCCAGTAAAAGTATGAGTTAAAAACAAAACAATAAAATAAACATACGGAGCCACCACCTCTCTACCATCCTGCTTTCCTGAGTGATGAGAGTGCTGTTCTGCAAAGTACCCTTGTAACCTATAGCTTTTCTAAAGCCCTTCCACGAGAGCAATTCACAAAATATAACTGGGAAGGCAGGAGGAGAGAAATGTTGATGCACAGTGTAGCTTAGAAGTAAGGGTTACACAGACAAAAAGAACTCTGAAAAAACGTATATGCTGAGAGTAAAATTTTTCAGTTTTCTTTATATCAAAATATGTTGGGGAATATGATTTACCTAATGAAGAAAAGTTAAGGATTTTGTCCATTAGCTAATAGCCTCCGCCTCCTGTAGAGCTCTGTCAGATTAATTCCGGACAGATACTAGAATGTGCTCAGGAGCTGACACATTATCCTATCCTCATGGTGCAGACCTAGGAAAGGAATTTGTCCATTGTTCAAGACTATGGCAAATGGAACTGGCACTTTGACCACCTGGGGTGGTATCAAACATAAACGTTACAGAGTATTCTCATCCCTAAAGGTCAGTGCCTATTTGTCATGGCAAATAGATTGTAGAGTCCCCTTTATTGCCCTGATATTAAATTCATATTGCAATATAAACTATTTACACAAATAATTTCCATGTATATTAATATAATTCTTTAGCTGTAATATAAAGTAAAAAGAAAAGAAAGGTAACTTATGATAAAATGATTTGTATTTCTAAGTGAAAGCGCTCAGGTGCAATAACAAGAAGCCATATGAAGTAGTCAGAAGTGTGTGTCTAAACTTAGAAGTAGCACGAATGTGACAACTACAAATGGAGTCAGGTACAGGTGTGTTGCATTGGCAACTCAAATACCACAAATGGTGTTGCCATTGGTGATATGATTTTCTGAAATATGAACAACTCTTGATAGAGTTCTAACAAAAAATATCATGTTTTCTCAACTTACAATGTAGTTGCATTCCTAGAAATTTCGGGGTATGTTAAAATCATGCAAAAACACTTTGTTCTTTATATGCAAAATGGAATTATAATTTAGGTTAAAATAATTATAAGTAGATTTTTTCACCTACATGGATGTCGGGCAGGATATTTGAAAGTCATGTGGGATGAGCACTATACTTCATTTTATGGGCTGTCCCACACATGACAGGCTCTCTTAAATCACTGACCTACATGCACTGTTAGGCTGCCAAACATCACAGCAAGCAAAGGTGTACCCACATATTTTAAAGTGTCCGAGGCATGGTACTTTGCCATTCAGAACTACTAAACAAGCAAGGCCAGTGTGGTTAGCATACAGAAAACAGAGGATAGTGGTGGGAAATGAGAGTGAAAGGGAGGGGCAATATTATATTGTTGTTGTTATTGTTGTTTTTAAATGTTATTATGAAAAATTACCAGGGGATTTTTTAGAAGAAATCAACTTGATTTAATGTATGGTTTTTAAATATCACTCAGTTTTACTATGTATAGATTGCATTATAATGGTACAAGAGTGGAAGAATCTACAGGCCAAATGGAAGCCATTGCAAGTAGACTGGGGAAGAAGAAAATGCCTTGCACTGGAGTGATCAAGATGCATATGGGGAGATTAGTGTGTTAAAAATTTACTTTTGAGGTATAGACAAGAGAACTTACTCTTAAAGTCACATGTGGGAGGCGAGGAAAAGACAACTCAAGAATGGTTCGTAGCTTTTTTTGGCAACAAGGAAAATAGTGGACATTTTCTGAGATGAAAAACATTAACTAATGAAGAGGTTTGGGTTGAAAAAAGAGCCCAGTGGTTTTGCTTTGTTCTACATGTGTTGAGAGATGACTACTGGATGGGCAACTGAAAACAGTTTGAAGTTCAATGAAATGATTAAGTGACATGAGTGAGTTAACTCAGAGTGTACAGATGGATCGAACTCTGGCACAATGTAAGTTATTAAAGGACACTGAGAAAGAGTAACAATGGAAGTAGGAAAATATCGTAATACTAAAATTAAGAGAAGAAAAAATTCTTTGAGATGGCACATTTGGTTGAATTATGCTGGAAGGTTGAGTGAGAGTTGAACAGTGATCACTGGTGTTGCATAACAGAGATTAATGGTAACTTTCACAAGATCACTTCCAGAGTGGTGATGACAGAAACCCTACTGCACTGTTGGAAGAAGAAAATGGCCAGTGGGGTAGGGTCAGGAAGTAAAAACTGCAACTAAATGCAACTCTTTCAAAAAAATGGCATGAAGCAGTGAAGTTAAACAAGGTATAAATAGTGGGAAATGCACAAATTTTTTTATTTAATTATCTTTCAAGTACGGTTTTCTGTCTATTACTCCCATCCCAGCCTACACCGCCCCATGCTCCCACCTCCCTCCCATTCCCAACCCTTTTAGTTGTTGTCCCTGTGTCTTTTATACTTGTTCCTCCAAATCCCTCCCCTATTTTTTTAAAAACTAGGAGATATTTGAAAAATGTTTTGTTCTGATAAAGATCAGTCAGTAGAGAGGAAGTGATGGTTATTGAAAAGGGGCAAGATATATAAGTAACTGAAAAATAAGAACTTATTCAAAATCTGAATTTAGTTAGGGCTGAGCAGTGGCACAAAGCATTTTAAGTGCTTAGTGCTCTTCCCACATCCTCTTTGCAGTTACGTGCACATGCTGAAGGCTGATTTCTGGGGAAAACCTACAATTCAGTTTAAGAACTATTTTTATGCCCACAGGAACAAGGTCAGCCCACATAGAATGCAAACAAAACATACAAAAGAGAGGTAATGCTCCCCAAACAGTTTCCAACCAAGAGCTAACAGGTGAGGAATTGGTAGATAAATACACCAGTTTTCCCCCACTGAGTTAGGATAACACCGACATATGTTCTACACTATTTCCCAGAGATCCCCCTAGAGCAGGATAAAGCCTTAGGCGCCTACCATGGTAACTTTGTTGTAACACATATTTTATTAACTTCCTGTGCTTTGCTATCTACTTCCCCGTCAGTGTTTCCTGGGATGACCTCTCAAATATATTATTTCTAATTGTATACTTAAGTTCTATTTATAGAAGAATACAAAGCAAGCAAGACCAAAAGGGTAGGACATCAAATCAACACATGTATATGATTTCAACTCTGTAAAAATATTATTATTTGAAGAAAGGCTGGTATAATGCAACTAAATTGTTAATATTCATTTTGGGGAATGATGGGTGAATCAGGAAGGATTCTTTCCATTGTAAATGGCAGGAAGCCCGGGCCCAAAGTGGCCTTATAAAAAACAATATTTTTATTTATATATCCAAAATGTGCAGAAGGAAGGATATGGATGGACTCAGGATTCAAATAATATCCTCAAGATTCAGTGTATCTCCCTATTTCAATTAAATTGTTGAAATTTGGGATCAGTCAAAAAGTGAAAAGGTAGGATAATAGCTCCATCTCTATGTTCTCTCAATCTGGACCACCATGCAAAAGAATGAGTTTACTTTCTTGATAGTACAAACAAAAATTCCAGAATTGAAAATTGTTGTGCTGGTGGGAAGACTTGAAACAGGTGCCCATATTTGTCATAATCACTGAGGCCAAAATGAGATGTCCTTATGCCTTCAACTCCAGCACCAGATGGATCCTATCTTTCCTCCACAGGAGGAGGTGACCCATTCTTGAGGTGACCCAAGAATTAGTCCCCAAATTCTTCATTGTCAGGGACTACTAATGAGTTTAGTGCATCCAAAACTCCCTCACTCACATTAAATCAGTCACCTAATTCTGTGATTACTATATCTTAGACATTTAACCTTTACTCTTTAACCCAAATGCCTATACCCTAGTCCAGATCATTGGTACCTCTCACATGGATTAGTCAGTAACCTCCTGATTAGTAGAGATGCGTCCTCTCTTACCAATCCCATCCATTCTTTAAAAAAATATTTTATTGTTTATGTTATTACGGTGGCCTTGATTTTTCCCCCAGCTCCTTTGTCTGAGCACCCTTAAGTCCCTCAGGTAACCCCATACCATTATTCATGTCCATGGATCATGTGTGTAAGTTCTTTAGCTACTCCATTTTCTATACTGTACTTTACACCCCCCTGGCTATTCTCTGACTACCTATTTGTACTTTTATAAAATACGCCATCCACTACTACCCAGCCAGCTACTATTTGTACTTTTTAATCCCCTCACCTCTTCACCCATTCCCTCATACCCCTCTTCCATCTGGCAACCATCAAAATGCTCTACATATCCATGATTCTATTTCTGTTCTTGTTTGCTTAGTTTGTTTTTTAGATTCAATTGTTGCTAGATATGTATTATTTTTGCTATTTTATTGTTCATAGTTTTGATCTTCTTTTTCTTAAATAAGTCCCTTTAACATTTCATGTAATGGTTTGATGATGAACTGTTTTAGTTTTTTCTTGTCTGGGAAGGTCTTTATCTGCCCTTCGATTCTAAATTATATTTTTGCTGGGTAGAGCAATCTTGGCTATAGGTCTCTGCTTTTCATGACTTTGAATATTTCTTGTCAATCTCTTCTAGCCTGCAAAGTTTTTTTTTTTTTAGAAATCAGCTGACAGTCTTATAAGAAATCCCCTGTGGGTAATTAACTGCTTTTCTCTTGCTGCTTTTAAGATTCTCTTTATCTTTAACCTTTGGCATTTTAATTATGATGTTTCTTGGTAAGAACCTCTTTGCACCCATTTTGTTTGGGACTCTTTGTGCTTCCTAGACTTGTATGTCTAATCCCATCACCAAATTAAGATAGTTTTCTTTCATTATTTTTTCAAATAGATTTCCAGTTTCTTGCTTTCTCCTCTCCTTCAGACACCCTATAATGCTAATATTGGAATGCCTGGAGTAGTCCCAGAAGTTGCTTACCCTATCCTAATTTTTTTAATTCTTTTTTCTTCTTGTTATTCTGACTGTGTTTTACTTCCTTATGTTCCAAATCATTGATCTGATTCTCAGTTTCATCCATTCTACTGTTGTTTCCCTATAAATTGTTTTTTATTTCAATTAGTGCATCGTTTCTGACTGTATCTTTTTTATGCTGTTGAGGTACTCACTAAATTCCTTGAACATCCTTATAAGTAGTGTTTTGAACCCTGAATCTAACAGATTGCTTATCTCCTTTTTCTTTAGGTCTCTTTCTGGAGTTTTGATTTGTTCTCTCATTAGGGTCATGTTTCTTTGCCTCCTCATTTTGACAGCCTCCCTGTATTTGTTTCTAAGTATTAGGTAGAGCTGCTATGCCTCCCTTTCTTGGTAGTATGGCCTAATGTAGTAGTTATCCTATAGGGTCCAGTGGCACAGTCTCTCATATCACCTGGGTACTCAAGGTGTGCCATTCATGTGGGCTGAGTACACCCTATTCATGTAGTTGAAGCTTGATGGCTGTCAGAAGGCTAATAAGAGGGCTTTACTCAACACAGTCAGCTGCAAGGACTGGTGACCCCTGCCCACCTACCTCTGCCCTCTGTGGAGAACCAGGGGTGCAGGGGCCAGGTGGTTGTACTCTGACATGGTCTGTAGCTGTCCACTGGGTGTGCTGGCTCTGGGGTTTTCCAGGTGTGGCAGGCCAAGGTCGGCCCCCACCTGTGCTTTGCCTGGACCCCCTCTCATGAGCTATAAAGCAATCTGAGATGACTGCTTCTTTTGCAGGGCTTGGAGATTCCCATGCAAAGCCAAGCTATGAGTGTAAGTTGATTGCTGCTAGTGCTGGACCTGGGGCCACTTAGCAAGAGATACAGGGGCTGGGGGTTTATTGAGGCTGGCAGTAATTTGTCTGGGAGGATTTAAGAAGTTGTGAAGCATGAGCCAAGCCCAGCAATTCATATAGAAAAGTCACTGTTAATAGCTTGGGTGAGCATAAGTTGGGTGGGATAGAGTCTCAGATGATCTCCAGAGCAGGCCAAAGAGTGATAGCCAGGTTGATGGTATCCCAAATATGGCATCAGCTTGCCAGCTCTGTGGCTCTGTGCAGGGGTGGGGGGTTCATAAAAGGGACAATTAACTCTGCCCACACCTCTGCCTGGGACAAAGCTGTCCTCTAGCTCTTGCCTTAATACCAGACACTTCAATTTCTCCCTTTATGTCGCTGGTGCCTTTCAAGCTGCTACTGCAGTGCTGGAGCTCAGAGGAAGTAAATATGAGTAGGTGAGTCTGTGTGTGGGCTCTTTAAGAGGAACTGCTTGGGGCTCCAGCAGTTTCTTCCATCGACTCAATCCCCACTGGGTTTTACAATCAGAAGTTATGAGGACTTTTATTCCTGGCACTGGAACCCTTGGCTGGGGGGCCTGGTGTAAGGCTGGGACTTCTCACTCCCAAGATATACCTCCCAAATTTTTATCTACCACAGGTGGATGTGAAACCAGCACATTCCTCATCTCCACCCCTCCTACAGTTTCTTTAATCCCATAGTTGTCAGACTTTCATTCAACTTTCTCTGAGTGATGGTTGTTCTACATTTTAGTTGTATTTTTGATGTGGTTGTGTGAGGAGGTGACTTGTGTTTACCTATGCCTCCATCTTTACCAGAAGTCTAGAAATGTCCACATTCATTCTTTACAAAACACCTATAGATTTTATTGTAAAACACAAAATTGATCAATTAACTTTTTAAAAGTTTTTAAAAATACTTCTCACTACCCTTAGGCAAATATAGAGTCTTTTAAATAACCACTTTGCATCCTGACTATCTCTCCAGTCTCATCTTGTGCTACTCTATTCTCCATTTGACCCTTGAACATGCCCTGTTCTTTCCTACCACTGGGCCTTTTCATAGATTGTATCCCCTATTTGAAAATCATTTCTCCTCCCCAAGCTCCACATCTCTCACCAGCTAACTTTTAGTTCACTGTAAATATTTCTCTATCAACAAGTCTTTACTGATATTATCCATACCCTTGCCCTAGAATATAGCTAAGTTCTGCCCATCATGTGATTCCCCAGCATTCTATATTTCTTTCTAATACTTCCCACACTAGAGATGACTTAGTTTCTTTCCCCAACTAGACTACAGCTCCAATGATGACAAATACTGTATCTCCAGCCAACGACACAGTGAGAACTTAATTTTTTAATTTAAATGAGTCTTTCTCTCTTTTCTTCTTTCACTCAGTCTCTCCAGCCTCCCCCACCCAGCCACAGCCCCAACCTGTACAGCTGTCACCCTGCTCTCTACCTATGTGTCTCTACTGCTTTGCATGTTAGTTTATTTTGTTCAATAGATTCCACATATGAGTGAAATCATATGGTACTTGTCTTACTCTGACTGGCCTATTTCACTTAACCTAATGCTTTCCAGGCCCACCCATGCTGTCACAAAGAGTAAGATTATCTTTTTCATGGCTAAGTAGTATTTCATTGTATAAATGTAACACAGTTTCTTTTTCCACTCACATACTGAAAAAACTTGGGATCCCTCCAAATCCTGGCTAATGTAAATAATGGTGCAATGAACATAGGGGTGTATATTTCTTTTGAATTAATGTTTCAAGTTTTTTCAGATAAATTCCCAGAAGTGAAATCACTAGGTCAAAAGGCGGTTCTATTTTTAATTTTTGAAGTAACTCTAAAATGCTTTCCACGGTGACTGCAACCAATCTGTATTCCCACCAATAATACAAGAGGTTTCCCTTTTCTCCACATCCTTGACAGTATTTGCATATTAATATATTGATGGTAGCTATTCTAGCATGTCTGGGGTGATATCTTACTGTGATTTTTAGAAATTTTTTATTTAATTGTTGTTCAAGTACAGTTGTCTGTCTTTTACTCACATCCCAGCCTACCCTCCAAGTGCTCCCCACCTCCCTCCCATTTCCACCCCCCCTTAGTTGTTGTCCATGTGTCCTTTATACTAATTTCTGCAGATCCTTCCCCTTTTCCCCCTGAAATTCCCTCCCCTCTCCCCTCTGGTCCCTGTCAGCCTGTTTTCTATTTCAGTGTCTTTGGTTATATTTTGCTTGCTTGTTTGTTTTGTTGTTTAGCTTCCTGTTAAAGGTGAGATCATATGGTATTTGTCTTTCAACACCTGGCTTATTTCCCTCAGCATAATGCTTTCCAGTTCCATCCATGCTGTTGCAAAGGGTAGGAGCTCCTTCTTTCTTTCTGCTGCATAGAATTCCATTGTGTAAATGTACCATAGTTTTTGGATCCATTCATTTACTGACGGGCACCTAGGTTGCTTCCAACTCTTGGCTATTGTAAATTGTGTTGCTATGAAGATTGTGGTGCATAGGTTCTTTTGGATTGGTGTTCCACGGTTCTTAGGATATAATCTTAGCAATGGAATTGCTGGGTAAAAAGGCAGGTTCATTTTAATTTTTTTTAGAAAATTCCATACTGTTTTCTATAGTGGTCGTACCAGTCTACAATCCCACCAACAGTGCACCAGGATTCCCTTTTCTCTACAACCTCTCCAACACTTGTCGTTTGTTGCTTTGTTTATGATCGCCATTCTGACCGGTGTAAAGTGGTATCTCATTGTTTTAATTTGCATCTCTCTGATGATTAGTAACATTAAGCATCTTTTCATACTCCTATTGGCTAACTGTATATCCTTTTTAGAGAGGTAACTATTCAGGTCCTCTGCTCATTTTTTAAATTAGATTGTTTTCTCTTTTAGTGTTGAGTTGCATAAGTTCTTTATAAATTTTGGATATTAACCCTTTATCAGATTTATCATTGGTGAATATGTTCTCCAATTTAGTGGATTGTCTTTTTGTTTTGTTAATAATTACTTATGCTGTGCAAAAACTTTTTAGTTTGATTTAGTCCTATTTGTTTATTTTTTTCTTTTGTTTTTCTCGCCTGAGGAGATATATCAGAAAACATATTACTTGAGAAATATCTAAATTTTACTCTCTATGTTTTCTTCTAGTACTTAGTGGTTTTGAGTCTAATATTTAAGTCTTTAATCTATTTTGAGTTTATTCTTGTGTATGGGGTAAGAAGATGTTCTAGTTTCATTTTTTTCCTGTATCTGTCCAATACTCCCAACATCATTTAGTGAACAGACTATCTTTACTACAATGTGTTTTGCCTCCTTTGCTATTGCCTATAGAGGCATGGGTTTATTTCTGAGGCCTGTATTCTGTTTCATTTATCTATATGTCTGTTTTAGGCCAGTACCATGTAGTTTTGTATACTATAGCTTTATAGTATTGTTCAATATCAGGTAGCAAGATTCCTCTAACTTTGTTTTTCTTTCTCAAGATTGCTGTAACTATTCTGGGTCTTTTGTAGTTCCATATAAATATTTGCAATATTTATTCTAGTTCTATGAAATGCACCATTGACATCTTAGGCAGAATTGCATTGAATCTACAGATCGTATTCAATCCATAGATTGAATCTAAGTGTCTATATTAGACACTTCAATTATTTTATGTCTTCTTATCCATGAACACAGTATATGCATCCACTTATTTGTATCTTCTTCAGTTTCTTCAGCACCTTATAATTTCTTGAATACAGGTCTTTTATATCCTTGGTTAGGTTTTTTTCAAGTATTGTATTCTTTTTGAAGCAATTGTGAATGGCACTGTTTTCTTAATTTCCCTTTCTGATAATTTATTATTGGTGTATAAAAATGCAACTGATTTCTGGGTATTAATTTTGTATTCTGATATTTTACTGAATTCACTTATCAGTTATAGTAGTTTCTTGGTGGAATCTTTAGGGTTTTCTGTATACAGTACCATGTCACCTCAAATAATAACAGTTTTATAGCTTCCTTTGAAATTTGGATTTTATTTATTCTAAATAAATAATTTTTTAAATTTATTCTTCTTGTCTGATTGCTGTGACTAGGACTTCCAGTAGTATGTCGAATAAGAGCTGTGAAAGTGAGTGTCCCTGTCTTTTTCCTAATCTTAAGGGGAATGTTTTTAGTTGTTGCTTATTGAGCATGACATTGGCTGTGAGTTTGCCATATATGCCTTTTATTACATTGAGTTATGTTCCCTTTCTTCCCACTTTACTGAGAATTTTTATCACAAATGGATGCTGAATTTTGAAATGATTTTTCTGCATCTATTGATATGATAATGTAGTTTTTATTCTTCAACATGTGGTTTATTATTTTTTTGATTTGCATAAATATTACCAATTTTGCATCCCTGGAATAAATCCCACTGGATTGTGGAGTATGATCTTTTTAATGTATTGTTGGATTTGGTTTGCTAATACTTTATTGAGGCACTTATTGTCCATCTTCATCAGGCTTCCAGTTTTTTTTTGTAGTGGCTTTATCTGGCTTTGGAATTAGAATAATGCTAGCTTTGTAAAAGGAGCTTGGAAATCTCTTTTTCTTGAAATTTTTGGAATAGTTTCATAAGGATAGGTGTCGATTCTTAAATATTTGGTAAAATTCACCTGTGAAACCATCTGGTCCAGGAGTTTTGTTTGGGGGGAGGTTTTTTGATTACTTCAATTCACTAATTATAACATGACTATTTAGAATCTATGATTCTCTGATTCGGATTTGCATGTTTCCAAGAATTTATTCATTTCATCCAGATTGTTTGATTTGTTGGCATATAGTTGTTTGTAATATTTTTGTGGTGTCAGTTGTTACTAGGTCTCTTTCTTTTCTGATTTTATTTATTTGGGTCCTTTCTATTTTTTTCTTGATAGTCTGGTTAAAGGTTTGCCAGTTTTGTCTATCTTTTCAGAAAACAGCCCTTGGTTTCACTGACCCTTTGTATTATGTTTTAGGCTCTTATTTATTTCTGCTCTGATGTTTGCTTTTTCCTTTCTTCTACTTACTTCAAGCATTGTTTGTTATTATTTTCCAAGTTTCCTTAAGTATAAAGTTGGATTATTTATTTGGGATTTTCCCTCTGTCTTAAGATAGGCCTGAAATGTATTGCTAACGTCCCTTTTTTCAAATTTTCATTTGAATGAAATATCTTTTTCCATCTCTTTACTTTTAGACTGTGTGTCTTTTGTTCTGAGGTGGGTCATTGGAGACAATATGTATTTGGGTCTTGTTTTCTTACCATTCAGCTACCCTATGTCTTTCCAAATTAAACATTTAATCCTTTCATATTTAAAGATTATTGATAGGTCCATATTTATTGCCATTTTATCTTTTAACTATGTTACCTTCCTCTCCTCCTCCTCCTCCTCCTCCTTCTATTTTCTTCTTTAAGCAGACCCTCTAACATTTCTTGTAATGCTGGTTTGTTGGTAACAAATTTCTGTTGCTTTTTCTTGTCTAGAAAGCTCTTTATTTCTCCTTCAATTCAATTTTAAATGATAGCCTTGCTGAGTAAAGTAACCTTGGTTGTAAGTCCTTGCTTTTCATCACTTTATGAATATTTCATGTTGATCCCTTCTGGCATAAAATGTTTCTATTGAGAAATCAGTTGACAATCCTATGGGAATTCACTTTTAGATAAATAAATGTCTTTCTCTTGTAGCTTTTAAGATTTTTTTGTCTTTAACCTTTGTCATTTGAACTATATTTTGTCTTGGCGTGGGCCTATTTGGGTCCATCTTGTTTGGGACTCTGTGCTTCCTGGACTTGTGTGTCTTTTTTTCTTTAGGAAAGTTTTTGATCATTATTTCTTCAGATAGGTCTCTATCCTTCTAGTAGCCCTGTGATGTGGAAGTTGTTAGACTTTATGTATCCCAAATATCTTGTGTACTATCTTTATTTTAATTTTTTTATTTTTGCTTCTTTAATTGGGTGTTTTTTTTTCTACCTTATCTTCTGAATCGCTGATTCGATCCTTTGTTTCATTCAGCCTCATGTTTATTCCTTCCAGGGTAGTCTTCATTTCAGAAAATGTATTCTTCATTGTTGTTGGCCCTTTTTTATGGTTTCTACTTCCTTTTTCACCTTGTTGAACCCTTTTATAACCACTAGTTTGATCTCTATATTTGATAAATTGCTTGCCTCCATTTTATTTACCACTTTTTCTGGAGATGTCTCCTGTTTTTTTCATTTGAGGACTGTTTCTTTGTCTCTCTATTTTAGCTGTCTTTTGTGCCTGTTTTTATAAATTAGAAAGATCTGTTTTGATTCTTGGTTTTGGTGGAGTGGCCTTATATAGTAAGTGTTCTGTAGAGTCATGTGGGGCAATCTCCTTGATCACCTGAGCTTGGTTTTCCATCAATGTCCCTTGTGTGGATTATTTGGTCCCTCCTGTTGTAATTGAGTTTTGATTGCTCTTGATCTGTTCATGCAAGGAATTGACCTTCTAGCTGGCTGCTATTAGGCTCAATACCCAATATGCATGTGAGTTGCTCTCATGTGTTGACTACATGAAGCAAAATTCACCTACTTATGATTTGGTGCCTGCTAAGATCTCCCTTTGGATATGCTGCTTGTGAAGCTTATTGGATCTAACTTTGATGTTGTCTGAAGCTGGCCATTGGGTATGTTTTATCTGGGTCTCTTAGGAAGGACTCTGGTACAGGTCAATATAACATACTGCCTATAATTGGCTCTCAGTAACTTGTCTGAAGTAGTCTTGATGTGACTTTTTCTATAAATCCTTGCTTATAAAACTGCTCTTCATCTAGTCTTCAGTTGATTATTCAGGATGGTTGTTCTATAATTTAGTTGTAATTCCAGTTTGTTCCTGGGAGGAGGTGAGTGTAGCTTCACTTACTCTACTACCATCTTGGATCTCCCCAATGTTGCTGTAAACTGGACCATCTACTATAGGAGGAAGCAGGTGAATTTTTGCTGTCAAGGGTTCTCCTGGGCTCTATTGGAGGGAGAGTGGAGCACACTAGGGTCATGTAAGGGAAACCTGTGGTTTGTAGCTCTGGGGATCTGTGGAGGTAGCTGAAGGGACAGCTACCAGGTTCCCTGTGCTGAGTCACTTTCTGGGAACATGATATTTGAGTAAGTAAGTTAATGAGTTAATGAAAATACCTGCTTTTTCATACCTTATTGAAACTAAGATCTCAGAAAATCTATCTAGAAAACTGAGAATTAAAGTATATTATATATAACATGCTTATAATTATTCAAAGAATTTCAATAAAGCACAATAAAAATATGAAAAGGGAACATTTCAAAATGTTCAGAGTGGCTCTCACAGATTGTGTCAAGGATGAGTGACAGGTAATTGATTTGTACTTTTTGTATTTTAAAAAATAATTAAAGTGATCAAATGCCACATTGATGTTGAAAACATTTTGATAGAAAATTATTTATTGCTCACATTCATGAAGGAAATATGGACACTTAATTAAGGATTTCAGAGCTAACTGCTTATAACTCCCAGCTGGCATTCTCAGACAGATTATCTAACTGGTTTTCAAACATTTTTAGTATTAGAGTTTTTTTATTTCCATTAAAATCTTATGTTGGAAACCTGATACATAAAACAGTTACCAACAGAATTTTCTGGATGGGAAACAAAGGCCACTGCCCTCCACTCTCTCACCCCACCCCATGCCACCCCCAGTTTACCTTCCTAGCCTTGAGATATGCCCACAAAACCTAGGGCTTTAGAGAACATAATTTAAAAAACATTGATCTCACTCAAACATACTATGGGCAACAAACTCAGGCCCCATAATCTACAAAGTAAAGCCCAAAGAATATTGGTATTCCTCAAATACCAAGAGATTGTAGGTCTGTATTTTCTTAAAATATAAATATCTTCAAAATATGTAATGGATGAGGCCTTTTGATAATGGGAAAGATTATTTATTTTTAATTTTAAGAACTTTTGAAGGTTGTTTTCTTTTTATCTTTCCTTCCTAGAAAAATTTTGTCCTGAAATGATGAAATGGGATTAAGGACCATAAATGTCATTCCAAGAATGGAGTGACATGGACCAAGCTGCGTATGAAAGCCCAAGTGTGTTGGAAGGATGCATGTGAAGTGTGTAGTGGAAGCGGTGACCTGGCGTTGGGAATCAGAAGTCAGCAGAATGAGAACATCCACATTTGAGGTAACAGGCAGGATGTCAAAGCCCAGGCCGAGTAAGGGGCATTTGTGAGGGCTAAGTGGAGACAGCATTTTGAAATTGGTTACATAGAGAAGGATTGATCAAATAAATAAATATATCAAGGATCATTGGAACCAGGTTTCTCACTGTTGGAAAATGAAACTACAAATGAAAAGGGAGAAACCTACAATGAATCCTATGGTGCTAGACAGATATTGGAGGTGTTGGTATAAAATCGTAATTCTAATACATACAGATAGCAATATAAGTAAATAGATATATAAACACTTTGATATATAAAAAAATATAAGTGGGAAGGCATGGAAATGGTGACATCACAATAGCAATGAACACACAGAACTTATTTTGTAAGTATTATTCACCACTTAAAAAGAACGGTTGTTTCCAGGACTGATTTTCTCATATGAGAAAACAAGAAAGCAAAGGAATGTTCATAAAAGATGGTTACATGTCAAGAAGTCACAAAAGTCAGCTTGAAAGGGCTTTCACTGGGATATCGCAAACATCAAAATAAGTGAAGACACTTACAAATTATAACCAGAAGAACAGAAAACAATAAATTCATAGTGATATAAGTTAATTTTTAAAAATTAAAAACTTGCCCTAGCTGGCATGGCTCAGTGGTTGAGTTACGGCCTGCAGATCAAAGGGTCACTGATTCGATTCCCAGTCAGGGCACATCCTGGGTTGAGGGCCAGTTCCCCAGTTGGGGGCATGCAAGAGGCAACCACTCATAGATATTTCTCTACCTCTTTTTCTCCTGCCCTTCCCCTCTCTAAAAATTAATTAAATGAAATCTTTTAAAAAATTAAAAACTTGATGGAGAAAATGAATGAGTGAATGAACGAATACCAACTTTTTAAAAACATTTTTATTTATTTATTTATAGAGATGGGGGAAGGGAAGGAGAAAGAGTGGGAGAGAAACATCAGTGTGTGGTTGCCTCTCATGTGTCCCCTGCTGGGAACTGGCCTGCAACCCAGGCATGTGCCCTGACTGGGAATCAAACCAGTGACCCTTTGCTTCAACAGGCCCATGCTCAATCCACTGAGCTATACCAATCAGGGTGAATACCAACTTTTAAGAGAAATAAAATATTTACATAGTTGCAAAATATCTCCTCAACAAGTAATTATTAATTATAAAAAGGAAAAAAGTAGCATTACTTTGGAGGAACCTAGAGTGCCTCTCACGAGATGATAATAATAGCATCAATAACAGGACAAATAAAAAATTACATGTACCTTACATAATAAAATGAGAAGAACACTGCATCAGTGCTGATATTCTTGCCAAGTATGCTTAACTTGAAGCTACTCATAAGGAAACATCAGATAAATGCAAACTGAGGAACAAAATAAGTAGCCTGTAATCTTCACAAGTGTCAGGGTCACGAAAATCAAGAAAAAATGAACTGTTTCATACTGAAATGGACTGAAGTTTCATGACAGCTAAATACAAGATGTCATTCTGAACAGGTTTTAAACCTGAGTGAGGTGCTTAATTCTCCCTTTTGCTAGGTTTGGTCCCATCTTTTACATAAATTATTTTTGGGTTTTTTTGTGGGAAAATATAAGAAATCCTATTTTCCTCTTGAAAAGTTCTCTAATCCATCTTACAAGTCCTTGGCATTTGGTCAATCTTTTACTTATTTATTTTTTGCTCAGTCATTCAGTGAAAGATAGAAAAAAAGAAAGTACCTACTATGGACCAGACATTATCCTAGATGCAGGATAAAGATATAACCAAAACCCTTCTTATGAATTCCAGAGCCTGAAACTGACAGGACTGATATTCAGGAAAAGCTTCTTTCCAAGGTCACAAGTATTACTCTTCACACACACACACACACACACACACGCACGTGCGTGCACACATGCACGCACACACAAATTAGTAGGGGGTAGATAAAACTTTTGAAAGACTTATAGGTTGTTATTCTCTGATGCCATTCCTATTGGAATGGACAGAACAACCTGGAAAATATATGAACAGTACCTGAGCCCATTAAATTACTGTGACTCATCCCTAAAGCATCCCATTTGGTTTATAATGCTTGTGAATCAATTCTATTAAAAATATTGCTAACACTTGCTTACATCATTTACATAATATGGAAGGACTAAATTAAAAGAGTTGGGAACACTATCTCAGGGCTTGTATTTAGTGCTATCATATGCCTCACAATTTCTCTGACAACAGTGAATGGGTAGGAGAAGCTGTCACCCCAAGGCCACTTAACGCATCCTAAGCTAATGCACAATGACTTGTCTCACCCTTAAATGTTGTCATTTGTAAGCAACATACCCATAGTTCTCGATGACTTTCAGACATACACATCCTGCCCCAGACAGAACTGCTCCTGAAGATCATGAGAGGACTATTTTAGTCCAGGTTCATGCACTGGGTTCCCAACTTCTCAAGAAAATTCCACAGCCTGTGTCTCACCTAAAGCTGACCTGATGTTGTTGCACATTAAATATTTTAACTGAAAATTAAATTTTATTTTTAAAATTACAACTACATTGGTGTTTAAACACACAATACAATATACAGATGAAGTGTTGTAGAATTGTATACCTGAAACCTATATAGTTTTATTTACCAATGTTACCCCAATAAATTCAATAAAAATTAAGTTTATTTAAAAATAAATCAAATCAAATCAAGTCAAAGATCTGGGCAACCTTGTTGTCTAAATAAGCTATACAACTATTCCACACAGATTTCATTTGTCTCTGATGCACAGGCTCTATTTAGACCATACCTCTCAAGTGGCATGTCTCCAGTTTTACACAGTTAACTAAACAGCCACCTTTTATAACTCTCTTTGCACATGTGAAATTCCTGGCTCTCATAGTCTAGTCCACTTTAAAACCTAGTCACCCAAACTTGATACTTGCCTGTTCACTCTGCTGCAATGAATCATATGCAAAACAGGCTGGAGAATGTTCTAATCTCTAATCAAATGAGCTAGGAAATGATAGAAACTCCTGTTTTTAAAAAATAAATTCCTGGCATTTTCAAAACATATAAAGTCCTCTCCTGATAATACTTCATGCATTTATGCAATAATTCCTAAACATGGTGAGAAAGAGTGTATCGTTCGTGACCCATACCACCAAAGGAGAAACAAACACGAATAGGTTGATGTTAATTCTAGTGGCCTCTAAACTACATATTGAATAACTGTTTCACAATACACTGTGACAGGGGGTTGAAGAAGATGGATTATTTTAACCTGGATGTAGACAAAGAGATCATTTATACTCAATCATAAAACTCCAGCATGGATTCTCAAAAATGAACAGGTTTATCCTTTTGCCCCCACAATAGTGCATGATCAACACCCAACACTAAGAAGCCCATGAAACTATGTTCACCCAACTCCCCATTTTCAGAGCTTGCATCATGCTTGATTTTCTTGGGATGTTAGAAAAGCATTGGACATGTGCATGGTATTTCCTGATTATTTCCTTGTGTCATCTTCCCTCAGACTGTGAACTCTTCAAGGACAGGGAATAGTCTGTCTTCTGTCTTGTACCCTCTGTACATGACTAGTGCCTGGAGCAGAGTGAGTGATGCTCTTTAATACTTTAATACTTTTAATACTTTTAACACTCTTTAATACTTTTTAAAGTATTTTTTAAAGCTGATAATAGGTATAAATTAAGCTTTAACACCATAGAAATCTAGAGATTCACATGTATGCCCAACAAAAATAATATTTCTTATTTAAATCAAACTCTTTTGTTTTACCAAAAATCAAAAGCAACTTGTGAAGCTCTTTTCCATAAAGAAAATCGTATGCATTTAAAGATGCCAGTTAGGATCTGGTGCAGATGACCACAATCCAAGCAAGGAGCTATGTGGAAGCTGGGGCACAGATTTTGTAAATCTTTATGTAACTCTGGTTCAACACTCCTAATGTGTACTTACCTTGCAGCGATCCCTACTGACACAATGGTGGGCTCTTCCTGAATGGCCAGGCCATGACTAGTGTTTTGCCTCTTTATCTCCATGGCACTGCCAAAGCCCCACACCACTTTTTCAGAAACTTTCTGGTTTCTTAAACTCTTGCTAGACCAAGTTTTAAAATTCCACAAAAAACACTAAAGGGAAAATCTGAAAAGGTTGGATTTATTTCTTAGTGCCTCCTTTCTCTCCAGGATCTTAGTCCCTCAAGTTCTGGCAGCTTTCATAACCCTGTGCTTCAATTTTTATCCCCCTCACATTGTGAAATTATCAGAATTTCTGTTGGGTTCTCTGAATCTTAGCTGCACCCCTCTGCAGGGGTCCTGGTTTCTCTCCACAGGCCAAAAATTGATAAATAGCCCTAGAAGGAAAGAAGCTCACAAAATATCAGCTCATCTCTTAGTAATTACTTTCTTTTCTAGTAAGTTGGCCCCTCAGTTCAAATTCTTCAAACAGATCATTTTATATTTTGTCCAAATTTTCTGTTATTCTCAGGGGGGTGTTGTTCTGCCATATAAGCTAATACATCATGCACTTTGGGATCTTTTGTGATGAGCTTTTTAACTGAACATTTGTCAGAGTTTAAAAGAATGCAATTTAAATGGAAGTTTGTAACTCCTGTTCCCATGTTTCTGTGGCATCTTATTTCCCGATATGATATGATTTGAATAATGCACCTGTTAGTCCTGCATATCTGTTACTTAAGATCCAACTATAAGAAAGATGCTCAGGGCATTGTTTCTGTTAATATACAAATATCTCTAGAAGAAGAGTAGAAGTCGCTAACATTGATGATGATGGAGATCGGACTTTTGTAAGTGGGAGGAAGATGAGGAAAAATGAGTCTGAGTCCTGCTAGTGAGAGAACCCCAAGGCTGGACTCAAGCTACAGAGCACCCAGGAAAAGGGGAAGAAACCACGCTATTACAAAAATTTTGTGAGAGAATCAAGCTTTCCTACATCACATTTTTCCCCAGAACTGGCTCTAATCTGTTCTGCACCAAGTTTCATGTCCAGGCCAGACATTCTTCCAGGGCTGAGATGGAGCAACACTATGTGTCTGCTTTGTAGAGGGTGTGTAGCTCAACTAAGCCTGAACTGGTCACTGCCTTTCTGTGTTTCTCCTTAGTGGAGAAACGTTTTCATTGAACCCATGACAAAGCCTTGTGCTTGCACAGAAAAAGGTAACAAATATGATCAAAATGAAACTTTTGATTCTTAAGTTCTTGTGCTATGGGCAACATATACTAAATCGAACAATTTCTGTATGCCCAAACCTGGGACTTAGGTTTAGTTTAAACTAAAGCAAGTTCTGTTATTCATCGTGAAATGGGTGTGTTTCCTGCTACCCAGGAAGTGGGTTATGGTCTGTGTCAAGATGCTTTCTACAAAGACAGAAAAACCACAAATCAGTGTATGTGATCAATGTTTGACATTCTATTGTACCAGCATGTTGCAGCAGCTCCCAGCTCTGCTGAGATAAAGCACTGACACCTGTAAGGTCTATGTGAGAGAAGAAGCCATGAGAGGAAAGTCATAAGGTCAAACTGCTGCAAGTTTGGGGGTTTTTTCCCCAAAATTATTTCACGTGGTTGCAACCCCTGCCAGCATGGACCCTCATGGCCAAATTGCCCAAAATACATGATATATTTTAAAGAGTCACAGATGTAAAGAAATAAAAAATATATTTGTACTCCTACCAGCAATCCAGCCATGACTAATTTCAAACCAGGGAAGGGAGAACAAATAATCTTTATTAATCTCATACTACCTACCTGCTAGGCTCATGGTTTATTTACATTATGACATTTAACTTAGACATTATGCCTATGATGGGTGGAGTAACATTTTTAAAAAGAGATATTTGAGGCTCTGAAAAATTAGATCACTTATCTGAGATGATCCCACAATGAGTGGTATATCTGAGATTTAAACCTGAATAGCTCTGATTTCAAAGCTCATATGCTTGCCATTATTTGATGATACCAAAATACCTATTCACATCATCCTGTCTTTTGTATTTTATAAAGACCACATGACTGTCATAGGCCAAATTCAATACCCTTTAAAATCACATGGAGGCATGTGTTCCTTGCATTTCACAGAAAGTCAGCACAAGACATAAATTAAGGGCTAGGCATGTACTTGCCAGCACCCGGATAATATCATCCTGGCATACAGCGACATAGTGGTGGGCCTCCTCGATTCAAGTTCTGTCAACTCCAATCACTTAATTAAAGCCCTGGGCATGATGAGAATTTCAATAGCAGGGCACTCGAGGGGCATTCTATAATCTAAAGCAAATACAGAAATAAAACTACTAGAGAGAACCTATCAAAGCCATAATATATCTATTACCACAGCTGTTTCTCCCCAGACACTAGGCTCCCTCCTGAGCCTATTATTAAGTGCAAATGACCAGGCTCAGTGACTGTTATTTTTAAAAACATTACTTATCGAGCATTGTGTTCTGAAACTTGTTGACTTATTTTAATTTGCATAATTATAGTAATTTTCTCCTATGTCAAAGCCATAGGATTATATTAGGATTTATTTAAAGAAATACATAGGTTCAAAAGAAAGTTCTTACATCATTTGTGACCCTTTCAAAGCAGTTGAGATGCAGCAATGATGGAAAAATGCATTTTGCTCTGTTTACTCTGGCCCAGAGACCTGACACAGGTATGGGACTAAAAAGAAAGAGAGTAACAAAAGGAATTAGGATGGTAGAAGAAAGTAGAAACAAAGAAAAGAGCCCCTTCTTCAGAGTGTACTTCAGCCTTTATTACAACATTTGCTTTTTTAGCAACTCAGGGAATGTGGCCGTATCACCCTCGTTTTAAAAGATAACATACTTATAACCCTGGCTGCTATAGCTCAGTGGATTGAGGGCAAGCCTGTGAAACAAAGGGTAGAGAGTTTAGTTCCCACAGGAGAGGCAGCCACACATCAATGTTTCTCTCCCTCTTTTTCTCCTTCCCTTCCCCTCTCTCTAAAAATAAATAAAATCTTTTTAAAAAGCTAATGTACTTATGAATAACCATTCACCAAGTTTACCTGAGAGCCAGGTCTAACATCCAGATCTCTTATTTTTAGTCTATGTTCTACTCCATGGACTAAGAACTTTGTCCAAGAATATTGCTTCAGTGAAATAAAGATCCCCACGCTATTAGTTGTCTATCTGTAGACTGTGCAATAAATCAAGGACCTTTCCATTATGTGGTCAATTTATTTTTATGTATTAAGGAAAATCACCTACATTTACTACCATATATCATTACTGCTTAACATTCTACTTCACTTATTTCCATAGGCACCCTAGGTGCCTTTGCTGTTTCTTGAAACCAGGAAAAAAAGAGACTTCTGGTTGAATCAAGAAAGTAGGATTCTGGACTTGACTCCTGCCCATTAATATACCATGTCCAAAGTTGCCCAAGAGAAGTACAGACAGGTTGACATAAGATCCAAGACATCCCATCCCTAACTCCAAAGGGCAAATAAAGAGAAAAACATGTGGTCCTAGAATGTGCGTATTGCCATTCTGTCCCATTTCTCTCCCTTCCTTTTAAAGTTCTGTGACCTTGCAGACAGGAATAGGAGGGCTAAGACAGTTGAAACAACCCAGAAGGAAATGGGAGAAGCATCAGCAGCTTGACAACACAAAAGAAGCTTCAGCTGAGGTCAGTTATCTGAACCTCTGAATTGTATTTCCAACTCTCTTCTAAACACACTCGCTGTATTACTCCTTATCCCTTCATGTACCACAGGATCCATATAAAACTTATGCTCTTCCCCTCCTAAGCCATTTCCTTTTTATAAATTTAAACTCTCACTCAAGTCAGTAGCTGTAGAATTATTTCTGAATCCTCCATGTCCCTGCTTTCTTCACCCCAACTGCTATTGCAATGTAATTTAGGAACACTGGACTTGCAGCTCAAATACCTGCATTTGAACACTAAGAAAAACACTAAGAAAAAGCTACATAAAATGGGTTGTTCTTTTTTTACTTTCAATGTCTTCACACATTATAACTCACCTGAATAATTAGAGTATTTTCTAGTTTGGGGGTTTCCAAGTACATTGGTCCAATGACTTTTTCCCCAGTATTATCTCTCACTACTATTATTTGTATATATGTCCCATCAAAGTACACTCACTGTTATCAATGCACTTCTGTCCTTATCTACTTCTCTGTATGTGTTACTCGTATCCCCTTTCCAAGGCATGTTCTACTTTCCCTTCTCCTTTTGGACCATTCCAAACTTCTCCACTGCTACAAAGTCCTTTATTATCTAACGTATATCTGACCTGAGTCATATTCTGAGTTCATCCCACTCCAATAATTTTGTTGGTACCTTTCTGTGTGTTATTTGTCTACATTTTACTTAGAACTTACATTCTACCTCCCAATTTATAACTTGTTTTTTAAAGTATATTTTATTGATTATGCTATTATAGTTCTACTTTCTTTTCCCTTTTATTTCCCTCCACCCTGCACCCCCCTCCCACCATCAGCCTCCCCCCTCCTTAGTTTGTGTCCATGGGTTGTACATATAAGTTCTTTGGCTTCTCAATATCCTATACTATTCTTAACCTTCCCCTATTTTCTACCTACCATTTATTCCCTGTACTTTTTTCCCCACATCTGCTCCCCACTGATAATGCTTTGTATGATCTCCATTTCTGTTATTCTGTTCCTGTTCTAGTTGTTTGCTTAGTTTTGTTTTTGTTTTTAGGTTCAGTTGTTGATAGTTGTGAATTTTATTTGTTGATAGTTGTCATTTTATTGTTCATAATTTTGATCTTCTTTTTCTTAGATAAGTTCCTTTAATATATCGTATAATAAGGGTGTGGTGATTATGAACTCCTTTAACTTTACCTTATCTGGGAAGCATTTTATCTGCCCTTCCATTCTAAATGATAGTTTTGCTGGATAGAGTAATCTTGGATGTAGGCCCTTGCCTTTCATGATTTGAATACTTCTTTCCAGCCCCTTCTTGCCTGTAAGATTTCTTTTTGAGAAATCAGGTGACAGTCTATGGCAAGGGTGTCAAACTCATTTTCACCAGGGGCCACATCAGCCTCGCTGTTGCCTTCAAAGGGCTGAATGTAACTTTAACTCCTTAACAGTTAAGGAGTAGTTACATTTATACAGCCCTAAAAGAATTATGGCCCTTTGGATGCAACTGCAAGGCTGATATGCACCCCCCGGTGAAAATAAGTTTCACATCCCTGGTCTTTGGGAACTTGTTTGTAGGTAACTGTCTCCTTTTCTCTTGCTGTCTCTTTCCTCTCATCAAGGATAATATAATTATGATGTGCTTCAGTGTGTTCTCCTTTTGTGGTTGAACTTCTTTGGGACTCACTGAGCTTTTTGGACTTCTTGAAAGTCTATTTCCTTTGCCAGATTGACAAAGTTCTCCTTCATTATTGTTTCAACTTAGTTTTCAGTGATTTGCTCTTCCTCTTCTCCTTCTGACACCCATATGTTTGGACGTTGGAATGTTTAAGGTTGTCCCAAAGGTTCCTAAACCTCTCTTCATTTTTTTTTTAATTCTTGTATCTTCATCCTATTTTGGTTGACTGTTTATTTCTTTCTTCTGCTCCACATTGTTGATTTGAGTGCCAGTGTTCCTCCCTTCACTGTTGGTTCCCTGTATATTTTTATTTCACTTTGCACAGCCTTCACTTTTTTCTCTATTTTGCGACCACGCTCAACCACTTCTATGAGCATGCTGACTACCAGTGTTTTGAACTCTGCATCTGATAGGTTGGCCATCTCTTTGTCGCTTAGTTCTATTTCTGGAACTTTGATCTGTTTTTTTTCATTTGGGTCATTTTTCTGTTTCTCAGTGTATGTGTTATGTTGTAAGGGGTACAGCCTTTGGTATTCACCAGGGTGGGGCAACCCAGGTCACTGCGTTGTAGCTCTAATATGTGGGAGAGGGGTCAAAGAGGGAACAATGCCATTTGCCCAGTTCTTGCCCTGCTTTCACTTTCCCCACTACCCACAAGCAAATCAGGCCCTTCTGGTGCTAATACCTGGGTGAGTGGGTTTGTGTACATTCTAGGACCATGTGGGTCTCTCCAACAAACTCTTCTGCTACCACAAACTCCACAGGTTTTTACAGCCAGAGGTTTTGAAGCTTTCTTTTCCTGAGCTGGAACCTTGGGTTGCAAAGTCTGTCTCACTCCCTAGTTGTTCCTCTTTGTATCTGCATGCAAATGTGGGACCACCTGGTCTGCCAGCTGCTATCTTGCTGGGCATCCTCTGTCCCAGCTGCTGGTCTCCAGTCTGGATGAATATCTCTTCTTTAACTTCTTGGTTGTTGGACTTCCATACAGTTCAATTTTCTGGCAGTTCTGGTTGTTTTTGTTTTAAAATTTGTTATTGTCCTTCTTTTGGTTGTGTGAAGAGGCAAGATATTTATGAGTCTACCTATGCCTCCATTTTGGCTGGAAGTCAACTTATAACTTCTTAAGATCAAGGTCTTACTTATCTTTATATGTCCAGAGTCTGACATATCACTTAAAATATTTTAACTTTTTTCAATAAATTGCTTTTAATGAATTCTAAGTTTGAATTGGAAATATATACTTTAACTCTCCCCTTAGGGAGGGAGTTATATTCTACTAAATTGAGGTGCAATTACTCAATAGAGAAAACTAGACAGCCAATCTTGAGATAAGTGAGATTTCCTTAAGGTATCACCAAACCAGAATTGAAAATCATTCATCTGAACTGAGGTGACTTTAAAATAAGCTATTTTAATAGTTCTAACAATAATAGCATTGACTTTATGTTTTTTTTGCAACACACACATAGGAATGTATTATCAGTAAGAAATGGAGGCTCATGAAGGATGAATAACTTGCCTAAGATAACAAAGGCAGAAAATGATTAAATCAAGACTCAAGTCAAGCCTTTTTGTCTTCAGAGGCTGTGCTCTTCTCACTATTTTTCACTGACTATCAAGAGTTTTATCAACCCTGCTTATGAAAACTTCAAGTCCTTCCTTGGTCTGGGAATAGGCAAAAAAAGATTAAAATACAGCATTTCCTGACCCATGGTGTTATAATAGAGGGCTCGGAAAACTTTTGCTCTAAAGGACCACACAATAAATATTTTAGACTTTGTGGGCCATATGGTCTACTCGAATCTGCCATTATGGTGTGAAAGCAGCCATAGAAAATATGTGATAGAATGAGTATGGCTGAGTTCCCATGACACTTTGGGAACTTTATAAAAATAAGACAGTGGGCCTGATTAAGTCCTAATGCTATAGCCTTGACCCCTGTTAAAATCCCCAGTAATGGTCCATTTACTATCATTGCAAAGAGGCAGGCAATGTGCTAGCATAAAATTATTAATTAATTAGTCTTTCATATTGCACTTGTATTAGATATTTAAGACACAATGCTGTGTAAAATATAAAAAATGACAGAATTATACATAATTACAATTCCAAAACACATGTTGTTCCTTCAACAGAAATTGAGACAATTTACTAAAATTCATTTTAAAAAGCAAAAAGTGTAAAGCAGTTTTCTCTGCAGTTGCTTGAATACAGGATATGTAATAAGTAGATTTTAAGTCCAGAAAATAAATGAAGCCAAGTACCTGTGACCTTTGGTTTCCTCATTCTCACTCCTGAAATAAATTGATTCACTCCAGTGACAGTGCACATATAGTACCTCAGGCATGACTCAATAATGAGCTGGTCTTTCATGAGAAAAAGACTGAGGTTAGGAAATAGGAAATAAGATAACAGAAATCGTAGCACACAGATCATAAACTTTTTCTTAATAGAGATGAGTTTTGTTTTCATTTAAGCTAGTAGAAATATTTGGCAAAAATGGCAGATGATGTATTTATGTACAAAATCTTCATTTCCCCTTTTAAGCTGGGTGAAATCATTCAGTGAGGGCTTCAGATTGGCCAGACAAATTGTGAAAAGCTCACACAACATGAGATTTTGACTGAGTAAAAGAAGAGTTTGCTGCTGCTCTGGAAAGTCTGATCCAACCTCTACGACAGCAGCTGTCTCCTGTAAATTTTCTCTATGTTCCTAAGAATTCATTCATTCATATATGTTTTCTGGCATTGTTACCCATATTTTCACATATTTGTCTTACTTTTATTGTGGTATAACTGAAATATAATATTATATGTGCCTTATTTCCAAAATAAAACTATAACATTTCAAATAGAATACATGTGAGTCTAAACATCAGCTTCATTATTTTTATTAGCTTTGTTATTGCTGCCAAACTCCTCATCTTCTCTGAACCAGTTTCAGGTGATTATAGCATCTATTTCATAGGTGTGTTGTTGGCTCACATTTAGTAACCTGCATAACCATCATCATTACCAATACCATCTCTGCTATTTTTATGTCTTCTCTTCTGGGATGTTTTATTCCATTCTTCACCCAGAATTCACTGTTTACCTCCTCCCAGGACTTTCAGAACTTTTAAAATTTTTATTACTTTTATGCTGCATCTTAATTATTTGTATGTCTGCTTCTTCTACTAGATTAGAATTTCTTGAGTTCTACCTGAGTAAAGCTTTCAAATAGATATTCATTGAATACTTTTCTAATGATCAAGTAAATTACTCTTTGCTTACCTGTATAGACTTTTCAGATACCATACACAATAGCATGAATAAAGAAAACAAGCATGAATTCAGTGAATCTTTTTATGCTGATAATACAAATATTTTGTCCAGAGCTCTCTCCCTATTATGAACCAAAGCTTGCATTTAAATTTGAAATTCTCTAAAATTCACTCAAACAAAATATTACATAAATCACAATATTCAAAAAATAAAAAGTGGTCTTATAAAAAAGATAACCAAAGTGCATGAAAGGATTTATAATAAGTCACTGGTGCCCACCTCACATGTTGGGAACTGTGGGATGAGAATAGGTCTGTTTGTCTATTGACTCCTTGTGATCATGGATAGAAATCAGATTTTTTTTAAATGTGGAAAAGTGCTACTGGTCTCTCCCACGGGCACAATTTTTCAGGTCCCAGCCCAATCCAGTTCCTTCTGGCTGAACAAAAGGACACTGCCCTTATAAAACAAAGTTATTTAATTTTTATAGTTAAGTTTCTATCACTTGTTTTCCAAAGCACTTGCCTCATTAGTCTAGTGTAGAGTTCAATCCTTATCTCAGCACCTTCTGAGTATATATGCATCTCCACACTTCCACCATGTATAGTCTCCCATAGAAGTTCAGGCACTTGACACTTAATCCCCAGAAAAACCTCCTTTAGTCTTATCTGCTCTGATACTACTTTCAATTCCTAATGTGTACCACTGCATAATTGCTCATCCATACACAACCGTCCATGTGATGCTGTCTGGTGGACCCCTTCAGTGACTTTCTGCTGTATTTTTCAAACTAGATGGAATCACCATTATAAAATTAATCCCAATACTTCAGGTTACTCAACACAACAGAAATAAAGTCCATGCAAGTATCTAATGTGGATAGTCCTTGTCAAGTATCCCCCTCCCTCTAGTGGCTTTCCATCACGTGGTAACTTAGGAACCTAAGCTCTATCTTTTAGCTTCACCTTCTAGATTTTCAGAGTCTTCCTTTTCATTTATGCAAATGAAAAGGAAATGAGAATGTAGAAGGCTGTATCAGAGGGTTTTATGGGGAAGAATTGGAAGTGACATACATTACCTTTACCCACATTCTATTGGCTGGAACTTAGTTATATGTCTTTGTCTAACTACAAAGGAGGCTGGGAAATATAGTCTAGCTCTGTGCCTAGAAAGAAGATACAATGTAACAGTGAACACATAACAATCTCAGCCATCCAGATGAAGTGCACTATAATTAGACATGAAGGATTCCTATTTATTAATTGCATTTTAAATGAGAGAATAAAGAATAGCTTACAAAGTTCTCTCTCATATACCACCTTTTCTCATCTTTACAATGGATCTGATATACTTACATTTTAATCCTCATTTTACAGATAAAAATACTAAACTTCAGTGAGTTGATAAATTAGTCAAATTTATTCAACTGCAGAGTATACAACAGTCAAAATTTGAACTCAGGATTTCTGATTTTTATTGTAATGATATTTCCGTAATTCTGGAGCCAAACTCACTTATAGGCACCCACTGTACATATAGATCCTTATCTCAGGCAAGAAAAGTCAGGCAAAAATACAGATAAAACTTCTAGTATGTGTTAGGTACAGGCACTATCTTAGGTGCTGAGGAAACAAGCAAGACACAAGCTGTGTCCTACTGAACTTTACAATCTACAAAGTATCTTTCGGCATTTTTTATTACAAATGGTTATGTCCCACCCAGATAAAAGTTTTTTATCCTTTTTCACCTTTGATCCCTATAGCATGATACTCTTAACTTTCTCTTACATTATGTATCTTCACTTATCTACTTACTCATAACCACTCATGTATCCTTATTCTCAAAGTCTAGGTCAAGTATATCATCCTTATTTCTTTCTGAAGATGAATCACTACAATAATGCCTATTATCTTTTTTCTCTGACCAAAGTCTTGAATCTATTCCTTACAGAAAAACATGTGGTTACAGGCTGACTTGTATTGTTTGATAATTTTTTACACACTATTTTATACATCACTGAACTTCATGAGCTCAGTCTACCCCAACAGAATTACCTTTATTTTTTATGTCCTTGGATTGTTCTGGAATATGAACATAAAAAAAAGTCATATGAAGACTACCTGTATTCTTGCTATAAAGCTGTAAATTAAAAATATTATGTTATTCAATGTTCTTTTAAAAAAGGTCAGTTGTAATAAATTATTATGAGAATATATTTTCTGAGAAAATGGCACTCTTCTTTAGAAACCAGAACACTTTCTTCCAAAGGATAATAAGAATTATATAATTACATTTTATTTTTTTGCCCTGAATCCTTCAGATTTTAGCAGTAATCACTCCTATTTAGTATGTTTGTTCTTTCTTTTTTAGGGCTGTAATTTTTTAAAAACAACTCTGTGGCACATATATATTAAAATCTCACAATTTACATGTTGGTTAGGTTCCTGGAAAGTGGCAAGTGATTAAAAAAACACTTAAACTAATATTTTGCATAAGAAAAAAAGGAGATATATGCTGGTAGATTGTTTAGAAAGGGCAGTTGTACCTCTTTTTTCCTCCATATCACATCAATATGAAGTAAACATTTTATATAAATATATGAAAACTAAAAATGCTTATTCATGAACATAGATATAGTCTCTGAAAGTGTTCAATAGCTCTATAATAGACATAAGGTATGAACTCTTCAGAATTCATGCATACAAAGTGCTGTACACCAAGGTGAAACATGATGCAAGATGAATGATATGCTTATTAATTTATTTTTTTAAATGTATCTGAGAGTCTAGATTTTTATTCCATGGGTGTCAAACATTTAGAAAAAAAATTTTTATCTGTGTGCCTCCTGGCTTCCATTGCATTGTTCAGTCATGATTTTACTTGAGTTAGGGACACAGGAGTCTATAAGGCATAACCTCAAAACACTTGAAGGGCACAAATAGTGAGGCAAAAGAATTTTGTGAATGCTGGCCCCATAAATTACCACATTATGATGATAGAAATGTCACATGCTGTTACCTTGCCCAACAAGCAGTGCCCTCGAACCACACTGCCAGTACAAGAACCTTTCACACATTCAAAATTTGACTGACAACTTAAACCTGCCCTTCCAAAGTTAATACATGTGTCTGTTAAATACTGTTCATTTCTTTATCACTTTACTCCCATAACATGCAAATTAATCACATACAAATTGTAGATTGACAAATAGGTTTGAAATCATGCAAAAAATAATTTTAAATTGAATCCAACCCTCAACTTCTCTAAAGCCTACTTTTCCCAATTATAAAATAGTCCTAATACAGCTCTTCCATGGAATTATCGTGAGAATTACATAAAGTAATATAGTGATTAGCAAATGCCTAGCATAGTCAGTACTCATTGTTAGCCATTAGTGTTGTCTATCAGTAATAGAAAGTGACAGATAATAAACAAATAAAAGCACTCACTAGGCTGGCTACTGTAGCTCAGTTTGTTGGAATGTTGTCCTGTATACCAAAAAGTTGGGGGTTTGATTCCCAGTCAGGGCACATAGCTAGGACTTCAAAATTAAGTTCTAATCCTGGAAATCTCAACCACCAGTTAACACCCAGAGACACATGCATTTGTCTTGCAGAAATACCAATATATTTTTCTTTGTTGCAAAAGCAATGTTTCTTTGTACCCATCCTTATACACCCTCAGCTCAGCCTTTCTAAGTTCATCCATGTCTAGTAATAGTTTATGACTGGCTTCCTGTCCATACACTAACCTCTTATCCAGGCACAGACCAACCCTCAAGGAGCAGGGGAAAAGACAATTTTATCCTCTGTCCCGGTTTGCAGCTAGAGCTATGAAAGATAATCACTTCAAGTCACCAACCATTCAAGCTGCTCCTGCACCTAGACAACATCTACAGATGTTCTTAGACGAAGTCTACCTTTAGCTTTTCATTTTAGCTCCCAGAATCCTAAACAGATTCACAACTATATCCAAAGGGACTGTCAGTTATATTTACACACAGGCAATGATGTGCTCCAACCAGCGAGTTCTTGCTTAAAACGACCCAATTGTTAACTATTCAGTAATCTGGAAACTGGTTGATAAAATGTTGGTAGCTGAAGTTGGCTGTGGTGAAAATATTTAGACCACAGAAATCAGCAAACACTGTAAGTCTGGACTTTTCCTTTTCCCAGACAGCCAGTTTACCAGCACATGGAGGCATAATATAAGAAGTACTGAGAACTCTGGTTGGGGCCATCTACAGCAAAGCAATAGAGTAAATCATTTCCAAAAGAGGGGTCAGTTATCTGAGAAAATGGGCTAGATATCAAAAAACAAATATTTTAAAGGCAAGGCTGGGAAAATTGGACCCTATTGCTGACATTTGTATAATCTTGAATGTTGCAGAGTTGGTGACTTTTTTATGCTCTAGAAGGCTCATAATTACCTAAAGGTGACTAAATTATATCAGGCAATACAAATGTAGACAGCCAACATCGTAATTCAGGGCCCCAAATGCTTTCTAACAATGATTTCATAAACCAATGAACTGCCAATTCTCCAAATACACAGACATGAAAGGGCTGTCCTAAGTTCATTACTCACCACAGTTCCTGACAGCCCTTTCTCTGTTTTGTGATCTGTATATAAAAAAACATTATTTAAGAAAAGGAAGGTGACAGAAAGATTTGAATACAACTAAAGGCACTAAACTTCTCCAAATCATCATGAGGAGAAAGATGGGAAGAATAATATGTGACTGGGAGGACTTCTGGTTGGGGTGGAGACATAAGTAAATATGGCTCACCTCCTCACATAACCATATCAAAATTACAACTAAACTACAGAACAACCATCATTCGGAACTGTCAGATGTCAAGTTGAAGGGAATTCCAACAACTATGGAATTAATGAAACCACATCCATCCGGACAGGTAGGAGAGGCAGAAAAGGGCTAGCCCCATACCCATGTGCAGTGAATTAAAACTCAGGAGGGATACCTCAGGAATGAGGGATCTCAGCCCCATACCAGACCCCCCTGCCCAAGTTTCCAGTGCCAGGAAGATAAGTCTCAATAACTTCTGGCTCTATAAAGCAGCAGGGGTTGAGTGGTGCAAGAAACTGCTGGATTCCCAAGCAGCTCTTCTAAAAGGACCCACACACAGACTTATTCAGACTCACTCCCTCTGAGATCCAGCACTGGGGTAGCAGCTTGAAAGGCACTAATGACATAGAGGGAGGGACTAAAGTCTCTGGCAACAGGGCAAGAGCTGGGGGCAGCTTTCTCCCAGACAGAATGGCAGGCAGAGGTCATTGTTCCTTTTCTGGACCCTCCTTACTCAGGTCACATAGCCAGCAGGGGGGTTCTATAGCTGAGACTCCAGTAACTTGGCTCACAGTTTGCCCCACCCTGGATGAGCTCCACCCCAACTAAATTATAGTTCCTTCCATGCTGTTAACTTTGGCTTGTCATTATGAATGACTTCTCTTGACTCATGCTTCCCATCTACCTAAATCTTCTCAAACAGTCAACAGCCAGCCATAACAAGTCCACAGCCCTCACACCTCTTGCTGAGGGGCCTGACATTAACAGAAGCCAGCTAGGTTCATAGCTTGGCTTTGCCTGGGAATCTCCAAGCCTAGCAAAAGTAGCGGCCATCTGCAAAATGCTTTGTACTCATGCTAGGTGGCCATGGGCAGAACACAGGTGGTGGCTAATGCTGGCCAACACCACCCAGTAAACCCCAGAGTCAGTGCACTTAGTAGACAGCTACAGACCACATCGGAGTACCAAAACTCTGCCCTTGCACAGGTGATCCTCCACAGAAGATGGAGGTTAGTGGCCAGTGGCCATAGCCAGTCTTTGTAGCTGACTGTACTGGGTAAATCCCTCCTATTGACCTGCCAACAGCAATCAAGTTTCAACTACAAGAGGGGGTACTCAGCCAACATGGAGGGCATACCTCAAATATTTAGCTCAAGAGTTACAAGAGGCTGTGCCACTGGACCTCATAGGACACCTACTCTACCAAGCCTGGGACACATAGCAGCAGCTCTACATAATACATAGAGAGGCTGACAAAATGAGGAGACAAAAAACATGGCCCAAATGAAAGGACAGATCAAAACTCCAGAAAAAGAACTAAACGAAATGGAGATAAGCAATCTGTCAGATGCAGAGTTCAAACACTGGTTGTAAGGATGCTCAGTGAACTTAGTAAGGACCTCAACAGCATGAAAAAGATCCCATCAGAAATGAAGGATATACTAATTGAAATAAAGAACAATTTACAGGGAAACAACAATAAAATGGATGAAGCTGAGAATCAGATCAATGATTTGGAACATAAGGAAGCAAAAAACAACCAAAGATAATAATATGAAAAAAAAGAATCCAAAAAAATGAGGATAGTGTAAGCAGCCTCTAGAACCATTTCAAGCATCCCAACATTTTTATCATATGGGATCCAGAAGGAGAAGAGGAAGAACAAGAAATTGTAAACCTATTTGAAAAAAATAATGAAAGAAAACTTTCTTAATTCAGTGAAGGAAATAGACATGCAAGTCCAGGAAGCACAGAGAGTCCCAAACAAGATGAATGCAGAGGCCCACACCAAGACACATCATAATTAAAATGCCAAAGGTTAAAGATAAAGAGAGAATCTTTAAAGCAGGAAGAGAAAAGCAGTTAGTTACCTACAGAGGTGTTCCCAAAAGACTGTCAGCTGACTTCTCAAAAAAACTTTTGCAGGCTAGAAGGGACTGGCAAGAAATATTCAAAGTCATGAAAAGTAGGAACCTACAGCCAAGATTGCTCAGCCCAGCAAAGATATCATTCAGACTCAAAAAGCAGGTAAAGAGCTTTCCAAACAAGAAAACACTAAAGGAGTTCATCATCACCAAACCATTATTATATGAAATGTTAAAGGAACTTATTTAAGAAAAAGAAGATCAAAACTATGAACAATAAAATGGCAAAAAAATACATATCAACAACTGAATCTAGAAAACAAATTAAGCAAACAAGAAGAACAGAGACTAAATCATGGATATGTACAGTATTTTGATGGTTGCCAGATGGGAGGGGTGTGTAGGGGAAATTGGTGAAGAGGCAAAGAGATTAAGCACAAATAGGTAGCTACAGAATAGCCATGGGAATTTAAAGTTCAGTTCAGGAGGAGTAGCAAAAAAATTGATATGCATGACCCATGGACATGGACAAAGATGTGGGGATTGCCTGAAAGAGTGGTACATGTGGGATGAAGGGGAGCAAAGAGAGAAAATTGGGACAATTGTATTAGCTTAATCAATAAAATATAATTGTGTTTGGTTTTTGTCCAAATGTAGACATTATATCATAAATAAATACAGGTACATGACTGAACTATTGATTGCTACAGTGTAAGTGGTATCATAACATGAGCAATCAACATCTTGAAACTAATTCAGGTTTGTAAATGGAAGGAGGCAAACAACTTTTGAACATTAAGCTAATCACCATAAAAAATTTTTGAGCACCAAATGTGTACATAGTACTGCTTTTAGAAATGCAGGCAAATATAAGTTGAAAACAAACCCCATCCTAAAAAGCCGAGAAATCATTATGTCAGTTTATGTATACCTTTCATAGAGAAAGTTTAGTCATGCTTCTAAAATTTTCTTTTATCTACTGAATTCCTTTTTAAGGACCAATGCTATAGTACACATTCCCAGTAATAAGGTAGCCATCCAGAGTTTTGTTCATATATTATGGACAATATAACTCTCGTAAACCTATGTTACTTCTTAAATTTTTCAATGAATGATCGGAAGTCATATTGATGACATATATAGAAAATTATACAGTTGTATAGTAATTTTATTTCTTACTTTGTCTTATATTTCTATTTGTTTTGTTATTGTTTCTCATTTACTTTTGTATTTGCCAATTCTTTCAGTTTTTTATATTTTATGTTTATATTAAAACAATACCTTGATATTTCTTCAATAATGTAAAATATAAATAAGTACATAAAGCATTTGCTATGTTATTTCTTTCATCTTTAACAATCAACAGTAAAAAGTCACCTTTTAATATTTATCAGCCATTTTTATTTCTTCATTTATGACTCTATTGTTCATATCCTTTGCCTGATATCTTCTATGTGGTTGTATGTTGGCTTGTTGGTTTGTTGGTTTGTTTTAACTGATGAGAAAAACTTAATTTATTAAGAATAATAATTTATTTTATGATATAAATATATTTTCCTGTTTGCAACTTGTCTTTTTAATGTTCATGTTGATTTTTGCTATAGAGAAGCTTTTAAGAGTAAAAATTTTCTCTTGTATTTATAGGTGCTTTTTGGATGTCATGTGAAAAATCCTTTTGATAGTCCAGCATATTATATGTGTTTGGCGAGTCACTATAAATTAATATTATACTTCATTTAATTCCTCTGAATCTTATTTTGAGTAACTTTTAAAATATTTTACTAAATAGTTCAATATCGGTTAACCAACTACTTCATCTTTTGCCACTGATTTGATGCAACTTGCTTAATATGCGCTAGGTTTCTTTCTTGGCTTTCAATTCTATTCCTTTAAAATTGTTTAGTCTATTCTGGAGTCAGTGAAACTTTACTACAATTATTTTTGCTCTAAAATTGGCGTCAGTATCTGGCATTATAAGTATTCCCTTTCATATTCTTTAAAATCTCAATGTATTTTCTTCCTGTTTTTAAATAAATTTGAGAATTATTAAGTCCTCTTCCATTAATACACACACATACACACACACCAAAGCCATACTTGGAACTGGATTACATCTATGAATAAGTTAGAGAGTTGTTAGATAATATAAATGCTTACTATCCTAATAGAAATAAACATATACTGTCTCTATAGTTCTCTTTCTAATTGGTGAAATAACAGCCTATTTAGTTTGACCTGACCTGTTAAAGACTTCCAATTCAACCAAAATTAGATTGTCATGTCAAAGATAATGGTAGAAGTGGACAGTTGAAACGTAGAAAAATTTTATGATATAGTATAAATTCTGTATTTCAAAGGAAATAACAGCAATGTTAATGGGAAAAATATACCTCTATAGCCTATAACCTACAGTAACTAGCTTGTATCTTTTTTGGGGATATCCCTCCTTCTTTCTCAGAAATTTGGCTTGTCAATATTCTGTATTTAAGGTGTTCACTCAGCTAATACATAGTTTCTTGTTAAAAATATAATCATAAGAAATGTATTCTAATGATTCTCCAAAATCATAAGATTTTATTATTCTTATGATTCTCCAAAATCATAAGAAATGTATTCTAACTTGTGAATTAAGATAAAAGTGTTACTCAAGGGTACATAGTTCATATTTTACTAATTATATTTATCTTTTATGTGCAAATGTATTTTCATAATTATATATTGAAAGTCATAAAATGTTAATATATTATTTCATAATACAATCAAATACAAACATTTTGGCTTGGTCTATTAAACAACTGTATATGTAAGTGTGTGTGTGCGTCCATGAGTTCATGCTTTATCTAAGAAAATACCACATTCAGTCTCTAGATTTCAGAGGCTGGCTAGTTAAGGCCTTCTGTTGCCATAATTTGGCATAAACTGTGACTCTAAATGGGTGTGATGAGTGACACATAGCAAAAATTAAACAGCAAAGCATACCTACTAAAATCTAGGAAATCACTGCCATTCAAAGCAGTAGATTTTATCTTCACTTAAATACCATGAAGTGGTAAAGTTGAAAATCATGTGCGTCATTAGTTACAAATGATTCATTTCACAAGCAAGAAAACAGAGGCTTCAAGATCACAAAGGCCATGAAAAGCTGTATGAATTTCTAGTCAAACTCTCTGAGACTCAGTTTCTCTCTCTGTAAGGTCACTATACAAAAGTGGGCCAATTTTAAAAGATCACTAGTCTATCATATTGCATAGAAAATATCAGTGGAGAGATTACAATGAAAGAACTGTTCTCTCAACAGAATCCTAGGAGTGAGAGGGGAACTCAAATTTTAGTAAGAAGAGTCTACACGGAGAGCCACAACCCAACCATGTGGGATTAAGGATGCAAAACTGAAGATAGTTCCTGTTAGGTGAGAGCAGTTGCAGCAGACAAAGAAGTCATCTGCCCCTGGCTTTCACGCTCCAGGTTTTGGTGGTATGGGGTAGGTGGTGTCATTTAAGAAGCCAAAGACAAAATGAGAAAAGAATGGAGAGGAGTAGAAAATGTGACTTTTTCTGTTTTTAACAAGAACCTCAGTAATACAATCTCATTTCTGAAAATTTCATACAAATCAAAAATATAAAAAGTGAGGAAAATGCAAGTGTCATTTTATTTCTCCCCCATTTTATATACCTTCCTTCCCATCTCACTCTCCTTCCCAGAGGCAATCAATTTTGACGGTTTAAATGCTTCACATGCCACCTTTTTTTCAAGTCATTTCCCTAATGTATGGACAAATATGCAAATGTATGCTACTTAACATAAAGGAAACCCTATTATACGGACAGCTCCACATCTTCCCACTTTCATTTAAAATATATATAATTGGTATATTTGCAAGTAAGTTCATGAAGATATAGCTGATTATTTTTAATGACTGAATAATATTTTACCATATATAAAAACCACTATTCATTTAAGCATGACCCTGCTAATAGAAACTTAATGAATTTCCATTTGGTGAGCTTAAAAATATTGTTTAATTTATCACCCTTTTATACGCATGTTTTCGCATTAGTATGAATTTCCTATAGGTTAGATACCTGGTAAAATTGCTGACTACATACATACCGAGTCTGTCCAGAATGTATCCAGCCATGTAATAGGAAAAAGAGAGACATTTAGTGAAGAAGATACAAGAAACATTGTACAGAGGACAATGACACCCCAGTCTCTTTCAAAGTAGGCACCTTGGGACCTCACACAGTTCTCCCAATCTCCACCAGCTGCCCCATCACATTTCCCTGAATGTCACTGATGATCTAAAATCTCTTCCCTTTCAAAGGTGATTTTAGTTCTGGGGGAAGCCAGAAGTTGCAGGGCACCAAACTTGGGCTAGAGTGGAGCTGAGTAACCTAGTGATTTGATGTTTGACGAAACAACTCTGCACAAGACATGATGCATAAGCGGGCAAGTTATTGTGATGAAACTGCCAATCACTATTTGCCCATAGCTGAGGCCTCCTGAATCACCCGAATGATTCCTGTGGAGGAATGTTCAAGCGCAATGCAAAATTTGGTGCAGACCTGTTGTTCTACTCACTCAGTCATTTTGAACATGATGGCCACACGGTAAACTTTCATCAATGGCATCTACCTCCCCCCACTAACTAGTACAGTGAAGTCATCACTATTCATGCATGCATGTTCCAGACCACTCTCCTTGGCTGCCAAATTACATCGATGTCATGAAAACCATTCTAATTATATTGACAATAGCTGGACTTTTTCTGGACAAACCTCATATATCTTCATAGTCAAATTTCTCTCAAAAAAAGATCATGCTTCTAAGGCCATCATAATATGTAAGAATATGTGGTTTCTCACAAATAATACATCCTGGATATTAACAACATATTTAGTATTTGTCAATCATAAAGGCAAAGATTGGTATCACATTTTTGCTTAAAATTTAACTCCTTGATGACTAATAATGTTTATTCATTCCTTGTGTTTGTTCTATGAATTACTATGTATATATTATATTTATTTTCTTATTTGGGTTTTGATTTTTATCTTATTGATAGAAATTTTAAAAATATTTTGACTACTAGTTCCTGGATTTTTGAGATGGACTTTTCCATTGTTTGAAAAGTGTGACTGTTAATTCTCCCTTCCCAATATTAACATCTCTAATACTTTCTCTCACCTCATTTAATTTCATAGGAATTTAATTATGAATGGTAGCAATGTCATAGGACATATATCTTTGTTACTAACTGCAATAGGTATATTTCTAATATTTCACCATCGGTCATAATGATTGCTCTAGAGATTGCACATCCTCATTGTGACAGATTTTTCTGTTCATACACAATTCTAGCTCCCTTGGACATTCTCTCTACACTACAGGGCTGGAAGCCTGAAAACATTTTCTAACATCCTGTGCCCACAAGCCTCCAGTTTCAATTCTGCCACTGGGAAGCACTCGTGTGAGATGTGGAAATAAGAATGAAAGCAACGCCATAATTTTGCCTCCAGCAGCCACAGGCAGATGCTTGAGCTTTAGCTTGAGCTTTGAGGTTCTGCAGCAACTTCTTAGCATTCCCTCTGGAGCCAGCCAGCCCAGCACAGCAGCTAGCTGTTAGCAGCAGCGGTATCCTGCAGTTCCTAACCAGAATGTTAGAAGCAGCTTTCTAATTTCCTGAAAACTACTGACAAACCTGAAATCTGATGGTGAGCTTTCTGTAGCTTTCACTTCTCTTGCCCTGCCAGCTAATGAGTTTCTACAATATTTATGGGGATGAGATACCACGAAGTGCATGCTTCAGTCTTGAAAGTAATCAATTTCTTATATTAAATTTCTTCTTGACATACCTAGAATATTTTTGTATCCTAGACAGAGCCCTGAGTGATACACTTGTCCTTAATTGTAAAGATTTCTTTTCTTTCTATTTAGTTAAGAAGTTTGGTTACAAAGGAGTATTAAATTTTACCAAATGATTTTTGGCTTCTCTGAGACTGGCGTTTAATTATTTAATTTAATACATTTGCATTGATTTTCTAATGTTGAGCCATGCTTGCTTTTCTAGTATAAAACCAACTTCACATTATTCCTTTTAAGGTGTTGCTGGAATTCTTTGAGTTATATTTTATTTGGTGTCTTAAAAATTATTTACAGGTAAAATAAGTCTATGATTCTCTTTTTTGTTATCTTGACTGATTAATAGATGTACTAGATTTATAGAATGATTTGAGATGTTTTCTGCCTTTTTCAATATTCTGCAACAATATTACTTAAAGATTCTTTTTATCTAATGATTTTGTCAAAACCACTATTTTTGCCTAATACTGTTTTAAGTGTAGATTATTAACTCTTTTCCATTTTTTCTATTTTTGTGTTTATTTATGAATTTAGTTATCTCCCTCATCTTGAGTCAGTTATAACCATCTATATATTCCATCAAAAAATAATATAAATTGCAAAATACATTCATATATAGCCATGCCAGGTACTTTTACATTTTAAAAATCTTCTCCAAAGCAATAACTATGCTTTTCTGCTTCTGCCCAATAGGGGTAGTTGATTATTCTTAGTTTGACCTTTTTCTTTATTTTATATGGCTTACTCAGAAAACCATACCTCATTTTATTGATTGTGTCTATTATGTTTTGCTTTTGTTTTATTAAATCCTGCCAAATAATTCTCAGTACTTTATCATTAATAAATTTTGTGCCATTAATTTTTGCCTAATTAATTTATTCATTATGTTAGGTTACTTAGTTTCATTTTTTTACTCTAAATTACTGCTTTGAAATCTTAGTTCATTTATTTTCAATTTTTCTGATTTTACAGTAAATGCAATTAAGGGTAAAAGTCAACAGAAATTAATTTTGTCCACCTTCATCAATAGGGAATTCATTGAACAGGTATCAGTGGCTATTAGGAAGCAAGTGAAGCAAGGTCTCCTAATTTAAATGTGATGCCTTTCCCCCTTGGGAGTGTAACAGTTCAAAGTACTTGAGAGACAGGCTTGTGCAGAAGTTAAGAGTGAAGCTAGAAACCCAAAGTGCATATCCAAGCTTTGCCACTGTGACCCAAGGCAATTCACTGTACTTCTCTGAGCCTTAGTTTTCAGACCCATAAAATGAAGGTAATAATAGTACTCTGCCTGGTAAAGTTAAGGTTCTGGAAGGATCCTGATAAAGTTCCTGGAAGGAATCAATAAGTAAATCTTTCTTAATATACTTTATTAATTATGGTATTACAATTGTCCCATTTTTTCTCCCCCTTATTCCCCCCACCTTGTACTCCCCTACCCAATATCATTCCCCCTACTTAGTTCAAGTCCATGGGTCATATATATAAGTTCTTTGACTTTTCCATTTCCTATACCATTCTTAACCCCGCTGTCTATTTTGTACCTACCATTTGTACTTCTTATTCCCTGTACCTTTTCCCCTATTCTACCCACTTCCCATCCCCACTAATAACCCTTCATATGATCTCCATTTATATAATTCTGTTCCTGTTCTATTATTTACTTAGTTTGTTTTTGTTTTTGTTTTAGGTTAAATTGTTGGTAGTTATGAGTTTGTTATCATCTTACTGTTCATATTTTTTATCTTCTTTTTCTTAGATAAGTCCCTTTAACATTTCAAATAATAAGGGCTTGGTGATGATGAACTCCTTTAACTTGACCTTATCTGGGAAGCACTTTATCTGCCCTTCCATTCTAAATGACAGCTTTGCAGGATTGAGTAATCTTGGATATAGTTCCTTGCCTTTCATGACTTTAAATATTTCTTTCCAGCCCCCTCTTGCCTGTAAGGTTCTTTTAAAAAGTCAGCTGATAGTCTTACAGGAACTCCTTTGTAGGTAACTGTCTCCTTTTCTCTTGCTGCTTCTAAGATTCTCTCTTTTTTCATCTTGGGTAATGTAATTATGATGTCCTTCAGTGTGTGCTTCCTTGGGTGTTGAACTTCTTTGGGACTCTCTGAGCCTCCTGGACTTCTTGGAAGTCTATTTCCTTTGCCAGATTGAGGAAGTTCTCCTTCATTATTGTTTCAACTAAGTTTTCAATGATTTGCTCTTCCACTTCTCCTTCTGACACCCGTATGATTTAAATGTTGGAACGTTTAGTTTTCCCAGAGGTTCCTAAGCCTCTCCTCATTTTTTTGAATTCTTGTTTCTTCATTCTGTTCAGGTTGAATGTTTATTCCTTTCTTCTGCTCCACACTCTCAATTTGGGTCCCAGTTTCCTTCCCGTGACCCTTGGTTCCCTGTACATTTTTATTTTATTTTTATAGCCTTCACTTTTTCCTCTATTTTGCGCCCATACTCAACCATTTCTGTGAGCATCCTGATTACCATTGCTTTGAACTCTGCATTTAATAGGTTGGCTGTCTCTTTATTGCTTACTTGTATTTTTTCTGGAGCTTTGATCTGTGCTTTTATTTGGGCCATATTTTTTGTCTTGGCACACATGTTTGTGGTAAGTTTGTAGCCTTACATATTTGCCAGGGTGGGGCAACCCAGACCACTGCACTGTATGTGGGGGGAGGGGTCTGAAAGGGAACAATGCCTCTTGCTCAACTCATGGCCAGCTTTCAGTCACTTCCTCCACTACCCACAAGCAAATTGGGCTCTTCTGGTGCTGATTTTTCACTGGGTGGATTTGTGTGTGTTCTAGAACCCTGTAGTTTTCTCCAACAATCTCTCCTCTGAGGCTAGGAATTTCTCCCACCCCCTCAACCCCCACAGTTTTTTTCAGTCAGAGGTTTTGAGACTTTCTTTTCCCACATGGGAACACTGGGTTTTCCCAGGCTGTCTTGCATGCAAATGCAAGCCAGCCACCACCTCACCAGCCCAGTCCTCCCCAGCCACTGCCTCGCCTCATGTCCTCTTCACCTTGGCTGCCATCTCTCCCCTCCTACCAGTCAGAATAAATATTTCTTCTTTAACTCCTTGGTTGTTAGATTTTCACACAGTTCAATTTTATGTCAATTTTGGCTATTTTTTGTTTTTAAATTTGTTGTTGTTCTTCTTTTGGTTATGTGAGAAGGCAAAGTGTATCTACCTATGCCTCCATCTTGGCTGGAAGTCTCAATAAGTAAATCTTAAGGAACAGCACCTAAAATACAGTAAACAGAGAATGCTAAACACTATTATGACCTCCTAAAAAACTCATTTTCTTAGATTTTTCTCCATATCTGTTGCCCAGGCTCTGGATATAATTCAAGCTCTCCTTTTTTCTCCTTCATACCCAAGTCTATAGCCCTCCACTGGCTTTTTTTACGTTCTGGGACAAAAAAAAAAAAGATGTATTCCAAACATTGCCAGAAAATATGGGTCAGAGAAGGAAAGGGGCCAGAAATGAGACCAGCTATTCCAAATGCCATCATAGTCCCTGGACATTATCCTTGAACATTATCTCATGTTGACATTTAAAATATTTAACACAGGCGCCTGGGCACCTAATAACCAGGATGAAAGAAGGGCCATGGCCTCCCATATACCAAGTATTAGCACTTGAATGCTGAATCAGGGGCTCAGCAGGGGAGGATCAGGGGCTCTAAGCCAGGGTCCTGGGTTCTTGGGACTTATGGCAGCAGCAGCTTATCAATGTGTATAATGCATTTTCATTACTAAAAAAACTGTTATAAATACTATACCTATGTTGGACTAATTAGTAGTTCTGCCTACAACTTAATCAGCTTTTCAGTTTATTGTCTTCAACCTTTTAGCATCACTGGACTTACTCTTAGTTCCATAGTTTTCTTTTATGCCTATTTTGAAGTATATTTGCACAACTCTTCTTTATCCATCTGATTTCATCTGCTTTCTATCCTCCAGGCAGTTCTGCAAAGTCTATGCCTAAACCATTATATATTTTTGTTTTTCATTATAATTTAAAATAGATAGGTACATAAATTATTTTATAAACCTGTAGATATATTTTTCAGTCATTTTGATGAAATTGGAGTAGAAAGGAAGAGACAAATTTAGTTCATTAACATGATCAATTATACTTTTTTAGAATTTAAGCCATTAATTTTTTATTTATCTAAGAAAAATTTATTCCTATTTGATTCCTAAAAAGCTAGATAGATGTTGCATGTATTTCAATTAATTGATTTGAGGTTCAAATTAAAACATCAATTTTATTTTATATTTTTTAAGAATTTATTTTTATTTTTAGAGAGAGGGGAAGGGAAGGAGAAAGAGAGGGAGAGAAACATCAGTGTGTGGTTGCCTCTCAAACGCCCCCACTGGGGACCTGGCCCACACCTCAGGCATGTGCCCTGACTGGAAATCGAACCAGCAACCATTTGGTTCACAGCCATCACTCAGTCCACTGAGCTACACCAGACAGGGCAAGACATCGATTTTAAAAAGCAATTGTGCCACCTCTCCTTAATAACTTAATAACTTAACTATAAATATTAAACCAGTTTTAAACTACATGATGATGACTTAAATTTTGTTAAGTATCTTTAAAATTTTTGACTCATGGCAAAATATTGAGTTAATATGTATGGAAAGTTATTTTAAACAATCAAAATAGACCACACTATTCATAATATTACAATCTTTGAATTAATATCCATGACTCAAAGGTTACAAAGAATTTGTATAGGATTTGGATAAGATTTACATACAAAAAAAAGAATGCCTATAGAAATAATCTGCCAGTACCAGGCTGTTTTGATTTGGAACAGAACAGAGAGCCCAGAAATCAACCCAACTCTCTACAGTCAATTAATATTTGACAAAGGGGGCAGTAACATCAAATGGAGTAAAGATAGCCTCTTCAACAAATGGTGTTGGGAGAACTGGACAGCTACGTGCAAAAAAATGAAACTTGAGCACCAACTTACACCATACACCAAAATAAATTCAAGGTGGATAAAAGACTTAAATATAAGCCATGACACCATTAAAGTCCTAGAGGAGAACATCGGCAAGAAAATCTCAGATATTCCACGCAGCAACATTTTTACCGATATGTCCCCTAGAGCAAGGGATATACAGGAAAGAATAAACAAATGGGACCTCATCAAAATAAAAAGCTTCTGCGTGGCCAAAGAAAACAGTATTAAATTAGCAAGACAACCAACTGTATGGGGAAACATATTTGCCAATGATACCTCAGACAAAGGTTAAATCTCCAAAATATACAAAGAACTTACAAGACTCCACTCTAGGAAGACATCGAACCCAATTAAAAAATGGGAAAAGGACTTGAACAGACACTTCTCCAAAGAGGACATACAGAATATCCAGAGACACATGAAGAGGTGCTCAATATCGTTAGCTATCAGAGAGATGCAAATTAAAACCACAATGAGATACCACTTTACACCAGTCAGGATGGCTATCATAAACAAAGCAATAAACAACAAATGTTGGAGAGGTTATGGGGAAAAGGGGTCCTTAGTTCACTGTTGGTGGGATTGCAGACTGGTATAACCATTATGGAGAACAGTATGGAATTTTCTCAGAAAAATAAAAATCGACCTGCCTTTTGATCCAGCAATTCCATTGCTAGGATTATATCCCAAGAATCCTAAAACATCAATATCAAAGAACCTATGCACCACAATGTTCATAGCAGCACAATTTACAATAGCCAAGAGTTGGAAGCAACCTAGGTGCCCATCAGTAAATGAATGGATCAAAAAATTATGGTACATATACACAATGGAATTCTATGCAGCAGAGAGAAAGAAGGAGCTACTACCCTTTGCAACAACATGGATAGAACTGGAAAGCATTATGCTGAGTGAAATAGGCCAGGCATTGAAGGACAAATACCATATGATCTCACCTTTAACAGGAAGCTAAATAACAAAATAAACAAGCAAATAGAATAAAAATAAAGACACTAAAATAGAGAACAAGTGGGCAGCGACCAGAGGGGAGAGGGAAGGGAATTTAAGGGGAAAAACGAGGAGGGATTTTGAAGAACAAGTATGAAAGACACAGGGATGAGGTCTGTGGGGAGGGGGGGGATGGGAGGGAGGTGGGGGACGGGGCGGAGGGGGGGGTTGGGATGGGAGAAATTGACAAAAGAAAACTGTACTTGAAAAATAACTCAATAAATTAAAAAAATAAAAAAATAAAAAATAAATAAATAAATAAAATTTAAAAAAAAAAGAAATAATCTATATTGGCATCCTCTGCTTCTCAATACAGCTTATACTGACGCTAAAGGGATTTAAAAATGTAAAAGGGGGAATCTGGAATGAAATTGAAACAGATAAAACAAGTGGGGGAAATCCATCAAAGAAGAAACTCTGCACACTAATTGTCATCCACTTAGAAAGTCAGAAAAATCAATGGAAGGATATCAGGGAAAGAACAGTAGACTCAGATTTTAATAAAGATCCAGGTCTATACACAGGTTTTTTAAATAACGTAAAAAGTCATAGTCTAAAATATCAGCAAGAGCCACTATGGATATAAGGGGAATGACAAATGACACATAATATAAGAAGCATGATCAAAAGTCATTCAATAAAGATATTAGTGCAATGCATGTACAGAGTTCACATAACAGTGTCCCAAATATGAACAAGAGTGGAGAGAGGGAGGGGAGGGGAGAGTAACAGAGAGGGGGAGTTGAGTTCAGTTGAGGTTAGATGTCATTGAGTTTATAGCACCAGTTCTAATGATCTTAGCAATCAAACTGAAATTAAATTCTGGTCAAAATAGTGTCAGTCAATGTGACTTTTTTTAAGGATGTTTTCAGACCAAAGTTCATAACTGATACCTAGTTCATGGATGAGAGGAAACATGAGCTTCATTTTTAGCATTTCCTCCAACATCCTGTATGCATAGGCACAACTGAAGAGCAGTTCATGGCCAATCATTTTGTCATCTCAGTCTTGTACAATTTTGTAGACTCTTTCCTTAAAGAGCTACTCTTATTATCATCATTTAGCCAGCCTCAAATGGTCCTGCCAGCAGAATGAAATTTCAGTATGGAATTTTGTACCTTCATACTCAGCTAAGAAGAATCTATTAAACTCTCCAGGGCCCTTATGTTTTAGTTGGTGGGAATTAAAAGAACAAAAAATATCAGAACATGCCAACTTACAATTTAAAACTAGAAAATATGTGGTACTGCTTCTTCTCATACCATTCCAAGCACTGAGAAGCAATCATGGTATTTTTTCCCACTGAGATTCAGCTTCAGATTTCTTCCTTAAGCAGAACTCCAAGGCCATGTTATGGTCACTCAAGATAAAACCCTGTTTGACGTCATGACATGAATGCAAATTATTTTATGCTTCAACAATCACACCCATACAATAC